>NC_044559.1:9184316-9795751 GCF_007565055.1 Rhinopithecus roxellana
TTACTGTATTTCAAATCTGAAATTCTCTGACTGATATTTGCTTAATTATTGTCTAAGAGCTTGTTCCTGATTTCTACAAAGTCATATTTGATTATCAAAAGCAGGTCACAGACCTCTTAGTTTCTTTTCTGGCATGTAAAGAGCTCGGAAGTATTGCTCTTATCCTCCCAGCACGAACAAAGTGAAACAGAATGAACAAGTCTTCTTAGAGCCTTTGGAGAATGGAAGTCACAGGGCAAACTGCTACCTTAAAAACTGGAGAGAAAGATATAAATACAGAGTCATAGATTATAGGGAGCAGAAGCCGTTGCTGGAGTCAGAAACCAGTTAAAACACTTCAACATCACTTGACTAACAGTTGGACACTGGGTGTGGACAAGCATGAAATATAAAAACTTCTGCAGGACAGCCTTAGAAGGATCCTTCATGAGTTTTCCTTCCAGAAACCTCTACAGGTTCTCATGGTGAAGATGAGGAAAATCCCCTAATGTATCTGTCAGGGAAAAGAAAAAGTTGTCATTTAAAATATACTCAGAATGTTCTGTTCTCCTTAACAAAGGCTTTTCCCCAGAGAAAACTATTGTACCAGAACCTAACCACCATGAGAAACATCCAATTACAACTTCCTCAAACACTCAGCATGGGAGGGAAATATCTAATTTGAAACTTCTCTAGCTTCCCTGTCTCATGTAAGGGGAGGGGTGTGGAAAAAAATAAAACAGCTAAAAATCACTTGGGAAGGACCCAGTTCTGGGGCTAAAGCTCACTAGAGGATTGAGGTCTGATCATAAAGTTATAAAACACTTCCTTTCCTGAACACCTTACCACTCATAAACAGGGATCCTACACAATAACAGGAGAATACAAATAAAAGAACCACATGTTTCAGAATTTATTTAGCAGGAAGTCTCTAGGGAAGCCCAAGGAAAACAGGGAAGACAAAAACAAGGGCATCAGAAGGAAATTTTAGCCTCTGACACCTGTAACTACAGTTAACATTAAACAAAAACTGACTGCCAGCTAGAGAAAAAAACTCATTAAAAAATTCACACTAAAGGCTTACTGATGTCAATCCCTTTGACCTAATATGTCATGACTAGCTTTTCACAAGAAAACTACAAGGTATGCTAAAAAGGAAAAAAAAAAGTTAAATCTGAAGAGACAAAGGAAGAATCATAACCAAACTCAGATACGGCAGAGATTTTTAAATGATCAGAAAATGAATTGAACAGATTGTTAGGCCAAAGGATCTAATGAAAAGGTACACAATATGCAATAACAGATGGGTAATGTAGGCAGAGAGAGAAAAATTCTAAGAAAGAATCCAAAGGAAGTGCTAGGAAAAAAAAACTGAAATGGCAGTAAAAAATGCCTCTGATGATCATCAGTGGATTTAACATTCTCAAGGAAGGACTCAGTATGCTTAAAGATATATCAATAGAAACCTTAAAAACTGAAAAGCAAAGAGAAAAATAAGGAAAACACAGTGGAACAGAACATGGAAGAACTAGGAGACAATTTAAAAAAGATGTAACACATTATACGAAGAGAAGGAAAATCAAGAGAAAACAATATAGAAAACGTTTTGAAGTGATAATAGCTGAGAACTTTCCAAAATTAATGATGAACGCAAAACCACAGATCCAAAAAGCTGGAGAATACCAACCATGGAAAATACTCTACACTATGCATGTCATATTGAATCTGCACAAAATCAAAACAAAATCCTGAAAAGAGACTGGGAGTGTGCAATGGCGGGAAGGGAAAACACCTCACTTATAGAGATTCAAATATAAGTATTACAGACTTCCACACAGAAACCATGAAAACAAGAGAAGGTAGTAAATATTTCAAATGTCAATGAAAAAAAAAAAAAAAAAAAAAACCCACCACCACCAATTTAGAATTCTGTAGCCAGTGAAATTTATTCTACAAAAGTGAAGGAGAAATTCCTTCTCAGACAAACAAACATCAAGGAAATTTGTCACCAGTACATGTACCTTGAAAAAAATGTTAAGGCTTCTTCAGAAACAAGGAAAATTATATGTCAGAAACTCAGACCTACTTAGGAAAAGGGAGAGAGATACAGAAAAAAATAAATAAAAGTAAAATAAAATGTTTATTTTTCTTATTTTTATTTGAGCTAACAGATAACTGTTCAAAACTAATAGCAACAGTGTATTGGGCGGTTATAGTTTATGAATAAATGAAGTGAATGACAGCAACATTATAAGGGATGGAAATAAGTAATTGGAAGTCCTTTTTTTTTTTTTTTTTTTTTTTTTTGATACCGAGCCTTGCTCTGTCACCCAGGCTGGAGTGCAGTGGCGCGACCTCAGCTCACTGCAAGCTCCGCCTCCCGGGTTCACGCCATTCTCCTGCCTCAGTCTCCTGAGTAGCTGGGACTACGGGCGCCCGCCACCTCGCCCGGCTAATGTTTTGTATTTTTAGTAAAGACGGGGCTTCACCGTGTTAGCCAGGATGGTCTTGATCTCCTGACCTCGTGATCCACCTGCCTCGGCCTCCCAAAGTGCTGGGATTACAGGCGTGAGCCACCGCGCCCAGCCGGAAGTACTTTTTATAAGTTATCTATACTAGTCAAGAGTAGTATTATTTGAGAGTAGGCATAGATTAGTTGTAAATGTACAGTGCACTCTAGGGAATCATTAACAAAATGTATCTAGGAAACATAATTGATATGCTAACAGAGAAGATAAAATACTGTCCTATAAAATACTTAATTAGATCCAAAAATGAAAAAAAAAATGTAACGCAAAGAAAAACAAACCAAAACCCAGGTCGTCAATGAATAAAAAACGTTTACAAATATGATAGGTATTAATCCAGAAATATCAAAAATCACTATACATATAGTTTAAACCAATTAAAAACAATTGTCAAAGTATATTTTAAAAAATAAGATGAAAGTATATATTGTCTTTAGGAAACTCACTTTACATATAATGGCATGGGTGTCATAAATGGTAGAGTAAGATATACCATACTGACACTTATCCAAAATAATATGGTGTGACTATGTTAATTTCAGGTAAAGAAGACGTCAGTGCAAAAAAAAAAAAAAAAAAAAAAAAATCAGGGATAAAAAGGAATCATTATATAATGATAAAGGAGCCAACTTTCCAGAAAACATAACAATTTTTAAAATGTATGTGCCTATAAACACAGCGTGAAAATATGTAAGGCAAAAACTAGTAAAACTACAAGGGGAAATAGATTAATTCACTATTTTAGTTAGACTTGAACCCTTCTACCCAGCAAGCAGGCTATCAGTAAGGATATAGTTGACTGAATAGCACTATCAACCAACTGGATCTAATTGGCATTTATAGAAGACTTAATCTAACCATAGCAGAATATACATTCTTCTCAATTTCACATAAAATATTCACCAAATTCTGGGTCACAAAACATATCTTAACACATGAAAATTATATAAGTTATACAAAGTAGTCTCTCAGATCATTATGGGATTAAAATATAAATAAGAAACACACGAATCAAAGGAGATGAGGCCAAAGAAATTTGACATAAAAATGAATTAAAAGAAAATGAAAATATAACTCATCAAAATTTGTGCAATGCAACAAAAGCAGTACTGAGGGAAATTTATAGCATTTAATGCATATGTTAGAAAAGAAGAAAGATCTAAATATTAATAATCTAAGTTTCTATCTTAAAAAACTAGAAAAGAAGATCAATATCTACAGTAATCAGAAGAAGAAAAATAATAAAAACTAGAGCAATATCAATGAAATTGGAAACAGGAAATCAGTAAAGAAAATGAAAAGAAAAGCTACTTCTTTGAAAAGATAAGTAGAATTGGTAAACCTCTAAAAGTCAGTTTAAGAAAAAAATGAAAGAAGACAAAAATTACCAATATAAAGTATGAAAGAAGGATCATTACTACTGATCTCATCAATATTAAAATAAAATAAATATTATGAACAAGTCTATACCCACAAATTTGATAATTTATATAAAATTGATCAATGCCTTAAAAGACATAATCTACAAAAACCAGAAGTAGATAATCTGAGTAAGTCTACATTTATTAAAAGAATTAAATTAATAGCTTGTAACTTTCCAGAAAGAATCTATGAGGATGGGCATGGCGGCTCACGCCTGTAATCCTTGTACTTTGGGAGGCTGAGGCGGGTGGATCACGAGGTCAGGAGATTGAGACCATCCTGGCTAACATGGTGAAATTCCGTCTCTACTAAAAAATACAAAAAATTAGCCGGGTGTGGTGGCAGGCGCCTGTAGTCCCAGCTTCTTGGGAGGCTGAGGGAGAATGGTGTGAACCCGGGAAGCGGAGCTTGCAGTGAGCCGAGATCGTGCCACAGCACTCCAGCCTGGGTGACAGAGCAAGACTCGGTCTCAAAAAAGAAAAAAAAAAGAAAGAATCTGTTACCTGGGGTTTGGTTTTGAGCTTTTAGATATCATGCCAAAAGCACAACCCATGAATGAAAAAATTAAAATTTTAGACTTCATTAAAATTAAAAATATCTGCCCTTAAAGATAATGAAAAGATGAACCAAAGACTTTAAAAAAAACTTATAAAACACTTAACTATATCCCATTCTTTAGATCTACTCAAAAATTCACAACTCTAAATTAGCAGGCATAAAGAGATCTTAATTTTGTTTGATTTCGCTCACTGCAAAGATAGCACATACATATATATTGACCTCTGACCCATGCTAAATGGAAAATTCAAAAGGTAAACCCACTACTCTATTTAAAGAATGCCAATGATTTTTGTAAAGGGATTTAGTTCTGCTGTCATTAATAGATATTTTAAAGTCAGTCCATCTGCACAAGAAGGGTTGAAACATAATCACTGAGCATAGCAATAGGCCAGATGTTGTGGCATGCATGCACAACTGTGTCTTCAGTCGCTATGTTCCAAGTGTTGGCAACAGCATATACAGCATTCTTTATGCTAAACTCCTTTTGAAAACCTTCCACACCCAGATTGCTGTTCACTGCTGTTAGCATTCTGTTTAAGAAAGTGTTTTTATATTTACTCTTCATTGATCTAAGGATACCCTGGTCACATCGCTGAATTAATGAAGTCATATTTGGACTAAAGTACATGGCATAAACATTATTTTTGAGGAGAATTTCAGCTGGAGGATGAACAGAACCGTTGTTAAGGAATAACAAAATCTTGTAGTCCTCATCCAGTTCAGCTTCCTTGCAGTGAGCATAAGCCACTGGTACAAATGTTTGTAAAACCAGATAGAGAAGATGTCTCTGGTGATTCATGCCTTCCTGCTAGCGTAATAATAGACTGGTAAGAAGTTAGCTTTTTGAAAGCATTGAGGATTCAAGCGTATGCCTAACACAGCAAGTTTACACTTAAGCGTGCCTGCTGCATTAGCACATCCTGGTGCAGTTATTCTGTCCTTGGCATTCTTAATTCCTCTAGTAGCTGTTCAATAGCTGTAGTCAGTTTCTTTCTGGGTCAATAACACCAAAATCATTATGTTACATCAGCATTGTAGACTTGTTCTGGTGTCAGATTTTCAGCAGTGACGACATTGGCAAACTTGTCAATGAATTTCTCTTCTGCTTCACGATAAGCAGATGATTTATCACAAGTCTTTAAAAATTTGTCTTTTAAAATTTTTCTGCAGCCAGGGTATTGAGTCTTCACAGTTCTCTATAATTTTCAGCTCATTATGATTGATATTTTCTTGTTTCATGACCAGAATATGATTAAGTGTCATATGTTTACCGTAACACTGCTGGATCCAGTCTTTCAATACACAACCAAGATCTTCATTTTTAGCTGTAGAGTGTTTTTCTATTTTTCATTAACTTCTGTTTATCACTTTCAGCATTGAACTTCAACAGTTTATCCTTCTGTTTCTTCAAGTCATATATGGTAGCCGTTCTACCATCATACACTTCTGTAAGATGCTTCACACTTACACTGCTGTTCAGTTTCTCCAACAGCTTGACTTTCTGTGTTCTAAATTAACAAAAATCCTCCTTCTTGTTCTTATCACTGTTACTCATAGAGGCATCTACAGACTTTTTTTTGACATTTTCAACAAATGTCATCACATCCTTGACATCACAGAGCATAGCATAAGCCAAAAACCTCAGTGAACAATGAACATTGGTTTTGGCTTCATGTGGAACATCATTAGGAACCTACTGCTGGTGCTTCTGGTCTGCACATGTGTCTTTTTATTACCATTGTGGGCATACTTGTGTGGGAGTATCTAGCTGTGCACAGAAAATACATATCACAGGTGAATGGTACTTGGAGGGTCTTTTTTTTTTCCCCTTGGGGTCACTGAATAAACTGTGAGTGGTGTGCTTGTGTTTTGACTGCAACCTGTCACATGAGGTCAGGTGTAAAATTTTCCAGTTGTGGCATCATGTCAATGATCAAGAATCCTAGATTTTGGAGCATTTTGGAGTTTGAATTTTCAGATTAGGGATGCTCAAATGGTATTGTTCTTCATAATGTCTGTGTAAACTGCTCACAAGATTCATTATGTTAAAGTCAAAAATCCATTTCTCTGCATTGAAGGTCATCTCTAGCAGGTAATAATTGTGACAGAAATAAAATGAAAACCTGTTTGCATGGCAGTTTTTACTTCATAGCTGTTTAGTGTGACATTAACAGATAGAGCAGGTGAAATTGCACGGTTTCTGACCATCTGTTCAAAAGTGAAATTAAGTCTTCCTATGCAAGATATGGCCTCAGTTTCCTGATGCTCAGCCAGGCATAGGCCTGAAGAGACTGCTGGAGGACAGTGCTAATGAGCTCCACGGGAGCTACAGTCACCTGGGGTGTGGTGTCTACTCACTACACTACCTCCATTGGCTTCCTCTCTCTCCTGACTGCCACAGCTCCAGTCCCTGAAAGCAATCTGAGCATTCCAGGAGTGTGTCCACACACAAATCTCTTATCTCATTGTGAACAGAGAGCATCTAGGGTTGGAGCTAAGCTCCCTTGCCTGGTAAGAGCCACTGCAGCAGTTTAGTATGGCCAGAAGCTCATCTCTCTCCTTAGTACATGCACCTGGGTTCCCTGTCTTTTTTTCTCTTCCCTTGGAATGTGAGAGAGACAGAGAGGTTTGCAGGTGAACAGCAAGGAGTTAGTGTGGGTGTTCTCATTTTAGCATACTGATTGCCATTTTATTTCAGGGTTGAGTAGTAATTACCACTAATGAACAACATGATAATTTGCAGCCATAAATCACCAGTTGCTTGGTTTTGCCATTTAACACAATGAATTAAAGCTTTTCATGCTCAGAACTTGGCAGGTCTCAGTGTATCTTCTGTTCAGGTCAAGGTGTACTGAAATATGCAGGGTACTGATGTGGATTTCTACTCAGAAAACATTTCTGAATTCCTTGATAATGAATTCCAGGCATAAAGACATACTTGTGGACTCACTGCCGAAGTCCTGCTCATCACTGAGATATTCTCCTGCAACATTTGCCAACTTGTTCCTCCTTGGAGTAACTTGAGTTAACAGCTTACATGTGCCAAGCCATGTTGAGACCACCTCCTCATGGCAGCTTTTGCTTCTGGCCTTGAACAGAGTGGGAGTTGGTTTTCCAGCACAATACACAGACATCTGAAACTCTCTTGTGATGTGAGATACTTCATCAGGGTTGCAGAAAAGTAATGGCTGTCGAGAAGCTACTCCAAACCAGGCACGATTTTGACACTTTATTCACAATGTCTTCCTAAAAAGAGCTTAATCAGGCTCAAGGACGAACGATGGTTTACCCATGCGTAAATATCTAGTAAGTTTCATAAGTCAGGCTAAGGCTCTAGGCTTTTGAGATAGGCAAAACATTGCCTACATGCTTTGATCAAAATATATTTAAATGGTTTCATAATTTTCAGACATTTTCTCTACACATGTAGACTCCACATCCCCAAAACATGGGCTACACCTTCTACTTACACTGTATTTATGTACAGTATTTATGCATATAGTTAATGCTTAAAAACACCTGTGGAATTAAATGGAAAACCTTCTGTATTGAAATAAATGAAAAGGCTATAAATAATACATATCTTATATGTTGTATAACATATATCACATATTTTCTTATTTAATAGCAACTACGAAGGTTCCATAGGCCCAAGTTATATTAAAATACAGACTTTGGTTTAAGAAACAGATCATTTAAATAATTGATGATAAATTAATATCTCTTTTATTCCATTAATGCTTCTTAATAGCCTCCAGACAGACTGGATCAACAATGTATAATCCTGATTAATAAAAAATTTGTCAAGATGTGAACTGACTTGAGAAAGGAGGAGACTACAATAGAATCCATGATTCGCAAACTGTTAAAAGTGGGGCAAAATGATATATTCCAGAAAATTATAAAATTATAATATAGCTTCAACTCCACAGAATATAAATTTTACGTAAGAAGATCTTCCAAAATTGTTCTGTATAATGTCAAGTAGACATAGGCGGGTATTATTTTAAAGCTTGAAAGAAATTATAAGAATTTTTCCCCCAGTGGACTAAAACTCAGTGCAGACAGCAGAGTCCAAGAATCTCTTAGAGGAATGAAGGGTAGACTATGCCCCCAAGAGAGGATGCCTCACTGTAGCTGTTCTTAGCGATGGGATAAAGAATGTTTTCCTCATTCTCTGGACAACTGAGAATAATAGCACTGCTAAGCCAGATCAGTTTGTTTTGACTGCACTTGATACTTTTCTATGCAGTGAGATGTAAAGGCCCATTCAACTTCTGTTATTTTGCCTCTATTATAATTACCAATTAAGACCCAATACAGCCATTCTTTATTTCCTTATGTGTATAATCACCATCATGCCTTCTAAAGTTTCTATGAAAAAACAAAACAGCTAGATTCAATATTCCTCCAAATTGATTTCTGCAGACTTCTCCTTAACTCCTTCAATACCAAGGTAATTTTATACGCTTCACCCTTTCTAGAAGAGAGCCATTTAAGAATAATGAAAAAAAAAATGTTGGTTTTACTTGATCAATGGATTGCCTTATGTAAAATAAAAAATGTGAGAAAGCATATTAGGATGTTAGTCATGTCATCTAAGTGACAAAACCTTTTTTCCTACTGGACATGTTTTAATTTAAATTTCATGATGTCCTGTGGTCTTAAAATTCTATCTGGCAATATAGAAATAGGCAACATTTATAATTTATTTATTCTTCTAATATTGAAAATTCTGAGGCTACATTTATGTCAAACTGTTGCTATTTTAAAATAATTTTTTGGATAAA
This sequence comes from Rhinopithecus roxellana, assembly GCF_007565055.1. Classification (NCBI taxonomy): domain Eukaryota; kingdom Metazoa; phylum Chordata; class Mammalia; order Primates; family Cercopithecidae; genus Rhinopithecus; species Rhinopithecus roxellana. The sequence continues at coordinate 9,193,597 of NC_044559.1, forward strand.
GATGATTAAGATAGGTTACAAATCTTATTCCCCAACACCTATGGAAATTAATGTTTTAATAAAAGCCCAAAGTTCAACTGCAGCAACAAAAAAGGAATACAGTGTGATCTTATGCCACAAGGTATTTTAACATTGCTGTCATGAAAAGTAGTATAAATTATGATATGATGTGTGAAGCCTCAAACCCTATGTCTTCTCCATAGGGTTAAAATTGAGGAGTAGAAGGAAATAAAGCCCTGAAGATTCTTACTGGTTTTCACACTCAATTTTTAGAGCTGAGGAGACTACTGGAGGGAATAGTTTTAAGAAGGGAAGCCCCAACATACTACTATGGGAGCTCAGTGGAGTCAGGAAGTTCTAGAGCAGTATGCTGAGTTTCAGGAAACTGGGTGAAGCTGTAGGAGCAGGTGGCTGGGTGCAGAAGGCCATGTTTGATATTTTTGATAAGATTTTGGTAAAGATAATCTAGCCTCGACTCCAGACATATGACATGGCCACAGCTAAGCTAGCCTCTAACCTATCCCATTGCCCTCAGGATACAGGAATATGGTTAGAAGCAAAATTAGCATCCACATGAAACCCAGGGAAAAACAGAAACATTATTAATATCTTGGAGAGGGTCAAAGAGAGCAATCCCTCAGTGCACCCAGATGAGTAGAAGTTTCAGACAAAGCTGCCCTTTAAATAAATATGAGCAAATGAAAAGAATCAACTTGATAACTATTTAAATTCTACAGAGAAAGGAAGAAATAAATGGGAGGTTGGGGGTTAGCAGGAAGGAATGAAAATAAAGGTTCAGAAAGCAAGGAAAGCAAAAGCCAATTCTGAAAGAAAGTGCATTTAAAAAAAAAGGAAGCAAACTTTCCCCAAGATATTTGCACTATAGAAGAACCTCATAGAAATAAAAATTCAATAAAAACATATAACAAAATAAACAAAACACAATGAAACAACAAAACAGTGAAAACATGGAACAACCATTCAAATAATAGAGATTTTGGTGCTAAATGCCTTATTTTAGAAGCCAAATTTTTGAGCAGGTAACCTGGTGGAATAAAGAAAAAGCTTTCAATAATCACTGTCAATATAGAAGAAGACAAAGAAATTAAGGCTTTGGAGAAAATGCCTAGGAAATGGAATGGAGGACTGGGTGGACTAAGACAGTCAGAGAGAAACTGATAAATACAGTGAACTGAGAAGATACAAGGCCAGTGTGATTCATGTTATGAATACACCAAACTGAACAGGCATATGGATACAGATAATCCACAGAATTTGAAAATCAAAAACACATTTTAAATATAAAGACCATGGGTAAATATTTCCAAACTGGATAGACACCCACAACCAAACTTCCTTTTTAAAACGCTACTTGCTAATGAATTCAAGCCAAAGTATGAACTCAGCCTTGGAGCACAATTAATTAAATTCATTTTCTGTATTTCAGGGAATTGTGAAAAATCCACACTTGTCAGGCATACTATAAATTTAGATCATGCTTTCTACAGGATAGAAAATGTTATTTTAAAGTTCAAGTTCTCACATTTTGTTTCTGTTAGAATTAAGCTTGTACTCAATCAGTTCCATCCATGACTAGAAGTATGTATCAGAAATACTTTGGGCGCCTCAGGGAAAAATAGTCGATGCTATTTTTGTTGACATCATTATCACCATTGAAACCCTCTGAAATCATTTCCCCATCTACTTGTTGGATTTCCTAATATTTTTGTTCAAGTATCTGATTCTCTAACATAGAGCTCTAGTAAAGAACAGTATTACATTAATAATTGAATTAAAACATATTGATCACCTAAGACATAAGAGGGTCTGAGCAAGATTAGAGGTTTGTCAAAAGCTCCAAGGTCTGAACCCTACAGCTTTGGGGTGAGGAAAATAACCGTGGACTCCTTAGAGAAAGGCTGGATCAGAGTAGGGGCTGAGGTTATGTCCCAGGGTCCCTGTGAGAGGCTGCATGATGAGCAAATTGTGGCGTCTGAGCTTGGCCAAGGAGGTGTTCTCTCAGCCCATCATGAGCAAAAGACTCTAAGAGCTGATATTGCTGGTGAAGCAAGGTGAGGCAGACTTCATGAGCCATTCACACACCAGGAACATGTCTTCCGGTGGCTTATACTCATTTTTAGTGGGTATGAGCCCACTAAAAATCTAAGCTAACTATGGCTCTAACGATACAAATAATTGCATTATCAACGTTATTTTGGAATACTTGATAGAGAAAACTTTTGCTGAGTTAGGTAACAATTTACATTATCACAGGAAATATCGACATTACATTTGTGAATGAAAGAAAGGAAAGGATCTTTCCTTGCTATAATTTCACCTACTATAACTTTTTTAATGGTTTTAAAAATATTCTAATTTTTGTATTACTTTCGTGACTATGGTAGGAATCAAAAGTTTGCAAAGATTACTCTTAAGGAGTATTAATCAGGAATTGCATGTAGCCATGTCAAACATAAAATTTGGTGTAAAAATGTTTTTAATGAAAGCAAGCTCAAATTCTTTATCACAATTTTTTAAAATAATGTATGAGCAATGTGTGGTGAAACTATAGAAGTATTACATAAGCTAAGAAATTAATATCATCCTAATATTTCATTAAAAGTATACAATATAAAGATCATATAAAGAATATTGCCATAAAATCCCATTCATATGCCTAAGATATGCTTCTCTGTATTCCTTCAAACCTTACAAACAATATTTTCTGTTTCCCATGACATGAAAAATATTGAGGAATACTGTTTCAACAAAGATGTGCGTAAACCATACTTTGCTGCCTCTAGAACTTCACTTTGATGCATTTTGAGTGAAATATCTTCCCCACCACGCACCCTTTCTTCCTGTTTAAATGTTGCTCATCCTCCATGTCTCATTTCAAGGAGGGCAAAGGAGACCGACCATTTTCTGTTGTTGAATGATTAATGAGGATCCATGATGCGTTAAAGAGAAACTGTGATTATCATGTCACCATCTCTTACACCAGGGATGTCCAATCTTTTGGCTTCCCTTGGACACGTTGGAAGAAAAAGAATTGTCTTGGGATACACGTAAAAGTAAAATACATTAAAACTAACAATAGCTGTTGAGTAAAAAAAAAAAAAAATCACAAAAAGACTCATGATGTTTTAAGAAAGTTTATGAATTTGTGTTGGGCTTCATTCAAAGCTGTCCTGGGCCACATGTGGCCTGTGGGACATGGGTTGGACAAGCTTGTCTTGCACCATGTCTGAAATTTTAGAAAATCTATTCTGCATATTTGTTGAAAAAAAGAAGAATGTTAAAATACATGCTGATAATGTAAAGTGACATGATTGAATGGGAAAGGGATGACAAGACATGTACAGTAACCAGAGCCAACACATCTGTAAGCCCAGACTTCACTGCTTGTGTCTGAAATCTTGCTGGTCTTGACAACATATGTGTATTGTTTACAGTCGAGCCGTGGAAAATGTGGAAGTAATAGGGAATCTGACCCCCGTGCAGTTGAAAATTCAGGCATAACTTTTAACTCCCACCAAATTTAATTACTAATAGCCTACTGTTGACCAGAAGCCTTACAGATAACATAAACAGTAGATTAACACATATTTTGTATATGTATCAGATACTGTATTTTTACAATAAAATAAGCTAGAGAAATGCAAATGTTATTAAGAAAAACATAAGGAAGAGAAAATACATTTAAAGTACTATACTGTATTTATCGATACCAGAAGTTTATGTCATCTGTTTACAAGATGAATCGTGTCTGAAATGGCAGGCACCTGCAGCTTCAGGCCTCAATCTGCGCTATATATCAAGCAATTTAACTTTTTCTTATAATGTCAGGACTTTTCTCTGCTTCTTGGGAGCACTTCCAGCATCACTGGCAGAACTTTCTATGGGTCCCATGGTGTTATGCAAGGTTTAAGGTACTGCACTAAACACAATGAAAAATATGCAAGAACAGCAAGAGAGAGGTCACTTTTTACTGGATATACAATTTACTGGAGAGGCAAAATGCTTACGTGGAGATGATAAGTACTACACGTGTTTTAGGCGAATACTCTCAGCACTTGCGCTCACCACAATAGCAACAAGAAGCAACTACAAACTTATTACAGTTTTACAGTATGTGCTACAGTTAATGGTATGCAGTTAAGACAATACTACATCTTTACATTCGTTTATGTTTCTCTCAACTGCAAATGATGCCACATATGGTCTGTGTTTGTGTAAGTTTTGATACATTTTAACTTTTTATAATAAATTTGTATATATTATATGGTAGTTCATGATGAAATAGACTAGTATCTACATAGATTTTATGTATTTATGACATGCCTAACTTTTTCTCTTTTTTTGATATTTCTAGGCTACACAGTTCACCTGTGACTTTTTAAAGACTCAGATCTCCAGAAATATTTTCCAATGTTATAAAAAACTGCATATAAATGGATCAATGCAGTTCAAACCCCAAAACTCATAGATTTCCAAAAGATTTTCCAATACATTCATTGCAAAAAACTGCATGTAAATGGACTGATGCAGTTCAAACCCGTGTTGTACAAGGGTCAACTATATATGTGTATACAGATATGTACATGTATATACGCATATATATTATACATATAATAATGTATACTGAAATATAGTTCTTTTTAATACATAATTGATGATGTGAAAGCCAATGGATAGTGTGTCTATTTGGAGTTTCTAAAAGTTATTAGGTCCTCAAGGTGGTTGACTTTGGAAACTGAGTCACACAGCTTGAACTTTTAATTACTGATGTTTTAAAAATAGATTAACTTCCTTCCTAATTTCCTTGTTTATGGCTAAGACCAGGTGGCCCTGACATAAAAAAAGACCACTTGACTGAGACAAAAGACCCCTTGACTATTACGTCTTTCTTTAATATAGAATATTAAATATGTCTTTCAAAAAATAATGCTGCATATAACTAAGCAAATTGTTGTAACTACTCACTAACCCTCTGTGGAAAAATAATGTAATCTTGCTAATCTTTCCCAGAACTTTCCTGCTTAAATGATCTTCAGACATTCCCTCTTTGGAGCACTGACCCTTTCCTTTTGGAGTCAGTGTCCTCCTGGGTTCACAAACTTTGAATAAACCCAATATTTACAAACTTTGAATAAATCCAATATTTAATCAGATTGCCTGAGTCTCATCATTAAGGTTGTCCATGATGTACATAGTGTATGAAATACATGCAATAATAGAATAATGTTATTAAAAATGGTCTCATGTATCTTTTGGTTGGTTATATCCATCTACCTATATATTCACCTATTCATTTATGCATTTAGCTACAGTAACAAATATATTAAGACCTAAAATGAAACAAAAAACCTAGTATATAAGGGGCATACTTTAAATTAAGAGTAATCTTTATTACAGTGCCTCTAAATAAAAGCAAGTACCATTGTTAAAGCATGTTGATTACTAAACTGTGAAATCTGAAGTCTTCCAAGCCAGGAGGATTGACGTTAGGTACCTGAATAACACAGAATGTGGATTTGTGCACCATCACCAAGTTCCTTCACAATTATAAAATGACTTTCACGTATAATTTTAGACATCTGCTGCTCTGTTTGACCTTATCCCACTGTGTTCTAATCACTGCTGGTGCTTAAGAAATCTTCACCTGTTCTGTATGTACCATTCTGCTGCCGCTTGGCTATCAGCTACAGGGAATCATTAAAAGTCCAATTATTCTTCTGGAGGATCCCTCCCAGAGCTGGATGGGAGTGGAGGTGAAAGGTTCGTCCTGCAGAGAACAGTATGGGCATTTCTGAGAATGAGGAGGCCTCTGGGCATTTGTGTAGGAAAGATTCCAGGACCTTTTATGAATTGTATTTTTTGGCTTCCATCCTTTTGTCCCTTCATAATCCACATTCTCACCATTTTTCCACCTCTCTGAGGTTGGAGCAACTTGGATCGGTGGCCAAAAAAAGAGCCATACATACACACATACATACACATACACAAACACACACAGATTTCAAAACCTTTGGAGAGGCATTTTAAAGACAAAAAACATTCAAATTTGCTGAAATTGTAAATCTTTAAAACATGGTTGAAAGACAAAGAATGAAACCAAATAAATGTAATATATTTTTGAGAATGTAAATGATCCCTGACATATAAAACCACTCAAAGACAAGTGCTCTCAGTGTAGGAGCGAATGAAAAACATTCTATTCATTTAAAATCAATTCAAATGGACATTATAACACATGCTGTTAGATAGTTCTGTGGATGTTTATTATTTCAAACATTTATATTAACTAACTCCTGTCAAATTTTGCTAAAATCTGTGTTTTCCTTTATTAGATTAGTTTGGTGATTTTAGAGCTCTCTGAATTTCAGACCTAAGGTCTCATTTTGTGTTTTACCGGTTAGCAGGACCAACTTCACTAGCAAAACAAAGCAAAATGAAGGCAAAATCCATGAAAAAATTTTTTTAACTTTAAACTAATGCAGTCATCAAAATGTAAGTTATCTCACAGATTTTTGTCATAATAAAGGCTTTAGCCTTTAGGATGTAACTAGATTTTCAGCTCTACCACTTACTTTCTGACTGAGCTTGGGGAAGTTGTATAGTGTCTCTGGGTCTTATTTTCTTGATTTGTAAAATGGGGGATCATTATACCAACCCTATAAGGCCACTGCGATTTAAAAAAATGAAATAATGCATGCAAAAGACTTAGCAGAATATCTGGCACAAGTACTGTTTATTTTATTCTCAATAATAAGGTTTATTAGTATTTGGCAGGGAATGAGATTTTATTTCTTCCTATACCTATATAATATTAGTTTAAAAAGTCCATGTTCATTTTCAAAGGCAATACATCATACATTCTGAAATTAATAATCTTTAAGACATTTATAATACTTAATTTATAGTAATGTCATACTAAATGATATTACACTGGAGAAAAAATTGTTAACAATAAAATGCTGTACATAGTTAATGATAGTAACACTATTAAAGTAAAGTATTGACATTTAGACAAGGATATGCAATCCAGATTGGATGCGTGTGCCCCCCTAAATCTCATGTGGAAATGTAATCCCCAATTTTGAAGGCGGGGCTTAGTGGGAAGTGATTGGATCACGGCAGAGGATCCCTCATGAATTGTTTAGCGTCATTCCCTTAGTGATGGCCTCGCTATACTGTGTGACTTCTCATGAGATCTTGTTTAAAAGTGTGGCAACACTCTCTCTCTCTTACTCCTGCTCCCATCATATGAGATGCCTGCTCCCCCTTTGCCTTCTGCCATAATTAGAAGTTTCCTAGGGCCTCCCCAGAAGCAGATGCCACTACATTTTCTGTTCAGCCTGCAGAACGGTGAACTAATTAAACCTCTTTCTTTATAAATTACCCAGTCTCAGGTGTTTCTTTATAGCAATGTAAAAACAAACTAGTACAATATCTTAGTTACTAACTTTAATCTCCTCCGCCCCTCTTGTAACCATATCAATTTCTTCTACCTTCTATTATTCTTAGAGCAGACCTGCCTATTAGTATCTGAGAGTGTCTAATTTATCCAGTTTGTCTGATTTAAATTGTTAAGGGTACTTTGAAATATGCAGACAATTCCCCAAACATTTCCCTCTACACCTTTAAATAGCAATCATTGTCAATGACTGAGACTAGTTTTAAGAATAAAAGGGCCAAGCTAGTTCCTAAACGATTACATTTGTCTATAAGAATAACAATTTTATTACTAAATATGCTTCCATGGTTTCTCTCAGTGCATGCTGACAAAGCTACTGATTCTAAGAAACGCACAGGTAGGAAAAAGTTAAAACACAGAGAAAAAAATACCATGCATATTCCTGCAACACATCCAAATGGAAATTCACTATTTATATACTGATATATTTCCTAAGTCCCTTCTCCCTGGTCAGATATGGACTTTTGGTTTTGTTTGCATGATTTTGTCACACTGTTAAGTACAGTTGTTATCTGGATTATTTTATCTAAAATATGACTTGTGTTATTCATGCACCTTTGGACTCTAGGTTCTTTAAACCAAGAGTAGATAGAGGCCTACAACAGGTTGCATGAAAGCCCCAACTCAGACAGTGTGAGCATTCAGAGATCCCAACCAGAAATTAAGGGGAGACTTTTTAGTGTCCTTTATGTGCAGAAGAGTGGCTATCTATGACTTTGACAAGGAGAACCTATGGTCTCGTAGGGACCCTATAAATAAATTTGGATACATCCCTCATTATACACATGAAGTCGTTAAAGACTAAAACAATTTGGTCACCTGCCAATAATTCACTGCATGTAACTGATGAAATAAAAAGTAAAACTCCTGGCCGGGCGCGGTGGCTCATGCCTGTAATCCCAGCACTTTGGGAGGCCAAGGAGGGTGGATCACGAGGTCAGGAAATTGAGACCATCCTGGCTAACACGGTGAAACCCCATCTCTACTAAAAATACAAACAAATTAGCCAGGGCACCTGTAGTCCCAATTACTAGGGAGACTGAATTAAGAAAATGGCATGAACCTGGGAAGCAGAGGTTGCAGTGAGCCGAGATCGCACCACTGCACTCCAGCCTGGGAGACAGAGCGAGACTCTGTCTCAAAAAAAAAAAAAAAAAAAAAAAAAAAAAAAAAAAAAAAAAAAGGTAAAACTCCTGGCCTTCTATTCAGCCCCACATCTAATGTCTGAGAATTCCAAGGCAAGAATAAAAATGGAGGCCCAGGCCCAGAGCCCGCTCCCTTTCCCTTCTCACCCTGATTTCCTCTTGACAAGAGCATCATGCAAATCTGTATACAATCAATCTGGACGTCCAAGGTCATTCCAAATTTTGGGCTTAGGGGTATGCATGGTGGCACACCATCTACTTTTGGTAAGTCAGACCCCATGGAAAGGGTGACCTAAGCTGGCCCTGTGAGCATCTTAAGGGCATCTGGGTAGGGAGCCTCCAGGTGAGGCTCCTGACACCTAAAGGGTGGTCTTGAAGGGATAATATGAGCTCTATTTGGTACATATTTGTCTCCATGTTTCAGTTGGACTCTGAGAGAAGGATTTAGGAATTGATCCCAAGGAACGCTGTGAGGGGGTTTGGGAGTTAAAAAAGGAAGGGAGAGATCAACAAAGGATGGATTAAGAAGTGGCTCACCACTGTAGGCAACCAGTGCTCAGCCCCAGTGTGGACAGACTCAGGGTTGCCCCAGTGTGGAGCAAGAGGTGTAGAACTTACCTATCAACTGCTATCTCTCATTGGTTGAGGGTTGCTCTGGGGCACTGACTCTCTCACACATCTGGCCTCCCTTTGAGAAGACTCTGCAGGTCCTCTGCACAAGATTAGAGGAACTGAAGTTGGAAGGGTCCCTAGTTGCTGGGCTGTAAGGCTACGTTATGTCTTCCTCTTTATAGTACATATTAAGTGAACGTATATTAATAGTATCCTACTCAATATATAATTACAATATGATTAACCTACTTTTAATCACCTCATCATTTAATTAAGGAATGAAACATTTCTATTATTACCTAACACATTAACACATGTTAGTTCTAGCTTGCAGTGACTCATGCCTGTAATCCCAGCACTTTGGGAGGCTGAGGCGGATGGATCACCTGAGGTCTGGAGTTCGAGACCAGCCTGGCCAACATGGTGAAACCCTGTCTCTACTAAAAAATACAAAAATTAGCCCGGCGTTGTGGCACATGCCTGTAATCCCAGCTACTCGGGAGGCTGAGGCAGGAGAATCACTTGAACCTGGGAGGCAGAGGTTGCAGTGAGCCCAGATCACACCATTGCACTTCAGCCTAGGTGACAGAAAGAGACTGCATCGCAAAACAAAACAAAACAAAACAGACATGTTAGTTCTTTAAAAGCACTATGCATTCAAGAAATCAAGACCAGAAAAAAAAAGAAGCCTTGGGTTTGTTTCAGTGACTGGACAGGTTATATTCCAGATGGATCTTTTGCATATTACTGTGAATTCAGGGATGGAGCACTATATTTTACCTTTCATCTGGACATTTAACCATCTCATCTCATTTAGCATTTAAACTTACTTGTATTGAAAATTATTCTGTTCTCTCAAGCATTAGATTATGGTTTAGGAACATCTATTTGTTTCTCAAAAGGTATTTAACCCAAGACTATTTTAAAATTCTGCAGTAAATATTGAGAACTTCTAAAGGCTTATTCTTCCATAGCACTTACACATTCATACAATTGTACATTTAGTTACATTTTACGTCTCTATTTTGCTTCATTCAAACCACGTTGTTGTTGAGAGATGTACAGAGTGTATCGTGATGGTAAAAGTTTCCCAAGCTGGTGATCTTTGCATTTTCCAGACATCCTTCACCAAAGTCAATTTCTTCTCTCATGAGCAGATGGATGGATATGGATCAAACTAAAATGGAAGAACCAGGATGCTTTCAGCTGACAAATGACTCCTGCTAATCATGAGTATGGGATTTGGTGATGAAAAGAATGGCCGGGCGCGGTGGCTCAAGCCTGTAATCCCAGCACTTTGGGAGGCCGAGACGGGCGGATCACGAGGTCAGAAGATCGAGACCATCCTGGCTAACACGGTGAAACCCCGTCTCTACTAAAAAATACAAAAAACTAGCCGGGCGAGGTGGCGGGCGCCTGTAGTCCCAGCTACTCGGGAGGCTGAGGCAGAATGGCGTAGACCCGGGAGGCGGAGCTTGCAGTGAGCTGAGATCCGGCCACTGCACTCCAGCCTGGGCGGCAGAGCGAGACTCCGTCTCAAAAAAAAAAAAAAAAAAAAAAAAAAAAAAAGTAGTAAGACTCCAAGTTTCTTTAAAATGCAATTCCATTTGCCATTCTGAGACAGGCTATTTCAACTAGCCCCTCGCAACAATGGTTTCTCAAACGTTTCAACTAGCCCCTCGCAACAATGGTTTCTCAAACGTTTCAACTAGCCCCTCGCAACAATGGTTTCTCAAACGTAATGAGGTTAGTTTCTGCTACAGTCCACTGGGAACAACCTTTAATACTGTTTACTAGCCATATAATTTGTTGAATAAATGTAATATTAAATCTAGTTTCCAGTTGTTTTGCTGACGTATAAGCCACATTTGAGGTACTGACTTTAATTTTTCAAAAAGCAAAGATTTTCATTTACATATTTTACATATATCAACGTTCACACGTATTTTTATGTAGAAAATCAAGACATCAATCTTCTCATTAAAATCTGCTTTTAGATGTCCTACAATAATAAACAGGCATTTCATGGAAAATAGCTATTTATTGACATTCGCAAATTCATTCACAGTCAGCCTCATCCTTCTTTGCCAGGCACAAGAAAGGTCTACAGATCGTTGATTCCTCCTTCCCTAGCCATCTCTGGAAGAAGTTCAGTAGCTATAAAATAAGACAGGCTTGGAGCCTGGTTCCACCAAATGCGATCTTCAGCATGTGCTTCACAACTTCCAGAGTGCAGTTTTTTCGTGAGTAAATGGTGTGGTAGGACCTCATCAGGTGCTGGTTGTGAGCATTAACTAGTAGGATGTCAGCAAGATGCCTGGTCAAACAACTCACATGTTGAAGAGGTTCAATAAATGCCAGCCTCATTCCTTTCTTACCTTCCGTCATGTAAACTGTGCTTGCAACCCCCCAAATCACTTTCTATCCGAATTGTCTCCATTTCTTCAACACCACTCAAACACCAACTCTTTGCAGCCTTCCACTACCACTCAAACTTAGAAAGATAATACTCATAGACCACAGAGGTACTTCCATGTCTCAGCCACTGCCTTAAGTACATAAGCAGCAGTATTTCATTTGATCCTATCAACAACACAATGCTACAGTAAAATAATTATCTGTAATTTGCCAACAAGGAAATGGCATTCAGCCAGCCAGTAAATAACAGACTGGTGACTCAAACCGGCTGTCACTCACTTTCTCTTCTAAAAATTCATACAGTTTTAATTTTACAGCATTAAAATGAGAAATAAAATGTTGTTGTGCTGGATTGTCTTTCATTTTCTTTCTCAGATGATCTTAAAACATTATTAAACTCTCTTGTTTAATCTTTCATGTTTATGTCTTCTCTATGATTAGCCTTCCCAGGAACAAAGAATGTAAATTTCTACGCATCAATTCTTCAACCCATTTAACAAAGGTGTATTGGATGTTCACAGGATGTGGGGAACAGTGCTAAGGGTTGGAGGTCTGAAATGAGTGACACACCCCCTGCCTTGAGTAGTTCACAGCCCAGTGAGAATAACATCCACATATTAACGGCAATATCATACAGAAATTGCCATGATAGAAATGAGTCATAAAACTAGTCCCATCAGTGATAGACTGGATAAAGAAAATGTGGCACATATACACCATGGAATACTATGCAGCCATAATAAAGAATGAGTTCATGCCCTTTGCAGGCACATGGATGAAGCTGGAAACCACCATTCTCAGCAAGCTGACACAGGAACAGAAAACCAAACACTGTATGTTTTCACTCATAAGTGGGAGCTGAACAATGAGAACACATGCACACAGGGAGGGGAACATCACACACTAGGGCCTGTCAGCAGGGGGAGGAAAGGGGAGGGAGAGCATTAGGACAAATACCTAATGCATGTGGGGCTTAAAACCTGGATGACGGGTTGATGGGTGCAGCAAACCACCATAGCCCATGTATACCAATATAACAAACCTGCACATTCTACACATGCATCCCAAAACTTAAAAAAATATATTGTAGAGGCAAAACTCGTGGAGCCTGATAGTTTTGCCAATTCAGGGTAAGGGTTCTCAGGAATATTTCTCAGAGAAGGTAATAGATGAATTGAGTCTGAATAGGAAAAATACAAATTTATAGAAAAAGATGTGAGAGGCAGTGGAGAAGTTAAAAGATTCTAAGTAGAACATAAAGAAGAAACATCCCAAACAGGAAAGATGACATATTAACCTGAGAACAAAAATTAGTATATTGCAGATGACAAAGAAAATGGGAGATGTTGACACAAATTGGTTTATATGTAGATTTATATAGCAGCTTACATCTTACCCTTTTAAAACTATTTGTCCCCATTGATTTAAAAGGAATCGTGTAAAAATTTGCCCAACAGTTTTTCCTCATTTTAAAAAAATATATGCTAGGCTTATTTAATTATTTTTTGCTACTATCGAAATCGTCGTTTTTTTTCTCCTTTACTATTTAATGTGGTGATTTACATTTGCTAATATGAAAGAAATATTACATTACAGGAATAATGATTAAGCGATATTATCTTCTTATACTTTGCTGGGTTCAATTTCCTCTTTCCTTACTGGTATTGTTTTTGACAGATTTTGTCTTTAAGGTTATGCCATGCACTTAAAATACATTTTGGGATTTTTCCTCTTTGCAATTCTCTCTGAAAGAGGTTGTATAAGTTGAAATTGTGTTGCTGGTACGTTTTATAGAACTCATCTCCAAAATCAAGTGAGCATGATGTTTGTTTTGTTTTGGTTTAGGGTAACATTTTAATAACCAACTTTTGTCTCTTCTGATCCTCTCTTTATGTGATAATTTTTATTTCATTTTTTACTTGTATTCTTTATCAGTTACTTCTATCTTTTTGGTTTATCATGATTCGTTTTTTCTAACTTTTTTGGTGGAGTTTTTGGTTCATTACACTGAGCCATTTGTCTTTTGTAACATAAGAAAAGTTCATAAATTTACCTCTAAACATAGCATTAGCTTCATCCTAGACATTTCAATATGAAGTATTTGTATTATGACTTCTATTCATCCTTTTTTTTTTTTCTGTCACCAGGCTGGAGTGGAGTGGCACGATCTCAGCTCACTGCAACCTCCAACTCCCTGGTTCAAATGATTCTATTGCCTCAGCCTCCCAAGTAGCTGGGATTACAGGCACATGCCGCCACACCCAGCAAATTTTTGCAGTTTTAGTAGAGACTGGTCTTGAACTCCTGGGCTTCAAGCGATCCTCCCACCTTGGCCTCCTAAAGTGTTGGGATTACAGGCGTGAGCCACCATGCTTGGCCTATTTCTAACATCCTTTTATGTGTTTTCTATTTGAATCTCTTGTGCTCTTTATATTGTTTTCTCTCACCTCTTTCATTTCTCGCTTGCCTTTTTTTTTTTTTTCCTTTGGCTACATTGAAGACTTTTCATCTTTAGGCCTAAAAGTGTTTGCAAGTACTCAACATCTCTGTTTCCTCATGGTAAAATGAGGCCCAAAATATAATTATAAATGTGAATAAAAAGATCCTTCAAAAATAGAACACTTATATCTAGCAATACTTAAAAGGTATAATATAAACCAAGTTGAATTTATTCCAGGAATCCACAATTGGTTTAACACTTGAAAACTAATCAATTTTACAATTAAAATAACAAGCTAAAGGATAAACATGATATCAACAGATTGAATAAAACTGGTAAAACAATTATACATTTACAATTTAAAAAAAAATTGATAACTAGAAATAGAACGGAAACTTATTAACTGTCATAGCAGATAGCTTCCAAGCCTTAAGCAAAATCATAATTCAAGGTAAATTGTTAAAAGCTTTCATTCTGAGATTGGGAATAAGAAAATGAAACCTACTATGACTACTTTTAATTAACATTGTAAAAGATGGTCTACCCAGACAGAGAGCCATTAAGAAAAAATAAAATATCTAAATTTAAGAGAGAAAAAAATTTTAATGTTCAGATGACATGATTTTATAGACAATCCAAAAATATCTTCAGATGAATTATTATGTGTAATAAGTAAGAGTAACAAGGTTGTTAGGTATAAACTCAATATATAAAAATCAGTTGAATTTCTCTGTAACGATAATGAGCATAAAATGAAAGTTTAAAATTCATGTCATTTACAATAACATCAAAAACACTAAATGTCAAAGGGTAAATCTAACAAGGATGTGCAAGACCTCTAGATGGAAGTCTATAAAATATGTTGAGAGAAATGAAAGAAAATACAAACAAATGAAAGAAGATATAAACAAATTTATATCACAAGCATAGATTAGAATATTTCATTTTTTCTTTTATTTTATTTTCATTCTTATTTTTCAAACTATAAATTTGTATTGGAAAACATTAAAGAGGACCCAAACAGAAAAAGAGGTAGACCATGCCATGCACAGAAAGAATACATATTGTAAGCAGATCAATTAGAAGATTTAATATGCAAATATTTATCAATACTTTTCAAACTCATCTATAGATTTAATGTAATCTTCATAAAAATTGATCAAGTTCATTTTTCTTACTTTTTAAAAATAACTAGAGTTGATTCTAAAATTTATACAGAAATACAAATTGGTAAGAATAACTAGGACACCCTTGCAGAAAAAAGTATAATGTTGGTTTACTTGATCTACCAGAAATACAAACTTACTGTAAAGCTACAAATTGTATGTTACATAAGTAATTACTCTAAGAAATCAATAAGAAAATAAGAAAATCTATTAGAAAATAGGTAAGAAACCTAACAGATACTTCACAAACAGACTACCCAACTGTCAAATAAAGATGAAAATTGTCCAAATTCTCATTTAGGGGAGACAAATAAGATATCATTACACATAAAATAGAATGGCAAAATATGCACACTAGGGACAATTTAAGGTGCAGAAAAGAGTATAGGGTAACAGAGCATCTTACGTAATTCAAGGTGAAATGTAAATCGGTTTAACAATTGAAAAAACAAAGGACAAAACAACAAAACCACAACACAAACGTGTCTGGCAGTACCTATTAAATCTGAAGAGACACATATCTTATGGTCCAACAATGCTAAATAGAAATAAGCACATTTATACAAAAGTGGCTACTAAAATGTAGAAAGGCAGAATTATTCCTAATATCCTAATACTAGAAACAACCAAAGGTTCATGAACAGTGGAATGTATAAATTATATTCACATGATAAATGTATATTATGTATGTATATATAATATGCAATAAATCAGTCTAAATCAGTCAGTTTTGTTCAGGTGATACAATGCTAAATACAAACATGAAAGTAAAGACCATAATAAGACATTTGTTGTTTTTTGTTTTGGTTCTGGTTTTGAGATAACGGAAGTACTGTGAGTAGAAAGAGGCAAGTGACTGTCTGTTAAATAATCAGCACTGTTCTTTTCAATACAGCACTGTTCCTTCAAAAATAGAACACTTATATCTAGCAATATTTAAAAGGTATAATATATGCCAACCAAGTTGAATTTATTCCAGGAATCCACAATCGGTTTAACACTTGAAAACTAATCAATTTTACTATTGATATGTCTGGCTACATGGATTTTTCTTTATAACAAATGTGTAAGCAACATAATTAGTTTTTTATATTTTTCTCTATATGTTCACAATTTTAGAAAAACAACTTATTTTTTTCCTAAACATAAAGCCACTAACAGTTACTTTAAAAAAAAAAAAAAAAGAAAGAAACTTAGAAGGCAGATCATCTGTAGTCCCTATATTTTCTAATAAGGTTCCCATAGCAACCCAAGTAGCATGAGAATAGAGTCTATTAAATTCACTTAGAGTATTGGCTTTCTTGGCTTGCTGTCACCAGTCTCAGAATAGAAGTCCTTCAGCCTGGCAAAGTGATGCCACTAGCTATCTTTGTCAAAACAGAAGATCTATAAACCAGCAAAAATTCCTCTAAGGTTGTTTTAGTTGAAGATGGTGAGGGCGGAGTGCTGCTCATCAGCAGGATTCTTAAGGAACACTCCTATTGAGATTCCTTCAGGGGAAGTGTTGAGCCATCAGAAAGCATCCAGCAACCACTGCTGCTGTTTTACTCATAACTCCACCTTCAAGCCCAAGAAAGGCAACGAATGAGAACCACTTAAGACTGGGGCCAGTGACGCTTCCTCCTTTTTGATTTTTTCTGTTTCTTTGTTTCTCCTGGAAGCAGGGCTGCACTTAGTTAGTGTATAGAATTGTAGTTCACGTTGAAGGTTCTGTAAATGAGAATTAGCTATTTAAATCTAGATCATTCTAACTCTGCAATTTCCATGTGATCCATCTATGTAAACTGAGTGACATTTACTGCCTACTTTAGCATTCCATCTGCCAAATCAACCTCTGCACCTGAATACCTAAAATGCATCTTGATATTATTATGCCTAAAAATTAGCTCCTTATATTCAACTTTCCCTCCCCAAACCTCCTTCTCTCAAGGTCTTCCTCATTCTAAGAAGTTGAAAACATCTTTTCAGTTACTGAAGTCAAAATCCTGGCTCATTTGTGATTGCTGTCTCTCAAACCCGGTATCTGCTCTTTCAACAAATCCAGCAAACTCCCTCTCAGTATAGATCCAGAATCCGACTGGAGTTCACCAGTGCTGAAATCTTTGTTCAGGTTGCCCTCATGTCTCCTCTAGATCCTTACAGTAGCCTTCTACCTGATTGTTTTACCCTCCCTCTCAACCATACCTGGCTTTTCTCAAAAACTCAGCTCTAATACCAAGTTTTGCCATTCCTGTGTTCAAAGCCCTCCAAGGGCTCCCCACTTCACTCATAACCAAATTCCTTACTATAACCTTCAAGGACCTTCCTGATCTGGGTCCTGGTAACCTTTCTGACCTCATCTCTTATAACGCCTCCCCTCGTTCATTCCTCTCCAGTCACAGCTGCCTTGCGCTTGAATTTGAACTTTCCTATGCCTGAAAGCTTTTGCCCTTAAAAATCCACAGAGCGTATTCCTTAACTTCAATTTCTACTAAAATACTACGTTCTCAATGAGGCCTTCCCTAGCTCACTGTTTAAAAATTCAACTCCTTGTCTTGACACTCTCCAGCCTTTTCTCTGCTTGTTTTTATTTTTTCTTTCTTAAGAATCATCAGAATCAGTCATACATATTTTACTTATTTGTCTTGTTTATATTTAGTCTTCCCTACTAGAATATTAGCTCCACAAGGGCAGAAATCTTTGTCAGTTTTAATCATTCTGCATTCCCAATACCTATAAAATGATTAGCATGTAGTAAGTGCTCATACTCTTTTGTTAATAAGGAAATGAATAAGCATTTCCCAAGATGTGTCATGCTATCTACTTACACTTCCAAGATTTAACAATTGTTTCTTGTAAAAGAGATTTTTGTGATGAAAAGGTTTGGGGATTTCACTAATTCCATTTCTCCCTTGGAGTTTCACAAGGCACATTTTCGGTCATTGGATATGAGCATTTACATAATTTTAAGACAAATGCTTATTTTCTTCAACGCAGGAATCCCTCAACATATTTGATCATGGAATTCTGTCATGCACATATGTAATCACTTATTTATTTTGAATGTTTGTATGCTATGTGAGTGCGTGTGAATAAAACACCTCTTAATATCACTAGGGAACACACTTTATAAAGGGCTGCGTTAGAGTATAGAATTGGATTTGTCTCCAGGTTCAATTTTATTGAACCAGTCTATGCTTTTCCACAATTTCTAGTCATCTGGCTCCATTTAGACAAGGAAGATAAGAACACACAAAGGGAGCTCCTATAAATGGCCCTTGTTTGATACACAATGATGCCATAATATGTTTCTATTTTTAAAAATCTGTAAACTTATTACAAATTAAATTGTTATTTAAATAAATGTAAAATGTGTGTTATTCAAAGTAACTCAATAATACAAATTGCCTTTATCACAATAACTACAGTGTCAGCCAGCACTGGCCTCAACTTCTGTCTCTACCACAAATTCTTTTGATATAACCAGCAATTACTTTAATTAGACCTGCATATGTTCAACAACAGATAATATATTTATTGATCCCCTTAAGCTCAGTTTTGTACATAGTCCAGGTTCTTTATTTGTGAAGTGGTGGCAATATTTACAGTAGAGAAGATTAATGGAGATAGAGCTTGTGCGGTGCCTGGCACCATGCCTAGCACATTGCAGTTGCTGGGAAAATGGTCCCTTTACCTTCCTTTAATTGTCTGTTTCAATACAGTGGATTTGGGTACACAGAATGAGCTATAAATATAAACTGCACAAAAAACTTCAGATGAATATACCTGTGATTTATACGTGTCATGCTTTCATGCACATTTTTCTAATTACCTTACAGCAAATTATAAAACAAAACGTTTAGTTGAAGCTCAATTATAAATGCTGATTCTAACAATTTGCTCTATACAGCAGAGATTGGAAAACATAACTCACAGCCAAATTCTATTTGCCATAAACTCTTTCAACCATATTTTTTGTTTAGTTAATTTTGTCTTTCAATGTGAAGGGAGTTTAAATGTCATCTAGGTAAGAGTAGAATAACACTTCCAGTGTAATTGGAGCTGATGCTAGCATATATAAAATCATTAAAAGTGACTTATGAAAATCCAATTGTCCGGCAACATTTAAGAGCCTGCTCTATCCTAATCTCTGAGCTGGGCATGAGGGACACACAGATGAATACAGCACAGTAGTAAGAGCTTACAGACACCCTTTGAAAATAACACCATGACAGCATCCGGGAGTAGAACCTAGCCACTCTTGCTACACTGCATCTTTAGCCAGATCAAAATAATGACTACATGAGACATTTCCCGAGACATTTCTGAAGGGTAAGAACTGCTTCTGTGATAATGCATCTTTGCTAATTAGAACGATTTTACAAGGGTGTCATCAAGTCTCAAAGCTAATTGTATGGAATCCTCATTGAAGAAGGACTACAACTGTCTATCTTTCTATCTAGGTGTAAATACATTGGGCTATAAGAATTGAGGAACTGAACTGGTTGTCATTTAAAGACAAAAGCAGTAAAGGTGAAATTATAAGACTATACCTAGTAGCAGATAGCCAACAAATGTGTGCTGTTGAAACTTAACTTTGTCTTTACTTGAGAAAATGTAGGCACATCTCGTAGCATCTCTCAGCCTCAGTTCACAATAAGTATGAAGATCTGGATTACAGACTGAAAGGTCTCCAAGGGTCCGTTCAGCCACAATGTGCTATGATCCCATAAACTATTCATGGAAATATTCTGAACAAATCAATAGCACTGACAATACTAAGCCCCAAAGCCCAAGTGTATTGGTCATATTATTCCATTAAATCACTAAGTCAGTTGGATAGGTAAAATAATGCATTTGAAGTAGTTTTCATTTAGTCAAAAAAAGCTGCCAGAGGTATTGATCCAATCTGAAACTTTATAAAAAGGCTCAGAATTGTCAAATACACATTCCTCTTCCTGTAAGAGAACCTGAGTTACCATCTATATGGGACAGAATCTCAGACTGAACCAGATCTTAACTATTTTCAAAGTTTCAAAAGGGGATTCATTTCCAAATGATATCTGGTAAACTTTCCCCCAAAGATGCCCTACAATTCTTCAATACCTAAAACCCTGAAAGCCTTAGTGATTACATTACAGTTGACTTACGATGTATAGTTTATATTTAATTTTTTTGAAGATCTGTGTTGGCATATGACACAATTTATATTTGGTCTTAATTACTTCAGTCTCACTTTTACATAAGCAGAAGCTTTACAAACTCAAGTAGTTTTATAAACTGGCAGAAATTATAATTTATTACAGTTAATAAATAATAGTATTCATATCCTATTGCTGTTTCAACAATGGCAACTTGTAAGAAATGTCAGCCTCCTAAGATGTTGGGTGTAATAAAGCAATCTCCCTGGACCATGGAATCACTGTGACCCAGCAGGTACACTGTAGTCTTCAGAGAAAACTCCAGCTTTCTCAAAGATAGTTTCTTTAATACTCATGTTTCAGCTACAGGAGCATCATGCTTTTGCCTTCTATTGTCACAGTTGTGTTAGAAAACTCATTGTGTTCTCAGTAGTAAAATATATACATAGCCATACATTTTCCAAAAAAGAAAGAGTATTTAGAAAAGTTACAGTTACGGGCAGAAGATTATTCTTCTTGGATAGAAGATTGACTTTGCCAAATTGAAGATATTTTCTTATTATAACAACAAGCTAAAAAAAGAAGGTTTTGAAATCTGGAACTGTAGTTCTGAGATTTTGATCCCATTTCTACAGCAAACAATAAATAAGGGACATCCACGCCCATCTCAGTATGTCCTCACTTGTCAGTGTGTATATCTGAAGGACAGAATGACTGGAAAAGTTCCAGCTGTTATCAGATAGAATCAATATTTTTTGTATATATGAGAGAAAAGAACTTTAATGTGCACATTACTGTCTTTTCATTGGTCAGACTAGTGGCAATAGCAAGAACACTAATCCTTAATGCTACATATATTTTTCTGTTGTTATCAAACATCATTCAGGTCTTTGCAGTATGAAGAGTAAGAACCACTTGCTTCTACAATTCTAGGTAAAACTTGGTAAATATATGTTGGGAAAATAAACATCAGTTAGAAGGAGAAAGCACAACTATGCTACTGGTTAAAGAAGGACAGGGGATAATGTCACATTGTTTTAATAGTTTAGTATCCATTTTACAGCAAAATCAGTTTTCTGTGTTTGTCATAACTGTGGGCATTGCCAAACTACTAGATCCTACCTACAATGGCATTTTAGAAGTTACTTTAGTTTTGATGAGAATTTAAACATTAATCAGGGAAAACAGAAAGGTGAAAAATATTTTCCAAATTTCTTTTGGCTGAAAGAATGTCAAATTTTTAAACCTTATTTCCTCAATATGCAAAAATATCTCTATTTTTTATCTGTGGAACAGAAAAAACAAAGATGACAAGAGTTAGAACAATATGTAAAGTGTTATATCTCAAGTAAATCATCGTAAATATAATATATAAGTAGAAGTTGCTAAAAGGCAGTTCTAGACTAGTCCACTAAGAGTGATATTTTTGTTGACTAAAGGCTATATAAAACAACTGCAGTTATGTAAGACAAGCATCTTTCTTTTTTCAAGGGAAAATTTTAATGGTAGATAGGTACAACAAGGTGTAGACTCATTATGCTTATATCTCTTATACAACTATAAAGCCAAAACAAATTACAAGATAAATATAAGCAATATTTCCACACCAAGAAAACTTAATATAAATACATTTCAAATAGACAGAATTGCATAATATCATCTCCACTCTGTAAAGTGTGGCTGGAGAAGGGGAAAAAGAAACTATAGCGAAATATTTACAAAGCTATCTCCTGGATAGAGACACAAATCTGGTGTGAAAAAAAGATAGAAAAGATGAATCAGGATACTTTGGATCATTTACTGCATATGAGCTACTCTGGAAGTATAACATACATTCTCTCAACTAAGTTTCAAAATACCGTGGGACATAGGTTTTAACTTCTGAAAAGTTAATGACAAACCACAGCTTTTCTGAAAATAGTGCACAGGAAAAGAAAGAGTTGAAAATAATATCATAATAAGCATGACTAAGGAGATAAGACTTAGAGAGAAGCCAGGATAATTATGTTGAAGTACTAGACAGACTATGAGGTGAAGGAGCAGATCAGAGAACAAATATAAGTTGACTCAGGAAATTCTTTTCAACAATTCCAAGAGTTGTTAGAATATACATTGCACTATTATTAGCCCTGTCTTACAGATAAGAGTGCTGAGACTCAGGAAAATTAATGTACCCAAATTCTAGTAATTAAAAAAGCAAAGATTAAATTCCAGGAATCTATGACTTCATGATCCTGTGCTATATACGCAGACATATTTCAACTCTATATACAGACTGATCAGCTAAAAGGGACAGGTTCAACTTGCTGATCTCTGAGACTTCTACTAAATGTATAATTAATAATAATATATCATTTATTCACAGAAATAAGAGCTTGATTGGGCAATTGCTGCAAAAAAAAGACCTGTAATTACATAGTGTTTGATTTTAATAACAAAAGCATGACTTTTTATAACAATATAACTTTCCAAGAAAAAAAAAGCATGCCTTCTTATACGGCATATTCCGCATACATCAACATATTATGTAACTAGATTTGAAACAATGTCTTCTACACATTGAGAGCATCATAAACTTATAAAAGTAAATGTTTTTAGAGAAAGGGTATGGTTGCTTTCTTCCAAATACATTATTTTGTTTTATACTAACCACATTCCTGTGAGAGAGGTATGAATATTTTACAGGTGAATAATAGTCTTAATCACCCACGCAGAGGTAGCCACTGGCAGCTAAAGTAATCATTGGTTTGTCAGGTGTTTAAATCTGGGCTTTTCCTGGGATCCTAGTCATTGGTAGCAACTATTACCCATCTTAAACAGGCAGTATTGAGAAGATAACACAAAAGAATGTGTGACATAGACCTTTGTGGCATATGGAAGTCCTACACAAACTAGCCAAAGGCTCTGGGAAAGTATGTGGTAGACAATCTCTAAGATGCCCTCAAGGACCCTATCTCCTTGTAATGTGAGCTAGACCTACTAACTCCTGACAAATAAGATATGGCAAAAGTGGTATGATACCACTTCTGAGACCTAACCAAAGAACTCACAACATTTACCTTATTTGGTGACATTATTGCTATGGACCAATGATTCTTTAGTACCTTCCATTCCCTTCACCATCCTTTTTGAGCAGAAATGTCTATAACGTTTGCTTGTCTGCCGTTGCATGTTAGGTGTACGTGGGACAGATAATTGTCTAGTTGACACATCTACAGTCAAGAAGAACTCTACTCGTGTTGCCAAAGCTTAAGGAACTACATGTGAAGAGCCTCATCTTCACCTGGATTTGATTTAGACAGTGGGATTTGAAATTCGAGCTGAGACTGGAATGAGATGATAATGTCCTTTTTGTCTTTCACAATATTTTGGGGATAGAGACATAAACCATGGTAACACCATAATCTAGCAAAGTTACAGTAGAACACATAAGTGCCTAATACACTAAAAATGCAGATCTGCATGCAAGATGTACTAGGAAAGGGTGGTAACTCTTAGTGTCATGGCGCGTAGAAATTACATGCAGAAAAGATGGGCATGGACAATTACGGCATGTTAAAAGAAGAGAACATGCTTCTGAATGGTTGAGAAAGGCGTGAGTAGATGAGATGAGGTTAGCCAGGTGGTGAGGCAAGATGCATCTAAAATTCTGTAGTATTTGGCACTGTTCCAGGGGAAAAAAATGAGGAAGACTCCTAAAGCACACAGCCCGGTTCTTGAGGGTTTCCAGACACACATGCACACTCAGTAAAACAGGAAAACACAGTGTAGTACATTAGGAAATGAAGAAAGGAAGAACATAGTTTAATTGCCTATATGTCAAGACATGCATATGTGGTGTGTTACATCATCAATCTTTATATTAATGAACCATCAGAGGTGGACATTGATATAGATAAATACATACACACATACAAAAATACATAGATATATATAGCTAGGCAGATAGCCCATGTCTCACAGCATATAGGAGATGAAGTCAAAATTTGATAAATGTCCACCTGGCTTCAGAGTGTGAGTGTGTGTGTGTGTGTGTGTGTGTATGTGTGTGTGTGTTTAATACAGTGCTTGAATCCTATAGCAGGCCTTTTTCTCACAGCAATAGAAAAGTAGAATCATTGAATCACTACTGTGATACAGTACAACTCTAGAAGATAGACATCTTGATTATTTTTTGGTAGGAATAAAAGGCCCTACATTCTCATACAAGCATGTTTGTGACTGAAGTTAGCAGCCTGAATGTAATGAGAAAATGAATGGGTAGTGAACAGATAAAGACACAGCTGTTATTACTTCATTAATAAAGCCTTGAACTGCATCTTTTGGTAAGTTAAATGGTACTTTCTTCCTCAAAAACTCATTAACTAAGTTCGCATGCTACTATTTGCTTTTTGAAGCATCCATATCTGAGGTGTTAATCTATTTCACTCACAATAAGAACTTGGCTTTAAAATAGTTCATCAATTGCTCTGACAGCAGGAACCATCCTGCCCAGAACCAATGAGCTTGCAGGTTGTGTTTGCCTTGTTAAACAACCATAGCTGCCAAGACAATTTGGAAACAGTTTAGCATTTTGTGCCTAATTTTCATCGTGTAACAAGCAGAGCTGCCCCTTGGGACACAAAGCACACTCTTATTTCAACCCCTTTTGCTAAAGTTCCTCATTAATTCTGCTTATCTTCCTGTACTGCTCATATTAACTCTAATTCAGCCTTCATGGGAACTGGAGTGTGAGACAGAAACGGGTCATTGGGGGGCCACTCCTTACGGTGCTCATGGCCCTACAGCATGGGTTGCCAGATAAAATACTCAAAAATGAGTTAATTTGAACTTCATGTAAACAACAAATACGATGTTTATAGACACACCTCATGCAATACACGAAACATACCGAGTCTACAAAAGTATTTGTTGCATCTCTGAAATTTAAATGTATGTGTTGTCCTGCATTTTTATTTACTAAATCTGGCCAACCTACCCATGATGTACCTTCTACACCTGAGGCCCTAGTTGAATGTAGTTATGGCCCTGGCCTAGTGTGCTTGGAGCCCAGCACAAAGTAGGACATCATCATATTTGGAGAAAATACACCATTTTATATTATGCTGCTGGGGAAGGATTATGGGAAGAGTTCAAGCTTTAGAGACATTTGGATCTGGATTATTATTCATCTTTACTATTTATCAGTTGGGCATATTACTTTTACTTTCATCGGCCTTATTTCTTCACGTATATCATGGGGAAAAATTCCCTTACTAGGCTTTTTAAAAAGACTAACTTTCTGTGTCCTGAATCTCTATGTCTTTCTTTCTCACGAATGGCAGTCTCACTCACCCTCACTCTAAATATGGACAGCTTTCTTGAATACATATTACATAGCTCCCCAAATCTGGTATTCCCAAGGATACTAAAATGAAGTATCCTTTACTTCAGGCAGCCGGAGAAGGGAGGTGAATGGGATGGGTCAGTACTATTCCCACAACTCCATGCTGTCGGAGGTTGGGGAAGAGAGGCCCCTGTGGACTAGAACCGGCAGGGAAGGCTGAAGCTAAGCCTCAGTGTGGGCTACTCATCAGTATTTGGGGAACAATTTTCCCCAAACCAAAGGTCAGGTGACTCAGGTTATAGTGATTTCATACATCATGTATTGAAGATTCTTGGTAATTTCAAAAGACAAAATATGATAACTCCTGTGAAGTCACCTACCATGCCCATAACTTATATAATAGTGAACATTCATTCTCTTTCCTCTATGCCTCATAACTGGTGAGTGCTTGAAAGCTTCATCAAAAAAGGAGCCCATATTCAATATACTTTCAATATAGCATAATCTTCTGTTTCAATTCTCATGCAAAAAAAAAAAAAAGGGGGGGATGAAATCCTTCTCAGAAGAGTGAATGCAACATGCAGAGAGGCGACCTCACTGGATAAGCAAGTTTACTTGACTTCCGTAAGCTGAGTTCCAATCCTGTTGGAAACATTAATGTTTAACAACTTTAGCATTCAGTACTACTAGCTTCAAATTTAAAAAGTCTTCTTTAGGCCGGGGGCAGTGGCTCATACCTGTAATCCCAGCACTTTGGCAGACCGAGGCAGGCGGATCACGAGGTCAGGAGATCGAGACCATCCTGGCTAACACGGTGAAACCCCATCTCTACTAAAAAATGCAAAAAAAATTAGCCAGGCGTGGTGGTGGGCGCCTGTAGTCCCAGCTACTCCGGAGGCTGAGGCAGGAGAAAGGCGTGAACCCGGGAAGCGGAGCTTGCAGTGAGCCGAGAGCGTGCCACTGCACTCCAGCCTGGGCCACAGATGGAGACTCCATCCCCCCCCCCAAAAAAAAACCTTCATTAAATTAATACCATTTTTTAATGCTACTGGTTAAACAGAGGAAATCTCAAGAAAGAATATCTCTGATTGAGAATTAATCTAGAACTAAATTGCATGCTCTTGTGTTTCATGGGTGCTTCGCTTATACGTTTTAGGCATTTAAGCAACTTAAGAGTTAAGAAAAACATATACCATTTACATTTATTTTTACAAGTGTTATTTCAATAAGTATTCCTCGAACTTTTATAATCATGCTAAGCATTGGGCTGGAGATCCACAACCAGCAAGTTCTGCTATCACAGAACTTATTTCCTAGTGAAGAGGCTGATGAGAAAAAAGTGAACACATAAATTAGTTAGACTTTAATAAATGCAATGGAGGAAACAAAAGAAGCTAATACGAATAAAATAGGCAGTACATAAAATAGAGAGGCTAAGTCAAATCTCTTACAGAATGTATTTAATTGAATTATTTATTATGAGAAGGAATCAACCATGTGCAGATAAGTACAATAGCTAGTGCTGAGGGAAAGGCAGGACAAAGGCCCTGGGGTAGGTAGAGAAATGAGAATAATAACGTGGTAGGAGTGGTCAGGGTGCTAGGCAGAGCCAAAGCATGGAAGACTTGGCATGGCAGCTGATAGTACCTAGATTTCTTTCTAAATCCATTAGAAAGTTTCATGCAGGGGAATGGTATCCTTTTATGTATGTTTTAAGGGAAAAGGTATATGTAATCCAAATTAAATTATAATGTGATTCCCTTTGTTGATGAGAGCCAATATTTCCAAACAGATTGCCTCATCCTCATCCTGTTTACGCTGACATCTTCATTAGGATGTTTCCATCTCTGTCCATAAAAATCAAATGCTCTTCCCTCGAAGACCAGTTCAAGGTCCACTTTGCAACTCATCTCACTGCCTCCCCAGGCATTCTGCACTTGCCGCTTTCTCTGAATCTGGCATAGACTAAATGAAAATTTATCCTTCTAATGTCCACAGGGTTGCTTAAAGGGCTAGCATTTGGTGAATATTTGAAGTAAAATCCCAAGCTTGTTCCATTAGCTAGGATTCTGCGATCAGTGCCTTCAGGCAAACTCTGCACACAGCTACTGACAGAGTAAGCTGTTTAAGAAAATCTCATCACTTTCCTGCTTGAAACCTCAGAAGGTTTTCTTCTGCAACAAGATAAGATTACACTTATTTCAAAGGGCAGACAGGATGGTCATAATCTGCTCTGGCCCCTTCACCAACTACATCAAGTTTATCCAGTTCTGGGACTCCTTGCCATTTCCCAAATGTGCTCTTCCATCTCTTATTTCCCTCTTCCTTTTCCCTCTCTCTCATGTTTCCTTCCTCCAGCTACCAACTGTAGAAACATTATTTTTTATTCTTTCACTTAAAAATGGCCTGAACTATTCTGATGTATGTGGGTGCTCCTTCCTCTGTCTCCCTTTACCCCAGGATTTACCTTAACCGTAGCTCTAGCATATATGCTCCTTTAGACAAATAGTTCAAAAAAGGTTGCCTACAATAGATTTCTCTCTGAGATTCACAGATGAATAGAATACACCTAAGACTTTGTGAAAAAATGCAGTAGAGGTGCAGAACCTAATGTTTTCTACATGTATGTGAGCTCAAATTCTATTTATGTTCATGTGTGTCAAACATATATTAACATCCTGTATATGTCTGGGACATCTTCATCTGACCTTTTGTAAAACAAAACAAAACTTCAATTTAAGTCCTTTTTGCAAGAATTGCAATAATTGGTTTAAAAGTCTGTCCCATGTGGCTGGATGCCGTGGCTCACGCCTGTAATCCCAGCACTTTGGGAGGCTAAGGCAGGTGGATCACCTGAGATCAGGAGTTCAAGACCAGCCTAACCGACATGGTGAAACTGTCTCCTCTAAAAATAAAAATAAATAAAAATAAATAAAAAATAAAAAAAAAAAAATAGCCAGGCATGGTGGCAGGCACCTGTAATCCCAGCTGCTCAGGAGGCTGAGGCAGGAGAATTGCTTGAACTCAGGAGGCAGAGGTTGTAGTAAGCCAAGATTGCACCATTGCACTCCAGCCTGGGCAACAAGAGAGAAATTCAGCCTCAAAAAAAAAAAAAAAAAAGAAAGAAAAAGTGTGTCTCATGCACTGAACTGTGAACTTCTTGAGAGTCTGTCTCGCTTGACTTATTGTAGCTGGCCCAGTACAAGGCCTGAGCTCTCACAGGAACTCAACACATTCTGACTGACTGAACCATCATGAGCTCACAAAGCAGACAGACTCTGCTTATTGAAAAGAACCTGTATCATCTTCATTTTGCTGCATCTGCAGATGTTCCATCATTGTCCTTTCTTCCCCGTCCTATTCCACTGACTTATCCTAGCTCCTGAAGCAATGGTAAGGCAGAACTGGACATAAAAAAACAATTTTTTAACCTCTCTGATAACTCAGAATTACTTTCTTTCTTTCTTTCTTTTTTTCTTGGCAGAGTTTCAATTTTTTTGCCCAGGCTGGAAGGCAGTGGCACAATCTTGGCTCAATGCAACCTCTGCTTCCAGGGTTCAAGAGATTCTCCTGCCTCAGCGTCCCAAGTAGCTGGGATTACAGGCACGCACCACCACACCTGACTAATTTTGTATTTTTACTAGAGACGGGGTTTCACCATGTTGGTCAGGGTGGTCTTGAACTCATGACCTCAAGCGATCCACCTGCCTTGGCCTCCCAACTACTGGGATTACAGGCGTGAGCCACCATGCCTGACTCTCTCTGAGATTTACTTTCTAATGGAAATCTGAACATCATTGTTGCTCATTATTTCCCTTTATTTTAACACATTCCACATTTTCAGAACCTACTACCAACTCATGTGCAGTTGAGATATTTGGCATGTGTAAGTAATCAACTTGATACTGATTAAAAGATCAGATTATTCTGAGTCTGATTTGATAAGTCCAATGTCCAATCCTTTTTGTTAGACCTGCTCTCTGACAAAGAAGCGTTCACTTTTTACAAGAAGTTCAATAATTTGGTAAATGTTCAAGCTATGCCCTTATTTCCGTTCATAAAAATGTTTCCCTAGAAGAAACTAGAAGCTCTGCTCATGGCTGGTCTTGATCCTTCAGCTAGAATTCATTGCTCCAAATCTACTTATCACTGTATAATTACTACATAATTAATGTTTCACCATATTACATAAGAAATTCATGAAAGTCTGCCCAAGATTTTGCTAACATCCATATATTCACACCTACATAGAAACTTCCAATCTAGTTATTTAACAACTTTAAGGAAAATATCATACTATTAATCTAGCAAAGATGTATTGGTCTTAGATTAGCCTTCAGTGAACAGCACTGCTTTTTCCAATAGTTTAATACTTTCCTCAGTGTCTACCAATCAAATTTGATTAGCTGATGTTAAAATCTTGTCCAAAAACATCTTTACAGAAATACTCATGTTCTTCTTTGTAGAAATCATGATTAATAGACCTGCATACTTCTTCAATACATCTTTTGGTTATATCATTTTCAAAGATCACTGAACACTATTAATCTTACCTGAAAATCATCTCAGAATTGAATTTATTTGACTTAGTTGTCGTGATTTTGTGTAAACACTTTTACTTCTCCCAGTAGGAGGTACCAATATGGGCTAATGACTACTCTTAATAATTAAGCCAAAATATTATCCTTACATGTATGGCTTGGTAGTCTTTGGAACATCCATGTCAAATAAAGATAACTTTGTTAAAACAAAACACTTGGAGGGCTTGTGATTAACAGTGCATGTACTGAGGCCTATGTTAAAATAAACAAACAAACAAAAAATCAAAGTGTAAAGGGAGAGAGTGGGCCCGGCACATTGGCTCACGCCTGTAATCCTACCACTTTGAGAGACCAAAGCAGGAGAATCTCTTGAGCCCAGGAGTTTGATACCAGCCTTGGCAACATAGAGAAGCCCCATCTCTACAAAAAAAGAAAGAAAAAAAAAAAATTAGCCGCACATGGTGACACATGCCTCTGGTCCCAGCTACACAGAAGGATAAAGTGGGAGGAAGACTTGAGCCTGGGAGGTCAAGACTACAATGAGCCACGATTACACCACTCCACTCCAGCCTGGGTGACAGAGCAAGATCCTGCCTTGAAAAATAAAAAATAGAGAGAGGTCATATTCCTTAAAATAAAATAAGTGAGAAAACAATATTGTGTAAGTATTAAATACTTCTTCAACAGAATCTTTAGGAACCAGTGGAGAGATGGTTCAAATCACTATTTCATTTGGCAAATGTTTTCTATCAGAGGAGATAGATGAGTAAGGTCTTTATACCCCAATGGCATACACAGTAGAACCACCCAACTGACTTCTCTCAACACAGTCTGTACTCACCACAAAATCTTCAATACAATACAACGTCTGTAGATTATCCTATATGAAAGAACACAATGACCAGCTAAGTGGTCCTTTTTATACTGTTGGCAGTTATAATTCTGAATATATAGCTATAAAGAAGATCTGGTTCATATTTCATTTGCTTGTAGCTTGGATAATTGTGAGTTACTAGCCAAGATCCTTATGACATGAAGAGATTCAGAAAACATCACCTTCAAAAAACTAAGGACTAGTCACAGAACTGCTTTGCCATTTGAAACATTGCCAGAGTATAACCTCTTTGAGGAACCATGGAGCCCTCTTGCCCATCCGTTAGTCACCTAAATAATTCAAGAGCTCTGGAGAAAGAAAGAATTCAACTCCTATCTGCTACTTTCCTGCTCTTTAGAAAGATATTTCAGCTAATTAGTAGTCAGGTTTTGTCATTTATAAGATAAAGATATAAATAGTTACTACTCCCTGCACTTATTTTGAGAGCTTAAAGAATCATGTAACTTTTGTTTTTCCATCATATCTGATTTCTCATATAGTTTAACATGGCAAAGGGCACACTAGCAAAACTAAACTCTTTTAATGGCACTCCTCCACAAACACACATCTATGCATATATATCCATAAATTACCATTTTATTCTACACAAATATAATATATTCAAATGAATGAAAACGCTTTTTTTTTTTTTTTTTTTTTTTTAACAAATAAGTCTACTTCAGAGACTCCAACTTAGGAAAAAAGAATCCTCAGTTCTATCTCTAATGCCAATTCACAAACTAGAACAGAAATATGAATTCATTTGATTGACATATGAGCCTGTTAGATTTAAAGGGAAACACCAATTCATTTACAATATGCAGGGTAGCTCTAAGAAAAAAAAAAAAAAAAAACACTTCCTATCATCTAAACAGGATCATAAACTGGTCACTTCTTAGGATATTATCCCCAGTGCTCACTAAAATGCACTAAAGCCTATTTTCTTTACACAAGGGGATGAAAGAATACCCAATATATGATCAAGTTTGAAGTAATATTCTATCAATTCTAAACCTATAAATATATTTTATATCACAGACTTTGAGTATAACACATTTCTATGCCGTCCATATGGAAAACACTGTTTCTTTTCTTTTTTAACTTAAAAAATACAAAGATTATCTTAGAATGACATTTTATGATTTTAATTAAGAATCTCATTTTTCTATGTTCTATACATCTTTTGATTAAAAAAACTTACACCAGAATTTGCTCAAACAATACTTTCCCTAAATATATTATGCTATCCTAAAAACAATGTCAAATCATCAACAAAACATTTAACTGACAGCATTCATTTCGTTTAACAGATGAGAATGAAGGAAATTTGCATGAAAGATCTTCCACATAATCTTCAACTCTCCTTGTCCCTTGCTAGTACATTTTCAAATGGGATTGCACCTGCTTTCATATAAACATCTTTGATGCTTGGAACATCAAATGCATCAAGGCATTGTTAGAAAAATAACTACTTAACAAATAGCTCAAAAGGACATAAGGAGATATGTTTCATGATTGGGCATCTCACACAGTAGCTAGATATTTGTTAGATAAGAAATCCTTCCAAAATGCACCTTCCAAAATGGCCAGTCTGACATGCCCTTTGGTCAGCTGCCTAAACTAAATGCTTGGTTGTTTCTCACATCACTCAATGAATATTTGGGCTTATGAGGAAGCCTGTCAATTCTGTCTCTTGATCTATTCAAACTGTTAAGGAAATTTCAAACATCTGACCGTAAAAATCTCTATTTTCCCTCATGCATGCATGAATGAATGAGGCTAAGACATGAATTTAAGATATACATTTCTTGTTACTGATTTTCTATCAACTCACTTTATTTCAAAAACTTCACAAACACAATTCTGCTTCTGTGTGCATTTCCAAATTTCTGCTCTAATTATGTCAGTGAACTTCATTTTTTAAGTGACACCATATTCCAAATCAGTATTTGCTGTTGAAATTTCCATGGTAACAATCCCAGGAGCATCATTAAGAAAAACTCATGAATATAAGTGAAAAATCCTGTTGAATGTTGACAGTTTTATAGACATTAGGTTTGGCATGACTTCCTCAATAGGATAATCACTCCTTAAAATTAATAGATCAATTCAAAAACCTTTTTGGTTACTTGTTTTTCCTGGAGTTGATATCCTCTTTCCAGTCCTAAAGTGGTGAGTCTCAGAAGCTGATAGATACAGGAAGAAGGACTGAAATAGCAAATCTCACTTTAATTTGGGAGCAATATGGGGCCAGTATAGATTTGCACTACGGCATTTCTCAGTATAGCTTATCCACTTTGGCTGATACTCAGCTTAAGTGTCTCCTCTCCTAGAAAGCTGTTTCTGAACTTTCCAAGTCCATTCAATTGCTTTCTTTTTTTTTTTCATATCATATCTTGTCTAAACCTTTTTTAGTGCACTTATTATAACACCTTACTTACGTGTAGCTTTCTCTTTTTAGTTTTAGAAGTTTTGGACATCTAGGAATATGAATTATATATCTGCATATCCAATATCTTATACATCTGGCATATAGTAAATGTGACAAATGTGTGTCAATTAAATATAGGATTCTTGCAGCATATGACTTGGAGTTTCCTGCTATAAAATAGGAATTTGTTAAACTCTATGAAGTATTGTGGTTTTGAGACTGATCAGTAAGCTCACAAATAGAGCTGGTCATTGAGAGTATAAAGATTTGGGAAGAAGAGATGTGTGCTTCAGATCATCACCTCCTTGTGACCCTGTGTTCCTCAAGAATAAGTGAAATTCATATTGCTCAAAGCAAGAATAACAAAAGTAAGAGAAAAAATGTGTTATGTATCTAATTAAAATATAACAACTGGACAACACAAGCAAGTGACATTTATCCATTTATCTCAGGTACGCAAAGTTGGGTCAATATTAAAAATCAATTAATGTAATCCGTCACATCAAGAGACTAAAAAACATCACATGATCATATCAATAGATTTAAAGAAAGTATTTGACAAAATCCAACACTCATTTACGGTAAAAACTCTCAGTAAACTAGAAATAGAGGTGGACTTTTTCAACTTGACAAAGAATATCTACAAAATATCTATACCTAATATAATTTTTAATGATAAGAAACTTGTAGCTTTCTCATTAAGATTATGAACAAGGCAAAGTTGCCCCTTTTCATTGTTCTTTTTCAACATCATACTGGAAGTTGTAGTGAATTAAATAAGATAAGAAAAGGAAACAAAAGGTACACAGATTGGAAAGGGAAGAAGTAAAACTGTCTTTGCAGATGACTTGATTGCTTAGGTAAAAAAGAATTTAAAAATTAAAAATATTCCTATAACAAATAAATGATTATATCACTGCAACAGGATACAAGGTTAACATATAAAGTCAATAATTTTCCTACATACAAGTAATAAACAAATACGATACAAAATTAAAAACACAACAGCATTTACATTAGCATGCCCCAAAATGAAATATCTAGGAATAAGTCTAGCAAAATAAAAGAAGTATACAAATAAAATGATAAAACGCTAATGAAAGACTTAAAAAATAAAACCTAAGTAAGTGAAGAGATATTCCATGTTCATGAATAGGAATACTCAACATTGCCAAGATGTCAGCTCTTTTCAACTTCATTTATCGATTTAATGCGATTCCAATAAAAATCCTAGGAAGTTATATTGCGTATCTTGATAAACTGATTCTAAAATTTATAGGGAGAGGCAGTAGATCCAGAAAAGTCAACACAACATTAAAAGACAAAGTTGAAAGACTGACCCCACTTTGCTTCAATACTTACTATGAAGCTATAGTAATCAAAACAGTACGGTATTGGCAAAAAAAAAAAAAAAAAAGACAAACAGTTTAATGGAACAGAATAGAGAACCCAGAATAGATACACATTAATATAGTCAGCTGATCTTTGACAAAAGAGAAAAGACAGTACAATGGAGAAAAGATAAACTTTTCAACAAATAATGCTAGAAGAACTTGACATCCACATCCAATAAAACATGAACCTAGACACAGATCTTACACTATTCACAAAAAATTATCTCAAAATAAACCACAGACCTAAATGTAAAATGCAAAACTATAACACTCCTAGCAGATCACATATGAGAGTATTTAGATAAACTAGATTTGGCAATTGCTTTTTGGATACAGTGTTAAAGGCACAATACATGAAAGGAAGATTTTATAATCTGGACTTTATTAAAATTGAAAAATTCTGCTTTGCAAAGCTTATTGTCAAGAGAATAAAGGGAAAAGCCACAGAATGACAGAAAATATTTGCAAAAGATATATCTGATAAAGGATCATTTTTCAAAATATACAAATAATTCTTAACAATAAGAAAACCACTGATTAAAAAATGGGCCAAAGACCTTGACAGACACCTCCCTAAAGAAAATATGCAGATGGCAAAGAAGCATGTGAAAAATTACTGCACATTAAGTGTCATTAGTGAAGTCCAAACTGAAACAGTGAGTTAACATTACATACCTATTGAAATGGCGCAAATCCAGAACACTGTCAGCACCAAATGATGGAGACCATGTGGAGCAATGAGAACTCTCATTCATTGTTGATGGGAATACAAAACGGTATAGCCACCTTGGAATACAGTTTGGCAGTTTCTAAGAAAACTAAACATACCCTTCCCATATGACCCAGCAACCATGCTTTTTGGTGTTTACACCAACAAGTTGAAAATGTATTTCTATACAAAAGCCTGCACAAAGATGCTTACAACAATTATATCCATAATTCTGAAAAGTTGGAAATGACTAAGATGTCCTTCAAAATGTGACAATGTAATATTATTTAGCTTTAGAAAGAAATGGGCTATCAAGCAATGAAAACACACGAGAAAATTACTAAGTGAAATAGGCCAGTACAAAAGGTATTATTTCAAATATATGACAGTCTAGAAAAGTTAAAACTATGACAATAGTAAAAAGACCAGCGGGGCTGGGCGCGGTGGCTCACATCTGTAATCCCAGCACTTTTGGGAGGCCGAGGCAGGTGGATCACGAGGTCAGGAGATCAAAACCATCCTGGCTAACACAGTGAAACCCTGTCTTTACTAAAAATACAAAAAATTAGCCGGGCATGGTGGTGGGCACCTGTAGTACTGGCTACTCGGGAGGCTGAGGCAGGAGAATGGCATGAACCCAGGCATCGCTTGCAGTCAGCCTAGATAGAGCCATTGCACTCCAGCCTGGGGGACAGAGCGAAACTCCGTCTCAAAAAATAAAAAATAAAAAATAAAAAATAAAATAAAATAAAATAAAAAATTTAAAAAATAAAAATAAATAATACCAGTGGTTGGGGAAAGGGAAGGTCGACTAGAAAGAACACAAATGATTTTTAGGGCAGTAAACCTACTCTGTATAATAATATAACAATGGATACATATCATTATACGTTTGTCTGAATCTATAAAAAATATAGCATCAAGAATGAACCATAATGTAAACTGTGGACTTTGAATGATAATGATGAGTCAATGTAGCTTTAGGTTTGTCAGTTGTAACAAATGTACCCTATTGTGGGAGATCCTGATTATGGAGGTAGCTGTGCATATTTGAAGACAGAGGATACATAAGAAATCTCTGCTATTTGCTCTCAATTTTGCTATGAACTTAAAACTGTGAAAATCAAGTTTATTAAATAAATTGACACACACACACAAATAGAACTAGCATTGATTAATTGGTGACACAACAATAAACTGACATTATTAAATTTACATATAGACTATG
Source organism: Rhinopithecus roxellana (assembly GCF_007565055.1). Classification (NCBI taxonomy): domain Eukaryota; kingdom Metazoa; phylum Chordata; class Mammalia; order Primates; family Cercopithecidae; genus Rhinopithecus; species Rhinopithecus roxellana. The sequence goes on from NC_044559.1 coordinate 9,230,481, forward strand.
CCTACATTTCTGCTTCCAGCTGAATTTATACCTAGAGATGCCATATTCCTTGGGATGATGGCACTTTCAATGGAAGATATTTTATCCATATGGATTCTATAATCATAAATTAAATCTAGTCGGGCGTTGTGGCTCATGCCTGTAATCCCAGCACTTTGGGAGACTGAGGAGGGCAGATGACTTCAGGTCAGGAGTTACAGAACAGTCTGCCCAACATGGTGAAACCTGTTTCTACTAAAACTACAAAAATTAGTTGAGGGTGGTGTCAGGCGCCTGTAATCCCAGCTACTTGGGAGGCTGAGGCAGAAGAATCTCTTGAACCTCAGGAGGCGGGGGTTGCAAAGAGCCAAGATTGTGCCACTGCACTCCAGCCTGGGCAATAGAGTGAGAATCCATCATTCTCAGCAAAGTAACCATCTCAAAACTAACCACCTCAAAAAATAAAAATAAACAAGTTAAATCTGAGAATATTGTTTTCAAAGCAACAAACAGAATTTTACATATTCAATTAGAACAATCTGTGGGGGTGACTTATTGAGGTCAGTGAAAACAGTATATTCACTAAATTTATAAAGCTATTCACTATTGCAAACAATCCTTTTTTAGCTGCCATTATCTATATGCATACCGGCCACTCCCTTGAGCCCTGAGTTGTTCCCCAACCCCTTCCCTCCAAGAAAATCTCTACCGCTGGAGTCAAATAGTCACCCACTGAGAATTCATTTCCCATAGGGTCTTATAGCTATGATTCGAATCTATCTTTTGCAAAACTCACTATTACCTTAGTCTTGTGGTTCATGTAGATGAACTATACAACAATCTACTATTTTTTTCCTGTGTCAGTAGCTACATTTCTTTAAATGAGTTCTAAAACAGAACTCTTAATATATAGATTGCATCTACAGCAAATTGTAACTCTATAAATTACCAGTGCCACTGGCAGTCCTCAGACACAATAGGAAGCATAACAGGATGGAGACTGGTCCATTTCTTTCAACACTAATTAACATTTGCATGGCAATTTTAGTTTGCTACAGCCATGGCTACACTGGGGATCTGGAGCTACCCCAGTCCCACTACCAACCACGCAGTGTTTCCTGCATTTGAGGGCATTCTGCTGAACGACTTACAAAGCCTCACTGAGCCTGCAATCACCACAGACTAGTGGGGCAAATTTCTCTTGGACAAGAGGCCCAGGGCCCATTTTATTCAAAATGATTACTGATGCTCACACCTCCATGCTATGAATCCCTGCCATCATTAGTGAATGAGGAGGGCACAAGTTGTGTGCCCTTCTCAACAACATATCCTTACTGAAAAAATATGCCCATAATTTTCCATAATTTGTGGCCCATGACTCAGCTATCTACTCCTCTTCCACCAGTTAAACTCTGCACTTGGCTCAGTGAAATTGCTCATCCACATCCAGCAACACACGCTCTGCATTCTCAATCTCTTCTTTGACTCTTTCTTTTTTTTCTCCTATTTTAACTAAAACCTGAATCTTTCCTGAAAAGTCTCATTTTCCTCTACCTGTCTCAAGAGCTGTTTTTATTTTCTCACTTTCAGCATTGGGAATCTGTCCTTCTGGCTTCTAATGTACATTTTCTCTGGTCTATTATGAAAATATTCTGTTCCTTTAAAGTTTATGCCATTCACACAGTGGCAGAGATTTCTAAAAATGCATTTCCTCTATTCTCTCAGGCTCCATTTCCCAGACTCTTTTACAGTAAAATGAGGTCATGTGATTTAGCTCTAGCTAATAGAATATTAATCAAAAAGTGATATGAGTTCTTGTAGATCAGTCTTTTAAGAATTGGGTATGCATTGGCTCTGTTCTGTTTCCCAATCTGCTTGCTAGATGCAGATAACAAAGAAACCTGTATAATAATGAAACCATAAGATGGAAGAAGCCTGGATCTCAAATTCATTACTTGGAAAAAGCTAGTCATTTGCTACCTTAAACAGGAAATACATCTACCTTGGACAAGAAAAAGTAGTATCAGGAAACTGCGACTGTCTTTGAGCCATTATAATAACGTGGGCTCTATTTTTTGATGTAGTTGGCATTACCCTTAACTATACTCTTCCTTGTCATCTACTAAATTCCAGTATAGTTCATCTTATTAATGGGAAACTTTAGCATAAAACAAACATTTTTTTCCTCTCTATCCCAACCGTAGCATTATCATGAGTAACTGGAATATCCATTAGACAACTTATCCAAAACTATGCCCTCTCAGGTCCTTGACCTCTACTATCAAATTATTCCCCCCTCAACCTCAGTTTGGTTATTTACACTCATAGGAGTGCTTTGAATATTGTCATCTCCTATAACTCCTCCATCTTCAAAATCAAAATCAACCAATCTGCCATATAAAATCAACCAATCTGCCATATGACTATAATCTCTCCATCACACCAGCTTGTTCAAGTGCTCTCATGATGACTATTAATTGATTTCATTGAGACGGTCATCCTTCTTTCACTTCCTTCCACAACTATCTCACATTCCATTGTGCTTCATTTGAATAACATGCTAAATTTCATTGGTTTTCTGAGTTTTCATCACATCTATCCAACAAAACCACAAGCCTGCAGGAATTGAGCTCTCTGCCTTTTCTATGGTGTAATAACCAGAGAATGGAGCAATAATGAGTAATACCATACAACTGGGAACGCCAATTCCAGTATAAAGATGTTCCACAAATTTCTAATTAACTCTCAACACTTCCAACAATACCACCACCAACTTAACATATATCTGTCAAATATGTCAAAATCCCAAATCAACACTTTTATAAGTATTTGCTGAATGAATGGGTGAATGGATAAATTAATACAAGTAAGTATATAATTATTATCACAATAAGCATTCATGTATAAAGCAAGTATTCATATCCACATCATATAAGAGAAAAAATCTGAATTTAACAGAATCCAAGGAAGCAGATGAACTTTGATTCAAATTTAGATCTTCTCAATTTCCCTAACTCTAAATCCTGAGTGTCTTTCCATCCATATACTACGATGCATATTGAACCTTATGAAATGTTCTTTCTTCATTTAATGTATAACCATAGACTCAGAGAATTAGGTCTAATTTTGAATGCAATTGTCTTTGGCTATAAAAATAATGCCCACGGAAGGCATTATAATGCTTTAAAACATACACCATTCACTGCAAATACTTTAAAGGAAACATTTTAATTTTGTGAATAAAAATATTTAATAGCCCACACTCCAAATTAAAATTGACACCAAAATGTATCCAAAGGAATCATCTCACAAAAGAAAGGGGACTTAGAAAAAAAATTAAGAATTGACACATAAAAACCATTGATTTTTATCCTTTATTGAGTGTTTGCCATGTTGCAGACATTATGCTAAGCAATTTATATGTGCAGGAAAATAGAACCTATTATTATCCCTATTTTACAGATATGAAAATTGAGAATTAGAGGAAATAATCAAAGCCAGGAACCAAATACAACTTCTGTATTATTCCAGACACTGCATTAAACATTAAATTGCCTTTCCAATAAGTAGTTAATTATTTCATTTTGAGCCATTACTTAGTGAAAACTCGACAAGAGTATTTTTTTTCCTACTAATAGCATCTGATAATGAGACATTTTAATTATAATCAGATAGAGAAGGAAAGCACTATGTACATTATATAGCTTAGCATTTCAAGGATATTAAACGAGAAAATTGTTTAGTCTTACCCATGAATTCAATCCCCAAGTGGTCTGCTACACCAAAGTCAGCATGGAAGAAAGGGGAAGAGAAAAAGAGAAAAAGGTTAGAAAAACTCTACACATGAAAATCAGTGCTTATAACACTAACCCTCCAAGGCAAGGAATGTGCCTCAATTTTAACCCCTATGTTTGCTTAGGAAAGATACATTACAGATCACCAAGAGTAGAGTTGCTATGAACACTGCTGGGTATTTCCCCAAATCCTCTGAGCTATAGCTTAGATTTTAGATGAACTAATATTGCATAAATTATGAAGAATGCTAAGTATACATTTAGCGAAGAAAGAAAAGAAAAATTGTTATATACCATGAACATCTGGCACCAATATTCTTTTCAGAACCCATAATATTTTATGTGCAATAACTATTTGTTCATCATGAATTTATTTGAACCTCCTTAATAAAATAAAAGTGAATAAGCAAGGAACTTCTGCATGACAGGCCCTAATCAGGTGTACTTTACCTCCACAAAAAAGCAATGATATTGGACTTTTTTCTCTCTCTCTTTCACTTTTTAGAGGAGAAAACTGTGCTTCAGTGAGATTAAAACTCTTACATAGGTTACAAAATCTGACACAGTTCCAGGGCACAAATTTGGTTGATCTGACCGTTAAGCCCCATGACTATTTGAATTAACAGCCCATCCTACCAAACACAAATGGCAGCTGTGTCCATGTCTGTTCTACGTGCATATAGAATGCAGACCATCTTGACCAGCTAACATCTGCCTGATCAGCAGAGCAATCAACTGTACTGGGCTGGGCCCCAGCATTCAACCTCAGATGTTCCTCTATTTAAATGGTTCTGTTTTAATCATTCAGTTATTCACTCGTTCACTTTTACAATTCATTGCATTCATTAATAATTTTTTTCTGTTGCCATAATATTTGTCTGAAGTGAGAATAAGGGAAAAATCTATGGCTGCCATTGTAATTGTTTCCAAGACTAATTGCTGAGCATCCTTTTATGAATTCTTTATTTAGTAAATAAACTTTTCCTTTTAGAAAATATGCATCTAGTTACCTTGATTTCAAAGCCTTTTGTGTTTGTAAATAGGTCATTTTAAAAGTTTATTTAGAATATATTATATATATATATATATATATATATATATATATATATATACACACACACACACACACAGCACGAAATTTATCATTAAAACCATGTTTAAACTCAATGTAATTAATTATTAGTTTGGTGCAAAAGTAATTGCAGTTTTTGCCATTACTTTTGTTAACCTGATACATTGACAATGCTGTACAACCACCACCACTTTTTTTCCAAATTCTTCCATCACCCCAGTCAGAAACTCTTTGACCCATAATCCATAATTCCTCATTCATCCCTCCTCCCAGCCCTTGGTAACTTCTAATCTACTTTCTATCGCTATCAATTTACCTTATGAAGTGTTCACATTTACTTATATAAAGAAAGATGGTGACAATGTTTCTAAAAAGTAGATGCATTCGTTTTTTCCCCCGGCATTTCTTGACTGCTTACTCTGTGGTCATCATACACATGGTGATAGATATCAGGCACACTTTCATGTAAAGAAAGGATTCTTGTTCTCAAGTAGCTCAGAAATGAATGAAAGACAATGGAGAAAAAGCTATGGTCATTCTTTCTCATAAGTGCTACAATGGAAAAGCAGAAAATGTGCACTGGATGAAGAGGCCATGGACCCATAAACTTGCTGCTAGGAGGGAGAGAATGTGCAATACAAAGAATAAAGTTTGTACAACCCCATCAAAGAGTGGGCGAAGGTTATGAATAGACACTTCTCAAAAGAAGACATTTATGTGGCCAAAAAACATATGAGAAGAAGCTCATCATCACTGGTCATTAGAGAAACTCAAATCAAAACCACAATGAGATACCATCTCATGCCAGTTAGGATGGCGATCATTAAAAAGTCAAGAAACAACAGATGCCGGAGAGGATGTGGAGAAATAGGAACACTTTTACACTGTTGTTGGGAGTGTAATTAGTTCAACCATTGTAGAAGGCAGTGTGGCGATTCCTCAGGGATCTAGAACCAGAAATACCATTTAACTCAGCAATCCTATTATTGGGTATATACCCAAAGGATTATAAATCATTCTGCTATAAAGATACATGCACAGGTATGTTAATTTCAGCACTATTTACAATAGCAAAGACTTGGAATCAACCCAAATGCCAATCAATGATAGACTAGATAAAGAAAATGTGGCACATATACACCATAGAATATTATGCAGTCATAAAAAAGAATGAGTTCATATCCTTTGTAGGGACATGGATGAAACTGGACTCCATCATTCTCAGCAAACTAACACAGGAACAGAAAACTGAACACCACATGTTCTCACTCATAAGTGGGAGTTGAACAATGAAAACACATGAACACAGGGAGGGGAACATCACAAACTGGGGCCTGCTGGGGGTAAAGGGCAAAGGGAGGGAGAGCATTAGGACAAATACATAATACATGCGGGACTTAAAACCTACATGACAGGTTGATAGGTGCACCAAACCACAATTGCACATGTATACCTATGTAACAAACCTGCACGTACTGCACATGTATCCCAGAACTTAAAGTAAAATAAAATAAAATAAAAAAGAAGGAGTTTGTAGAAAAGTTGGCAAGACTATTGTCGGTACTTGTTCAGGTCGTTGACTTCTCTGCACAAAAGGTTTTGAGAGCGAATCCCAAGTAAGAGTAGACAAAGAAGTTTATATCAAAGCGAAAGTATTGCAAAATGAGGTGCAACAAACTTCTTTGTCTACTCTTACTTGGGATTCGCGCTCAAACTCTGATAGGGAGAGTGGGCTGCTCAAAGAGAGAGATAGCCCCTAGTGTCTTGAAGGGAATTTCCTTTATGGAAACTGTACAGATATATTCATAAAATACTGGTGAGGTCAAGTATGTAAATGTGGATCTGTGGTTAGTACATACACTCAGGATCTACATGCTCTAACACATATCACATGTATCATTAGCATATAAAATCTCCCTCTAATGGTGTGTTTTTTGATATTAAAATGAGAAGTATATTACTATAAGCTAAACCTTGAGTCTAGCTACCCGTGTGGGACACTGGAGGAGTCTCTCCCCATCTCCCAATGCCCAGCAGGCAGAAATTTGTAGCTAATAGCTTCTTTTGCTTTTGGTGCTGATTGATTGGAGACTGGGGAAGTTACATTAGGAATAAGGGACTTTTGTTCTCTTTTCCAAGCCCATACTGAGTATCAGGAACTTGGAACCATCTGGCAGTCTGTTGGTATTTGGTAGGAGTGCTTATCTTGCAAAACAATTAGGTGCTGATACATGACAGTGGAAGGGGAAAGAGACAGCTATAAAAGTGGCCTGTTGGGCTTTACACACAGGACAAGTAAGTGTGGGTCCTAACCTTACTTATCCTGCCTCAAGATCATGTTTTCATTCTTATGCAAATAGGAAGCTTCATGACTGTAGTACCTTGGACATTGCAAAGAGACTAGAGTTGTGGCATTTAAAATAAGGATTACCTATCATTATACTAAAAATAATATTTTTTAAAAGGCTGGGAATAAAAGCTAAACTTTTTCATATAGAGAGAAGAGGAGGTTGCAGGAAGGAAACCAGGAGAGGCAAGTGTATAGAAATCAGGTCAGGGAGCAGAGGACCTGAAATAGTGGACCACAGGCGTTCCATGACATGAGTGGGCAGTTAGAAAGCCTTTAGATTCAGCCTGTTTGAACAAGAACTTTCCGGTGGAGCTGAGATGGCTCAGAATTGGCTGCCTATCATCTGTTTTGCTGGCAGATGTAACCCAGACATGGCCTTTCTTCCTTCTTCCATGACCTTCAGTGCTCTGCCTCCAGATGTTACAAGGGATATGGAGCATCGGGCTTTGTGACTCTGTAGATTGTGCTAGGAAATGAGTGGCATGTTGGATTAATGGAGGGCCAATCTGAATGCTTTGAAACCTCAGTACATTCATGACCAGTAGCAGAGACAGAAATCAGAATTTGGAAATTTTTCAAACACCAAATAGGATAAGTAGAAATCATCTTAAGGGAAAGAAAATCTGTTCTCTCTTAGCATAACAGAGAAGTTATCCAATTATTAGAGTTGTTAACTTTCAGAAATACTCTCAAGCAAGATGGCATTTATATTTTTGTATTTTAATGGGATATTATTAATTTTTTAATAATAGCTTATTCATGGAAACTGACACCACTGAACATACAAATAAAAAGTTAACTCTAATGTAAACTACCTTTCTCTTTCTCTCACTTTCTTTCTCATGCATATACACACACAGACACACACACACACATGCTTCCATTGTTTTATTAAAATGTTAAACACTGTGATCATTATTGCAGGGTTTAAGACAGGATTTGGTTCATATGGAAGAATCAATGAAAATCCATGAAGAACAGATGACAAAAAAGCAATTAATTTTGTCATTTGAGTCATACACAGATCATAAACCACACTATTTCTCATAACCCTTCACTGGCTATTTCTCAAAGCAAACAGTGTGCCCAGGGATATTTATGCCTGCAGGAAAACATCAAGTGAGACAGGGGAAGATTAATTAATTAATAGTTTATTCGTTCACTCAGCAAACTATGTGTCAAGTACTGCACAGATATTAGGGTGAACGAAGAGGCACATAACTTAAGCAAGAACAGTTTGATTTTATCTATGACATACATATACTTGAACATATAACTTCCTTCCTTTGAACACTTCAAAACTTTTATTTGTAAAATTAGCATCTGATTTGGAACACTCCCACCTTTGGAGTATACAGTAGTGGGTAACATTTACTGAGCACCTACTGTGTACCAGGAACTGCTTCAAATATTATCTCACAGCAATTTATAAGATTGTTATAATGCTCATTTTACAGGTAAGAAACGGAAGCACAGAGAGGGGAACTTTCTCTAAACCAGCTTGCCCGTAAGTGCTGGGAACATGATGGAGCCTAGGCCAGCTTGGCTTTTAGCTACCATTTATACTCAAAGTTTACTTATCCCCTTCCTATGAAGAAAAAGCTAATTTTTACAAAATTATCAGGTAATGAGATCTTCAGGGAGGAATTATTTAATCCACTTAAGAGAACAAGTTGTTTTCAAGTATCCTCAGGCAGAGTAGAAGCACCACTTACTTACTTTCTCACCCCTAGTTTATTGATGAAGTGCCAAATATAAGCTAGGTAGCGGGGCAGACAAAGGAAGACAACTGTTATCTGTCTCCAAGGAGTCCAACTGGGAAATCATTAATACTTCTTCATTGGTTACCAGGGAATTTCTTCACAATGAGGCTAGCCTAGTTGAAGTTACTTGCTTGCACATACAGCAAGCAATATATAAAATGTTGAGTCTGAAAATATGCCCAACAGTGAACCAAATGATCTTACAACTGGCAACATACTTAATAAATGCCAGCAGCTCTGCTGCAGAGCTGAAACATTCTTCAGATTTGAGGACTAGGTATCCGCCTAGTGAGACAAAATGAATGTTTTTTTTTTTTTTTTTAAACACCAAAAATTCCTGGAAAACACTTGGAAATTTGAAGCCCACATTTTTTAATTAACAAAAATTATATAAATTTATGGTGTACAACCAGATATTTTTAAATACCTATACATTGTGGAATGGCTAAATCAGGTTAATTAACATGTGCACTCACATACTTATCTTTATGTGGTGAGAACATTTAAAATGTACTCTGTTAGCAAGTACATTGTTATTAACTATAGTTGCCGCATTGTACAATATTTCTCTTGAACGTTTTCTTCTTATCTAACCACTCACTGAAATTTAAGGCCCGGGTGTTTCTAAAGTATTCACAATTCTGTGTGACTGAACAATTCAAAACCTCTTGTTTATATGCTGACACAAAAGAGGCTGCCCCCAGGTGGGCAGGCTGCAACAGGGCAAGCGAAAACATCGTTGACTTGATTCCAATCTCAGGATGCCACCTTCAGCTTGTTACCCGGCCTATGAACAGGAACTCACTGCAATGCAGCCCTGGGACAAAGCAACCCAATGTGGGTTTCAGCATCAGCCCTGTGCTAAAAGTAACTGAGCGAGGTGATTCTGATCATACAAGAGTCCCAAATGTGATCATTTAAACCCTGGTCTATGGGATATGGAAAAGCAAGTTCCAGGAAAATATTAATCTGTGTTTTAAAAAGTTAGACTACTGGCTGGGTGTGGTGGCTCACACCTGTGATCCCAGCACTTTGGGAGGCCAAGGCGGGCAGATCACAAGGTCAGGAGATTGAGACCATCCTGGCTAACACAGTGAAACCCCGTCTCTACTGAAAATACAAAAAATTAGCCGGGCATGGTGGCGGGCGCCTGTAGTCCCAGCTACTAGGGAGGCTGAGGCAGGAGAATGGCGTGAACCCGGGAGGCGGAGCTTGCAGTGAGTGGAGATGGTGCCACTGCACTCCAGCCTGGGCGACAGAGGGAGACTCTGTCTCAAAAAAAAAAAAAAAAAAAAAAAAAAAAAAAAAAAAAAAAAAGAAAGAAAGAAAGAAAGAAGAAAGAAAGAAAGAAAGAAAGAAAGAAAGAAAGAAAGAAAGAAAGAAAGAAAGAAAGAAAGAAAGAAAGAAAGAAAGGAAAAACCAAAACAAACAAACAAAAAAAAATTAGGCTACTGCCTTGAAGTTAAATGGGCTTCTCTGCTGCAAGAATCCCCCAATTCCCTCCTAGGTGTGTGGAGAGTCTACGGGCAGTAGTTCAGTGACAGCATTTCCAACTTGATGAAAGCAGTCACGTTGTGATGGAGCGCCCAGTGGAACTAGTGATATAAGGTACCTGCTCTGGGAAATACTTGCCATAGGAGTGTGAAGCAAACCACCCACTCAGTTACAAAACGTGTCAGTCATAAATGCTTTATCTTAATAATGGAACTGAAATCTGTCACTCTGTAGATTCCACCCACAGATCCCTGTCAAGTAACTTTTTCACTGGTGACACTCTAGGTAGAGGTAGTCCATTGCAACTGAGAAGACTAAATAGGTTTGGTGAGGAAGGCGAGTTGGGTCTTGAACATTTGCTAACCATAACACCTGAGCTCATCATGTTCTAGTAGTTTCTAAAATCACTGTAAAGAAATGTAATTGTCTCAGGTATCAACAGAGGGTCTGTGTATTCTTCTTGCTCTGAGATGAGAGTATGGACAAGATGCTGAGATGTCCTATGTTGAGACATTGCCCTGCATGTCCCAGTTTATTACAGCAAAACAGGCAAGCTAGGAAAGGCTGGAATAGACTTTAAGATTTCTGATTAGGAGGGGAGAAAGGAATGGGACTGGCTCTGGCTGTAGTTGCTGAGAGAAGCTGCAGGCTAGAAAACAAAACATGGGATCCACAGAATATATACATTTCAAAAAGTTAAAGGGTCAAAGGGCAGGGGAATAGGGTTCGACAAAGGCTTCCAGAGCATAGGGCTGTGTCAACAACAGAGTGACACTTGATGGTCACTAAGAGAATATGGCAGCAGGAAGGAATGTGGCAGCCAGATCTGAATGCCTTTGGCCTTAAGTGCCACAGTGGGAAAGAGGCACAGGGAACTGTCAAGAGTGTGAGCACACTCCTGGTGAGCGAGGCAGAAAAGGTCCTTTCCAAGAGCTGTGCTCAATCTTAGAACGTCTGTCCTAAAAGGAAAGGGATATTATCACTTCATCCTTTTTCTTGCATTTTATCCTTAGTGCAAGATTTAGGATGTTAATTACAGGGTTGATTTTAAACTTCATGCTCCCTTTATGAAATTATGCTAAGTCACTAAATACATAATTTCATTTTTATGGGCATATATATTTAATTTCAGATTTTCACATGTTCACAAATAAAAAGTAGAAGGTAAAAAATCATATTAATCAAAAGAAATTAATACTTCTCTCAATATCTCTTAGAAGTAATTCCTGCTAATTGTTTTATGTTCTTTCTAGTCTTCCTTCCATATATGTAAAATAAACTAAATGTCAATTTTACACAAAATCATCCTGTTTTATGTGCCTAAATCAGGAGTCTATCTGTGGCCACCGCAGCTCTATAATCCCAATCTCCCACACTCAACTTCCATCACATCAGAACTGACAGCTTTTTCCACTGTGGAGAGTAGGTCACGACATTATTACTGTGGTCAGCTTCACACCAGACAGGCCATCAGTCATGCAGGAGGCAAAACCACTTTTCTAGAAAAGCACACAGCCCCAGTCTCCTTTCTCAGGGCTGTGTAACAGAGCATGGTCTCTTTACTTTTTTTCCCCAAAGCTCCACTGCTGATACCTGAATTTAATAATCTCTTATCCTCTAAATAAGAATGTTGATTTGTATCAAAGGATGGGGAGAAGCAGGCAGCCATGGAGACTGCACCCCATGATGACGTACAGCAAACTCAAGATGAGCACCCTGCTCTGCAACGTGAAATAGCATGACAAGGTTTCAACTGAGGTTAAGGAGAGATCATTTGCTTAGGCTGCTCCTCAGAGATGGATTTTGACTAAATAATGGGTAGAATTTTGCAGTGCAAACATCTTGGAGCATTAGACTGAAATCTTATTCCATTTTTGCAATTACTGATTAAAGGATTTAATAAGAATTACCATTATAGAGAAGAATTCTTCATTCGAAAACAAAATACTTCTTTATTGCTTCTGTCATTAGTGATAGTAACTGCGTACAGTTGAATACGCTAGAGTTCCTGCTCTTGAGACTCACATGTGTCCCCAGGATCTTCTCATGTTTAATCAACTTTCTAAAATTCTTACATTTTGTCACTGGGCACTTCTACACATATCCTTTTCTTTTCTTTCTTTCTTTCTTTCTTTCTTTCTTTCTTTCTTTCTTTCTTTCTTTCTTTCTTTCTTTCTTTCTTTCTTTCTTTCTTTCTTTCTTTCTTTCTTTCTTTCTTTCTTTCTTTCTTTCTTTCTTTCTTTCTTTCTTTCTTTCTTTCTTTCTTTTTTTTTTTTTTTTTTTTTGAGACAGAGTCTCGTTCTGTCTTCCAGGCTGAAGTGCAATGGCACAATCTCGACTCACTGCATTCTGTGCCTTCCAGGTTTAAGGGATTCTCCTGCCTCAGCCTCCCAAGTAGCTGGGATTACAGGCACGTGCCACCATGCCCAGCTAATTTTTGTATTTTTAGTAGAGACAGCATTTTGTCATGTTGCTCAGGCTGGTCTCAAACTCCTGGCCTTAAGTGATCTGCCAGTCTTGGCCTCCCAAAGTGCTGGGATTACAGGTGTGAGCCACTGTGCCCAGCTCACATATCTTTTTATCTAATTTTTAAAATTACACTGTAAAGTAGTGCAACTGAGCCCCATTGAACAATTGAAAAAAAGAAGCTTCTGTGAAAAACTGAAGGGCATATTTGTAGATTCCTAGATTCCTAGGATGGGAAAAAATCTGAAATCCCAGGACTGAAGGGTAGTTGTTTCTTTTTCTCACTCTTTCATCACGCCACCCTATCACAGAGTCTGACATTTTGTGGACACTCAGTATGTATTTATTGCATGAGTAAAAATGCCATCTGGTTAAGGTCTCAGCATGTGACATCTATATGTCTTTCAGAGCATATCCAGCCTGTTCTCTGTCACTTCTGAGTTTTTGATGATTCCAAGCAACATGACACCTCTGGTGGCAACTCATTCAATATTGAAAAATGATATCCACAAAAGTTTCCAAAAACTTCCCCAAATCAAAGTACATTCAAATGAATGCTACTCACTTGAATCTATAATTCTGGAATCCAGAAAACACTAGATTATTATCCAAGAAGGTCCAACTGATGGCTATCTTTGCTATGTAAATTTTTGTATATAATTTAGGATTCACTTGAGTAAGTGGTCCACTATCAGAAAAAATTTAAATTTTCCATGGTGACTAAAATGCTATTATATATGCTATTTAACACTTGTTCCCCTTAGCAACGTCAATTTAATCAATCTTTGTAAAAGCTGCCACATGTTCTGTTTTTTTTCTATCTTTTCAGCTTCAATCTATATAAGTATCAATGAAGGCACACGGCTGGACATGGTGGCTCACACCTGTAATCTTAGCACTTTGGGAGGCCGAGGAAGGCAAATCACTTGAGCCCAGGAGTTTGAGACCTGCCTGGACAACATAAATAAACTCCATCTCTACAAAAATACAAAAATCAGCCGGGCATGGTGGTGTGTGCTTATAGTCCCAGCTACCAGGAAGGCTGAGGTGGGAGGATGGCTTGAGCCCACCAAGTTGAGGTTGCAGTGAGCCCAGATAGTGCCACTGCCCTCCAGCCTGGGCAACAGAGTGACACTGTCTCTTAAAAAAAAAAAAAAAAAAAAAAAAAAAAAAGACACACAGAAGTGTTTACCGGTAATAGATGGAAGGGTTAGAATAAAATAGGGGAAAGTCTACTCAAAAAAGAAAAAGAAATGAAAGGAAAGAAAGAAGGATTACATGGCCAACCGCCATGTATTCACGTATAGTGTTTGCAGTTATCATACTGATGATTGACGCCTTGGTTCACAAATTGTTTTAATACCATGCTTTTATTCACACTTCTAAATTCAAATTGCAATATCGTCACGATGAACACTAGTTCACAAAATGATAGACATATTTTAAGAAACATCGCTCTGAGCTGCACTCCACTAAAGAAAAACCAAAGACAACTCACCCCCACTTCCCATCATGGGTAACACCTTGTGACATGAAGATACTAGAGGAGGAACCCCCTGCTGCCCATCTGTCTAAGACAGAGGAACCAAACAGAAAGTCTACCCAAGGGGTCCAGGTAGAGTATTCTTAGTTCTGGACCACCTGCTAAAGATATTTATCTAGAGCAGCCAAATACTGTAATGTAGTGGATATGGTAGAAAGTCTCTTTACTGATGACATAAGAAAAGAGAAGGTCCATGGCAAGAATGCAGTGAAAATAATTCATTCTAACAAGGCAAGCTGAGGCCCTAACCAGGAGGAGGTACTCTTAGGTTAGGACTCAGGAAATTAGGCAGCAACTGATACCATCGAGAAACTGTGTGAGGTAAGACAAAATGAACTCATATTTTTTTAAAAAATTATTTTGTTAACTGCTCTTCAAGTTAGGCTCATATTTAGTGGGAAGGCACCGTAGCTTCTGAAGTTGGGCTTGTCCATCGTTAAAGCTTGGTTGGCTTTGTTTACTGTATTTTGTTTTATACAATGGTGTCTGCTTATGTGGAAAAGATCATTCTTCAAATGCAGAAGGTATCTGGCTATTTAAAGTTCTCTCACAGGAAATCACTGAAAGATTAAAAAACAGAAAACAAAGCACAGCCTTTTCTCCCCTTTTCCCCAAAACTCCAAGCATTCTGTTCTACTCATACTCCCCGAAACAGACCCCTATACACGACACACATCATCTTTTTGTTCCTGCCATTCCATTAGCTTAAATAGCTTTCCTGATGAACTCCCAAGTCTTCCTCTAAAGACCTCTTCCCATCTTTCAAGGCCTAATTCCTCTGGAAGCTATCTCTGATTTCCTGATATAATGTTACCTGCTCTACTTTTCTATGAGTGATGATGGGATCTCCATTTAGCATGCAGAATTATTATGCCTTGGATTGTAACTAGTGATAGATCTACATCATAATTAATTAGGTGAACTGTGATTTTCTTCCACTTCCAGTGCCTTTCCAATAGCATATGGCAAGTGAATGCTTATTGAATCTTTTTGCATAATCCCACCAATTTTCTTTCTCATTGTACGTATACTTTTGGGAAGTATAAATCTCAACAAAATTGGCATAGAAGGGACATTCCTCAAAGTCATAAAAGCCATCTATGGCAAACCCACAGCCAGCTTCATACTGAATGGGGAAAAGTTGAAAGCATTCTCCCTGAGAACTGGAACAAGACAAGGATGCACACTCTCACCACTTCTATTCAACAAAGTATGGGAAGTCCTAACCAGAGCAATCAGACAAGAGAAAGAAATAAAGGGCACCCATATTAGCAAAGAGGAAGTCAAACTGTTGCTGTTTGCCAATAATATGACTGTATACCTAGAAAACCCTAAAAATGCATCCAAAGAGTGCCTAGAACTGATAAATGAATTTAGCAAAGTTTCAGGATACAAAATTAATGTACACAAATCAGTAACACTGCTATACACCAACAGCAATCAAGCTGACAATCAAATAAAAAACTCAACCCCTTTTACAAGAGCCACAAAAAATAAAAAAAGTAAATAAATAAATAAAGAAGATACTTAGGAATATACCTAACCAAGGAGATGAAAGACCTCTACAAGGAAAACTACAAAACACTGCTGAAAGAAATTGTACATGACACAAACAAATGGAAACATATCCCATGCTCATGAATGGGTAGAATCAATATTGTGAAAATGACCATCCTGCCAAAAGCAATCTACCAACTCAATGCAATTCCCATCACAATATCACCATCATTCTTCACAGAACTAGAAAACACAATCCTAAAATTCATATGAAACCAAAAAACAGCCCACATAGCCAAAGCAAGACTAAGCAAAAACTTTATACTAATTTCTGCTAATGCTTTCATTCAGGCCATCTTTGGCACCATCATTTTCCAGATTTTCTGGGTATTTCCAAAAGATGTCCATTAACATACACACATACACACACTCCATATTTGGAATTATATAATTTATTGCTCATTGAATTGCAAATCACCTACAGTGGGGTGGGGGAAGGTAAAAATCCTTCCTTACCCTATTCTAACACCTCAGTCAATCCAGGCCATCATGCAAGTGACTACTCCAATAAAAAGATATTTTAAACATCTTCTTTTAAAAAGAAAAAAAATCAGGGAGGGTTGACTGCAATGGAGGAAACTATTATCTAATAATTAGTTGGGAACTCAGTTGAATCCAGGTATTTCAAAGTCTTACCCTCATGCTCCCACTACCTTCTCCTCTAGTCTTGATAACTTTCTATAAGTATTTTCAAGATATTTGACTGGAAATAATTACTCCACTTGGCACCCTATTAGTGTGATAACCTTTTCAATGTGGTCTGCTGAAGTTGGAAGCTAAGTATGGATGAATTTAGAAATTTCTAATTTTACATCACTTAGCCATTACCAAGGCAAACGAATAGAATCTACAACATCCTTCCTTGAAACTACCATCTACGTATTATAGGTTTGGGAATCTGAATGACAGCCTCCCCCCTTATCCTCATAGCATCCTTGCTAGTGATGGTATTTTGTAGATGAGAAAACTGAATTTCAGAGAGGTGAGCTAATTTTCTTTCTTTTCTTAAATAGCTGTATTTTATTTTATTATTATTAATTTTTAAATTTTACTTTAAGTTCTGGCATACATGTGCTGAATGTGCAGGCTTGTTGCATAGGTTTACATGTGCCATGGTGGTTTGCTGCACCTGTCAACCTGTTATCTAGGTTTTAAGCTCCGTGTGCATTAGGTATTTGTCCTACTGCTCTCCCTCTCCTTTCCCCTCAAGCCCCTGACAGGCCCCGGTGTGTGATGTTCCCCTCCCTGTGTCCATGTGTTCTCATTGTTTCACTCCCACTTATGAGTGCTAATTTTCTTAAGATACAAAGTATCTTACTTTGTTAAAGCACGCAGGCTTCACCCACAGAAAACTTTCCACCTTGTTTAGCGTTCCCTGTCGATCAGTGATGCTGCAGCCCTATCCTGCTTCTCCAGTGCTATCCCCACATTCCCTTTCCAATTCCAAAGTCCCACCTTGCTCGTATGCAGTCTGGTAAGCTTCATTTGTATCGACTCACTTCAAGTAAAACCAGTGCTGGAATGCATATCTTTTCCTACAGAGGATCACTACCACAAATGGTCTTTCATGGAATGTTTTACATCTATATACTCTGAGTTTCATCACGCTCCACTCTAATTATTATAGTCATTAGTTTGCTTGCCCATCTCCAAGTGACTGTAAGCAATTTAATTAAATGATTTGCTTAATTTTTCTTTATATCATAGATTTCAGGACAATTCCTGGCACAGATCAAGCATATGAACAAATTAAAAAAGAAAAGAAAAAAAAAAAACCCTAAATAGCTGCATGGACTTTTGAACTTTTGTTCAAGGTGCTCTCTCTTATTTGTAGTTCCTTCTCTCCTGTATCCCTTCTTCCATTGCCTTAGGGAAGGGAGATCTTGGCAATAAAAAGAGAGAGAAAAATATTTGATGTTATCCAATCCTTAGCCCAGAAGAAATAAAGGTACAGAATAATAGATTTCATGGTATAGACAAAGGACCAGATGTCCTCTGCAGATTAATACACTAAAGATTTTTCTAGGTGTAGGTAACAAATGGAAAAAAATTCAAAATGCCTGGGAGAAGACCTTCAGCAATAAATATGCACGCTGCTGCTGCTAAGCCATGCATTTCTTTCCCTGCCTCCTGCTCCAATGAGAGAAAATAAAACAAGAATCCTCAATGCCACAGATAATCTGCCCAACCCCCAAGCTCTGCGTCCTCCAAGAGCACCAATGCTTAGGCCCCACATAAGTCACGCCTCTTCCCAAAGTTTGATGCAAACCCCAGGAAGCTGGAATTAGATAAACGAACTGTATCTACACTTTTCTCTAAGCCAGTGAAACGTAACTTTAAATAGAAATTTAGGAAATTAAAATAATAAAAAATCATAATACAGCTTAAGTTTTTAATGCTTAATCAAGGCACTCACTCTATTAACTTTACATGACTTAACTCACGGAAAACCTACAGCAACGTTATAAAGTGCATTCTATTTTTATTCCCATTTTAGAGATGCAGCTGAAGCATGGGTTAACTAATTTCTTCAACTTGTAACAAAAAGTGCTGGGATTCAAACTTAGCTGATAAGCTTCAAGTTTTTACCCTTTGAATTCAGTACATCTATGGCCAATTACGACATATCCACCCCACATTTTGTAGACTGAGATTTGTTCCTGCTGCAAAATTAGGAAGATATTTAATTCACTTACTATATTTCAAAATTAGACACAATCTCACTGAACTCAACGTTTTCATGTTATCTTTAAGTTTTACTTTATTTTAAACTTCTCTTTTTTAAAATTGGCATTTTTGTTGCTCTTAAAAAATTTAGAGTCTAAAATAAAGTAATTTGTATGGCAACTAAACAAAATATTTAAACAACTAGGTGCAAATAATTTTTCAACCAGTTTTTAAGTTTTCATGCTGTTAAGCACTTACTATTGGATCATTCTTGCTACCAGCATTTGATATTATTAAACCGAACAATTTTATTTGGTGTCAATTCAGTTTGAATTTTTGTTTTAAGTAATTTTTCTTTTTTCAGGTTGATAGATGGATGGTGAATCCAAGATGAATTCAAAGCTGTAGGAGATTTAAATAAAACCTTTCCCCCATTGTTCAAATTGAGCTTTTGATAGAGGAAATGAAATTCATTTGCTCATCGCAGGGACCAAAGGTGACAGCAGCGCGCTGGGGACCAGAAATGTCAATCAAAGATATGAGTGGGAGGAGTGAATCTTGTAATGACTGATAACCTCATTGCCCTGGATAACTGCATGGCTACAGCAAGACAAATTCTCTTCTGTACCAACTTCATCTGTTCCTTCCAGTGCTAATATTCAACTCCCCCTCTAAGGTTCTTCTTCTAAGTGCAAACTCCGTGAAGCATCCTCTAGAAAACTTGTCTCTATTCCTCTGTCAAACACTTCTTTGTATATGCAATGCTTTGTCTAACTGTTCACTTAGCCCCTCATGTCTTCCACCAACAAGCTGGTTCAAGCCAACCACTTCTCTCACCTGCATGGTTTTACTACAGAAGCCTCCTCCCTGATTTCTCTGCTTCCACCTTTGCTCCATACCTACAGTCTCTTTCTACAGAGCCCATAGAGATCCCTTTAAAACTTAAGTCAGATCACACTATCCCTTTGCTTGAACATCCCTCCCATGGTATCTCATCTTCAGAACAGAAGCCAAAGTCACCGTCAGAATCTAAAATGGACCTGTACAATCTATGCCTCTATTAACTCTGACCACACCCCTCCTACCATTCCCCTCTTCCTTACTCCATCCAATTCAGTCACATTAACCTCTTAGCAGTTCTTCTAACCAAAATGCGTTCTTCTTCCTCAGAGACATGGGTTGGCTGCTGCACCTGCCTGTAATGCTCTTCTTTCAGCCATTTACAAAGGTCAACCTCTCACCTTCTTTCACTCCTGATGGCATCTTATCAGAGGTCATATCATATAAAGCAGCACTTCCTATCCTCCTCATCCTTCTTTGCTTTACTCCTAACAATTTACTACCATATAAAGAATAACCATGTCTCTCTGGTAATTTTCTATTTCCTTTTCTGCTCCACACTAGAATGTAAAGCTCTGTGAGGCAGGGGCTTCACCATGTGTTAATTATCTAGGGCTTCCATAACAAAGCACCAGAAAGTAGAGGGCTTAAACAAAAGTAATGCATCCTCTCCCAGTTCTGGAGGGTGGAAGTCTGAAATCAAGGTGTCAGCAGTGTTTGTTCCGTCTCAGGATTGTGAGGCAGAATCTGTCCTATGTCGCTCTCCTAGCTTCTGATGGTTTGCTGGCAATGTTTCCTGTTCCTTGGCTTGTAGAAGCATTGCCCTGATCTCTCCCTTCATCTTTACATGGTGTTCTCCCCGTGTGCATGTCTGTGTCCAAATTTTCCCTTTTGATAAGGATATCAGTTATATTTGATTAGCACCCATGCTAAAGATCCCATTGTAACTTGATTACCTGTTTAAAGACCCCCATCTCCATATAAGATAATTGGAGTTACCAGTATTAGGACTTGTATTAGTCCGTCCTCACACTGCTAATAAAGATATAACCGAGAATGGGTAATTTATAAAGAAAAAGAGATTTAATGGACTCACAGTTCCACATGGCTAGGAAGGCCTCACAATCGTGGCAGAAGGCAAAGGAGGAACAAAGGCACATCTTACATAGTGGCAGGCAAGAGAACATGTGCAGGGGAACCACCCTTTATAAAACTCTCAGATCTCATGAGACTTATTCACTATCGTGAGAACAGCATGGGAAAACCAACTCCCATGATGCAATTGTCTCCCACTGGGTCCCTCCCACCACAATATGTGGGGATTATGGGAACTACAGTTCAGGATGAAATTTGGGTGGGGAGACAGCCAATCCATATCATTCTGCCTCCCACCCTTCCCAAATCTCATGTCCTCATAATTCATAACACAACCAGGCCCTTCCAACAGTCTCCCAAAGTCTTTACTCATTTCAGCATTAATTCAAAAGTGCACAATCCAAAGTCCCATGTGAGACAAGGCAAGTCCCTTCCACCTATGAGCCTGTAAAATCAAAAGCAAGTTAGTTACTTCCTAGATACAATGTGCGTACAGGCATTGGGTAAATACACCCCTTCCAAATAGGAGAAATTGACCAAAATGAAGGGGCTACAGGCCCCATGCAAGTCCAAAATCCAGAAGGGCAGTCAAATCATAAAGCTCCAAAATGATCTCATTTGAACCCATGTCTCACATCTGGGTCACCTTGATGCAAGAGTTGGGTTCCCATGGTCTTGGGCAGGACGTAACGTATAAATCTTTAGAAGACAAAATTTAAGCCACAAGGATGTGTTTGTGTTGTTTTATTCATTGTATCTATGACATCCAACACAATGTCTGGTATAAAGTAGGTTCTCAACAAATATTTTTTACTGAATGAATGAAATTCATCATATTGAAATGCAGCAATGGCCAATTTATCCATTCATACATTTCCAGCTCCCTGTGACCCTTGTGTCAAATTCATGACTCTAATACAAACTACTCCTTTTACTGTCATGCTTTTTTCTCTGCATCTATGTTTATCCGTTATCGCCAAATAAAATCAAATTTTAATTAGTTATTTAAATTTAGCAAATATTTACTCAATGACTATAACATGCTCTGTGAACCCTTGTGAGGATATTAGAATAAATAAAATTTTAAAACCTTGTCAAATTCTGTGAGCTCAAAATACAATTTTAAAATCCAAATTTAGCTAGCATCTCAAGGTTTCTATTGATACAACCCTGTACTAAGCACTGGGAATCCGAAAGTGTTGAAGACATTGTCGGTGCCCTAAATAAGTTTTCAGTCTCGGGTAAGGAAATGCAATGCCCACCATCAAAAGCATAGAACCATCTGACTGAAGTATTCATGATATACACATTTTACTGAAAATTACCATCTGAAAATATCTGGCTTGATGGTACCTAAAGGAACGTGATACAGTGGGAAAAGAAGTTAGCATTTAATTGTATGGGGTTTCATACCAGACTGTACAAAAGATATTAGCATTTAATTATATGGGCTTTCATACCACACTGTACCTTTCAGTAACCATGTTTGACTATAGGTAAGTTACTTAATATTTCTATGTTTCAGTTCCTCATCTATTGAAGAAATGAAATGCATATGATTTATAAAACAATTAAATTAGATAATATATCTAATTTTATAGATACTGCTATTTGCCTACTTGATATCTACTCTCCACCATACCACATCTATTCAAAGTGTCAATGTAGCCAACTAAAATCCTGAATTTTGCAGCCTTCCTTCTGCCATTTAGGGTGGTCATGTGACACAGCGCTGTTTTATAAGACTGGAGCAGATAATTTCCTAATGGGGCTTTCAGCAAAGCTCTTTCTAAGGGGAGAGATTTAATTGCCACATGCCATTTGCTGGGTGCCCTCTTTCTTCAGCCTGGGGAATGGACAGAGCAGCCTTCCTGCAATTTGAAGGCAGCTGCATGAGTTTGGAGAGCCACATGCTACAATGGTAGATGAGAAGAACTTAAGGAACTGGATCTCTGATGAGTCTGCAGTGCTGTAACAGCCCCAGACTCCTACACCTCTGTACTTCTCACAACTTCAGAAAAATAAAACCCACAGTTTACTCAAACCATGGTTTCATTGGGTTTTCTGGCTCCTGCAGCCCACCATTATCTTAATTGATAAAAGCACAAGCACAATGTCGCTCATAGGAGATATGTATTTTGTATATTCTGTGTGGTTCTGTTTGCATCAGAACTCCAAAACCAAACTACTGCAGAATTTATGTAATGAGAACTTTAGATGTACATTGTTTATAAGTGGATATCTTTTTCCTAGAAATGAAGTATTTAGAAGTTATTATACCCCATTATACGTAATTCTTACAATCATGTATTTGTTTTATTGTCTTCATATTTTACACACATACCATCTTGACATTACTCTCAAAATCTTCTATTTGCACTGATTGTTCTGCTTTTTCAAGCAGAGAATCTTCTATCTTTGAATTTTTAGCAGTCCTTGATAAATGAACATTAAACAGCTTTCTTCTCTGAATTCTGTTTGATACTGAAAAATAATCATCATTCAGGGATCCCATAAAGTAAGCTCTATTTGTTTCATACAATGCATTTTTTAAAATGCATTTTAATAAGTCTGTGGAGAGCAGCATCATCATCTGCTATTATAATTCCCCAAATTTTAGAATGCTGAAATTAAATACTCTCTTAGCATTGCAGGTTGTATTATTTTCCCTTCCAGGGAGGCTTCAAGTTTCTTTTCTTCTGAATCTTGTGCCAAGTTTGTTTGCTATCTCTTTTTCTCTTGTAGCCAAAATCCGCTGGTTAGAAAAAAGCCTCGTAAGTGTTCTGCTCAATACAGAGTATTCATTCAGAGCATAGTGGTACCTACTGCATAGCTAAAAAGATGATTTAAAGTTCTCTAAGCTGTCCTGAATCTATAATCCCACCCATGAAACAGGATGAAAATGCTAGGAGGACATTCATCTCTTCAGGGGTAATGATGAAGTATGGTTCAACCAGACGGTGTTTCTCAACTATAGACTATTGACAATCTGTATCAGAACCAGCTACAGTGCATGCTAAAAATGCAAATTCTATGATCTGTAGGTTTAATAAATTCCCAGGGTTACTCTTAAGCACTTTAAGTTTGAGGTCTACTCACTTCTCAGTGTGCTATATGTGTGTATGTATTTATGGTAGCTTAAAGGTTAGGTTGCATTAACATTCCTTCTTAGTTGTTTTTGTGAATGAATTTCACAGAAATATTCAAGGTAGATAAAACAAAATATCCACTGTGTTGTATCTTTTCATTTTATTTATTATTTTCCTTTTGTTAAAATATTTATCCTCTTCCATGTCTACTTTTCTCCCTCACATATCACAAAGGCTTGAGACAAATGTTCCATTGACATATTTTTTCTTTTTTTTTCTTTTTATTTTCTATTCCGAGTTTATTCATTTCCCACAACTTCTGTCTTTCTCCTGTAAAGATTTTTAACATCAATACTGTTTTTTTTTTTTTTTTTCACCTGCCCAGGCATGTTTTTAATTCCTCTTGTGCCTTACACATATAAGCACACATTGGCGTTTTCCTTCCAGTATCACAACTTATTTTGTAGACCGCCAATTCCTCATTTTCATGTATGTGTAAAATAGGAAATCATCTGGCCTCTTCAGGAAGGGTTTATTGAGTAGCGATAACCCCAGTGGTTATGACAGTAAGAGCAATGATGCAACTTCGTCAACTTTATTCCCAGATATGAAAGGAAAAAGATAGCTAATGTATATTGATCATTCAGTAAGCCGAGTCCTGTATGAGGCACCACTACTGGCAAGTATAGAAGTCAAAACAAGCATGTAATACTTGAAGCCCTTTATTATTTATTTATTTATTTATTTATTTATTTATTTATTTATTTTGAGATGCAGTCTCGCTTTGTCGCCCAGGCTGGAGTGCAGTGGTGTGATCTCAGCTCACTGCAACCTGTGTGTCTCAGGTTCAAGCATTGCTCCTGCCTCAGACTCCCAAGTAGCTGGGATTACAGGTGCACAACACCACACCTGGAAAATTTTTGTACTTTTAGTAGAAACGGGGTTTCACCACGTTGACCAGGCTAGTCTCAAACTCCTGACCTCAAGTGATCCGCTTGCCTCAGCCTCCCAAAGTGCTGGGATTACAGGCATGAGCCACCACTCCTGACCTGTGAAGCCCTTTAAATTTCCACCCTATCTTTTGAAATTTGAGAAATAGAAGCAAAAGAGGTTTTTTTTTTTTTTTTTTTTTTTTTTTTTTTTTTAACACTCATTTAATTAACCCTTTGCTGTTCCTTTGAGGGAAGAATTATTTTATTTTGCAAACACTGTCTTCATCAGCCTTTTAGTTATTCTAACAGAAATGCAGCTTCTTATTTGAGAAAAAAAAAAAAAAAAGATTGCAGAGGCCTTTTGGATCCTAGGAGAGATTCACTATTTTGTACTGTCCTGTAAAAGATTGTTAAGTTGTAGACAGAATTGCATCCCGAGAGATTGTTTCTCCATTTTTTTAGATGAGAATGTTGCATCTCAATAAGGGTAAGCAAATTGTCCAAGATCAAATAACTAGTAAGTAATATTTCAAACTTGAACTCCAGTTTGGGATTCAAGATACATACTGCAACTACCAGAGATTTTCAATTGCATCAATGATAGCAAGGGCAGGACTCAAACCCAGTCTCGGCATCTAGGGACAGCCCTTTCCCCAGCACTGCACTCTGACTCCCAAAATCTTCTTTATATTTGGATTAATAGAGAGTGCAGCAGTATTGTATCAATAAGGACTAAATACAGAGTCCATCATTGTGCATAATGGGATTTAATTAGAAGGAGACACTTAAGGAAATGTTTTTGAAACATACAAATGAGGCCCATAATAGGAGTCACTCACCAGAACATATTAGCTTGCTGGCTTTCTTTTATAATTTCTGCCATTGTCTGTGATTTATTTTATTTGCTAATACGTAGGAATTTCAACTAAATTCCCAGCTCTTTATGGCATTTATAATCTAAGTTAATTTATTTGTGTTCTTAAATATATATATATTTATCTATAGATCTATTTAACTATGACAAATGATATGTTGGAGGTTTCAATTATAATTATGTTTGCAACAAACTCTTATAAATCTAATATGTTTTGCCATATATATTCAGTTGCTATGTAGATCAGTTTATATTGGTTAATGGCTGGATATCACCTTGATAAATTGTGCTTTTATCATTACTTAATGTCTCATTTTATCCTGATTCATTCCGTTAACCTTCCCGTGCGTCTCGCCGCTCATTAATATTGCTACTTTTTAACTTTATGCTTTCCTATATTTTAAAATGCATTTGATTAGTATCCCTTCTCCCTTCCCTTCATTTTCCATCTTATCATTGAAGTGTGTTTCTTTTAAACAGTAGATAGCTGTGCTTTGCTGTGCTCACCTAACATCTATCTTTAGATGAGAGAATTCAGTTGTTTGTATTTATTTTAATAACTAATATGCTTAAGCTTATTCCTTCAGAATTCCTTATATTCGTTATTGATTTTATATTGGCATTTTCCTTTTTCATTACTATATTAGTCTGTTTTGTACTGCTAAAACAGCATACCACGGACTGTGTAATTTACAATGAACAGAAATGTATTGGCTCTCATTTCTGGAGATTGGAAAGTCTAGGGTCAGGGGCTGGCCAATATCTGATAAGGGCCTTCCTGCTCATCAGTCCATGATGGAAGGAAGGGCAGAGAGGATCTGAGAGAGTAAAGGGGGCTAAATTGTCCTTTGAGAATGACACCTGTTCCACCCATGAGGTGGGTGGAGCCCTCATGATATAATTCCTCTTAAATGTCCCACTTCTTAATACTGCTATAATGACAAATTTCAACATGAGTTTTGGAGGGGACAAACATTCAAATCATAGCAATTACTAAGGCAATAAGCATGTTCCATAGTCTAATATAGTAGTCCACCATCTTATCCACAAATTTACCTTCTGTGATTTCAGTTTTCTATAGTCAATTATGGTCCAAAAATATTATAGTATTTTGAGAGAGATAGATCATCTTCACATAGTGTTTAGTACAGTATATTGTCATAATTATTCTATCTTATCATAAGTTATTGTTGTTAATCTCTTACTGTGCCTAATTTGTAAATTAACTTTATCATGGGTGTGCATGTATAGAAGAAAATATAGTTTTAGCCAGGTGTGGTGGCTTGTGCCTGTAGTCCCAGCTACTCCACAGGTTGAGGCAGGAGGATCACCTGAGACCAGAAGTTTGAGGCAGCAGTGACATATAACACCACCACTACAACTCTGGTATGGGTGACAGATTGAGATGCTGTCTCTAAAAAAATAATTAAAAAATAAAAACACAGGACTCAGTAATTTCCATGGTTTCAGGCATTCACTGTGGCTTTGGAACATGTCCCTCATGAATTAGCAGGAACTACTGTATGAGCTACTCTAGATGCTTAGACTATACCATTGAACAAAGCAGAAAAGCCCTACACAGCAAAGACAGGGTTATGATGTGTCTATCAAAACATTTCATTTCCCTCTCAGCCACACAAGAAGACTATAGTTACCAGATACCTTTGCAGGTAAGCAGAGCCAAGTTTCTGAGTTCTGACCAACGTAAGAAAAAGGATATATTCTAGTTCCCGGGCTAGGTGATCCAGTTTCATCGACTTTTTTCCCAGATATGAAAGGAAAAAAGATAGTTAATGTGTATTGATCATTCAGTAAGCCAAATTCTGTATGAGGCGCCACTACTGGCATGTATAAAAGTCAAAACAAGCATATAACACTTGAATCCCTTTATTTTCTATTTTTTATTTTTTATTTTTTGAGACGCAGTCTCACTTTGTTGCTCAGGCTGGAGTGCAGTGGTGTGATCTCAGTTCACTGCAACCTCTGTGTCCCGGGTTGAAGTGTTCCTCCTGCCTCAGCCTCCCAGGTAGCTGGGATTACAGCGCACACCACTATGCCTAGAAAATCTTTGTATTTTTAGTAGAAATGGGGTTTCACCATGTTGACCAGGCTGGTCTCAAACTCCTGACCTCAAGTGATTTTTTAAATTCTCCTGCAGCCCTAGAGGGATGAACTGCAAGATGGATTCTGTATTCCTAAATTCATTCCCAATTTTTTCTGTGGCTATGTGGAGGCCAGAATTCCTCTCCATCCACACCAATAGACACAATATTTGGCCATGATGAGAGAAAGACATAAACTTTTGTTTGGTCAAGTAGCAAAAAGGTTGATTTACTTTTTCATATGTGATGCTTACCTTTATATGTCAACTTCACTAGGCTATAGTACCCAGTTATTTAACTAAACGCAAATTCAGATGTTGCTATGACAGAATTTTGGAGATATGGTTAACATCTACACTTGGTTGACTTTAAGTAAGAGAAATTTACCCTCAATAGTTTGTTAGGGCCTCATCCCACAATTGGCTGAAGGCCTGAAGAGCAAAACTGAAGATCTTCTGGAAAAAGAAAAAATAAATTCTGCCTCAAGGATACACAGTACCAACTCCTGCCTGAATTTCCAGTCAGCTGGCCTGCCCTTCAGATCTCAGACATACTAGACCCCACAATCATGTGAGCCAACTCCCTAAAATAAATCTCTTCATATAGGATATGATTATATAATGTGATTAGTATAGTATAATGTAGATCATTATACTAATTAATCATCACTATTCATATTTCTTCTGTTTCTCTAGAGAACCCTGATACACGTTTTGGTACAAGGAGGTGGGGTATTAATTTCCCAAGGCAGGTGTAACAAATTACTATAAACTGAATGGCTTAAAACAACAGAATTTCATTCTTTCACAATTCTAGAGGCTGGAAGTCCTAAATCAAGGGGTTAGCAGGGGCATACTCCTTCCAACAACTCTAGGAAAGAATCCTTCCTTGCCTCTTCCAGTTTCTGGCTGTTGGCAGCAATCCTTGGTGTTCCTGGACTTTTGGCAGTGTAACTCCAATCCATGCCTCAGTCATCCCATGAACTTCTTCTCTGTGTGTCCTCTGTCTTCAAGTTTCTCTCTCTTTATAAAGATATCAGGCATTGGATTCAGGGCCCAATTAATCCTGTATGACCCCACCTTAACTTGATTACATCTGCAGACTGTTTTCAAGTAATATTACATTACAGATACAGGTACTAGGGCTTAAGACTTCAGCATGTCTTTTTAGGGGGTACAGGATTCAACTTACAACATCACAGCAGTTAGAATACTCTGATTAATACAGAAAGAAAAAGATACGAGGCAGAAGTGATAAACTCTAATTCCAGGCTTGCTCTTAAATACAGTACTTTAAGTAATTTTCAACCCTCTCCATTTTAAGCTGGCTGGAGGTAGAGAATCCAACAGAGGGTGCTCTGTTCCCTGTGTGGAATGGAGTGCCTGTGATGACACAAGAAAAAATAAACCCTTGTTCTTTTAATTCACTGAGATTTGAGGTTTGCTTTCTTATAGCAGTTACGATATTCTCTTTAGTAACTTTGACTTTGTAACTTTTCCATCCTAATTGGGCAAAATAGAAAGTAAGATAAATAAGTAAATTATGTGTCATGATTTATTAAATCTAAAATACTACAGATTGCAAGCCTCCAACTGAATTATGATGTCATTGATTATAAGATTCCACCTTTCAGAGATGTAAAAGTACACTTTTTAAAAAAAATGTGTATGCTGAACATGCACACTACAATGCGATAAGTGCTACGGGAAACAAAGTAGGGGAAAAGGATCAAGATGATCTAGGTGGGGTGGAGGATGAGATTATGCTATTAATAGTCCACTAAGGTACTGTGGAGAAGACAGGCACGTGAGCACCACCTGATGGGAGTGAAGGAGTTAACTACATGGATATCTGAGGGAAAACCTTGTCTTTGTCCTATGTTAGCCAGTTTCCTACAGTTGCTATTTTTGGCCCAGAAAAATTTGTCAAACACTTTTTGTGTACAAATGCTACACTTAAGTTAGTAAACTTGTTTTTCATACGGATATAGGTTGAAAATTGTGGGATTCTTTATGAGCCTATTAGGATTGAACAAATAAGTATATATGTTATAGATAATGAAAGCCATACTTTTAACTGTTGAAGAAGGAAGGTAGCCTAAGGAAAGAGGGAAGGCTAGAATGAATACTCTAACACTGAATTGGAATTGCAGAAATCTGTACATTCTTGGGATATATAATACATAGAGATAGATAAAAATAAGCAGAGTGATTGTTTAGAAAGATATTCACTAAATTTTTAATATATTTAGTACTGAGTTGTAGAATTTGGAGTAATATTTATTTTTGCCTTTTATCATTTATATGTATATGTTTCCATATAAATGTATATTCATGTATTTTTATTTTGTGTACATATATCATTATATTTTAAAATAATCATATAATATTTCATAAAAACAATAAAGCCACTTATATTTTAAAATTATAATTAAAAATAGAAATACTATTTAGAAGAGAGTTTTGGAAAATGAAAGCAATAATATTACTCAATAATATCTATATCTTTATACACATACATAGTAGATTTAAAAAGTATAAAAGAAAATAAATACTTATTACTTATCTCTTGGTGATGGTATTGTAGAGTCTTTTCACACTTCTCTTAATTTTTAAAATGTTATGAAATGAACACATATTGAGATTATAAATAAAAAATGCTATTAAAAATTTCTGCTCTGCATTTATCTTCTTACTTAATTGTAGTAGAAGTTCAACATGATGACATCAAAATTCTAAGATCTGATAAATATCAGTTTATTAGAAAATGATTTCCTGACCCAACAAGCACTTGCTACTAGCTGAATATGAGAGTATCTCATAACCGTGTTAAGAAAACCATAATATTCTTAGACGTATATCATAGATTTGACAAATTATAACTCAGATTTCAAATATCTGTTAATACAAATCATACTACAACTTTCAGTGTGGATGACGATGATATAGTTTGGCTGTGTCCCCACCCAAATCTCATCTTGAATTGTAGCTCCCATAAATCCCACATGTTGTGGGAGGGATTCAGGGGGACATAATGGGAGCGATTTTCCTCATACTGTTCTTGTGGTAGTGAGTAAGTCTCATGAGATCTGATCTAATGGTTTTATAAGCAGAAACCCTTTTTGCTTGGTTTTCATCCTCTTGTCTGCTACTATGTAAGACAAGCCTTCCCCCTTCTGCCATGATTGTGAGACCTCCCCAGCCATGTAGAACTGTGAGTCCATTAAACCTTTTTTTAAATAAATTACCCAGTCTCGGGTATGTCTTTATCAGCAGCATGAAAATGGACTTATACAGATGAGTTCAGCTATAAGGCAGAATATGTAGAATGTAAAAGAAATATACATATATATGTGTGTGTGTATATATATATAAAATTAAAACAGAAATAAGATACACCTGGCACCTGGTCTTAATGAAGTCAGTATTCTTAAATATTTTATTTATAAGCTTCAATTATTTCTTTTAAAAAATCATATAAAGAACAAATTCACAATCCGCTATGTAGTAAGAAGTCATACATTTTACACCACAACTCAATTTTCCACATTGCACTAACTTCTCTAAATCTGTGTTGAGCATGAGACTGTCATCATAAGATAAATACAATACCCCTTACTTTTATTTCAAATTAAACTTCTCTATGTGAAAGAGATGGGCATCTATTGTCATCATATAATGAGATGTTTAAAAATGTTCTTTTCGAATGTCATCATGAATGGTACAAAATCTCTTCTTTTTGTCTCTGCAGAGGTTCCCTGTAATTTAATATACATGACATTTCTGTATACACTGATAATATTTTCTAGACCCTGCCCATTACTGAACCTCTACTGACACCCTTCAGAGTTGATTTATAAACTGTTCATCCTTCTCTCTGACTGCTTCCCTCTGTATATATCAGCAAGAGCGTGTGCATTTACTAATGTCTGTTTCTAAAAACTTGTTTTAAGTTCTTTTCTTTGAAAGACCAAAGTTACCCCTCCAAAGAGTATTTTAAGCTTAGTGCTAAACAAATTAGCAGCCAATGATGGTGTGCAGACGCTCCAACTCTTTCAAACTGGGCATCTCTCCTGCTCCTCCTTGATGATAACACTCTATTGAGCCTATTAGTGGTTTTGTTTTTTGAAATAAGCCAATTTCCACATACTCTGAAAATGCGTACATGCAGGTACTACTGTTTGTTGATGATCCCATAAGTGCCTTATCCTATGACTCCCTAGGAGCTCCGTTTTCTTTGAAACAATAATGACCTTTTTTCTCTGAAAGCTCCTGCATCTCACGACAAGCATTTTGTCAGCAGCATTTTAACCATGATGAGCCTTTCATTCCAAAACTCCTGTTCTTTTCCTCAACAGCATTAATCTAATGGGCATTTGCATTGTTGTAAATACTAGACACACTGAAAAGATTATCTAGTTTACCAGTGACCCTCTGCACCAGCTGGTTAGTCTGGGTAGCATCCACACCGCTTTTGCACACATTTCATTCTTTGTCCTTCAAAATCATGATTTGCATCCAAATATTTATCAGGTAGCGATCGTTATCTTCCCTTTATTTTTTCATCCTCTTTATTTTTCCTTCTTTCATAATTGTATGCCCTTTCTTATCAGTAGTTTTGAAGCTCTCACTTCTTTTGTACTCACTAAATATAATACAGTTAAACATCGGTTTAAAAAGGAATCCTCAAAACTCAGCACAAATACAGTCAATGGGTAATAGGCTAAGAAAATAACAATGGTCAACACTAAAGGTATTGTGTTCAATTATTGAAGTTTTTCTTCCAAATGTTATTATAAAGGACAGCTGAGTTGAAAATTCATACATGGGGGGCATCTGCATGTGCATTTGTGAGTGTATGTATCCACTGCTGCTTCTTGCTCTGTGTATGTTTATAATCAATAATATCTTGTCCTTGAACTTCTAGAATATCTTGCCCATGAAGATATCTTTAAATTATTAGTTACTATTTTTTTCCCTCATGTCCTGGAGATTGTTAGCTCTCGATACATCACTGCAAACCAATGATCATCAATTTTTTTTCTTATAAAAGGCCAGATAGTAAATATTTTAGGCTATGGGGGTCAGAAGGTTGCCATTGCAAATGTTCAACTCTGTTACAGTTCTAAAGCCACCATAAACAATAGGTAAATAATTGAGTATGGTCACATTCTAATATAACTTTTTATTTACAGACACTGACATTTGAATTTCATATGATTTTCACATGTCACAAAATATTATTCTTTTGATTTTTTAAAAATGTGAAGACCATTCTCAGCTTGCTCAGCCATACAACAGAGTCGGTGGACCAGATTTGGCCTGAAGGTGTTAGTTTGCTAACCCTCGCTCTAAACAGTCCTTTCTCCTGGAATCACTTAATCCAAAGGTCAACAACTCCCTTTCTCATATCAGAGAGATCCCTCTGAGTGTACAGGACTGAATTGAACTTAAGTGAGACATTCTTTCTTCTTCAATACCTATTCTACCGCCCCCAATAATGGTTCAAAGTTCTGGACAAAGCAAGTCTTTGAAAAACTTACAAAGGGATTCTGAGGAGTGTGTTTTTTTCATCTGGCTGTCCTGCAAAGCTGATGATGGGCTGATGACAATAAGATCAACTTCATAAAAGCTCAGAACATGAACAAGACAGAGGATCATGAAATCTAGTCAGCTTCTGCCAACCGCTGGTTTTGTGAAAGAAGAAAATCAGGGACTGAGACTATAAGATCATTGTGGATCTGTGATGCTGGACAAATCGCTTAATCATTGAGAGCCGAGACTAACCCAGGGTTTCTTATTCCGGGTCATCTCTTTCTCTTTGTTCATCTCCCCATTCTGTTTCCTTTGATAATAGTTGATGGTTAGTATTCTACACTAATGTAAATCCTGCATTTTTAATATGGAAATTTGAAAGAAATGGAAAGGGAATATACCAAACATGAATATGGTGAATCTCATCTTGGAGTGTGCTGATTCTGTTCAGACACAATCCAGGTATATGAAATTTCCTGTCTCCAGCTGCCCTGGAGTGTGGCCATTATAAAAGCATGCAGGACATCAAAGCACAGGGGATTGAGAGGTGTTTGCTGAACGTTTTCACACAACCTTTTATCAGGACCATATTTTGCTCTGATATAAGAGCCTGTATAAAATGTTGTTTCTGACTGTGATTGCCAAAGGCAGCTCTCAGGAAACCAGACGAAAATGGCATGATGAGGAAAGAATGTAAGTTTCAGGTCAAGATAGCTTCTTGAGAAAAGGTGCCAGCCTTGTTTTCCTGCCTCAAATCCTTCTTAATGACATAACAGATAGATATTTTTAAAAAATTCCTTAACACATCTGGAAATGAAAGAGGACCGGATTGAAAATGGAGATTACAGCTTCACACACCCAGAGGAGAATCTTACCTCATAATGCCAGGAGTGGCTCCAAGTGTTTCCTCCCCAAGCAGCTCGCTGCAAGTGGGACCCAAGGAAAAATGACCAGGCCAATCACAGGAATACTACAGTAGAGTCAGCCAGGAGGAATTAGCATGTCCCAACCAATTCACCCTATGTGGATATTAGTAATTAGCAACTAGTGAGTTTCTTTTCAGGTAGGAGGAGTCAGAGTGGACCTCTGAGAGGAACACAGCAGCACCTTGAGTGGTTGATGGTATTAAGGAGTAAAGACCATCCAGGACAGAAAGATTAGACCATTCACGATATTTCCTTTACTCTCATAACTTTTCCTTTTTATTAAGCTCAGTGACCCTGTTTTATGCCACGGCTTTCCTCAAATGCCAAATGATTCTTGGCCGTCTTTATTTGCAATTCGCTGTTACTCTACTGTGACATTCATTGAGGGTTGTTAATATGGGGCAGGAAGCAACTGTCTCCATGGAAGTACCCCTTGGGAGCAAGGCTGAAAACTAAAAAGGTCAAGGATAAATGAAGAGGACTCGGTATTAGTCTCAGGAGTGAACGGGTTAGAAATTTCAGTTCTTTTTGCCACATACCTAAACTGCTAAGTGTTCCAGGGCAGGGTTAAGGATAGATTAAAAAATCAGTGGGCTCAGTTTCCTGTGTAATACAGTTTTTAGGAAGAGCCAAGAGCTGAGACCAGCAAAGGAGGCACAGCCTGAAATCAAAATCTCCTCATTAATATAGCAAAGCTCTCGCTGTCTATGAGAGCAAATATACAATGCTGCAACAATAATTGATGATCTGGGCCTGATATACCCAGGATGGGAAAACCACCATTTTGTACTGGCTGATCTCTGCTTTTTGGAAAAATTGAAAAAAGAGTGCAGTATATCAAACAAAGGAACAGGCAAAGTAATTGGCTTTATTATTTTCCACAACCTCACTTCATCTCCATTCTCCCATGTGAAGTGGATTAAGAGACAGGAATATTAAATTGGCCATATTCCTTTCTTTTTTCGGTTCTTAAACTTCAAAAATACACTCAAATTTCAGCTGCTCACTCTTTCCAGACAATTTAATTTGGGGAAACTGGAACAGCCAAAAGTTTAAAATTGGAAGATTCTGGAAAAAAAATCCAAATGTGTGTGTCATGACACATAGTGTTTCAAGAATTGTCAAGGTGTTGTGCTCAGGCAGGGCAAGGTTAACCACAGTGGTGTATCCTTAGACTAGGAGACCTTGGTCTTGGACCTAGATTGGCCTGCTATGCTGGGCTTGGTGTTGGAAGGTTGGCTGCAGATGCTGGTATGCAGAAGGGCAGGGAACATGGATTCCATCAAGTAGAATGTTATTAGGCAACTGGTGGGAGGCCAGGAAAGCACTTGGACTCATGAAAGTCCAAACAGGTGGGTAGACGGAATACAGCTAGAAGCAGCAATATTTAGACTCAAGCAGGCAGGCAAAGTCAGTGGCATCTGTCAGTGGGCAACAGTACCGCACTCAGGAACTGAGTCTGGGTCAGGATTGAGATTCCCTGTCTTCTTAGAGAGAAAAATAGCACCTCAGATCTAAAATGACTGAGTAGAATGCTTTCAAGATCTGTTGAAGTTCTGTATTGAAAAGAGAGAGAGTGACAGTATCTGACACTTAACAGATAACATGAATGGAGTGGAATGCCTAGCAAAAGTCCATATATTTTAAGTCATTAGATGCATTTTTGTTTTCTTTCTGATTCCCTTATCTCAATGCAATGTTAAAGAACAAGAAAAATTTGAGAATTAAGGGCACTTTCTTTCTAATCGAATGGCATCCCTGAGTTCTAAGCGATCTAGCTACCAGAGCGTTCTAATGAAAGATGTCCACAGCAAGGTCCATGGAAAGAGCTTTGATAAGAAGGCCAGGGAAGGAAGAAAACAGTCTACCTGGGTTTGGTGCTGAGCACAGGTTTGTATTTGCTTTGTGAGAAGATTGTAAAGTTGTAAGACCATTGTACTGTGGACTTTGATGTGATCTCTTTGTATCCATGGGCTAATGAAGCCTGCAATGTGCAGAAACACACACACACACACACACACACACACAATTACATGCATACCTCTTCTGTCTGTCTGTTCTTAACATATTATGTCTTAAGCACTTTTTCACATCAGTAAGTATATTTCTCAAATACATAATTTTATCTTGGCAGTATAATATTCCATCATATGACTGCACAGTCATTTATATAAATAATGCTCTCTCATTGCACACTTTTGAAAGAGTTGCTATAATAAATAACAGTGCAATGTTGTTACATTCTTGCATATAAATCTTTGACCACGTTTTCACTTCCCAGCATGGTGGTAACTCAATCATGAATATAGACTCCCTTAATATTACCATATATTATTATTATTGCTTTGTATTGCCTGTTTGCTTTCCAAAAGGTTATGCTGATCTGTACTCCCACCACTAGGGAATGATGGCACCTAGAGGACAGAGAATTTTCAATCGGGTTTAAGGAAAACAGTATGTGGACTGATCAGCAATAAGGAGGAGGCATTTAGTCTGAAATCTTTCAGTTATGAGTTGAGAACTGGGCCCAAGTTTTTATCTGAGGCATTGCTAAGGAATCCCCTGTCTCCACAGACTAGCTCCCTCAGATTGGCCATGAGCTAAAGAAGGGTCACAGCATCTGTCTTAAAGATGGTCAGAGCCATATTGTAGCAGAATTTTTTCTCTTCATTGTTTTAAACTCCCAGTGGTAGTAATCTAAATTTACACATTCTTAACAGAATGCTCCTTAGGAAACTCTACAGCAACTGCTTCACTAATGCGATGCAAAGTGAGAAAATAGTAGCTATCAGGCAACATCTAAGAGGCAGGCCTTTCTCAGCATCAGGTAGAAAGCAAAATGCTTGTATACTGCTGTGTGACAGAGGTCTGCTCCTAAGGAAAATAATGTCATTAGTAATCTTATCCCAGGGAAGTAAGTAGTGCAGGCAGCATACAAGGCTTTGGACAGCAATGCTGACTCCAGTACCTGTTGCAACCCCTTTCCATCTGCATGCCCTAGAGCAAATCACGGTTTTGTGTGTGTGTGTGATACAGAATCTTACTCTGTCACCCAGGCTGGAGTACAATGACGCAATCTCAGCTGGCTTACTGCAACCTCCTCCTCCCAGGTTCAAGTAATCCTCCTGCCTCACCCTCTCGAGTAGCAGTGCCCACCACTCTGGAGTGCAGTGCCCACCACTGCACCAAGCTAATTTTTGCATTTTCAGTAGAGACAGGTTTCACCACGTTGGTCAAGCCAGTTTCGAACTCCTGACGTCAGGGATCCACCCACCTCGGCCTCCCAAAATGTTGGGATTACAGGCGTGAGCCACTGCACCCAGTCAAGACTTCATTCATTAAATAATATTTTCTTAATTTGGTACATAAACTCTGCTTAAAAACACACAAAAACTGTGTTCCATAAGATACTATATACATTAAGATGTCTTCTAATATTATTTCTAATTATATGGATCTGGATAGTCAGTTCACATCAGTTTAAGGCAGATTCTTTCTGGCTATGTTTTACTTATAGGCTTTGGATCAGCAGTCTCAGGTACAAATCTGTCTCCTATCAGTTAAGTTGACTTCTTGTTTCCCTAAAATGTTATTGAGTCCCCTGGCTCAGGGCTGCTTAGGGAGACCTGTGTGGGCCAGTTAAAACATACAGCTACGGTCTAGTCTCTTCATGGCCTCACTGGCCCTGATAAGGACCAATTCATCTCAATGGTCACCTTAATTAAGATCAAGGCTTAGAGCAATGTTAGCAACCTCTAATGTTCCCGGGAACCAAGCAGGGACATAAATGGATCTTGAGCAAAATGTAAACTAATAAATCAGCAGTGAGTCCTATGACTAACATAAAGGCATTCAATTTCTATTTTTTTTTTTTTTTTTTGCAAACACTGTCCCAGACATACAGAACATATCAGCATGCAGAATCAGCCCAGGGACCTGCCTATTTGTAAATTGTGCCAGAAATCTGCATATAATACATTTTTTCCTTGATGGTCTTGTTCAACTCCTCCTGTTCCCTAACTGGAAGTACACCATGGCTTTAGGAACTCAACCTTAGCAAAATAGTTTCCCTAAATGGGTCCCTTTTTCTCTTTTTAGCAGGGTAGGAGTTGCAGCAACACAAACATGTAGGCACAAGCACATTCAAACCAGAATACAGCTTCTGATGAGGCTTAGCTGTTACAAAAGTTTCTCATGTGCAGTCGTTTTTGAGCCTCATGATTACCTACAGGTGGGTTTTATTATATTGATAAATGAGGAAAGTACATTGAATAAATAAAAAGACTATCCATTGAACATGTATAGTCTCAGGTTGTGATCAAGATGGGTTTTAACTCAGAACTTTTAACTCCAAGTTTTCTACTCCTTCTAAATTATCATGTTGTAAATCATCTAGGTATCTGAAAATGTAACTCATAAATATACTCAGGCTTAGCCTGTGGTTTGCACTGAAATTAAATATTGAGCCACTGTCCTAGAAGGAAAAGATATTTTGTTAACAATTTTGGCTA
Source organism: Rhinopithecus roxellana (assembly GCF_007565055.1). Classification (NCBI taxonomy): domain Eukaryota; kingdom Metazoa; phylum Chordata; class Mammalia; order Primates; family Cercopithecidae; genus Rhinopithecus; species Rhinopithecus roxellana. The sequence continues at coordinate 9,269,069 of NC_044559.1, forward strand.
AAGTCAAATATCTTAAACCTAGCATTTTTCTACATTGTTTTGGACATTTCTAGGTCTATTGGATATTCATGGAAATTACAAAATAAATGAACTTGTAGACAAAGAAATGCAGGATATCTGAGTGTTTATACAAAGTTAAAACGATTAGGACTATTCTGAGCTTTTAATATTTTAACATGACTTATGACTCTGCAAAGAAGAGAAGTTCTAGTTTCTGTCTCATCTGCAACTGAAAAACGAGTCACAATATACAGTAGAGAAAATACTGTTAACATTAATGTCGGCCTTTAACTTTGATGAAGATCACCATGAGAAGATACAGAACTCAGCTCTCTGATGTGAAATGCAAAAATGTTGGTAGTAGAGGTGCTTGATTTTATTTATGGCAACTAGTATTCGCTTGTCCACCCAGGGGCAAGCATCTCATTGGGTGGGGCTCAGTGATCACCCCTTACCTGTAACCTTGACACAACCTTGTAGAAAAATCAACTAAAATATGGGTTTGATTAGCCTTGAGATTGGGATAATTTATTAGTTTGTAAGTAATCTGTTCCACCAAGGTTTTAAATTATAGTCTCTGTTAGTTGTAATCACACAACCAAACAAAAACCTGAACGACCTGGCAATATTCATCTCTAGGTTACTCCGCAGGCTCCAAAATATCATTCAAATCAAGCTCTCTTGTCCATCTGCTGGATCTGTCTTCCAGTGGCTGTTTCTCATCTTCTTAGACCATGAGTCAAAAGCCTCTATTTGTTCCCTACACTACCTCAGCACTGAGCACTTCTACCCGACTTTGCGACTCACCTTCATTATCTGATCAGTGTCATAGTTTCCTATGCCTCAGCATGGTTGCTCTCATTGCTAAGCATCTTTGGGACTTTGATTATGTTTTCCCTCTTATCTTCTCTAAGATTATACAAATCCCAAATGAAACTCACTTGTTACAGAAAACCATCTCTGACTACTTCAGAACTCATTTGCAGATAAAGTGGTGACTCCAAGGAGTTCAATTATTACTTTAAAATCATAGACTTGACAAATGACAAAGGCAAGGTAGGTATCCAGAAATGCAGAGCTCCAAAATGATGCCACTCTCTCCTTCTGCACTGTGCTTCAATCAGATCTTTCTTTTTTTTTTTTTAATCACTAGAATTGGGTGAAAACCATGTAAGACTTTCTATCCAATATAGGCCATTGAGGAACTATACACAAAAGGCGAGGCAAACATTGAGTCTGAAATTCCATTAACAGGAATATAATGTGTATATGTTTAGAACCTAGAACTGCAACACAGGCTCTCAAACAAAAAAAAAAAACAAACAAAAAGGCTTTAATAAAATGTACTGAAAGGAAAAAAATCTCATTTTCTCTGAGGAACTATACCTCAGGGCAAATTTTCATCTGCGGGAGAACTGTTACAGAAATGTATTCCTTGCCATGGTTTACAGAGTCTTAATGCCTTTTACTTCTCATCAGATGTTCAGCATAGCAGCTGCTGGACTGTCATCTCAAGGAAGGGGAAGAACCTGGGTTATGTTGGTGTCTGATTTTATTTTATTCCTTTGACAGTTAGATTTTGCATCTTTCTTTTTTTCTCAGATAGCCACTCCCAACTTGTTTTGTAGCCTCATATAAGCTTTCATGGTTTATAATATTCACTTTTCATTCAAGTGAAAAATCTTGTCTGTGATAAAAAAAAGTGTAATGGTAAAATTCAAACAAATGTCTATAACTCATAACAGAATATTTCCATCTTGCAACTGCAAGACTTAGGGTAACATTATGTTTATCCCAGGTCTCAAGAGCCAAATGAGAAAAATGTATGCGTTTCCTCTAAAGACAGAGAGAAAAGGGCACCCAGGAAAGTAGGTAAAGTATAGCCTCTCTCCCAGCCACAGTACCTGGGACAAGTAGTTTAACCTCCCTGGCCTGTTTCCTCATCCTCAAAATGGACTTAGAATGAACCTCCAGTTAAGATGTTTCTTGCTGCATTCTTCTCTCAGCCTGTGACGAGGCAGGGGGAAGAAGTAAGCAATGTTAGAAAATACCAATGAGTAGGTATCTCTCACTTATTCCTGGGTTTCTGGATGGACAATGAACTTTGTACATTCCTAGCAGAAGTTTTTTTATAATCAAATGTATTTTGTAAAAGCCTTCTTTATGCCATCTTTGCTCAGGACAATGCTATGACTTGGCTGAACCCTCCTATGACTGTACCAGTCACCCTGGCCAATTTTAGTGGGTATAGGAACAGCTCATGCAGAAGACAGCCAGTCGTCCTTTTTCAAGGGATACAGAATTCCAAGGAATGTCATTTGGAGACGTCCCTTCAGAGTAGAGGCAGAAGTTTCTCCATCTGGTGTGACAGAATCTAACACACCCTTTTAAAACCCCATGCAAAGAATTTTTTAAAAAGTTCAAAGAAAACACATGGAAATATTAATAGTGGTTTCCACAGCATGGGGACAGCATTAGGCATCTTTAGGTTTATAATTATTTATTCAAATTCAGTGCAACAAAAGGAATCCTAGAAAATTACTTTTAATATAAAAATATGAACCACTTTATTCTGTTTTTATCTTGTTGAAATTGACTCTGGGAGATATTTTACTATTTGAACCTATTATATCTCTGCTTCAAGTGAATTAACTGTTGTTTCGGTTTCATGGCAAGGTCAAATTGATTTGTGAAAGCTATTTCGAGATTTTGTTTTTAATCTTTGAAAACATCAAAAACAGCAGAATTATTAAAGACATGGATAATTAGCTACTATTAAAATTAAAAGTCCACCCTTTGCTTCAGAACAAGGGTTTTTTCTTTCATTTCTGCAATCATTATAATTCCTTCCAGGACCTCTCCCTGAATGGAGCCAAAGGACAAGAGTGGCCCATGCTGCTCCAGGAAGTACTACATGCTCAGCCTTCCTAGGAGTTGTTCTGGTCAGGTCCTCACTCAGCAAGAGAAAGACTTGCTTCTGGACCCCAGGGCTTTAATATCTGCAGATGGGCCAAAGGCAAGTCACACTCATCTGTGTGCTGTTGCCTTTGCTTGCTTTTTGTTGTTGTTCCAATCTTTGAAATTAGATTTTTAGTCTACAATACATGATTTTTTAAATTTTTATTTATTTATTTTTACAATTTGGTAACAAAAAGGTAGTCTCACAAATGGGCTATGAAGATCAGAACTTGTTCATTTGAGTATAATAAAATCTCACTGTTAAGATTCCCAATAGCAAGAGTTATTTTTCAAGCTTGATTCTCTGATATGAAATGAAAAGTATAAAACTCAGGCATATCTGTGGGAATTTATACACATTATTATATAATAACAAACAATAATGAATCCACTTAAAAAGTAGTTTGACAGAACAAATTGTTAGCAATAAAAAGGGATGTGAAATACTATTTTAGTGATTTTTTTTTTTCAACTTTTATTGTAGGTGCAGAGGGTACATGTGCAGGTTTGTAACATGGGTAAAATGCATGCCTCTGGGGTTTGGTGTACAAGGTGTGTCATCTTCCAGGTGGTAAACATAATACCTGATAGGTAGTTTTTGATCCTCACCCTCCTCCTACCCTCCCACCTCAAGTAGGCCCCAGTGTCTACTGTTACCATCTTTGCGTCCATGTGCACTCAATATTTAGCTCCCACTTGTAAGTGAGAACATGCAGTATTTGTCTTTCTCTTCCTGCATTATTTTGCTTAAGATAAGGGCCTCCAGCTGCATCCATGCTGCTGAAAAGGATGTGATTTCACTTTTTAATGGCTGTGTAGTATTCCCTGGTTTATACGTACCATGTTTTCTTTATCCAGCCCACCACTGATGAGCATCTAGGTTGATTACGTGTGTTTCCTAACACCTAGGTGTGGTCACATTTGATGAAAAAAGCTGCATGCCTTTTATTCCTGTGCCCCAACTCACAAATGTCTTAACAGAAACTTATGCACATTTTAAATTAACAGCAATGAGCCACATTGGAAAACATCCAGGCAGCTTGTTGCAAGAACTGAGCCCGGGGCTAGGAATGGTCAGATATGGATACCAAACAGAGTCTTGTAGCTGATTCATCCACAACCTGGGACCAATTACCCCAGTCTTCTTTGAGTTGAAGATTCTTTTTATGTCAAATGAAAGCACAGAGTAGCTGATTATGGTATCCTTCATATCCAACTGTCTATGATTATGAGCTCCTAATGCTTGACAAAGCTTAAAATAGCTAATCAAAATTTAATTTAAACATATAAATGCAAAAATATTCAATTCCAGTAATCTCTTACACTTTTTCCTTTAGAACTTCTGAGCATAAAGTTTACTCCATGGTATAATACAATAAGCTAAAATATCTCCAAAATGACAATCAATCTGGAAACATCTAGACCACATAATGTATGCTAAATGTACTACTTTAATTTTCTTTTCAAATAAATAAGCAGAAATCCACTCCATCTTGTACATTAGCATATAATGTATAGAAAGTATGCATTCTTACAGCCTGGACCAAACGTAATTATATTTATTTCTCATGTAATAGGCTCACTTTTATAATATTTAACTGTATGTTACGTGGTAACAATTGCTATAGAATATTGACTAGCTTTCCCTTGTCGAAATATATAAACAGATATGTAACTTGATCCAATAATATGCTTTGAATGTCAATTGGCCTGTGTTTTGAACTCTATGACTGAAACACTGTCATAAAATAGTACAGATTTTAGAGCAAAGCTGGGAAAAAAGAAGTCCAAACAAATAAGGATCTTCTACAGGACTGCCTACCCTTTGGAAGGATGCCAGCCCTCAGAACGCTGCCTGGACAGCTGTGCTTAGAGTTTCTACCACTTCCTCAATTACAATACTGTATCTGTACTTCTATGAATAATCTGTCTGATTCCAGAAAAACAAACTTGAGATAAATATTTCAGTGTAAGAGATTTATGGGGTAGTGTACTTGGGAACAATACCTGTAAGTATTGGGATGATCAGAACCGCCCAAAGGAAAAAATTAACTCAAGATGTATCAAAGATATAAATATAAGAGCTGAAATTATAAAACTCTCAGAAATAAATCCATAGGTGTAAATCTTCATGACCTTGGGTTAGGCAATGATGTTTTAGATATAATACCAAAAGCACAAGCAACAAACCAATAAAAAAGATAGACTTGACTTCATCGAAATGACAAACGTTTGTACTTTAAAGAACACCATGATGAAAGTGAAAAGATAGCATAGAGAATGGGAGAAAATATTTGTAAATCATATAACTGATAAAGGACTTGGATGCATAACACATAAAGAACTCTGACAACTCAGTAATAAAAAATGACCAACTGACTGGGTGCAGTGGCTCACCTCTGTAATCTCAACACTTTGGGAGGCTGAGGAAGGAGGACGTCTTGAGTCCAGGAGGTCAAGGCCAGCCTGGGCAACACAATGAGACCCTGTCTCTAAGAAAATAAATTAGCTGGGCATGGTGGCGCACACCTGTATTCCTAACTACTTGGGAGGCTAAAATGGGAGGATGACTTGAGTCCAGGAGGTCAAGGCTGAAGGGAGCTGTGATCATGCCACTGCACTAAAGCCTGGGTGACAGAGTGAGACCCTGCCTAAATAAATAAATAAATAAATAAAAATAGAATGTGTCTACAATTTAAAAATGGACAAAATATTTGTATAGACATTTCTCAAAAAAACATATACAAATAGCCAGTAAACACATAAGAAGATGCTCAATATTACTAGTTGTGAGGCAGAGGAAAAGAAAAATCACAATAGAATACCACTGCACACCCACTACTACTATAACTAGAATCAAAAAGACAGATAATAGCAAGTACTGGGGAGGACATGTTAAAATCGGAGCCCGCATTTTTCATTCTCACATTGCTGGTGAGAATGAAAAATGGGGTAACTCCTTCAGAAAACAATTTGACAGCTTTTCAATATGTTAAACATAAAGCTACCATATAACTCAGCAATTCCACCCCCGGGTATATAGAGAAGAGAATTAAAAACATATGTCTATTCAAAAACTTATACATGAATATTCAAAGAAGCATTGTTTATAATAATCAAAAAGAGGAAAGATGCCTATCAGTTGATAAAAAGATACACTGTGGTATATCCATGCAATTCAATATTATTTGACAATAAAAAATAATGAAATGGTGTTGCATGCTACAATGTAGATGAACCTTGAAAAGTTAATGCTGAGTGAAAGAAGCCAGATACAAAAGGCTACATAAGTATAATTACATATAAAATAAAATGTTCAGAACAGGCAAAGCCATAGAAACAGAAAGTAGATTAGTGGTTTCCAGGGAATGGAGGTAGGTATGAATGAGGGGCAACTACTAATGAGTATGGATTTTTGTTGTTTTTGTTGTTGTTTTTGGTTGTACTGGCAGGAAGGTGATGAAAACTCTGGAATTAGATAGTGGTGATATTTGCACAACTTTACATATATACTAAAAACTACCAAATTTTATACTTTAAATGGGTGTATTTTATAATGTGTGAATTATATGTCAATTAAAAAAAAGAACTGGGTCTAGGGAACAAATGAACTGTAATGCAGTTGTAACGGAGACCTCAGTCAAGCCCTGGGGTTGCTCTGAAGATAAAATTTTTCTGAGATGAGGGAAGAGGGCTAGGTCCCTGTGTCTACCAGCTGCAAGATGCTAGCTGACACCTGTGTCAGCTCTCCTCTGCAAAGGCAATTCTGGAAGAGATACACATTTGTGAGCTCTCAGTTGTCAGCAGCCAAGCCTCCCAGTAGCTGGGAGAATCAGTGCCTTAGTCCTGACTGGGAGTGGGGAATGTTGACGGTGCACCATTCTGACCACATAACAACAGTCTTCCTCACCACTCTCTCAGCTCTATAAGCCTAGAACCAAGTCTGATAGGTTCACCATCACATTCCGGTGTCTTGATAAATGTGTGAGATGAGTGAATGATGTTTCTTTGGATTTGTTCCCACTTCAGAATCCCGTATCCTGGTTCCCAAAGCCTAACCCTGCTTTGTTCTGAGAGTTTCTCTAAACCATTAGAACATCTGCCTTACTCTCAAAGCAGCCAGTCTCTAAGGATTTTCACTTTTTCATTTCAGTGCTCTTACATCCCCACACCTATTAGTCCTGCAAGTACTAGAGAAACACCATTCGTACTTGCCCTCTGTCCACAGGTAGGATTACCCTAAGGAAGATTTTGTCATCTTTGGCTCTCAGAGGAGAAAAATAACCTGGAGTGGCAGATTTTGATGTAAATGGAACTGTCAGATGGTGAGCACACAAATGAATACCCAGATGATCTCTCCGGCAGAAGAAGAAAAAGTAAAAGGGGAATAACAATGATGAGGCTAGCACTCTACAGCGGGTATACTAGGCATTTGAATTGTTATTCTAGTTAGCCGCAGTCAGCCTGTTAGCCCTGCTATATACTTGAGAGTAGTGAGGAAATTAAATGGCTTATTCAATCTCACACCACTATTTTGAAGCTTTGGGGCTTAGAACAAAGGAAAGACCCCATAGTGGCCACTTGCAGGGAAAGGTAGCTTCAGTTGTCTGGGTTCTCTGTGGTCCAGAATCTTAATCAAGCCATCCAGACTCTAGGACAGGTTAGTGAGGGGACTGGAACTGGCCTCACAAACCCAGGCAGGGCATATTGGACATATCTTTTGCAAAATGCTGCCTACTAACTATGCCCCATACTGGATTCCACATTAAACATCTGCCCACCTAACCAGAGTGTGTGCCTCGCATTTCTAGGTCTCAATAACCTGGAGTCCACTTGAGCCTGCCACATGCCACCTCTAGAAATCACACCTGCAATCACCTTCAGAACAATTGTGTAGAGCAAGTTATGACCCCAGAGATCCTCTGAGTAGTCAAACTGGGCAAAACCCAGAGTACAGTGTTGGCACCATGCATTTACACCTTTGTGGTAGTTCTTGGACATGGACCCATTGGCTAGCGCCTCTCTCCCTGCTGGGTTGCTGCTCAGGAAGCCTTTCCTGCTCCTGAGCCCAGGAACTCCCCATCTCAGATGTGCGTAGACACCTGTCCTGCTCAGCTTGCAGGAGCTTCCCTGTAGTCTGGGTCTGTTTGGACTCAGACTTCTGGAATATGGTGCTGAAGCATGGTCCTACATTATACTTTGGACAGTTGTTCCTGCTGGAAAATTCTCTGGGCATATCCTGGTGACTACTCATTATAAGTCCAGTTTGCACTCATCTCTGAGAAACAGAGCTGTTTTTGCCAGTTCTGTTGCTTTTCAGGGAAACATAAACCCATTATGTTTTGGTCCTGTGGGTCTGCATTGACTCACGTGTCTGCAGGGAAACCGAAGACCATGCTGGCTGCTGCTATAATTTTAGAATCCAGTTCTGCCTTTTGCAAACCCAGCTGGCATGTGGTGGGCAGGGGAACAGGGAAGCAGGGAGAAATGTACCATTCAACCTTTTCACCATATTCAGAAGAGTAATTGTTTAGATCAAAAAGGGAAGTGGAAGGTTCAATTATACACTGAGTGTCAGTCTTTTTATGTATGTTGTCATATTTGAGCCTCAGAGTAATGATGAGTATAAGTTAGTAATATCTCTATTTTTCAATGGGAAAATGTAGTCAGGGAAATCAAGTGACTTGCCTGAAAGCTCTCTGCAGATGTTAAATACAGTATGGCAATTCTAACCTGGGATTCTCAGACTTCTAGATTTTCATTCTGTGTACTCTGCAGGGCTGGCTTTCTAAAGAGGTCACTTATACGTGTCGCTTATTATGCTTACTAAGCTTATAAATTTCCAGGATTTTCCCTCAAATCTGATTCAGCAAGTCTCAGACAGGGCATAGGATTCTATTTTTTTTTTTTTTCAATTAAGTGTGGGCAAAACTTCACTTAACCAAACTATGCATCTGTCCTTTGCCTTCCCAGTGACAAGGATTCATAATTTAGGAACCAGCTTTAAATTTTGAAGGCAGTGGCAAGATGACTTTGGATGCAGTGTGGACAATAAATTTGGAGACAGAAGAAATTAGGAGTAAAAAGGCCCTTTCGGAGGCTATTTCTGTTATGCAGTTGAGAGGAAATGATGTCTTACACTTACAAAAGGGCAGTAGGGCTGGAAAAGGGAAGAGGGGAGGTGACTGTGTGGGGCAGAGGGACAACGTGATACCACAAAGAGGGCAGCTTAGCTATGTGGCTCTAGGTCGCCTTTGCTCAGGTGAGTTCTGGTCCATCTGACTCTGTGATGGTGCTTGAAATAAAGCAAGGTCATGGAATGGATAGAAAAGAAATAAGAAGTAAATGTCTTGCTTAAATAAGACAGTAGAATTGGAGCCATTTTTAAGATATTCACAGTCTTTGAAAGCATTAAAGCATTTCTCTAGTCTTTTTAACATGCACCCAAAAAATGTTTTTGATCTTGTAGTTGCAAAGAACTGGAATGAAAGAATAACAGAAAACTGAATGAAAGCAAGAGAAGACTCTAGTTATTTCATCATTTATCTATTCTCTAATGAGAAACCACGAAAACGATTAAAAGAAAGGTCACCTTTTATTTAGCAGTAGGGAATGCATACTGAGAGTTGATGTTCTGAACTACTTAACAAGATGAACTCAAATCTGGAATCATCAACACTTAGAAATAGGTAGTTTTTTACAATAAGTAGACAGGAGGCAATAGGTAGCAGAGGATACTTACCTGATGGCCTATCTTCTCCTGGACGTTGCTAATATAATTCAGAAGTTTTAAAGGGCTTTGATTTCAATGCAAAAGCAATTTCAATTGATTAATAAAAAATTTGAGGGCTGCATTTATCTGCTTATCTACTTGTCTTGTTAGAGATGCTCTGAGTATAATAATTTCCAGGCCCAGGCTATGTAGGAGCAGATGATATCAACATAAGAGATATCTAAGTCACAAAATGTGATAAGAGAAAAACCATAGGGTGTTTCCACTCTAAATTAAGGGCCAGAAACCCCACTGCCAATATAAACAGAAGGAAAAGGAAAGTAGAAAAATAAAAGTGAAAGTTTATTAGGAATTTAATATATGCCAGACACTGTGATATATTTATTTCACCTGATCCTCACAGCAATAATGAGACACAGAGATTCACAGATGGGACAGCTATGTGTTAAAGTTTGTAGCTTTTCAGTGGAAAGTATAACTGATAGATCTAGGTTCTAAGTCATTCATCTGACGTTAAGTGTCAATTCCCCTTCAAGGAAGAATCATTCCACTCTTCTCTGTTATTCAAATCTCTCCTCATTTTTAGTTGTTAGCCTTTTCACTCACTTTATTACTCTTGGAAACCAGCCTGTAAGTAGACTGATGTCCTGTGTGCATTCCTGGACCCACCTGTGTTCACTGAGTTTCTCCATCTTTCAAGGTTCAGTGCTGTGGACCCCCCTCTAAAATGCCCTCCCAGAGTGCTGCTGCCTGTGGTAAGTTCTGCTTCACTCGATGGAGGTTGCTTTTCACTAATACTGTCATTTGCAAATTGCAGTACTAAACCCAGCCTTGGGCATTCTCTTTCCATACTCCTCTATTTTCTAACTCTTTCCATTGTACTGGATGACAAAGCACTGTAAAGCCTGCAACAAGGTCTTAAAAAGCCTCCTCCTTCGTATGGAACTCAGCAAAGGACCCAGAGTAATAGATGTTTCATTACTAGCACAAGGAACACTAATGACTGTAGGTCTTCTAAAATGCTTCCACTTCTGTTGTCTCATCTATTTTAGTATGTCACCTCATCAAATACTCATAAGAATCTTGGATAAATATTATAGTTTACAGTAATTATTACATTATGCTGTAATGGATATTTTTTTCCTTCAGGTTACATTTAGGGTAACAAAGGATCAGAGAGGATATAGTCATTGGTGCAAGGTTACACTGCTGGGAAATCGCAGCTGCCTTTGCTGCTTCTCTTAGAGTCAGTGCTTGATATTCATTTGATGAATAAGTAAATGGGTAAATTAAAATTCCTAGCAGGTCTCCTAACACCAAGCTTTCTACCCCATCATTCAGAATGGTTTATTTGACAGTTTATGTATGTTTATGTTTTTCACATAAAGTCGTATTCCAGCATAGTTGACATAGCATTGGCTTTACAAAATCTCACAATTAATTATTGTGAATATCAAACTCATTAATTGAGACAGAGAGAAAACAATAGCTAACCTAGTTTTAAGAGAAGTAAATTCTTCGTTAATGGCGATTTTAATAAAAGTAATGTCTGCTTCAAACAAGGGAAAGCTTGAACACTTGGCAGTCTGAATGATCCCAATTACAAAATACGCCTAATTACGTTTTTAAAAACTTTCTTAAGGGCATTATCATAATTACTTAGGATTTTTTAAAAAAAATCATTAAAATACATCCACTTTTTTCTTTTCAAAGTAAATAGTGTTGGATGCAGCAGGTCAATAACAGTTTCTCTCCAAAGCAGAAGTTGAGTTTCAAATAAAATTGTATGGACAATCAAATGTATTTAACATTTAGAGCACAAAGCAGGGCTGAGAGAATATGTTTTTCTAAATGGCAGGTGGATCAGGGAAAGGCAGGAAGAGGTGAAGTGTGTTGGGACACAGTGGAAGATGCTATGAAGTCCTCCCTTCGTTAGAATCAGAAACCTGATGGGAACACTCAGATAGATCTGTCCAGCCTGGACTTTATGTGTAACAATAGCTGGAGAATTTTAATTTGCAGCTTTATGCAGAGAAAAAAAAGAAAGGCTCCTCCACCCCCCGCCAGACAGGACAACATATACATAAAAACGTGCTTAAAATTTAAAAGTCTCAGGTTCTGGTCTCAGTGTCCAGACTGTTCTTGAGAAAGAACAAGGGAAGAGTCATGGCCAAGGTGTCTAAAAGAAGAAAACCTTTCTTCTTTCTAAAACAAGTAAACCATCTCCTCCCGTCTGCTTTTCCTTCCACAGGCCTCCTGTCCTGCAATGGTCTGATCCCTCCTGAGAAGTTAGTTGCCTCTTCCACAGCCTCCTGATGTAGGAGATTTGCAGGGCTTGTTTCCCAGACCAAAGGACACTGGCCAGAACCAGCAAGTGGCACAGAAAGCAACCTCTAGTTGCCCTTACTGCCCATCAGCATAAGACTCTCCCACCAGTGCCATGACAGTTACAAATGCCATGGCAACACTGAGTTTCCACCCCTTTACATGGCAGCACCTGGTAGTCACCATCCCATTTTCTATTTATTTCTAAATAACCCACCGCCTAATCTGCATACAATTAATAGTGGGTTTAAATGCAGCTAGACAACAGCCTATATATGGCTTCTGACCATGCACTGCCTATGGGCTAGCCCTGCTCTGCAAGGAGCAATCACCAAGCATAAACACTGCTGCTTAAGTAAAGCTGCTTTCTTCCATCACAGGCTTGAGCGAAACCAAGAACCTTCCCTGCATCACACTTACTTCATCATAAATTGTTCTTATAGTTTGCCTACTGACGCAGCTCTGTCTTCCTAACCTGAGGAAGCTGGGTCTTCAATGGATCAGCCACATTATTCTGTGCATTCAGCAGCCACCATGTGGAAGCTGCTATACAAAAAAGAAACAAGGGAGAAAGGCTCTAATGTCTTTTCAGTAGAGAAGTCCCCAGGGAAACAGACCTTTTTACAGCTGCTACATTGAACTTCTAGTGTAATATCCTGGCAAACTTCCTTACCAAGAGTAGCCCTGTTCATCCATTTAGTCCATCTTTATTCAGTGTTTTGGGGCATACATTTTCATTCTTCACGGAGATAAGAGTCCAGGCTTACCTGAATCAAACTTGGACCAATTTGGACAAAATAACCAGGAGTAGAGGTAAGAGAAGCAAACAAAGCAAGTGTATGCAAAAAAGAAAAAGAACCAACAAGACACAAGTGCCTGGAAACAGGCCACAGAACTCTGAGAAATGTGAGATTTATATGAAATTGCAATTTTCATTTTTCAGTCTTAAAATATAGAAAAAGTCTACCATATCAGGTTTGTAGTCCTAGCTCGGGCACCAGTTGACTTTCGGTAATTTATTTAATATTGGTGGGCTTCAGTTTTATCAGCTATTAAGTGATAATTTTGCTATTGAAATCTGTAGCTTGAGAGATTCATTGAGGTCCTGGAAGAAAGGCGGTCCAGGAACCAAAATGTTCCAAAGGCCACAATGATACAGAAGGGTCTGTTACTTGGAAAGCCATCAGTAGAATTGCTGAATTAAAGGGGAAGAGACAAATGCACAATGAAAGACTGGAAACTGGGGCAATCTTTTCAGCAGCATGGAAAAGGCAAGATCATTGAGAATTTAAAACCAAAACTGATACAATTTCTTCTACTTCATAGATAAGTACAGTTTCGTTCAGGAAAATACTTTGTAACTTTCTAGTGGAGAAGTCTTCATTTACGAAAATACCCACATATTCCTCCATACAAAATGGAACACTCTCAGGGCTGGTCTGGGAGAGTGAGGACTGCAACAAAGATGTTACATGTATCTAATGTCCAGAACTGGGTGCAGGGATGCCAGCTGCAGCAGGAGAGGCATGGTTGGGGCTGCATGCTCTGTGGAGCCTGTGGAGCCTGTGGGAGCCTGAAACAGGTGGGAGCCCCACCTCCTTCTGAGTTGGGAGTGCTGAGGGTGGCTCAGTGTGGGCCTGCAGGCACCCCTCCACTTGAACAGCCTGCGCACCATGGACAACATGATTAAGGAAGTGGGAGGCAGACAGGCTCCTGTGTGGGAAGGGGTAAAGCCCCACCTTCAGGTGGAATTCCAGGTGGAGTCCACTGCCAGGAGTGAGAACTTATGGTGCTTTTTCTGGGCTCACCCATGGCTACCTGTGGACCAATCAGCATGCATTTCCTCCCTTCTGAAGCCCAGAAAATCCCTGGACTCAGCTAGACTCACAGAAAGACATCAGGACAATCTGTCTGTGAAAAGGAGCTACCCACTCTGGGTCTCCTCTCCGCTGAGAACTGGACACTCATCGGGATGACCTGCCTGTGGAAAGGAGCTACCCACTTTGGGTGTCCTGAGAGCTGTTCTGTTGCTCAGTGAAGCTCCTCTTTGCCTTGCTCACCCTCCAGTTGTCTGCATACCTCATTCGTCTTGGATGTGGAACAAGAGCTCGGGATACACCAAATGGCGGGACTAAAAGAGCTGTAACAAAAAACATGGCTGAAACACCCCACTTCCCACTTGCCACATTGTGGGTGACAAGAAAGAGAGATCTGTGGCCCTTCAGGGAGCCCAGACCTAGGGGATTGCTGAGCCAGGTCTGTGACACCCTCTTTGGGGCTCTGTGGTTCCTGGTGTCTCCAAGCTTCTGGGTAACACCATGTTCCCCTCGTCCAGATGCAGATGCCCAATTATACCATTCAACCATGACACGTGGACCACATCTGGTGCAGCCACAGCTTCACACAGAGTCGAGACCTGTGCTAGCTCCTGGAGCTGCCTGCCCTGCCACAGCAGCCAGCATGCCTACCCAGTGCACAGTGGCCGGCCCCTCTGCTTGCTTGCCTACACACCCCTCACTGCGGCGCCCCTGGCTCACCCTTAGGAGGTGTGGGATCCAGGTCAGTAGCATGAGCTGAGCACAGCCTGCCAGTCCAAGTGGTCAGAATGAGCCCAGCAGGTGTGAGCAATACTTAGGCAGAAGGTACAACTGGACACAGAGGTTTCCAGCTGTTGAAGTGACACCTGGAGGATCCCATGACGTATCCACATGTTATAATGAGAATATTGAGATTTCTAGACCAAAGGGAATTTATAAGTTCATGACATCAGGAGAGGAAAGAGAAGGGTTCTAGTCACATGGGGGAAGGCAGAGAGCTCAAGAGAAAGATCAGGAAGAGAAAATTTTGGAGGAAATTTAGGTAGTAGACACACAAAATTTAAAGAAACAAAAGTGTCAAATCTCTCATGATGTTTGTTGTAAGCTTTTAAGTGAACACCTTCTATATTTCCCCAAAGATTTGCTATTTCTTTAACAAATGGTGGGGAAATCAATGAAATGGAACCAGGTCCCACATTTGGGCCAAAGAATAAGGAGCAATTATTCCAGGTGAGATGCAAGGGAGGTCCTGAGTTTAACTGGAATAGAACATGAAAGCAAAAAGTGCCTGGGCATTTTACAGAAACTCTGGAGAAGGCACAACAAACTTTCATCAGGATGCCATAGCAAATTTTTAAAAATTATTTCCTAGGACGATATGACCCAAGCCAAGCTCTCACTAACATGGGTTTTGGAAGATACTTCTTTAAACCAGGAGGACAGTGATGACTGCAATCTACGATCTCAGAGCAACAATCATAAGAACGTTTTTCTAGAAGCAGATAAGCATGGCAGGTTTGGACTTTTGCTCCAGCACTGAGTATCTTTGTGATCTCCAGAAGTCTATGCAAACTTTCTGTACTGCACTTTCCTCCTCTGTAAAATGGACATAGTCTCAGGTGGCACAACACAGAGTTGTGAGGATTAAAGGAGGCCTCTCACATAAAGTGCTTAATCGACTGCCAAACATGATAGTGTGCAAAAGTGTTCACTATGACTCAAACAGACTTAGTGCTGAAAGTGAAGTAACATGATATTTATAGAAGTGCTTTGTAAATTATACAGAAAATACATGTGAAATTTTTGGTTATTACAAAATGAAAATAAAAGAGTAAAATTCTGACTTCCTGGTTCTAAAACTCAAAAAATAATTCTCTCTTAGGCTTTATAGGATGAAGTGTTTTCTCATGGGTCAGAAGTAGCTGTTGGCCTTTCTACTATAGAGGCATTATGGGAGGATGAGAGAACGCTAAATTATTTAGCACAAGGATCAACAAATTTCCCATATCATAAACCTAGCTCCCCAGGCTTCCTCATCTGTGGTAGGTAGTCTTAGGGGAGAAGTCCCACGTGTCCTCTGGGTTTTAAAATGTGCATTAGCATTTACTAGTAATGATAGTGATTAATATTATTTATAAAATTAATCCTAGGCAAATCTCTAAACACTTACCCTGTTCTACTCTTTAATGTAAATTAATGATCATTTTATCTTTCTCTATTTCAGTTTAATTAGAATCCATAGTAGTCTATGAATTGGTATGTTTGCCAAAGTTAACTCAATAGTGTATACAAATAGTGGTCAATGAAAAGACCTGTTTGGAAAGTTACATGCTGACATAGTTGAAAACCACTTGGTTATGAGTCATAGAGCTTGGGAGGAAATGCTTTCATGTGCTGCAATTCAATGATACTACAAATTACATCAAAGGAGATCCTGATAAAGCCTGCAAAGATGATGGTGAACAATGATTAGCAATGAAAAGAAGAGCATTCCTGGGAGTGAACCATGCCACCTGCACAGAGTACGTGTAACTTCTAAGTAGCAGCCCTGATGCTACATGAATATGGGACTGAGGAGTCACCCGCCAGGCCAGCTGCTGTTTCCTATAGTTCTTTCAAGACCTGTATGTACACACATTCCAAGTCATGCTTCAGACATAGCTTTGGGCCCTCAGTTACTTTAAAAATTAAAATTGGGTTTGGAAAAGATCATTTCAATATACAATCTCTAAATCTGATTTGTCAATGATTTTTATGGTCCCTACCACGAAAGTCTGAAACGTGATCAGATCTAGGAGTTAAGAGAATGAATATAAATGAGATTGTGTCACAAAAGACAACCCATTTAATTAATAAGCATTTTCCGAGCATATTGTTGATAATGCAAATAAAGGTGTAAAAGTGTAAATAAAGATCTTTGTCCTCAAGATTACCATGCTCTCGAGGAAAAGTCTCATATGGAAGCAGCTACAATGTTATAATGCAATATACTGAGACTTATTTAAAAAGGTATAGGCTGGGCACAGTGGCTCACGTCTGTAATCCCACCACTTTGGGAGGATCACTTAAGGTCAGGAGTTCGAGACCAGCCTGGCCAACATGGGGAAACCTCATCTCTATTAAAAGTACAAAAATTAGCCAGGCCTGGTGGTGGATGCCTGTAATTCCAGCTACTCAGCAGACTGAGGCAGGAGAATCACTTGAGCCTGGGAGGAAGAGGTTGCAGTGAGCTGAGATTGTGCCACTACACTCCAGCCTGGGCAACAGAGCGAGACCCTGTCTAAAAAAAAAAAAAAAAAAGAAGGTATGAATAATGATGAATAAGGTACTTTGTGTCTTTTTTACTTAACTTGATTGACTCATCAAAACACTCATACATTTCAGATCTAGGACATGCTGTAGTCTGCCTTGAGTGATATGAGCACAGGTTTCAAAGATTGATGCCTGCTGATAAATTTCTTGAGTTATTGCATGACTGAAAATGTCTTTCTGTTGCTATTACATTTAAGGACAACATGTCAAGATGTAAAATCTTGGTTCACATTTGATTTTTCTAACACTTTTATAGATTTTTTTTTTTTTTTTTTTTTTTTTTTTTTTTACTTCCTGGTTTTGACTATTGCAGAGGAGAAATTCAAATTTTGTCTGGTTATCTTCTTTGAAATAAACCTTTTTTTGTACTATGTAGCAGAAAACATCTAACTTTTGCTTTGAGGTTTCAAAACTTATCAGAAACTGTCTACACGTTAGTTTGTACTGAGTAATTTTACTTGAGTGTGATAAGCCAGGTTTCTCAATATTTTCATGGTCCTGAGTTTTGTGTCATTTTTAACTCTCACGCTAATTTTTATCTTCTGAGAGCTTGCTTTTGCATCCTGAGTACGCTTTTTAAATTCATCTTTTGTTTTATTGATGTGGTTTTCAGCAGTGTTGATTCTACATTTTCCATATACAATAAAGTTTTTTTTTATTTCACCCACATTTTACTATAATTATGCCTGTTTAATAGAAACACTATTATTTTTTATCTCAACCAGGATCTAAAGAAAAATAGCTAGGCTTAACATTTTATTTTGTTTAATGTCAAAATGTAAATTTCAAAGTAGACATTTTGTTCTTGAGCCGAAGAACCTTCATTGTTTGGTTGGTGCTAGTAATTTGCCTCAAGGAAAAACAAAACAAAAAGCAAAACAAACCACATATCTTTAAATCTGGGTTGTTAATTTTCAGCACTTTTACCAGAAATCTAGGTGCCTTGCTTCTCAAAGGATGATTCAGGGACTAGAAATATCGGCATCGACTGAGAGGAGCCTGGGAGAAATGGAGGATCTTAGATTCCCACCCAGACAGAGTGAACTGGAACCGACATTGCAACAAGCTCTCCACAGAATTATATACACATTAACCTTTGAGAAACCCTGGTCTAGAGGCGCCATGTACTTGGTTGTTGGGAGTCATTTAACTCAGCTGAGACAGCAGGCTTCATACTAACACTGAAGCCAGCTGACATCTCTGTAAGTTTCTGTCTCTAAAGTATGGCTTGAAGACAACATGTCTGCCAAGCTCTGGTGTGACCAAAGATTGTAGAATGCAGTCTACAAGGTGTTTTACATGTTTATTCAATCAACTATCATGGTTTCTTCCCTGAAGTATGGATTAAGACAGACTGGGCACTCTTAACTCTGAAAATTTCAAAGCCTGCCCCTGGAGGGCTGCTGGTGAATGCAGCTCCATGGCAGGGAAGGAAAGCAATTGAACAGGAAAAGCTTGCCTCAATCCAGGCAGGTGTTGAAATATGGGCCTATTAATGTTCACAGTTTTATTTTGCTTTATCTCTAAGGATATAATTAATTTAGAGGTCATTGCTTTTACTGTCAATGCAGAATAAAGATGATGAATGGGCTAACCTCGGCATGTGTAGCCCAAATTGGTGTATTCCCAATGGTTCCTACTGCCTGTCACCTTTATTCTTCACTTGTTCTGCAAGTGTTACAACAAAATCTAATAGGAAGGTAGCTCTAAGCCAAATGGGTCACTGGTATCTCCCCAGAATTTCACCATTGCAGGAGAAACTAAAGCTAGTTAAAATTCCGAAAACTTTAGAAGGTCACCACAAGCCTCTCTTTCTAAAAAGGGAATGCACATCTTTGACATACGAGTTCTTTCTGTCCTTTAGTTTATTCAATGAATATTTAATGGTACAGAAGTAGGCTCTGGTGATATGGCAGTGAACAAACAGGTGAAGCTTCTTCCTTCATAGAGTTTGTTATCTAGTGAAAATATCAACACTACAAAATAAATCATGTGAAGATGGTTATAAGTCATATGCAACAATATAAATCATGGTAAGAAGCTAGGCAGGCATTCGTTGCCAGGCATTTGTATGTATACACACTTGGGAGGCAGATATGGCTATTTTGCAAAGGAGGTTCACAGAAGCCCCCAGTGAAAAAGTGAATTTCAGTGGAGATTTGAAGGAAGTGAAGGAAGGGGCTCTGCAAATGACTAAAGGAAGAACATTGCAAGTAAAGGACACACAAGGACACCTCTCCACAGCAGGGCAGTAGTATATTTTATTATGGAAATTCATAAGAAATTAAAGATAAAAATGTATGACATACCCATTAAAATTAGATAACAAGTCCTATTTTTAGTGGCTTTTAACTATTAATATCTTGTATATCTCCCCATTCTTCCTATTGCCAGTGTCCTAATTCACACCCTCAGCATCACTGACTTGGACTATTGCAATCTCTTCTTCTTCTTCTTTTTTTTTTTTTTTTTTTTTTGAGATGGAGTTTCCCTCTTGTCGCCCTGACTGGAGTGCAGTGGTGCGATCTTGGCTCACCACAACTTCCGCCTCCCGGGTTCAAGCAATTCTCCTGCCTCAGCCTCCCGAGTAGCTGGGATTACAGGCACCCACCACCACACCCAGCTAATTTTTGTATTTGTAGTAGAGACGGGTTTCACCACGTTGGCCAGGCTGATCTCAGACCTCAGGTGATCTACCTGCCTTGGCCTCCCAAAGTGCTGCGATTATAGGCGTGAGCCACTGTGCCTGGCCTGCAGTCACTTCTTTACTGGTCTGTCTGTCTTTAGTCACGTACTAATCAAGTCCATTTTCAAGCAAAAATGAACCTAGTGCAACAGCTCATCCTAAAACTCTTCAAAAACATTCACATAGAAAAAAACAGCATTGGAGATCCACTGCTAAATCATTCACAAATGTCAATCCCAAACGGATTTGACACTTAATTATAAAAAGCAGATCTTTAAAACTTTTCAAAGAAAATAGACCCATACATATCCATAACCCTAGGGTAGGGCTACTTTAAAACAAGACATGACACACACAAAGAATAAGGATGGGTTGATGTCTTTAACTGTATTACAATTAAGAACCTCTGCCTATCAAAATCACAGGGCAAGCCATAAACTGGGAGGTAATTTACAAGACACATAATTGGCAAAGGAATTAGTATCCAGAATATATAAAAAAATACCTGTCCTATGAATATCAAATAAGAACAAACAACTTTCAAATCAGGAGTGGGCTTTCACAAGAGCAGAAATATAAAAATCAACAACTTATAAGAAAAAAATAACCTGTCTAGAAATTGGATTATTGAAATGCCTTTACAACCCAGTAGATTATCTTAAATTTAAAAAAAGTAATGAAGTATTTATTGACAAGGTCATGGGAAGCAGATTGTGAGAATGGCAGTGTAAATCACTGAAAAAAAAATTGGAAAACTACTTAGGAGTATCTCTTGTAAAATTAAAGATGAACATTTCTTACATAAAAATTCTCTAGTGTTATTGATAGTAAAGCAAAAATCCAGAAACAAGAAATGTGGTTGAAACACAAATGAACCCTGAGAGTAAATTCTCTACAGCCACATTAATCAACAGAGACTAATCTCACAAACATGAGGTTGAATTTCTTAAAAATCCCCAAAATATACATTATGTTTTAAACTATTTAAATAAGTTTCCATATGATAAGATATAATATATTATGGGGACACAGACAAACTTAAGAATGCTAAAGAAGGTAATTCACGTCTCAGACTGAGACACGGGACTGGTCTCAATGGTGTTATTATGTTCACATTTTTTAAATGGCGTAGATGGGAATACCAATATTGCTTTTTTCACATTTTAGAAATATATATTTTTTGTATAAATGATATATTTTATGTTTATAAAGAAGAGAAATGAGTGTTGAAAACAGTGGATCTTTGGTTCAAATCCCTTATCTTCTACTTTGTTTAATATGCCCTGAGAGTCACCATTTTTTTCTCCTTTAAATACACAACTGAATTACATACACAGTCACTAGCACAATCATTGGCAAATAGAATGTACTAAATGTATATTGGATAATATGGGAGGGGGCTCTTCAATGGCTTCTCATGGCTGTTCCCTTCTTTGCATGGTGCATGTGTTGTCTTGAACTGGCCTTGGCCCCTCGTCCAGCTTCATGTCTCACCATCGCCTCCTCTCAGTCACTGCTACAGCGTATGCCAGCATTCCTTATTTCTTTGTCTTCAGTACTAAACCCATTTATCTGCCATTATTCCCCAAAGCCCAAGCCAAATAGCACCTATACTGTGAACAGACAACACTGTAGCACTGACCCCAATACATGTAATTCATGCAATTTTAGTAAAAATTCATGTAATTTTAGTGTTTATATGTGGGTTTCATCATAATATTATTGCAGGGGCCATATATTGTTTTATCACCTTATCCCAGGACAGGTGAAAAAACAATATATCAATAGCTATATAAGAAATAAATTCATAATTTGGAGATTACTTTAGTTGTCTAAATTCTGGGTTGGATTTAAAACGTGAAGCATGGGTAATTCTATTAGTCATAAATAGGTAAACGTTTTGTCATTGCAGAAAAAGCTAATGAAGCATTTCTAAAAAACAAAAGTTTAATGTGAGAGTTTTTTTCATTCTAAGGCTATCTAAAAAAGTAAACCACATATATAATCATCTATGAAAGATCTCATACATTTATATTATCCTAAGAATATCCCAAAATGAAAAGAAAAATGTGTATGTTTAATTATGTGATTTCACTTATCACCAAAAATTATAAGTAATTTGTAATAGTAAAATGAAATTAGTCAAGTTCTTTATTGAATATAAATGAATTTGAATATTTATCTTCGGGAACATTTAGTAAAATCATCTCAATGTATCATTCAGATTTAACTATGTGATACACAGTGTAAGTAGAAACTGTATTTATAAACTATAAACAAAATGAAAGGAGAAACTCTAAGGTGCTTACTCAAAATAGCAACTTGAATATTGTGGTTTTTTTTATTTTTACTACGTATGTAGAAGTTATGTTTGAGGGGCACTTATGAGAGTAATAATTCAAGATACATGAAAAATGAGATGAAAATAAGTGGAGAACCTATGAATTAACCGTAAACGTTCCTCATCCACAACACAGAAAGGGTAACACCAGATACATCTGCCCCCTTATGACAATGGGAGTCAATTTACTGGAGAAAACTTTTGCAGATATTGAGAAAGATGAAGAAGGAAAGAAATTGTCTGGAGAAGAGACTATTTAGGTAAGAAAGAAAAAGGATTTGTAAACAAGGAATAGTACTGTGAGTCCCTGGACTGTTCCAAAGAAAATTAGATGTGTTTTATGAAAAAATAAAAGAAATAAATTTATTTAAAAATATGCCACACGACTGTCTTTGCAGTCATATAAGAGAAGACAGGAAACAGGGAAAAAGGGAAAAAGAAGCTTGCTTTGGAGGCATGATGCATAAATCAGTATTTCTCACTCTTTAATGTGCATAGGATTCATCAAGGGAGCTTATTATTAATAAAATAAAGATTCTGAAGCAGTTTGCTCTGGGGTGGCACTTGAGATTCTGTGTCTCTAACAAGCTCCCAGATGATGCTGATGTTGCTGGCCTTGGATCACACTTTAAATTCCAACGAGAAAGGAAATTTCATTGTAGTCCCATGGATGTGTGTTCACATCCTAACTCTGATTCATGTAATTACGTATTCTGGACTCACAGAGGCCTCTGAGCTTTACGTAGGTGGACATGGGTAGTAACACTCCACACACCCTGTTGCAAGGTAATGAAATAATGTTAGTAAATCCCCAGACACAAAGTAGGTATTCATGGCTGTCAGTTCCTCTTACTGAGTCCTTGCAAGTTTACCTGCTCAAATTGATGTTATTGAACATGTAGTAATCATTATATTTCAAGTGTAATGAAAACATGTAAGTCAAAATGTCCCCTAAATAAGTCAAAAATTAGATGTCATTTCATTTTTATAACATTTGTCTTTTTATGTACTTTGACAGATGTCTCATTTATAACCGGAACATGATTAGAGGGAAAGAAATGGTTGGAAAGATATTGCAAACATTTGGAAAAGCAAGAGGCTAAAACTCATGTTGGGATGGTGACTTTCTCCCAGGACACTTATGTCCAATAACCAATTAGGGTCTTGGCAGCAAACAATGTGTGGAAATCTGTAATTCCATCACATTAAAGCAGGAAACAGTTGAAATAAAATAGAGTGTGAGTCTTTAAAGTCTATCTAGACAATCAATAGATGTGCTTCAAAAATAAAATGATTTGCAAGTAGGACAAATAGAAATAGGAAGTGTTATATGCAGATGGTGCCTATCTGATGTCTACAACAGGCTCTGTCAGACAACCTTATGATCCAAACTGCAGAGGAACATGAGACTTACCTAAATATTATGCACTAATTCCAGTACCCCCATCAGACTGTCATCTATATCATCTTCTCTACATATCTGGTTGTCACTCCTAAATTATTCTCTTTTTTCCTCGTAATTAGCCACCCCAGATTTATGTACCAATGGTACATGGCAACTCGTAGATGCATCTCAGAAGTGTGAAACAACATCCTCAAATCAATGTCTTTTCTAGAGAGAAATACTTGAAAAGTCTTAACTAATCATCAGGTTGGGTCTTTCACTTCACTTCTCACGTTAACTTGTAGGTACCTGAGGAGAAGCCAAGCTCATTACCCAACACCTTATACATGCTCTACTAATATGTGATGTGTGAATGAGGTCAAGATTTTTGTCTTTAGTATATGTTTTTATAAAAACAGCAAAAACTAAGTCAAAAGGCAATCACAGAACTTGATCACAAATAAAATATATAGAAAATCATGCTGTCATCATGCACATGTATGCTTATTGTGGCACTATTCACAATAGCAAAGACTTGGAACCAACCCAAATGTCCATCAATGATAGACTGGATTAAGAAAATGTGGCACATATACACCATGGAATACTATGCAGCCATAAAAAAGGACGAGTTCATGTCCTTTGTAGAGACATGGATGAAGCTGGAAACCATCATTCTCAGCAACTATCACAAGAACAGAAAATCAAACACTGCATGTTCTCATTCATAGGTGGAAACTGAACAATGAGATCACTTGGACACAGGAAGGGGAACATCACACACTGGGGCCTGTCGTGGGGTGGGGGAAGGGGGGAGGGATAGCATTAGGAGATACATCTAATGTAAATGATGAGTTAATGGGTACAGCACACCAACATGGCACATGTATACATAGGTAACAAACCTGCATGTTGTGCACATGAACCCTAGAACTTGAAGTATAATAAAAAAATAAAAAACATATAAATTAAATAAAATTTATAAGAGGAAAAGAATGCTGTATTATCTAAGTGTTCAGTTGGGCATAATTCCAGGCCTCAATTGTCATTGTCATTGTTCAAAATACCTGTAAGTCATATTTCTAACAGGAAGTGTCAATAAGGGCACCTGAGGAACTCAAACCTTGTTGACACTCATATGTGCTTAAAGCCACCGCTGAGGTTTCCCTGAGGTGTCACTTGCCTTCTGATATGAAAGGACCCAGCCTCTATGTAAACAAATGCTTCTCTAGCAGTAGAATATGATGCATAAGTTCTATTTCTTAAATGTTCACAAGAAATCTCTATAACATTTGCTATTAATAAGTTCAGATAAAATATCCTGAAAGCAATGTTTTCCCCTCGTTCTCAGTTGATACTTCAGAAAAATCTTTGACAGAAAAATTTGAGAATAAAGATCTTTAGCAATAGAAGTGACATATTAAAATGTACCGATCCAAACTAAGAAGTCTTTGGAGCAGGCCTGTGCCCATTTGCTGACAGCCCACCAAATTCAGAATATTTAATCTGAAGGATAATTTATAGACTATAGGACGATCTCTGCAATTTTACAGACAAAGGCCCAGAGGCTCAGGTTGCTTAGTCAATTTGCCCAAGTCATAAGCTCATCAGGAACATCTCCATGGAGATCATCCTAGATTCAAGACCACGTCAACTCTTTCATGCTCTAATACATTAACCTCTTAACTGGTGTATCTGCTTCCATCCTCCATACACTTCCCCACCTTGCAGCAGATTTCGTCCGAGAGTCTCATGATCTGGCAATGACATATCTCCCCTTCAAGCCAGTTTCTGAAAGGAGGAGGAGAGATTTGAACTGGGTCTGGAAGGATGAGTAGGAATTTGCAAAGCTGACAAAGGGGAAGGGTACTAAAAAGAAAAATAAAAATAAAAATTAAATAAAAGAAAGAAACAGATGGACAAAAGCAGCAGAGACAAGATTAAATGGAATAATTTGAGGAGCAGTGAGTGTTTTTACTCTATGTGCATTCACGTTTAAATGAAAGTATGCTGAAAAAACGAGACTCAAAGCTGACAGTGGAAGATATATGACTTCAAAGGAATGTCTGATGTTATCTCCTGGTCACAGCTGCAGTCTAACTAGGGTGAGGGCTCATTATCTACCACAATGTTAGCAAGGACCCAAGACTCTAACCACTCAAAGGGTGGTCTTGCAGCATTGCCGTCAACTGAGACCTTAGAAATTCAGAACCTCCAGCCTCTTCCCCAACCTCCTGAAACTAAACCTTCTTTTTTCACAGGATCATCAGGGGATTTGTGTGCACATACATTTGAATAGCACTGACTAAAAATTAGTTCCAAGAAAAGCTGATGAGAGTTACATGATTGACTTCAATATACTTGGGATGCTCTAACCCACAATAGTACTTTTCCTATAGCAGAAAGCTAATTGATATCTAATTAGATAAAGTACGGGTGAAAGTTTCCACACTTGGTAACTTCTGTAGTCAGGGAATGTAAATTTGAGAATGTGTACCTTCCCAGCTAGGCTACGTTGAAATTCTGGGGCTCTGAAAATAGCATCAGTTTTGACTATCTGCATTCTCAAACCTAGCAAAGGGCAATTAGTTGACAAGAAAGTGGTGTCTGGATGAAAATGGATGGAGAAGTGTCATTTGCATTTATTAAGGCTTTGTGTTATAAGGCAAATGCTTCACACATGTGTTCTCATTTAAACCTTAGTTTTAAAGATTGGAATCTGACACCTGAAGAGGATAACTGATTTTCCCATGTGTGATTATAGCATAATAATGATAATGATTTTGTGGCTAGCATTTACTGAGCACTTACTGTAGTGGCCCCCTTTTATCCTCGGCCCCCTGTGGATGCCAGAAACCACGAACAGTACTGAACCTGATTGCTGTCATTTGAAATACATTTCTGTTCGTGTCTTCCACCCTCAAATGCAATGCCTTTACCATCTTAATTAAGCACTTATCATGTATTAGAGCCATAACTTTTGCCACTTGATGTGTGACAGCAAAATTAGCATGAATTTCTTTTGCCTTCTTCAGAATTTCACTTGGAAGATTCATTCTTACCATAGATCA
This sequence comes from Rhinopithecus roxellana, assembly GCF_007565055.1. Lineage (NCBI taxonomy): Eukaryota > Metazoa > Chordata > Mammalia > Primates > Cercopithecidae > Rhinopithecus > Rhinopithecus roxellana. The sequence continues at coordinate 9,295,696 of NC_044559.1, forward strand.
TAGCAATGTCAGCATATAATTTTTTCTTTCCTTATTAAGTCCAGAAGTTTCACCTTTTCACTTAAAGGAAGCACTTTGCAGTTTCTCTTTGGCAGGTCCAAATGGACAGCATCACCACTCTTGCACTTTGGGGCCATTAAGTCAAACAAGGGTTACTTGAACACTAGCACTGTGCTACTGCGATGGTTGATCTGATCGCTGAAAGGGCTACAAAGTGACTGGTGGGCTGGTAGTGTGGACGGTGCGGATGTGCTGGAAAAAGGGACAAAGCATAATGGTGTGAAATTTTATCACACTGTTCAGAACAGTACACAATTTAAAACTTAGAAATTGTTTATGCTTGGAATTGTCCACTTAATATTTTTGGACTACGGTTGTCCTTGGGGAACTAAAACTGTAAAGTGAAGGCATGGATAAGGAGGGACTACTTAGTGTGTTCAAATTTTGAGCTAAATATTTTTTGTACCCAATACTTCATTTAATTTTTGCCACAACCCTGTGAGAAGTATTGTTGTCTTCTTTTTATAGCTTAAAATACATATTTATGCTTCATCATGGGCATGTCTGACTTGAAAGCCCACACTCTTTCCTCAACACCTGAATAACTCAATCACCACCCTTTTATTCATCTGCAATGTTCTGCAAATGATGTCAAAGAGATTCTGATTCTCTCATAAAGTCAAAAAGATGAATGAATGAAAGAAGAAAAAACCCTTTAAGGTGAAAAATTATACATCACAAGATTTCTGAGGTTTACAAATGAGATTATTGAACTAATATTTTGTTAAACGTGCCCTTCAGCAAAGATGGAATACACATACTTTTGTCGATGCAATTGTCTTCAATGATGTATTAGGAGATAGATGGGTCATTAGATTTCCCGATCTATTCTGTCATTTAGAGTCCCATACAAATAAATGCAGAAACATTTACAGACAATTTAAAAGAAGATTGACCATACTTTTCCAAAATAAACTTCGAAACCAGCTCCCACATCCACAGATCAAGTTTTCTACTGCCCCTGTCATGCTTCCACCAAATCCCTTGAATGGTCTGCATTCATTCAGCACAGGTGCCTTTACTGGAGGGCAGGATAATCTACAGGAAGTATAGAAGTCTGGAGTCCTCACAGAGTTCTGAATGCAAAATTCCTCACTCAAGAGTCACATGACCTCAGACAGTTTCTTTGATACTCTTTAAACCAGAATTTTCTACATCATAAAATGTTTGTGTTAGTTCAGAGGACTGTAGTAAAAATGCAACACAATCACAAAATAAAGAACCTAGTGAGGCTGGGTGCGACCCTTACATCTGTAATCCCAACACTCTGGGAGACCAAGACAGGTGAATTTGAGCCCAGGATTTCGAGACCAGCCTGGGCAAAATGGCAAAGCCCTGTCCCTACCATAAAAACAAAACAAAAATAATCAAAAACCAAAAATTAGCTGGGCTTGGTGGCACGTGCCTGTAGTCCCAGCTACTTAGGAGGCTGAGTGGGGATGATGGTTGGAGCCCAGGAGATCAAAGCTTCAGTGAGCCGTGATTGTGCCACTGCACTCCAGCCTGGGTGACAGAGCGAGATCTTGTCTCAAAAAATTAAAAAAAAAAAAAAAATAAAGGGCCTGGTGAATAGTACTACTCCATGGGTGGTCCTGTTCTTCTACATTAAGCCTGATATCTTATGTAGACACAATTTGAAAGATATATTTTTGTCTTGAAATCAATATATCTGAGTAAGTATCATAAATTGATAAGGATACACAAGGTTCTGGGCAGTTGCTGTAATTTTTAGTTTTTCAGTTTTAGTTCATTAAACCTGACCTTACCAATTTGATCCCCTTGATGAGCACGTTTGTTTTCAAAGAAGTGAGATCATGCAGAGTAGCTTCAAGCTAATTTATAAAGTTTGAAATATTTTCAAACCCTTTTGCACATTCATTTTCTGCTAATATCCACCCTCCCCTGACTTCCAGACATTTGCATTTATCCAAGATGCTACTCATTTATGACGACACACGAGGGCCTCCTCTCTCTGTTGTGAATGAGCTGTTTCCTCCCACTTTCCTAGCACGTATTCAAACATTCTTTAACTATATCTGATCTCACAAAGGTACTAGAGTAAAGGAATTTGGTTAAAAAACTCATAGTAAGCACCTCTAGTGGATTCAGCCCATTCTTTTACCTAGATGACTGCTGTTTTTCACATGCTGTTTGAAACAAAGTAAATGTATAACTAATGGTGGAATTTTTCTGTTCTTTTTTTTTTTTTTTTTTTTTTTTTTTTGGTGAGAGATGCTTTACTCTCATTCCTAAAAGAAAATCAGTCAAAGCAGCTCACATACAAGAGACTTTGGTAATTTAAAGGAACCCGAAGAAAGCAAAGCATGGGATAGCAATGGATCATGTGGAGTGTTAAATTGAATGTGTCTATTGGAATAGATAATCTGAATTTACCATCACATCACATAGACGTTACATGGAGAAAACAAATGCCATAGGGGCATGTGAACATATCCATCCTCCAGAATATTCTTCTACCAATAAATTCTGTGTGCTCTTCAAATAGTGTCTTGAAAGATAAGCCCTGTTTGCACCAGGTAAACAGGCTTTTTACCAGTAATATATCTGTCACATTAGACTCTGCTGCCATTCTGTAGCCTGGGAAAAGGCAGCTGAAGATTACAATTTTCCATTTGCAGAAAGTCCAAAATTATGAAGTCTGTGAATACCAGTGACACAATGATTAACCCTTACTTCTGTAATGCCACAGCTTGACAGTTGTAATTCATTGTTGGAGGGCTTGGCAATCTAACGGCCTTAATGACACATTCCATCTGGAATGTGCCAGCTCATTTTTTGAAGACAGAAAGAAAAACAAAGATGTTATTCTAACACTATCTTGCCAGCATGTAAGGAAGCTGATGGAGTGACCACTTCAACTACAAGTTTTCATAGTTATTTCAGTTTTATGCTCTTAATTTCCAGTGCTTACTGATCTGATACCATGGATAAATTTCTACAGATTCCTGAGATTAAACATGGTGGTTAGACTGATGTGGATATAATGGTTTAAAATATGTATCTCCAGACAGTGGCCACATCTTCGAAGTGCAACTTTTCTCTAGCAGAGCACACTAATCTGCATAACAGGCCTGTTCCATCACATGCTCCTTATCCCAGGACTCAGTAATTTGAAATACCTTTGTTGCATTTACTGTACCACTATTTCTCTATCTGAACAAAATACTCATTTACTTTCATATCCTTGCCTTTGCCCTTTGGTAAAGAATAATTCAATTCTTTCCCATCTTCCAGCTCCCCAGATCTATTCCCCTTAGTTAGGCAGTCTTAGGATCCTTCAGTTAACAGCCTTTCCAGCTCAACTGTGCTCCTAGCTCCTCTGTGCATCAGCTGCCCACCCACATCAAGTCTAAGGATTTGGATTCTGCTCAGGTCACCTTAAGGGAAGTGAAAATTCAAATTGGGAGACTCATAGTCACATTTTAAAATGTCTCTTTCACTAGCATTTGAGACTGAACTCTTACTTTAATATATCTTATTTGGTACTTTGCAGCTTGTTTGCTAATTTCCTATAACTTCTAAATATTATAATACAGAAAATAGACTTCATTAGTGCTGTGTATGCCACTTTCATCATTTTTGTCATCATCAACAGCCAGATATACTAACATTAATTAAGCACCTACTAAATGCCAGGCAATATCATTAACAGGTAATATACACACTCTCATTCCGCATAACATTCAGCACAGTAAATTACTGTAAAACAGAGTTCAATATTTGTTAGATGAATGAATGGTGCTAATGATTGGGATGCTTAAAAGTAAATCTAAGTCGATGTTAGTGGTTGAATATGCTTCCCTTTCTTGCCCGTAGATAAAAATAATTATTACAATAATCAACCTGGGGCTTGCTCATTTGTTAAAACCAAAAATCACAAGGGAAACTAAGAAATATCCTAACCAAATGTATGATGTCTCTCACCTTCCCCAGAAAAGTAAAGCCATAGAAACCCAGAGCATTGCTAAAACATTTTACTAGTGTTAACTTGATTTTCAAATAGCTAGCAAATATAGTTTTTAAATCATAAGTAATAGTCTAGAAGGTGATAGGGACAGAAAACTGAGAAGTAAGATTCAAGCACAAGAGAGTTAGAAACTGGCTAGAAATCCAAAGAGGAAACAGAGAGAACCAAAGGCTGGAACTTTAAGAAAGACATTGAAGTCAAGGGACCTATCCAGATATGGCCAACATGTCCAAGGATGTATCATGGCGGGTCTAGCTCTTCTATTCTTGGACATTGGACCTCCATGAAGCCAGGACCAAGGCAAGACAAAAAGTCAAAGGGATTCACAGAAACCACTCTTCGAGTTGAACTGTTGCTAGGGAATAGAAGGAATACTTGCATTGTAGGCAGTGAGTCTCGAAGTTGCTAGTGGAAAAGGCCAATGTTTCACGGCCCTTTTCTCTATCCTCTTTGCTCAGTACCCTGCCTGGAGACACTGTCTGCTACAATGTCTCACTTGGCTTCTTGAATTAGAAGGAACCCTAGAGACCTAGCGATCCTAGAGTTCACCATTGGTGCAGGCTTGGTGCACAGATCCCCCATCAGTATTGTCAACAAGTGCTACACGGCTTCTGTCTGCATTTCTCAAAAGACCATCTCTTACATAATATTCCAGTTTCTAAGTTTCTAGAAAGGTTTCCTCTACATTAGGCTGAAATATCTTTTTTTTTTTTTTTTTTTTTTTTTTTGAGACGAAGTGTTGCTCTTGTCACCCAGGCTGGAGTGCAATGGTGCAATCTCAGCTCACTACAACCTCTGACTCCCCGGTTCAAGTGATTCTCCTGCCTCAGCCTCTTGAGTAGCTGGGATTACAGGTGCCAGCCACCATGCCCAGCTAGTTTTTGTATTTTTAGTAGAGATGGGGTTTCACCACATTGGCCAGGCTGGTCTTGAACTCCTGACCTCAGGTGATCCACCCATCTCGACCTCTCAAAGTGCTGGGATTACAAGTGTGAGCCACCGCACCCAGCCTAGGGTAAAATCTCTTTACCCCTTTTACTTTCCAGACAACAGAGCTCTTCTCCAGATATACAACCCCACCAATAAGTCTCAGCATCTTTTGTTAGAACTCTATCATGCTGATATTCTCTGTTCTTGAAAATTATCTAGCCCCTGGCATATAGCAGGTACTCAATAAATTACTGGCAGACTGCTTGACTACATATCGTTTAAATAATCCTCTTCTATATCATTGAACTCCACTATCAGAATAATGACTGACATCCAATTATCCTATGAACCTTGAGTATCTCCCAGTCACCTGCTGAGCCTCTGTGTGACCTACTACTGTCTGCATTCCAACTGACTCCAGACCAGTCAGTCTTTCTCTATATTCCAAGGGGTCCAAGGTAAGGATGTAGGAGTGGGAAATGTGACTAAAAATCAAGTTGATGTGAGATTATAAAATACATTAAAAATTCCACACACAAAAATTCTGACCGTATCTCTATAGCCCAGTGATTTTCCATTTATACGCAGTAGCTTGCAGATGTTTCAAGAACTCTTCATTACCATGCTTCTAGTTTCTAAGGAATCTGGGATTTGCTGTTGTTACAAGTGATTGTAGTTGCAACAGTAAAAATAAATTATAAAATTTTCTTTGAGGAGAGAAGCGGCTTCATACTAACCCTTTTCTCCTTTGGGGTGTTTCCTTGTAAACTTAATAAACCCCCAAACAAGATAGACCTTTTGATTTTAAAGTATAGTTTTCTGGCCTTCTTCCCCTTGGAATTGTAAACCTACAAATGAGGTCTGTGCTATCTCCCAAGTGTAGAGCAGATGACAGGGTGCATCCATTTATCTCTCAAGGAGATAAGAGAAGTTTCCATTGTTCTTTCTTTGACTGCTGTATAGATTTGTGTAATATTCTGTCCAGAGTTTATAGTTTCTTGTGTGCCACCTTATATACATGTCAACCTGGTAACACTTTCTCAAAATTAAATTGTGTTTCTTTTCTTCTTCTGTATTAGAACTGAGGAATCTTTTGTTGGAGGATTGTTTCATTTACCCAATGCTATAACTTACTGTGTATATTTGGTCAGCACCTAGCCCTGTGGGTTTTGTGATGTTACAAATACCAGGTACAATGTATTGTGAGTAAGAGGAAAACGGTGTTACGCTTTTTTACAAGTAGGTTCTCAAAGACATTGCCTCAGGTATAAAAAAGAGTATTGAAAAGGCAATAAATAGCAATACACTTCTAGAGGGTAATACTTTGAATCACTTTAGAGGTATTTAAAAATATTTTAATGCAGTCATGATTATTTTACTAGTTATTGCACTGTAATTTCTTCTGACTTGTTTTCCTTAAAATTAATTCTTTCAACTGTACTAACAACAAAACCAGGTTGAGAATCTATTGCCCTAAAGAAGACAGAGCCAGGTCAAAAACTCAACTTCAGGAGGCCACACTCACGGTATTGTCTACATTCATAAACTCCCCTAGAAGACAACTCCAATCTTACCAATTGAGATCAGGCTGTACAACATCACTAGCAGATGAGACAAAATGAAGTCAGAGAAGGCAAAAAACAGTTATTTATTACAAGTAGTGAGTGGTGTTGAGGGAGTGACAGTGAAGAGTTAAAGGAGAGAACAGATTCGAGGTACTTTGGGGGCAAACATGAGCAAACAAGGACATTTGATATAATGAACATGATAAAAAAGAAAGCAGTGATGGATGCTTCTGGAGTTTTGAATCTGAGTAAGTGACAGAAAGAAAACATTGTTTTCCAAATTATGAAATTTTATATGAGAGGTAGATTTAAGCACTGAGTAGGTGACTTCGGACATAACCCATCTGAAATGCTAGTGAGACATCTCCCAAAGGCACCTGGATAGTCAAGTATGGAGCAGGTCAAGAATTAAGGGGTTTATTTGAAATGCAGCCACATTTAAGATTATTTACAAACTTTAAAAGTTGTTGGAGCCACTGGGCCAAGTTAACTGAAAGATGTGACCCAGAGAGAGCCATAGGAAATATCCCATTTCTATGGCAGTGATGAAGAGCCATGCTTTAGAGCAGGAAGCAGTAGCTGCTGGAGAATGAGAAGGACTAACATCTTCCAGAGTCCAGAGCAGGAAAGACTTTCAGAACAACGGTGTCGAATGCAATGGAGTACAAATGAAGACCAATTTTAAAAAGGTTCATTTTCACTTCTAAATTTGTCATGTTACTTCTCTTTCCAGATCTTAATTTTTCTAATTGCCTCTTTTCAGAGTTTTTCTAATTCTGGCATCTTTTCTTTTTTTCATAACTTCTTATTTTAGCTATTTTTTTTTTAAATATTAGGTTGTAGTTTTCATTTGTTTTAGGATCAGCTTTATGGCATAATTTCCTTGTCTGCATCGTTCTGTTTTTATTCTCCTTCCCTTGTAAGAATTTATAGTAAGTTTGTATGAGAGTTGACCAAGATCTATTTTTACTCCTACTCCTCTGCTCTCTTCCTTCTCCTCCTCATCTTTCTCCTCCTTTCTTCTTTGGAATTTCTTTGTACTTTTAGGAAGGAGGAAGGGTCAGAATAGTTTTCTAGCATTATGGCTCTACAGGCTCCCTCTCCTGTCATTTTTGCAAAATAAAAAATGAGAAAATAATTTTAAAATTCACATTCACTGTGGTAGTGCTGCTTTTTTCCCTCCTTTTCTTTGTCTCCCTCTCCCTCTTTCTCTTTACCACTTGATTTCCTTTGCTTCTATTGTAGCTATTTGATAAATTTTGGTTTCCTCCCAACAATTTCACATTGGTTTGGGGCTTTGCCTTAGAGGGACATTACATTTGATTAGTTTTGAGACCCTGTGGTCCAGAGGGCTGCAGCACTTTCAGACTTCACTGCAGAGTCCTCGTTATCTCCCATGAAATGGTTTGGCTGCTGCTTTATGGTGGACTTGACAGGCTTTCAATAGGAGCTGATTGACAATCTGGGGTACTAGTCGGCTTTGAGACTCTTATTTTAGTATTAAGTTCATGAAGATTTTGCAATATACTCTCTAATCTATTTGTGTTTGTTTTAATGATAGAATAATGTTTTTAGTACTTTACTACTAAGTAAAATTGATACTTCACGAGAATGCACCATATTCATGATCTCACATGAGCCTAAAAGTACATCTACAACACAGTTTGATAAGCTCATAAGTCTGTCTTGGGCATTTTATTATGATTGTGGGGACACTGAACAGACTTCAGTATGAAGTATTATTTAACTTCCCTTTGAGAATATACAAAAGTAAATATGAATCTATCGGTAAATGAGAGGGATGAAACCACAGAGAGGAATAGAGTTAAAGGACTTTCTTTTAGAATTGTTAAACAAAATTATGGAAGGCCATTGTTTCAGAATGAACTCCTGCACTAGGCCCTAAATGACCAGACCAAACCAAAATGGAGTCACTCGTGCTAAATGCCACATAATTAAAATGAAAATTTAAGAAAACAGATAGATCCCCAAACAAAACAATCTTTCCTGAAAACAAGAGATTCCAGTTTACCTCAGTTAGCCTAATAAGGACGTCTCTTCTGCTTTACCCCTTTAAAAAAAGTAACCTGAGGTAATCTGATGTTTACTAGATTTTTTCCATTTTTCTATTTCCTACTTTTCACCTTTCAAAATCCAGTGTTTTGCCCCTGCCCAGAAGAACACTCATTCAGTTTTGTAGAATGAAGGCTGCCCTGATTCATGGATCACCTATAAAAGCCAATTATATCTATAATGAAATTTATTGTAATGTTGTCTTTTGACAGTCTCAAGAAGACATTAACATTTTTTAAAGCACGGGGAAGAATCAGGAGAGACGAGAAGGAAAGACAAGTGTTGAATAAAGAATATAATCTTAAGGAATAAAATTCAAATGAATAAAGCTTTTTTAAATAAAGAAAATAGCTCTGTAACACATATTCCGTCATGAATGTGCACACATACACAAATACACGTCATCTTGATGGATATGTTTCACACCTTGGTTGTGGTAACAGTATCGCAAGTGTCCAGACTCATTAAGGTTGTATACATTAAGTGTGTAACTTTTTTTTTTTTTTTTTTTTTTTTTTTTTTTTTTTTTGTGAGACGGAGTCTCGCTCTGTCGCCCAGGCTGGAGTGCAGTGGCGCCATCTCGGCTCACTGCAAGCTCCGCCTCCCGGGTTTACGCCATTCTCCTGCCTCAGCCTCCCGAGTAGCTGGGACTACAGGCGCCCGCCATCTCGCCCGGCTAGTTTTTTGTATTTTTTAGTAGAGACGGGGTTCACCGTGTAGACCAGGATGGTCTCGATCTCCTGACCTCGTGATCCGCCCGTCTCGGCCTCCCAAAGTGCTGGGATTACAGGCTTGAGCCACCGTGCCCGGCCAAGTGTGTAACTTTTTAAAAAATATCATTATACCTCTGTTATACTAATAAAGCTTTTATATAAAAAATACTGCTTTCTGTTTTCTGATATCAAATTACCATCGATCATTTATTTGAAGATATCCAGTAATGGAAATCGATTATTCTTCATAGGACTCACTTAACATAGAGATTTACTTCTGTATTTTTATACATGAGTTTTATATATTCCCTCTTCTTCAGTAACAGCATAGAGAAGAAATTAATTTCTGTCCACATGATGATTTGACTGAAGAAATGTGAACTTTTGGTGGGGAGAGAGGTTAGAGCTTAGTTTCCCTTTGTCTGGTACCAATATTACATTTGGGTGAGTGGCCACTATTTCATACGTGAGACATTCCTCCATTAGAGGATGTAAAGTTTGATGGAGGAAGAGAGTTATCTACTCTGATAACAGAGCATTTTACTCTTCAAAGTATTTAAAATTCATCTCTAAGCCCAAGATGATTGGAAATTAAGCTTGAGGGAAACTTGGTTAGTTCTACCCAAGACCTGTTTGAGCTGAAGCCAAACTCAGCTCTTAGGTACACAGCAGCATGGCAGTGCCTACAATTAACATGCTTTCTTCTGCTTATTAAGCATTGTTTTCTGTCACAAAGCATAAGCCTTTGGGGGTAAACAGTGTAAACAAATGAGCAGATTAGGCTTTTATTAAACCAAAAGTCCCCAAATTGCACAGCTCGGCTGAATAAGCACCAATTTATAGTAACTAATTGGAGAACATTTCAGGCCAAGAAATAAATTTTGGTTACATAAAAATTCTACCAGATCAATTAACACTAAAACCTTAAAAAAATATAAAGATTGCATCTTACACCAGACGCAGAGGATGTTGGTTCCCTATTCTGATACTAAAACTGATTCCAAAAGGTGATTGCTTTGTGGGAGAGAGAGGAGATTTAATTATGGATTTGTGAAGCTTGTTTTTTTTTCCAAGAAAAAAATGGATGCCATTATGAATGAGATGGGATATTTAATTTATTATCTGAGGCACCTTCCTATGCTCCAAATATAGAACAATGAGACACAAAGAGAAAAATACAAAATCAAAGAGATAATTGTGCTAAAATCAAGAAAACAAGTACACAGAATAGAATAGAAATAGAAAGTGTTATTCACAGCTTAAGCAATAGTCCAGGTAGTTTGAGGGAATCAAGGCAGACAGTGGTAGCTAAAGGTTACACTATTGCAGGTAAAAAAAAAAAAAAAAAAGAAGTGAAAGAGAATTTGGTAGACCATATTATATTTTAACATAAAATATTAACCCTCTAGTGGGGCAGAATCTACTTTATTGTGCTACTAATGTTAGGCGTGGCCTCAAGACTTGTTTGAGCCAATGGAATGTGAGCAAAAATGATATGATGCCTTGTGGAAGAAGCTTTAGAAGTCACTGATTGGTTTTCCCATATGCTTTTGATCCAGACAGAGACAATCTCATCTACCTCAGTCACAGAATTAAAGTGATGACGAGACACAGCCACAGGACCCACAACAGACATTAAGTATTAGTGAGAAATGAAACTTCGTTGCTGTTTTTCAATGCCACAGAAACATTAGGGTTATATGTTATTGCAACATAACCTTATTCTGAATGACACCTGGATCTGAGAAGCCTTAAGTTTTAAATATCCCCAGGATAAACAAGGAGGTAGAGGGATGTCACTGAACACTTTTCAGATTTCTAATTCCTGGGCAGCTGCAGGCCTAGGGAGATGACAGCCAGAGACTTAAAATGAGACAATGAGATGCTTCCTGACTGGGTGACCATATCTACTCTGTCCCTAATACCGTTTCAGCATAGACACATCCAATTACATTGTAATGATTCGTTCTTTAATGTGAGCCAAGAAACAGTAGGGAGAAAAAAGTAAGCATAAACAGAGAGGAAAAGTGAAGTGAAACACAACAAACTCCCACTCAAAAATGAGCCAGCAAATTCAAATTCCAAAATTCATGTGAAACTTAACGTTAAAATTACAACCATCACAAATAATACACAGAAGAATTACTCCAGATGGAATGATCAATATTTTAAAAGTTATAGAATAATGTTTCAGGAGAGAACTTTTTTTTAAACCTTCATTTTCAAAAACCAAAATAAAAAACCCAAGAGATTGTTTAAAAAAAGAAAGACAAGACAAGAAAAGAAAAGGAAACTCTAAGTTTATTGGTAGGATTAAAAAAAAAAAAAACCTCTGTGGTGACTTACGCCTATAATCCCAGCACTTTGGGAGGCTAAGGCAGGCAGATCACCTGAGGTCCGGAGTTCGAGACCAGCCTGACCAACATGGAGAAACCCCATCTCTACTAAAAATACAAAAAATTAGCTGGGCGTGGTGGTCCATGCCTGAAATCCCAGCTACTCAGGAGGCTGAGGCAGGAGAATGGCTTGAACCCTGCAGGTGGAGGTTGTGGTGAGCCAAGGTCACGCCATTGCACTCCAGCCTGGGCAACAAGAGCGAAACGCTATCAAAAACAAACAAACAAAAAGCCTCAATTAAATTTAGAAAATAATTAAACCATCCTAAAAATGTCAAAAACTAGTCACAATATAAAAGAGGTTGTTAAACTGGAAGACAATATTTAAAATTTAACTCAGAATGCAGTAGCAAGACCAAGACAAAAAACATTGAAATCGCACCTAATAAAGATGAAGAATAGATGAAAAGCTCCAACATGAAACAAAATAAGTCTCAAAGTCTTGAACAAAAGGAATAGCAAAGAAGTAATAATTGAAGATAAAACTGGTGAAAAATTTTCAGAATTAAAGATGCAAATTAAAATTCAAATTCCCTTTGAGTACCCAGTAGGATAATGAAAGATAAATTCACATACTCTATGTTGTCCTGAAATGCCAAAACTTTTAAGACCTGTCAGTGAAGAAGATTACTTCCAGATGATAAAGTAAGTCCCTCCAAACATTGGTCTCTCCATAAAATCCATGAAAGATAGGTAGCATTTTTAAAAAATCAATGTTTTTTTAAGAACTCTAGAAAAAAAACAAAGGTTTGCAACAACCTAAGGAGTGTTTATAGAAGAAAAAAGGCAGAACCTTGGTAAAAATAACAACAAAACCAGCATGCTTTGTATCATTTTAAGCTCTATTTCTATCCCCCTTTCCCCAGCTCTGTGTGAACTTTAAAATTTAACAACCTAGCAGTCATAAAAGCAGTAAAAACTAGAAGTCCACTAAACACTGGAAGAGGTAGAGTTTGGAGACCCTCAGAAGTTCCAAACTGAAGAATTGTCACAGTTTTTTAAAGTTTATCTGACCTGACTAAAAGCTCATTCAGGGAGGAAAGCCCTATCATGAGAGAGTTTGTTGAAGCAATCAGCAGCGATTGTTTAACGTGGCTGATGCCTGAGGCAGCAAAGCAAGTTGGGGCAAACAAGAAGCTTGTCAAAAAGTTTTAAAAGAAAATATGGGGAATAATATTTCATAGTGGGCTTTGAAAATCTCTACATATCCCTAGGGATTCACAATGTTATACACAAGAACAGAGTTGTGCACAAGGGTAGGAAAGATCTGAGCAGGCCTTACTCTCTCACCTCTGTCTGATGTTGAATCCTGAAAAACCAAGAAGTGAAGATAATCAGAGTTGTAAACTGCTGGAGCACTGAAGGCTTGCCCCAACACAAACGTGAATATTTGGCAAAGGAAGAGAGTTCTACTTGACAAGATATTAAAGGCAATCTCTGTAGAAATCAGTGGACCACTAAGTTAATGGAAAAGAGATGTCAGTGACTGCAAATGATAAATAATACAGCCTTCACAGAATTATTCCAGGGAAGTTACCAAAACTAAAAAAAAAAAAAAAGCAATAAACATCAGTAATCACATAAGAGCTTTTGACAAGTAGAGGTGAATCTGACTTTCAGAGTTGTCACATTATATTATTTAAATTGTTCAGCTTTCAATAAAAATTATGGGATGCACGAAGAAACATATAAGTAAACCCATGTGGGGGCAAAAAGGGGAGAAGAAAAGCACAGCAGTAAATTAAAGTCTCTCCAAGGATGCCCATACATATATTGATGTCAATTAAAAAAAAATACTTTAAGTCAGTTAAACATACCTTAACATATCATAATATGTTCAATAAACTACAGAACTTAATATCTACATAATCAAATAAAAATGAGAATAATACCTTAAACAGAGAATATTAATAATTATATATAAATTTTTTTAAAAATAAATAAATAAAATGTGCCATTGAAATGAGCAATAACTGAAAGAAGTTCACTAGAGAGGTTCAAAAATGGATTTAAGTGGCTGGGCACAGTGGCTCACACCTGTAATCCCAGCACTTTGGGAGGCTGAGGTGGGTGGATCACAAGGTCAAGAGATAAAGACCATCCTGGCTAACAGGGTGAAACCCCATCTCTACTGAAAATACAAAGAAAAATTAGCCGGGCATGGTGGCGGGCACCTGTAGTCCCAGCTACTTGGGAGGCTGAGTCAGGAGAATGGCGTGAACCCGGGAGCTGGAACTTTCAGTGGGCCGAGATCACGCCACTCCACTCCAGCCATGGCGACAGAGCGAGACTCTATCTCAAAAAAATATATATGTATATATACTAGATCTAAGCAGGCAGAAGGAAAAAAACAGTGAATTTGATAATAGCTAAATTGAGATTTTATGGTTTGAGAAACAGAAACAAAAAAAGATAAATAAAAGGTAACAAAACCTCAAAAAAGCTATGGGGTACCATCAATCACACTAACATATGCATAATGGAAGTCCTAGAAGGATGAGAGAGAAAATAAGTAAAAAGAATACTTGAAGAAATTATGGCTGAAAACTGCCCAAATTTGTTAAAAAAAAAATTAATTCATACATCCAATTAAACTCATCATAATTAAACTGTCAAAACACAAATAGAATGAGAGAATTGTAAAGGTATCAGAACAAGGAGTCATCACATATAAGATTTCCAATAAGATTAGTAGCAGGCTTCTTATTAGATACCACAGAAGGCAGGATGTGGTGGGATGACATATTGAAACCATTGAAAGAAAAAAACCAATAGCAAAACTATCTTTCAAATATAAAGGAGAAATAAAGGTCTAGGAGAGAAATAAAGAGAATATTAATTTATAGCAGACCTGCCCTACAAGAAATACCAAAGGGTGTCCATCAGGCTAAAATGAAAAAATAGAAAAAGCACTGGACAGTACCCTAAGTTCACATGAAGAAACAGGGTACCAATAAAGATAACTACATAGATAAATATTAGAGACAATACAATTCGTAAGCCCCTTTCTTTTCCATTTGACTTAAAGGGCAGCTACGTTAACCAATAAATAAAAACTTCATTGATTATATTATAACGCATAAAGTCATATGCATATGCTACTGATAATAGTGCAAAGGAGGAGAAAATGGAGCTATGCATGAGCAAAGATTGTGTCTACCACTGAAATTAAGTTGTTATTAATCCTAGATTGTTTTAAGTAAAAATGTATTTTATAATCCCCAGATTGTTTTAAGTGAAAATGTTCATTGTAATCCACAGGGAAACCACTACAAAAATAAAATCTAAAATTGTATAGTTAAAAAAAAAACATGGGAATTAAAAATTGTATCCTAATAGATTCATTTAATACTAAGGAAGACTGTAATAGAAGAATAGAGAGTAAAGAAAGACCCACAATACCTAAAAACAAAGAGCAAAGAGGCAGAAGTAAATCCTGACTTCTTAGCAATTACATTAAATGTAAATGTGTTAAACATTCCAATAAAGGGCAGATATTAGCAGAATGGACTTAAAAATGATCCAACTTTATGCTATCTACAAGAGATACACTTCAGATTCAGATTATATATATCAAATATCTTGAAGGTAAAAGGATAGAAAAATGATATCCCATGCAAACATCAACCAAAATGGAGCTCAAGTAGCTGTACTACTACCAGGCAAAATAAACTTCAAATAATATGAAAAGAAGATAAACAGAGTGAGATAAAATATTTGAAATTTTATTTCTGATAAGACAATTGTCCACTGAGTATATAAAGAGCCCTTACGACTTAATAACAAAAATGTAAAGAACTCATTTAAAAATGGACAAATAATTTGAATAGATATTTCTCCACAGAAGATTTAAAAATGATCATCCAACGTATGAAAAGATGCTCAACATCGTTAGATATTATTAGAATGCAAATTAAAATCCTAGTGAGATACCATTTCTTGAATATTATCATGACTAAAATAACAAGAAGACAAAAAGTGTTGGTGAGAATATGAAGAAAATTGAATTCTCATGTATTTCTGGTGGAAATGTGAAATCTTTACAGTTCTTCAAAATGATAAACATGGAGTTGCCAGGTGACCCAGCACTCTATTCCTTTTGAGTATATATATTCAAAATAAATAAAAACATAAACACATGAAAACTTGTAGGTGAATGTTCATAGCACAAATCTGAGAATGACCCAAATGTTTATAAACTGATAAATAAATATGTAGCATATCCATACATTAGGATATTATTTTGCAATACAAAGAATAATATGTAGTACAACACAGGTGAATCTTGAATACGTTGCCCTAAGTGAAATAAGCCAGGCACAAAGACCATATAGGGTATGATTTTATATAAACTGTCTAGAATAGGCAAATCCATATACCTGAAAATAGTTCAGAGGTTGCCATGGATTGGGTGGCAATGAAGGAAATGAGGTTGAGGACATAGGGAATGACTGCTAATTCATATGGGATTTTATTTTGGAATGATGAAATATTCCAAAATTAGTGGTGATAGTTTTAAATTTTATATGTGCGTGTATATATATATACACATACACACATACACATATACACACATATATATACATATATGTGTATATATGTATGTATAAACATATACATACACACACAGAATATATATACACACACACAGAATAAATATATACTAAAAACAACTGAATTGCACATATTGAATTTACATGTCATGTGAATTTCATAGTATGTAAATTGTATCCATTAAAGTTGTTATTTAAAAAACTACCATAAATAGTAGAAATACAATTTTCTTAAAAGGAGATGAAATAAAAATGATAGTACAGTAATCATTGTAATATTAAATTCCAGAAAACAGTGAAAAATATTTTTAAAGTGCGAAGAGAAAATGATTATTATTGTTAGAATTGGACATAAAATATCTTTTTAGAGAAATACAAAATAAAAACAGTTTTTCAGATTTTGGGACAAATAGAACTTATCAACCTTGGACTTTCACCCAAAAAAGTCCTTTAATAAGAAGAAAAGTGAGCCTATTACACTAGAATTTCAACAATGATGATGAATATAAGATTGACTTTTAAAAATCCCACATACCTAAAATAGTCCATTGGAACATATAATGGAAAATAAATGCTATTCACAATAGCAACAGTGTCTTTAGGGCAGTTAGAAATAAACTTAAAGCTTGTAGTTGTAGAAGATCATTACAGAAAAAAGATGTAGATAGATAAATAGATATCAATATAGATTCATAACAGAAAATCTAAATAGAATAATATAATAGGTTCATGAGTGAGAGGACCTAATTTTGTGACGATAACAATGTTCCTTAAACTAATCATCCTAATGCAATTCCAATGAAAATGCCAATAAGACTTTTCACAAAACTTGACAAATTTGTGAAAAATTTACATGGAAGAGCCAAGCCAATAATAATATTGATAAGTAATGGATTTATCTTACCTGATATTAAGGTGCATAATAAAGCTATAGTAAGTATGATAATGGCAGAGGTTTTAAAATAAAATAAAGCAGACAAAAAGAATAGATAGTCCACAAATGGACACCACTGGATAGAATATTGATATACAATCAAGGCAGCAATAAATAAAGCTTTAAAAATGTATCTTTCATTGTTAACCATCTAAAATCTGTATGAGAATAATAATAAAGAAGGACAGTATCATGGCTTTCTTGATAGAGTGATAGCATATAACTAGGGAGGGCAGAGAGCTTCACAAATAACTACAATTCTTGATTCTCTTAAAAGTCATTCTGAAATAAATATAGTAAAAGACTAACATTTGATAAAGTTAGGTATTGGGCAAATATGCATGCTTCTAATGAGGGTTAAGTAAAATAATATATGTATATTTTTTAAGTCCCTGATTCAAACTTGGACCTTAATATATCTTATTTTCTACTTTTTCTTCTCAAAGGAGATAGTTTTTTTCTCTTTTCATTAGTTTTTTTTTTTTTTCATTTATTTTATTTGAGATGGAGTCTCACTCTGTTGCCCAGGCTGGAGTGCAGTGGCATGATCCTGGCTCATTGCAACCTCCTCCTCCTGGGTTCAAGCGATTCTCCTGCCTCAGCCTCCCAAGTAGCTGGGACCAAGGACGTGCATCACCATGCCCAGCTAATTTTTGTATTTTTAGTAGAGATGGGGTTTCACCATGTTGGCCAGGCTAGTCTCAAACTCCTGAGCTCAGGTGATCTGCCTGCCTTAGTCTCCCAAAGTGCTGGGATTACAGCTGTGAGCCACAGCTCCAGTAGTTTCTTACCTTTATGTGATTCTATTTACTTGCATAAGATCTTAAAATACAACATAAGGCATAAATACAATGTAGGATCAACCAAACCCTTCTGCTCCTGCTGAATAATTTGAGTTGCTCTGCTTGTCAAACAAGTAAACACCAATAAAAATGCTAGATTCTCTAATTTCACCCTAAATGAAGACAACAACACAATAAAAAATAAAATATATAAAGTACAATTGCTTTTAATTTAGCAACTTTCAAAATTTCTCTCACAGGAAATATTCTTAAAACTCATAAAGTAATTTCAAACTCTATTCTTTTTAACTTGATGAGTTAGTCTGTACTTGTACGGCATAAGAAGGCCATTTGCCTGCAACCTAGGTCTGTTATGCCTGGAGTAGCCTTTGATTAGTAAATGGAGACATAGCCAAGTGGTTCTCCCCAGCATAGTAGCCTGCACAAATTGTGCTCAGAATTCAAAACAACCAGTGATGTGGAGTGGTCTTGACATTTATATTTCAGTTTTGACATTCAGATTTATTGGCACTCATTCTTCATTCCTACACACTGAAAAAAGAGCAGTAACAAACAAGGCCAGACAATGTCATGTGGACTCCAGGGATCTGCAAAATACCCATTTCTTAAGCTTGCAGAAGCAGCCTCAGCATGGATTTGAAGGCACAGATGGATAATGCCCATGGGGACAGGGGGATCTGTTCAGTTTCATTTTAACAGGTGGTATGTCTTTTATACTTGCCTGTCTCCATGAAATACCTTTCTACTGCCTGAAATGCCTTCTTGAAACTAAGACCTGGAAAATTCCTACTCCTTTTTCAAGGTGCATCTACTACAAAGACTCCTCCTTGTTTACCTAAACATCATAGTTTTTCTCTTCTTCATGTACTCATAGCATGATATGATTGCCTAGAGTTTTTTAAAGTGGATCACTCGAGAGCCTCTTTGTTAGGTAATAAGGGCCAAGTTGTGAATAAGACACAATTCTTTCCTTGTAAGTTGGTGGGATACACAGCTAATACCAGGCCACTGCAGTAGGGTATAATAAGTGTGATGGTGAAAGAAGTAACGGAGGTTGAAAAATCAGCAGGGAATCACCTAGTTTTGAGTGTAAGAGACAGTTGCAGAGCAAGTATTGGAATGAATACAGAAGCATAAGAGACAACACAAGACATGGGTCATAGGTGTATGTGCATGTGTCTAGAGGGAAAATGGCTGCATGTCTTAGTCTGTTTTGTGCTGATATAACAGAAAATTTGAGACTGGGTAATAAAAAACAGAGATTTATTTATTACAGTTCTGGAGGCTGTAATGTCTAAGGTCAAGGGCCCACATTACAGCAAGAGCCTTCTTGCTCCATCATACCATAGTGGAAGGTGGAAGGGCAAGACAGCATAAACATGAGAGACAGGGGAGGGCGTCTGTTTATCAGAATCCCATTCCCATGACAACTAACCCACTCCTGCAATGATGGCATTAACCTACTTATGAAAGCAGAGCCCTTATGACATAATCACTTTTTAAAGGTTCTCTTTCTCAACACCTTTGCATTTAGGGACACATTCAAGCAATAGCATGCTGCCCCCTGGCTTGTAAAATGTATGCCATTCTCACACACAAAATAAATTCTTTTTATCTCACCCTAGTCTTAACTGGTTCCAGCATCAACTCAAAAGTTCAAAATCCAGAGCCTCATCTAAATCAGATATGGGTCACACTCAAGGCATGATTTATCTTGAGGCAAATTCCCCTCCATCTGTGAGCCTATGAAATCAAAAAAGTTACATGCCTCCAAAACACAATGGTGAGGCAGGCATAGGATCTACATTCCCATTTCAAAAGAGAGAGAGAGAGAGACAAGACAAGAGAAGTGATAGGCCCTAAGTCAATACTACACCCAACAACAAAAACCACATTATGTCTAAAAGCTAGACAATAATCTGTGTTGAGCCCTTGTCTCACACCTGGGCACAATGGGAAGGCAGTGGGTCCCCACATCCTCATGAAGCCTTGTCCCTAGGGTTTTGTTTGGCTCAGTCCACCCAGCAGCACTAATGGGTTAGAGTCTTAATGCCTGCAGGTCTCCCACGTTGCAATTGCACAGTGGTTGCTGTGTAGTTCTGGGGTTTCAGGATCTGTTTCACTCCCATGGCTCCACAGCATTATGAGAGTAAGGAGTTTATGTGGTAGCCTCACCCCTATGGTTCTGCTGGACATTTCCTTAGTGGAGGCTCTCTGTGGTAGTTCCATCCCTGTGACAAGTCTCTTGTCTTCGCCCACAGTTTCTTGGCAACATTCATTTAAATTTAGTAGTAGATCACCATGGCCCTACAGCTGTTGCATTCGCACACCTGAAATGCCTTAGGGTCATTCTCCCATTGTCTTGACAAACAGAACCTGGTGTTTTTCTAGCCATATTAGTTTCTTTAGCAAACACCTTGGTCACACTATTAATATTCTCTCTCAAACATGCTTTACTTGGCTAGACTCTGAGAGTTTTCTAAATATTTTCATTCTGTTTCCTTTTTAATTACAAATTGTATCTTTAATCATTTCTCTCTTCTCTCATTTTACTATAAGGAACCAAAAAATGTCATGCAGCCCTGTAAACACTTTGCTGCTTAAAGATTTCTTGACAGATGTCCTAGTTCATCCCTCTAAAGAGTTGCCTTCCACAAAATCCTAGGACACAGACATAATTCCACCACATTCTTTGCAACTTTTTACTGTTTAAATTTCTACCAATATTCTGATCTCAACCACTTAAGTAACTCCTAAGAAAATGTAGGCTCTCCCTACAGCTCTTGTCTTTTTCTAAGCCCTCACCAGAATTGCCCTTAACACTCCATTCATGATGATCTAGGCTGCTCATTCAAATTCTTCTAGCCCATTACCCAACTCCAAAGCTGCTTCCACATTTTCAGGTATTTGTTATAACAACAGTCTCGCTACTCAGCATCGATTGTTTGTCTTAGTTTGTCTTTTGCTGAGGTAACAGAATACCTGAGTCTAGGCAATCTACAAAGAATTAACATTTATTTCTTACAGTTCTATTGGCTGGAAATTCCAAGGCCAAGAGACCTGCATCTGGTGAGGCCCTTCTTGCTAACACATGAATTTTGGGGATACATTCAAACCATAGTACTGGAGGAGAATGGAGTTGAGTGTTTCGAGCAAAGAGAATAGCATGACCATAGTCTTCAAGGTGGAAAAAGCATGATACATCTAAAAATCTGAAAGTGCTTCTCAATGATTTCTTGGGAGCACAAAATGATACACTGGAAGAGTGGAGAGTAGCAAAGCAAACAGGTAGAAATGAGGGCAGTACTTGTAAACCACTGTAATTACATTTGCAGATTTTTTTTTTTATTTTTTGGTCTGGATGGACCCATTTCCCCTTTCTTTAAATAATAGGAACTGAATTTTCACTTCCTTATAGCCCATGTGCTTCAGGAAATATTGACTACTACACACTCTTCAGGAAACAGGAGTAAGAAGATGCCTTCCCTGACCCCAACACGTACTTAGAGTTCAAATACGGAGAAAGTTATCTCATCAGAATTAAATCCATGACATTTAGCCTTCTTGCTTAGTGTGTCAGGTGGGATGTGTTAGGGTCTAAATATATTTTTCTGGCTTTGAAGTATGAACATGAATAAACTGACCGTAAGAAAAAAAGTGGCAAATATTTTATAAACACTATGAGAGAGCCAATCAGAAAAAGCAGACCAGTGATAGATTCTGATCATATGGTTTAAGCCTGGCATGAGGCCCCACTTGAAGACTCTGAAGTTTACAGATATAAGCCAAGATAGAGGTTTTTAAAATTATTATTTGAATTGCTGTCTCTGTTACATGTAGCACAGGGTCTTAATTGATAAGGTCAGATTAAGAAGTATTGATTTTACTTGAGAGTGATGGGAATTAACTGAATAATTTAAATGAGAGAGTAACAGGAACTTGACCTGTAGAAAGAAAGATACCCTTGACGTGCAGTCTGGATGAGATGGCAGCATAGACTCGTCATTCCATGTTCCTCTCCTCTAAGCACAATTATAACACTTAAAGTTAACACAACAAGCAACCATAGGAGGACTCTGAGATGCGGAAAGAGGAAGGTAGACTGGTTAAGGATTGCAGGATTGAAGGAACAATACTGTGCCTCAACATTTTCCAGTTCTTGCCCCAACTCCCACACCAGCACAAAAAGATCCAGTATTGGCATCTTATAATTCCCAAATCAGTAAGAAAAAGAAACTCAGGTAGGACCCTTCCTCCCTTTATTGAAATGGAATCCTGCCGACAAGAGGCCAAGGGAAGTGCCTGGAAACTAAAGTTCCCCAGCCTTTACAACTCACACCAGACACTAAGCAACCCATGATGCCTGAATGCTGAGGCAGGAATCAGGCGAGAACTCACAGACAACAAGGGGCCAGGAAAAGTGCTCTTCCAGAGCCTAGCTAATGGAGATACCCTGCCTGGGGAGACACTTTTGGTCCCCACTGGTGGCGCCAAGAAGGATTAGCAAAAGACCTAACAGCATCAGGCCAACTAAGCAGATAAAAATAGTATCTCAAAATTAAATTGTCATTAAAACTATAGGCCAGAAAATTAGGTCGGTATTTACATGGTTAAGCTAAACAGTGTAATTGCCTGTTGAAATAAAAGACTGAACTAGGATCCAGAGTCTCCCAACATACCAGCCAAAATGTACAAGATATAATAAAACAGCTCTTGTCAAAGCAAGAGCCAGGAAATCACAACTTGATTGACAAAAAAAAAAAAAAAAAAGAAAAGAAAAGAAAAGAAAAAAAAAGAGACGCAATGCTGAGATGACAGAATTTTAGAATTATTTGTCAACAAAAGTAATTCAACAAGAAACTACAAATATTCTCAACAGATGCTGGAGAGGATGTGGAGAAATAGAAATGCTTTTACACTGTGGGTGGGAGTGTAAATTAGTTCAACTATTGTGGAAGACAGTGTGGTGATTCCTCAAGGATCTACAACCAGAAATACCATTTGACCCAGTAATCCCATTACTGGGTATATACCCAAAGGATTATAAATCTTTCTACCATTAAGACACATGTACACGTATGTTTATTGTGGCACTGTTACAATAGCAAACACTTGAAACCAACCCAAATGCCCATCAATGATAGACTGGATAAAGAAAATGTGGCACATATAAACCATGGAATACTATGCAACCATAAAAAAGGATGAGTTCATGTCCTTTGCAGGGACATGGATAAAGCTGGAAACTATCATTCTCAGCAAACTAACACAAGAGCAGAAAACCAAACACCACATGTTCTCACTCATAAGTGGGAGTTGAACAATGAGAACACTTGGACTTAGGGTGGGGAACATCACACACTGGCACCTGTCAGGGGATGGGGGACCAGGAGAGAGGGACAGCATTAGGAGAAATACCTAATGTAGATGACTGGCTGATGGGTGCAGCAAACCACCATGGCACATGTATACCTATGTAACAAACCTGCATGTTCTGCACATGTACCCCAGAACTTAAAGCATAATAAAAAATAGAAAATTTCACTAAAGAGATAGAAAACACGAGTAAGGAAATCAGCATTTTAGAAATGAAATATACAATAGTCATAATAAAACTCCCTGCAGGGACTTAGCAGAATAAATATGTCATAAGGAATTAGCAAACTTGAAAACAGAACAATAGGAAGATAGAGTTTTTGAGACATCATCAAGATGTCTCACTAGAGGTGCCTAACTCTCATCCCTCTCCACCAAAAAGATTACCAAAACAACAAATAAATAACTACATTTTGGTCAGAGCAACTAAAGGAAAGCATTGAAGTACAGCAGGGCAGTGAAGAGACCCTGAGGATCACAGAAACTCAGAAGAGCTGCATAGAGATGAGAAGAGAACACCTTGACTCCGCCACTCATTCCCCCAGCTAAAATCAGCTCAGAAACAGGGAGTTTTTCTCCCATGATGGAAACAGGAAGGAGGAGGCCCCTAGCAACTTTTATCGCCACGGGTTATACCTACAATCTTTGTTACTGAAAAACCCTGCAGTGTTCACCGGTTCTAAGCCCAGCTTAGGGTGTTGCCTGGAGTTCACACGGCTGCACTACTCTAAAAGATCACACATTGCACCCCACCCTCTGTGGTCCATGCTTCTACTGTGCATCACTATCTTGAAACCAGAGCCGTGGATAGAGTATGCCCTGCTCCAGGGGCAAGTCGCTTAACTGCATCCTTTCATTCCTGAGACTCTCATTACACCACATTCTCACACAGGAAAAAGCACCAGACCCAGTTAAACTGCTGCAGCTCCTTGTCCTTGGGAAACATATTGCCTAGGAGAGAATCCCTCTCCCTCATCCCAGTCACTGCTGAGCTCCACCTCTGTCCACTCAGAGCCTAGGCTCAGGAGAGCAGCTACTCCCCCAGCAACTGAACCAACCAGCTGCCCACTCCTTGGGAATTCAGCCTTTGACCCCACAAGGCAGTGTAACCTTTGTGCCTGAGCACATGAGGTGCCCTGCCACCCAAGGACCAGACACTTCTGCCCAGCCAAGAAGCCATACTTGAGCCGGAAAAGCAGCCACAGCCCATCAGTACCTAAATAAACTGATAAGATTTGGCTGTGTCCCCACCCAAAATCTCACTTGAATTGTAATCCCCATGCATCAAGGGAGGGACAAGGTGGAGGTAATTAGATCCTGGGGGCAGTTTCCCCCATGCTGTTTTCATGACAATGAGTGAGTCTTGTCAGCCCTGATGGTTTTATAAGCTTCTGTCATTTTCCCTGCTTGCACTCACTCCATCCTGCCACCTTGTGAAGAAGGTGTCTGCTTCTCTTTTGCATTTTGCCATGATTTTAAGTTTCCTGAGGCCTCCCCAGCAATGAAGAACTGTAAGTCAATTCAACCTCTTTCCTTTATGAATTACCCAGTCCTAGGTATTTCTTCATAGCAGTGTAAGAATGGACTAATACACCAACCCAGTGTCCTGTCCCCCTAAATTGGAGCTTTAGTCCAGAGGATAAGTCAGAATTCCATCATCCAAGCCCGTGTAGCACTCAGTCCCTAAGAATCATGTGCTCCCCTGCAGCAGAGAAAATGTTGCCAAGCTGGAAGAACAGCAATACCCCCTCATGCCTGAAGCAATCTAATGCTTGGACCCCAGCCCAGCAGAGCAGCTGTATTCCCCATAACTTGAGTTAACAGGCACCCTTCCCCACAGGGAAATAGAGCCTTGGCTGAGCTGGGTTACCTTGTCTTCTGGGCTGAAGAGCCTCAGCACCTTACTTCCCTGAATCTGTACAAGCCCTTTGGAATCTGAACTGCTGAGGCACCTCACCTCCATGGGGAATGAAGACACCTTTGTACTGCCCCCTACTCCCTGGAGTTCAAGTTACAGCTGCACCCCGTCATTCCTGGGTTATTGCTGCTGATGCACTGAACCTTGCAGAGCTTTGGCCACGGCTATGTCTCACCACTCCAGGGTCCAGATAAGATGGACCAGAAAAGAATGAAATAAGATATTCAAAGTGCTGAAAGAAAAATACTGCTTACCTAAAATACTATAGCCAATAAAGCTGTTCTTAAAAAATGAAGGAGAAACAAATTATTTCTTAAATAACCAAAAGGTCAGAAAATTTATCACTAATAGAACTGCCTTACAAAAAATGTTTAAAGCAGTTCTTCAATTGGAAATAAAAGGATTATAACCACTATAATGGAAATATATCACAGTATAAAACTCACTGATAGAAATAAATTTATAGTAAAATTCAGAATATTCCATTACTGCAATGATAATGTGTAAATATTTCAAGTGTCCACTATGAAGGTTAAAAGTCAAAATGGTCACAATTATAGCTACAACAAGTTATTAAGAAATAAATACACAATAAAAAGATGTAAATTGTGACAACAAAAGTATAAATTATAGGGAGTGGGTAACATTAAAGCATCTAAACACATAAAGCAAATATTAATGAACATAACATAATAAATAGATAACAATACAATAATAGTAGAGAACTTCAATACCTCACTTTCAGCAGTATAATAATACTAGTGGATGCCAATACCTCACTATTAATAATAGATCAGCCGGGAAGAAAATTAATGAGAAAATATAGAACTTGAAATGCAATTTTGACCAAATTGACCTAATAGACGTGTATAAAAGTTTCCATACAACAACAGCAGAATATACATTCTTCTCTAGTACATATGGAACATTTCCCAGAATGCACCATATAGGCCACAAAACAAGTGTTAAAAATCTGAGGAGATAGAAATCATATCTAGTATTACTTTGAACTATAAGTGTATGAAA
Organism: Rhinopithecus roxellana; assembly: GCF_007565055.1. NCBI lineage: Eukaryota > Metazoa > Chordata > Mammalia > Primates > Cercopithecidae > Rhinopithecus > Rhinopithecus roxellana. Next base: position 9,322,031 of record NC_044559.1, read on the forward strand.
CTAGATATCAATAACAGAAGGAATCTTGGTAAATTCACAAATACATATAATTTAAACAACATGCTCATGAACAACCAATGAGTCAAAGAAGAAATCAAAGGAGAATTTAACAAAAAATTATTGAGTCAAATGACAATAGAAACACAACATATAAAAACCCATGGGATGTAGGAAAAGCAGTTCTAGAGGAATGTTTATAGCAAGAAATGTCTACTTAAAAAAAAAAGGATCGAAAATATATAGCCCTATATTATGCCTCAAGGAACCAGTGAAAAAGCGAAACTAAACACAAATTTAGCAGAAGGAATGAAATAATAGAGCGAGTGTGTTGGCTCATACCTATAATCCCAGCACTTTGAGAGGCTGAGGCAAGAAGATCACTTGAGGTCAGGAGTTTGAGACCAGCCTGGCCAACATGGCAAAACCCTGTCTCTACTAAAAATATAAAAATTAGCCCCGCTTGGTAGCAATAATCCCAGCTACTCAGGAGGCTGAGGCATGCACAAGAATCACTTGAACCCAGGAGGCAGAGGTTGCAGTGAGCTGAGATCATGCCACATTAACAGCCGGGGAGACAGAGTGAGACTCCATCTCAAAAAAAAAAAAAAAAAAAAAAAAAAAAACTAAAGCAGGGTATAAAAAAGATCAGAACATACATAAATTAAACAGAGAACAGAAAAATAAAACCAAAAAAAATCAATAAAACCAAGGGATGTTTCTTTGAAAAAGTAAACAAAATCAAAAAACATCTAGCTAGACTAAGAAAAACAAAGTGAAGACTCAAATAAAGAAAATATAAATGAGAGTGAAGACCTTATAACAGACGCCTCAGAAATACAGAAAGGATCACAGTGGGCTATTGTGAACAATTATATGTCAACAAATTGGATAACCTAGAGGAAATGAACAAATTTTTAGAAAAATATATAACCTACCAAGATTGAATCAAGACAAAATAGGAAGCTTAAACAAACCAATAATGCAATAAAGAGGTTGAAGAAGACATTAAAAAAATTTTTTTTTTTTGACACGGAGTCTGGCTTTGTCGCCCAGGCTGGAGTCCAGTGGCCGGATCTCAGCTCACTGCAAGCTCCGCCTCCCGGGTTTAGGCCATTCTCCTGCCTCAGCCTCCGGAGTAGCTGGGACTACAGGCGCCCGCCCCCTCGCCCGGCTAGTTTTTTGTATTTTTTAGTAGAGACGGGGTTTCACCGTGTTAGCCAGGATGGTCTCGATCTCCTGACCTCGTGATCCGCCCGTCTCGGCCTCCCAAAGTGCTGGGATTACAGGCTTGAGCCACCGCGCCCGGTCAAAAAAACTTTTAAACAAAGAAAAGACTAGAGCCAGATTACTTCATGGTTGAATTCTGCCAAATATTCAAATAATTATTGCCAGTACTTCTCAAACTCTTTCTCAAAATAATGAGAGAGGGAGTACTTCCAAAACCATCTTACAAGGCTAGAATTACCTTTCTACCTAAGCTAGAGAAAGATCCCACAAGAAAAGAAAACCAGAAATCAATATCTCTAATGAACATTAATGTAAAAATACTCAATAAAACACTAGCAAAACTAATTCAGAAACACATCAAAAATATTATACACAATGATCAAGTGTGATATATCCCTGGCATGCAAAGCCAGTTTAATATATGCAAATCAGTCACTGTGATATATCACATTAACAGAATGAAAGATAAAAGCATGATCCGCTCAACTGCTGCAGAAAAAAGTGTCACAAAGTTCAGCATCCTTTCCTGATAAAAACACACAACATATTTGGTACAGAAGAAAAGTTTCTCCATATAATAAAAGCTATTAATGAAAATATCACAGCTAACATTATAATCAACAGGGAACAACTGTAAACTTTTCTATTAAGATCTGGTACAAGGCAGAGATGTTCACCCTTGCCACTTCTATTCAACATAGTACTGGAAGTGCTAGCAAGAGAAATAAGATAAGAAAATTAATTAATAATAATAACATAATAACAGTAAGCATCTAAATTGGAAAGGAAAAAGTAAATTTCAAACTACAAAAACAAAAATAAATAAATGGCTCTATATTAAACTAAAAAGCTTCTACACAGCAAATGAAACAATCAACAAAATGAAAAGGCAATCTACAAACTTGGAAAAAATATTTGCAAGCTATATATCTGATAAGGGATTAATATCCAAAATTTATTAAGATAATTTACAACCTAACAGCAGAAAAACAAATGACTCAAGTAAAAAATGGACAAAGGACCTAAACAGACATTTCTCCAAAGAAGACATTAAAATGCCCAACAGATGTATAAAAACAGCCTCAATTTCATTTATTATCAGGGAAATGCAAAGTAAAATCACTGCAAGATAATCACACCACACCTGGTAGAATGGCTATTACCTAAAAGACAAGCAATAAGTGTTGGCAAGAGTGTGAAGACAGTGAACCCAGTGCACAGTTGGTGGGAATGTAGATTAGTATAGCCATTATCAAAAACAGTATGGAGGTTACTAAAGAAATTAAAAACAGAACAACTATAAGACTCAGCAATCTCTTTTCCAGGTATATACAAAAAGGAGATGAAATTGCCACCTCACAAAGATATCTTCACTCCATGTTCACTGTAACATTATTCATGATAGCCAAGATACGGAAACAGGCTCTGCAGGGTGGCTCATGCCCATAATCCCAGAACTTTAGGAGGCTGAGGTAAGAGGATCACTTGAGCCTAGTAGTTCAAGACCAGCCTGAGCAACATAGGGAGATCCTGACCTGTCTCTACAAAAAAAAAAAAAAAAATTAGTTGGTCATGGTGGCACATGTTTGTTGACCCACCTACTTGGGAGGCTGAGGCCAGAGGGTTGTTTGAGCCCAGGAGGTCGAGGCTGCAATGAACTATGATCACACCACTATATTCCATCCTGGGTGATAGAGTGAGACCATCTCAGAAACAAACAAAAAACACACAAACAAACAAACAAAAGATACAGAAGCAAACTGGAAACCATGTGTAATACTTTAAAAAGAAGATGTTGCCATTTGTTATGACATGGATGACCCCAGAGGACCTTATATTAAGTGAAATAAGCCAAACACAGAGAGAAGAAATATTGCATGTCTCAATTATATGTGGAATATTCGGTAAAAATATGTCAAATATACAGAGATATAGAATAAAACAGTGGTTATTAAGGGCACAAGCGAGTGGGGAATGGGGAGATACAGGAAAGGACACAAAGTAGCAGACACACAGGATTAAGCAAGTCTAGAGATCTAATGTACTACATGACAACTATGGTAAATAAAATTGTATTGTACTAAGGATTCTCCTTAAATGAGTAGATTATAGTTGCTTTTGTCACATGAAAAGTAACTGTATGTTTTCTGACTGCTAGAAGCAGATAAACAGAGTAACTATGTTAGATGATAGATCTGCTAATCCGTTTAACTAGAGTAATCATTTTACTCTGTATGTGTATCCCATAACATCATGTTATAAACCTCAAATATGCACAATAAAATTTATTTTAAAAAAGAATAAAATTAGCTTTCTTCAAAATTTGAAAAACAGTGGCCATCAAAAGTTAATTTAACAAAAAAGAAAGGCAAAGAAGTTGGCTGGGAGATAATACTCATAATCCCACGTGGAAGGATGGTAGAGTCTAAACTGAGATAGTGACAATGAAGAAGGAAATAGATTTTGAAGTGCTTTTAGATGAAGAATAAATAAAGCATAAAGATTTATTTGAAAATTAGTGCTAAGTAAGAGGGAGAAATCAAAGGTAAATTCAAAATTGATTTAGACAACAGAACAAATGCTGATAAAAGTGTCAAAGGAAACAGATGTGGGAGGAAAAAAAATAATGAGCTCACTTTTATTGTTTGTTTGCTTGAAGTGCTATTGAGGTGGACAATTTGATGTCAGCCACTGATGTTATAACATAGTGATTCATCAATTCTTCATTGAATGAGCTCGTCCAGGACTTAGCATGTATTAAGTATAAATAATTTTGGTAAGTGTTGAATGAATAATTAAGTGAATACGTTTATTTTCCTACAAGCACTAAGAATGTTTTCCCTCTGTGAGTACCAGCTTAGCAGACAAACTTACATGGAATAAGAACAGATTGCTACACTTCTGAAGATCAGCCAGACTGCTGGGGGCATCAAGAGTCCACAGTAAATGAGCCTGACTATAAATGTGGGATGACTTTCCATACACCAGAATGGAACTCTTGTCAGTAACTATAGTACCTATGATTTACGTCCCAATGTAAGTGGTTATAGAATAAAATACTGGCTTTATTTTATGCTTTCTTTTTAATTTTTAATCACTTGAAGTCATTTTCTTTTTTAACATTAAAAAGAATACTTCATTCATATGACTCAATTAGATCATTGAAGTTGATGAGTTGATTAAGAACATGTCATATGTTATATCATATTATTTCTAATTTTTCCAAGATTAGTAACTTGTTTAAGAAGAAAGGTAATAAAAGTATAACAAATTTATACCCGAATGTTAATCTACCTGGCACCCTTTGCTCCATCCTAACTCACCCTAGCTGGTTGTACTGAGGCACCTGCATGATCTTTCATTACTATCCAGGAACCAGAGATAAATCCTTGGATCATTAATCCAAGAAGTTTTGCCCCACAAATCAGCACATTATTACTACTTTTGCTAAACAAACTCTCAGGGAGTTCATGCCAGAGGCTCACCTGATACCTTTACGATGCAGCTGCTTGTTTACTTTTTTCTCTTCATTCTGATAAATGTCTCCAGGGGAGACCCAAATTCCATTTTTCCCTAGAGCTCCTGATATTCTGTTCCTTGTCCAAGACACCCAAAATAGAGTTCCAAATTTTGTTCCACTTAGCCCCAAGGAGGACAGAGTTTCCTGCCAGCCCTTATCTCCAAATAGGTAGCAATCTCAGCCTACATTTCTATCATATCCACTATGCCCTTCTGAGGTTACGGTCTACCCTGTTGTCCATTCTGATGATGCTTAACCTGGAATATATTTAAATTGCCAAAACACCTCCTAGTGTTTTCTTTTCCCTCCTCTGATCTAAGGGCTCTTCTGTTTTTCTCAGCACTCTGCTTCTACAATGTCTGTCCGCCACGGCAGAGAAGCTCAAGCCACCTCCTGAAGGAGACATATTCTGGTACAAACTAGGATGTCCGTGTGTGTTGACCGTTTTAGAAAATCATTGTATTAGGCATTTGCAAAATAATGTGTTTCCAAGAATAGAGCTGTGAGTAAGAACGTGACTTTGTCCACAATAGGGATTTGGAAAGAGGGGTCATCACCAGGAACAGTGTCTTTTAAACTCTGCTAAGATTCTTGATACACTCACCTGTTTTACTAAAGTACTTGAATAGAAAATAATGGAAAGTTTTGAAATGCCTTTCTAAATTATTATAATCATTAAAATGTAAGTCTTTCGCTTTTATGATTTATTGTAGTTGGAATACTATGCATAGTCATGCTGCTATTTCATTTTCATATTTAAAAAACAGAAGGGAGAATAAGAGTACATGCAAAAACTAAATAAATAAGAATAACATAATGACTCATTTTTATTCTATTCATTGAAGGAGTAGAGTTCATGGTTGCTTTATATACATTTATATCCCACACTAAGTACAGAATATTTCTATTTTAATGATATTATGATTGGTTAAGTTACAGACTCAGGATTCAATCCTTACAGAAATGAGGGCTGGGTCTGCATCACATCCTAAATTGGCAGGTTTATAATATTAAGCAAAGCAACTTGTTCATCAATGAAATCTTGCAAGTCTTAAACACTGCATTATGTATGCGTGTCTAGTATGTACACACAAAAAATGTTATATTTGGTTATATTTATGCAATTTAGATAAAGAAAAAAGGTACGTAGGAAGAATTATATAAATCCACACTTAACAGAGGAGAAAAGAAAGGCTTGATTTTTGACTTGTGCTAGTAATTTTTAGACTTGTGATTCTTCACAGCTGAGGTTTAAAATTTAGTCTTCTAATCCTAGTCTATTGCCTTTTACCTCACTGTGCAGAATAGTTACTTGTTAAAATCTGCAATCCGAATCACACATATCCTAAACACACATCACAATGATAAGAACTGATTTACTCTTAAATTATACTTAAAGAGAAATATATCTCAAAATATTTTTTAACATTGAAATTATATTATTAATTTTCCTAAATTGAAGTATTTAATGTTATTTAAAATTGATAATCATAATTCAGCCCAAAATCCATTAAAATACATATTTACAATTTAAGGTAAATGATTAAACTCTTGAAAGTATATTTTCTCAAGATACCAGCCAATATTTGCAGGAACTATGGAAACTTTAGAATATGTAAGTGCAACTCAGCCTTTGACCTGGTGCTTCAGGTATTCTAGGGAGGCAAAAAGAATAGAAGCCACATGAGAATTATGTAATAACCTAGTTGTTATGTACTAAAAATTAAAATGACTTCTAATGGCAAAAACACATAGGTTGGTAATGATAACCATATTTCACAAACTATTTCCATTTTCTGTATGCGTTAAAATGTTACAAATAATCTAGATACAATTTGGAGCCTTTCATCTTTAGTCGTCAAAGACTGACAAAGATGATGATAGAGCTACTGACAATTTTGATTGTTAGAATCTCAGTTTTATTAGTAATTGCTTCTTAAAGTGTATAGGATCTTAAATACATAGAAAGACAACACATATAACATTTCTTTTTGTTCAAAAATCAAATTACTTGAGGGTTGAGTTTAAATTTGGGAACAAACTTGAAGATCAGAAATGCAGATACACAACAAAAAAAGCTATTTCCCAGACTGTGAGATGGATTTTCTGTCAAAAGCCTTTGTCTTTGCATTAAATGACTTAAGAAGCTAGAAAATCTATTTTAATCAGATGAAAGAGATACAATGAAATTACTTAAAATAAAATGAAATATTTTATATCATTAAAATAATTAGTAACATGAATTGATATCAGTGAAAGAAAAAATGTTTTATACACTGCATACAGAAAGCCAGAGGACGAGAAAAGTATTTTATCTGTTTTCTTGAAGAGATGAAAATCTTCACAATTACTTGGTGCTAGGTGGGTTATTAACATGGAAATTAAAATTTCTTGGGGTAACTTCTAGCTAAGGATGAGGGATTAACCACATGTATCTATTTTCTTTCCTTCATGGGAACCAAATAAATGTAAGTGTAAAAAAATAGGTCATTACAACAAACAAGAGGTTGATAAAGAACTATCAGGGTATGAGAAGTTTCCACAAACTCTTGAAGGCCACATGTCCATGGAAGAGTGGCAACTATTGAACGGGGATAGAGAAAAATTTAGTGTGGGACACAACTGAGAAGAGAGACAGTTCTCCCAGTAAAACCACAGAGAAGTCTGAGACTGAAAATGTGCCTCGTACACATGAAAGTGATAGAAAGACATGGAACTGAACGCATGAAGTGGGGAGGGGGACAGATACCATACATACTCCTAGACACATTTCTCCTACTCCTGACTTGCAACAGTCGGTGGTCAGGCATCCAGGCTTTAGAAAGGAGCCGGGCAGGCCATCTGTTGAGAGAGTGTGACTCCAGTGACATTCTGGTATCTGGGGGCATCCAAAATGATACCAGCTCCAAGTCAAGCATCTTAAAATGAAGGCCTGCTCCAAGGTGACGAGCACTATGGGCATATGCAGAGTTCTCAAAGAACTCCTCATACTTTACTCTTAAACATGAATAGAGGATGTGAGGAGAGAGAGAGAGAGAGAGAGGGAGAGAGAGAGAGAGAGAGAGAGAGAGAGAGAGAGAACAGAGATAATTCATAGAAAATAAGAAAATATTATATTACCAACAGTAATATCCTTAGACATTCAAAAAAAATATTTCACATACAAAATGTAATGGAAATTCCTGAGGAAAGGAGAACTCTGATATCTTGGAATTTACAATGTTATGGTTAAGATAAAAAGAATAAATAAAAGACTAGGAATATATGAACATTTCTCAATAAATAAAAAAAATGGACAAAGATTGGGAAAAGGTAAGATAATAAGATTAAGAAAACCAATCCAGGAGATCCCATAACCAACCAAGAGAAATTTAAGCATGAGAAAACAGAAAAGAAAAAAAAAACTGTAGAGAAGAAAAGTATCCAGACAATCATAAAATGTATTTGATAGAGCAGATGAACAGGAATCTCTAGATTAAAACAACTCATGAAAAGAAATGTTAAAAGATCCTGGTGATGTCAGCATAGAATAAAGATGTTTTTCAGACACTCTGGAAATAGGAAATATATGGTCCTTATTTAGCCAAATGAGAGAAAAACAAAATTAAAAACAGGAAAGCAAGAAAATCCAAAAATGAAGTGCACAACCCAGGCAAATAGTGCAGATAAATCCCATGAAGACATGTAGGCAGCCGATTGAGAACGTAACTGTTTGTGTGATAGACAGGTGCTCCAGGAGAAAAGGTGAAATAACTGATCACTATGAGTATTGGAGGGAGAGAATAGAGTTGCTAGTTGGACCACCAATCCAAGAAGCTATACAGAAAAGAAATATAATCAAAATCTCATACTTGATTTTACAATGGATCATTGTATCCACATATTAAGGTGATTAGTCTTTATAGAGTACCAGGCAAGAAAAATATATTTATGGTGATACAATATTTAAGTGTTCTTAACGAACAGCAGAAATGGGAAGACAGAAGGGCCTAGAGAAGAGAGATAAAAAAAAAAAAGACTAAGGATGCTAATACCCTGATTTAATAAGTAAGGAGTCAGACACCAGTCAAACTGATTGATGAAATAGGAAATACATGTATACTTTTTTTCTTTAATTACAGAATGTAATCAGCATACTACTTGATGTAGAAGATTTATTCTGGGATGAAGAAGAAACAGTTTTCTAACAGCTGAACAACAAGAAAACTCTATTCACACTCCATCCTCACTAGCAAGACCACAGAAAGGATAATTACTGAACTGATTGCTTGTCATGGCTTTTTTCTTTATAACATCTTCATTCCTATATTCCTATCTTTGGTATTTGTGACTTCTCCCAGTAAATAGTGTTAATTTAATGAATGGTGATACATTTCAATTTCTGAGTAATTAGCATCCTTTAGTTTGTATTTTCTTCACTACAGTGAGGTTGAATGACTTATCCAATTTCACTTTCTGTTTAATTATAATCATTTCTACAATAATTCTAACATTTGTATCACGCATAAGTATGCTTTCCATCCAATAAGATTGTATTTTTGATTGTTTAGTTTACTTACATTACTTTGTCTTTGTATCATATGTAAAACTTTAATTCTCTAAAATTTATTTTGTGTAAATTGTGAAAAAAAATTTAATTTTATCCTTTCATTTTTATATGGTTAGAGAGCTAGCCCAATATTAAATAATGCATTATTTTCTTACTTACTTAAAATGTCATCTTTATTTTCTGTTGTTCATAGGCACCAGGTTTTGTTCTGGTTTTCTTATGTGTTTATTCTGAAGAACATTAAAATAGTTCAAACTCTTTCCAAAATATGCTTTTAATGAAAACTGTACTGAATTTACCAATCACGTTAGCATGTACTTCCTCCTTGATAATATTGATAATTTGATATTGGATCATACTGGATAGAGAGTTCTAGGTAGTGTAATTTAAATTACACTTTGTCATATGACATAATTTTCAAATCAGCAGCATGGCAGGAACCTTCTTCTCTTTCTCTCTCTGTCTCTCTCTCTCTCTCTCCCTTTTCTTCCCTCTCGTTCTGTTGCTCTCTCTGTGTCACACACACATAGCCCAAAACCTAGTTTCATAGTTTTAGTCATATAGTTGCTGCAGCATCTTATACTATCTTATGTTTTTATACCTAGAGTTTAATGACTTTGCATTGCTTTTACAAAAGGAAATAATTTCCCTATCATGTTATCTCTTTTTAAAAAATTCTTATTTGCTGGCCAGTTGTGGTGGCTCATGCCTGTACTTAGGGAGTATTTTGGGAACACTTTGGGAGGCTGAGGTGGGCAGATCACCTGAGGTCAGGAATTCGAGACTTGCCTGGCCAACATGGTGAAGCCCTGTCTCTACCAAAAATACAAAAATTAGCCAGATGTGGTGGTGGGTGCCTGTAATCCCAACTACTCGGGAGGCCGAGGCAGGAGAATCGCTTGAACCCCGGTTGCAGTGAGCCGAGATTGCGCCACTGCACTCTGGATTGGGCAACAGAGTGAGACTAAGTCTAAAAAAAAAATTATATGCATAGGGCAATGTGGTTTAATAGAAATATAACGTGAAGCCGGGTCTGGTGACTCACAGCTGTAATCCCACTCACAGCTGTAATCCCAGCACTCTGGAAAGCTGAAGCGGGCAGATCACTTGAGGCCAGGAGTTCAAGAGCAGCCTGGCCACTTGGCAAAACCCCATCTCCACTAAAAGTACAAAAAGTAGTCGGATGTGGTGGCACATGCCTGTACTCCCAGGTACTCAGGAGGATGAAGCAGAAAAATCTCTTGAACCTGGGAGGCAGAAGTTGTAGTGAGCTGAGACCGCTCCACTGTACTCCAGGGTGACAGAGTGAGAGTCTGTCTCAAAAAATGAAAAAGGAAATATAATGTGAGTCAGATGCAAGCCATGTATGCAATTAAAAATCTTCCACTATCCATATTAAAAGAGTAAAAAGAAACAGATGGATTGATTTTAATATATTTTACTTCATTCAATATGTCCAAATATTATCATTTCAACATCTAATAAAAATTAGAAAGTAAAATGAGTTATTTTACATTTCTTTCTTTCTACATGAAGTCTTTGAATTCTAATACACATATTTTACTTACAGAGTATCTTAATTTGGACTAGACACATTTTGTATGATCAACAGCCACATGTGACCAATGGACACTATATTGGACAGATAAGACATTATAAATTAAATGATTTTTGTATGAAGATTTCAAAGTCAGCCACTTTTTGAACGTAGAATGTGTTCAAAGTTGTTTCTCATTTATCTTGGGGTTTCCAAGTACAAAAACTGCATATATTGATAATGTTCTTTACACCTATATTAATAGTTTTTATTATTTGTTATTAATTTGGTCAGCAATCCAAAATAGTTTTTTAAATTTTATTTTTCTTTGTTTTATGCTAGCAGTCTAAGTTTTGTTTTAAATTTAAGAGGAATTCCTCTATAATTCTATTGTTATGTTGATAGTTGTCAATTTATTTTAGATAATTATCTTTCATTATATGAGGAAAGTACTTTTCAAATATATTTTACTAAGAGTCTTTAAGGATAAAGGGATATTTCTTTAATATCTTCTTCATTTCAGGATGATTACATGAATTTTTCCTGTGGCCTATCAATGTGCTTTCACGTATTTATTCATCGACATCCTAATGCTGAGTGATTATTACAAAAACTTTGGAATAGGTCGCTCTTTGTCATGGCGTATTTGAATTTTAATATAATCTAAGATTAATTCCTTCTACATGAAACAATTGTTTGCCAAATTTCAGCTAGGTGTGCTTTTCATGATATCACTGTACCCAGTAAACACTGAGCAAGCAAGAATCAGGAGTCACAAAAAACCATGTTTGTCAGTGTATAAATGTTTTCACTGAAAAGGGGCAGTTTGGCCATAACTCTTTATATGAATCAAATGCATTTCAGAGATTTTGGATGCATCATTTTAAAAAGGAGATGGACGATAACAGCATTAATCCATTCATGAGGGCAGAGCCTTCAGGACCTAAGCACCTCTTATCGGCCCTGACTCTTAATATCATCACCATGGCAACTGAACTTCAACGTGAGTGTTGGAGCAGACATTCAAACCACAGTATCCTATGCATGACTAAACAAAAAGCTAGTTGACATGGAAAGCTTGGTACACGATATAGTGTTATAACTATAACATTCTCAGTGGACTATGTTGAAGACAAGAGTTGAATACATTGAATAAAGTCTAGGCTATTTTGTTAACTATTATTTTCATTCCTTAGAATCAAGTATACACAGACACACACGCATGCACGCAAATGTACATATGTACAAAGAAGGACTGATTTCCACATTTCTGCATTACTATTCATAATTCAAATTGATTTATATATTCAATTTATTGCTATCACTGTAACATGTCATGTCTCATTTGTGTGTCTTATTCAATGAATTGAATTTGCATTGTATGCCTATGCTTTAAAGTAATTTAAATGGCATGGAATTATACAAACATTGGGGGGCTGGTAAAATTTTCAAGTATTTTAATTAGCATTTGAAAAATTTAATTTTGTAATTCTTATTTTATTCATTTTTCCCATTCTCAATGGAAATAGGAAAATTTCCATTTCCGGCTGAGTGTGGTGGCTCATGCCTCTAATACCAGCACTTTGGGAGGGTAAGGTGGGTGGATTGCCTGAGCCCAGAAGTTTGAGGCCAGTCTGGGCAACATGGTGAAAACCCATATCTACAAACAATCCAAAAACCTAGCTGGCATTGTGACATGCACTGTAGTTCCAGCTACTCGGGAGGCAGAGGTGGGAGGATCGCTTGAACCCAGGGAGGCTGAGGTTGCAGTGAGCCGTGATTGCACCACTGCACTGCCACCTGGGCAACAAAGTGAGGCCCTATCAAAAAAAAAAAAAAAAGAAAGAAGAAAGAAAGAGAGAAAGAGAGAAATGAAAAGAAAGAAGAAAAAGAAAGGAAGGAAGGAAGGAAGGAAGGAAGGAAGGAAGGAAGGAAGGAAGGAAGGAAGAAAGGAAGGAAGGAAGGAAGGAAGGAAGGAAGGAAGGAAAGAAAGAAAGAAAGAAAGAAAGAAAGAAAGAAAGAAAGAAAGAAAGAAAGAAAGAAAGAAAGAAAGAAAGAAAGAAAAGGAAAGGAAAGAAAGAAAGAAAAAAGAAAAGAAAGGAAGGAAGGAAGGAAAGAAAAAAACGAAAAAGAAAAAAGATAATTTCTATTTGTGCATACGCATATATATGTTTTATAATTCTAACTTAATGTAATTTGTTTATTTTGAAAATTTATTTTGAAAATACTGAGAAGCATTCCATTTATGTTTTTCCTTGCTTTCTAAATAATTATGTCATTCCATTACTGGAATGAAATAAGCCAAACTGATTTATTTCTTAATTTTATATATTTTATTAATTTTATTTTTTCAAATGCATTGACTTTTGATTTTCCATCTCTTAAAATTATTTCTGACTTCCGTTTTATGTTGTTTTTACTGAAAAGTAACAATTCAGTCTCACGTTTTTATGCTGAGCACTTTATCAACAGAATTTAAATGATGATTGTCTATTGTTATTTTCTAAGTGGTTTTTATTTGCAGCTTTGATTCCAATTTAAGCTAAGGATTCTTTAGAAGAGTTTTGGTTACCGTTTGTTTGAATAAGAAAGTATTTGTGTTATTTTCTGTTACTTTGTTTTTGCTTCTTGTTTTATTGCACCATGGCCACAAATGGTCTCTAAAAATGCCTTACTTTCTTAAAGATATTACTTTTTTATTATAGTTAGGTTATAATTAATTTAAAAGTGTTCCACAGATATTTCTGAAGAATTGCTATTGCGTTTTTAGATAAGCCTTGATAAAACAGAAGAGAAGTCAGTTTGCTCTAACTTTGGTTTCATATATTTCACTTTCTTTCTTGAAAAAATTACATTTTTGATATAGGTCATAAAATATTCTATATTTTCTTCTCAAAGTTTCAGAGTTTTGTTTTTATAATTAGTTCAAGTCATCGGTAGATTTTTTAAAATATGAAATACATCAAATTACTTTCATGTGGGCACCCAATTTCCTCAGTGCTACTTATTGAATTTTTCTTTATAGTTCTAAGAGTACCTATTCTCCTGAGAGGCTGTGTTATATAACATTTGAAGCTGTTGGGAATATGATATTTTTAATTTTTTTACAATATGTACTTAGTTTACATTTGTAATATACATTTAATTGTGTATGCCATTGCCATGTACATACCATAATAAAATCAGAAAACATAATAGATTTCTTATGAAAAGATTTGTAAAATTATATTCTCTAATTAGTTATAGTTGTCTGTATGTAAGACTGTCTTCTGTATGCTGATTTTATTAGTTCTTTAGTTTTGGTAGCTATTCTTTATTTATTTATCTATTTATTTATTTTTATTTTCTAAGTAGATAAACCATAGCCCCTGTAATGCAGAATAATATAGTTTTATTTCATTTTGTAAAGTTCTTTCTCTTTTTTCTCGTTCTGTTATTAGGCTTGCTTAAAGCTTCAGTATGAAGTTGGATGACACAGGCGATAGTGGTACTTTGCTTTTTTGATGATTATGCTTCACTATTAATGATCAGACTAATGTTTTACTCTTCCTTGGTATTTGGTTTGCTATTTTTATCTGCTTTTAATTCACACATTGTTCATGTTTTCTCTGTGGCTGCATTCTGGGTTGATTTCTACATCTGCTGACAATTCTCTTATGAAAGATTTTCTTATATGCTTTTTCTTATTTTTGTTGTAATTTTTCCCGGGAGATCACTAGCATCACGAGTTATTCTTTAGAGACCAGATGCACTTTTGGCTGTGGGCATCTCTGTTGGAAGTTCTTCTATTTGTCTCCACTGGGGCCCTGTGTTTTTCTGGGGTTGTGGGGCTAGTTTATAGGCTATTTTCTCAACTCAGGCAAAAAGGTTCCCATGCTACATGCTGAGAGTAAATTAAAACTCCAAGCCACAGCCAAATGCTTATTGCTGGCTTTCTTTTTTCTGCAAATGTCCAGGGGGTTACCCTAATCCTCTGATAAAACTGAGAGCATTGAATGGAGTTTTTTATATTTCACATGCTACACATTAATTCCAAATTCCCGGCTTCAGCCTTAAAGCTCATTTTCAGCAACTCATGCACGCAGAAGTCAGAGTTTCCTCTTTGTGTGTCTTGTGCCTACTGTTATCTACCTTCCTTCCTTCCTCTGTTTCTCATTATTTCATCAGTAGATTAGTATGATTATTATTATAATGGATTTCAGTTTTTTGAGTGATGAGGATGTATTGAGAGGATTTTCTCAATGAAAGCTAGGAACCCTGGTTAAGAGTCTTCTTTGTCTCAAACACTTGTATATTTTTGTGTTATGCTACTTTTGCTGGAACATACAACTTCTCATCACTTTGGCTAAGGATATCACCACTGGTGTTCTCACTTTAGAGTGTGCTACCTGCTTCAAGAGGTAACCAGGAGCTCTATATGCAGGATCTCAGTGATGTGATTGGTTTGACATTTGAAAGACTTCCCAAAGATTTTGGTAAAATATTTGACATTTTCTGTCCTCATGACATACTTTTGGTTTCATTAACTCCTGCTTTTGGTGAATGTCTATGTTTAGAGTTGTTAAAAAAAGAATACCTGAGGCTGGGCAATCTACAAAGAAAAGAGTTTTATTTGGCTAATAATTCTGGTGACTGGAAAGTTCAAGATTGGGCAGCTGCATCTGGTGAGGGCCTCATGCTGTTTCAATTTAAGGCAGAAAGTAGAATGGGAGTAGGCATATGCAAACAGATTGCACAGTAAGAGAAGTAAGAGAGAGAGAGACCAAGAAATCCAGGCTCCTTTTAACACCAGACTAACCCATTCCCTAGAGATGGAGAACTTACTTGTAAGAGGACATTAATCTACTCAAGAGAGATCTGCCCCCATGGCCCAAACATCTCCCACTAGGGTCCTACCTCCCAACACTGCCCCATTGGGGATCACATTTCAATATGAGTTTTGGCAGGGACAAACCACATCCAAAGCATAGCAGTTCGAGATGTCAATGTGGCTTGATTTGGGTGGTGATGCTCTCTTTCACTTATCACCACACAAGACTTATTTTTTTCCTACATTCACTGAATGTAATGAGTCAGCCTTTTGCCAAGACCAATTTTACCTGCTTATTATTTCATAAATTTCTCTCTGTATACACAGTACTGGCAAGACAGCATTTCACTAGTTTTTCATGCTGATATTGAAGTGTCTGTACTGTTCCATTCATTTGAACACTGACCACTCACGGTAAGACATATTTAGGGGGAGAAAATGGAGAGCTACAGACTACTGACCAAGACCTTCACTGGTGAGATGGTAAAGGGTAGGCAATCAGTAGTCACTAGATTTCTTCCTGCTAAAATACTGAAGTCATAAAAATTTTTGTTTCCTAGATATTCAGTGAGAATAAACAGGGGAAATTGAGTCTTACCATATCTTACAATGAGATGTCATACATTTATTCATAATTTTATATTTTCTCATCAAATGAGAGAATTTGTATTCATTGACATACTTCTCTTCCTAGCTTTTTCTCTCTGCAAGTCTTGCCCCTTATACTTTATTACTCATAAAAACACATCTATAGATGCTGATCTGGTCATTTATAATACAGAAAACTGTTTTGACTTTGAATTTTAAGTCCTAAAATGTTCTCTAAAACTTGCTTTTTAACCAGATGTTCAGCAGACTTCCTCATCTGAAAGTGTCATCCAGGGCTATGCCCAACACTGAGCATTACAGACATTTGGAAAAACACAGATTCGGGGGGGTTACTGGAGCATAAAGGTCAACCTCAAATGACACAATAAAAGCAGAATCAGGCTTGTAATCTTCAGCAATCTCTCTTCTACCTCAACTGCAGCAGATCAAAGCTGCTTTGTTTTGACTAGGGTATGACAAACCATTTGAGGTGAAATAATTGCAATTCACGTGGGACATTTGTCTAAGTTGGCTTCACTGATAGTATTAATATAGAGAAAAACTGAGAACAAAAAATATTTTGGAGCCATTTAGAGCTCTAAAAATAAAGATACTGACCAAATCAAGCCCAAAATGCCCAAATTAAAATATTTTAAAATTTAAATAAATCTAGGACTAAATTTAATTAAACCAATTTGTTAAGAAATTTTTTAAAATTTCATTAGAGTGACAGCAATTATTCCTTACTTCAACAAATATTTATTGAGCCTCTCCTTCTAGCAGACTTTCGTTTCTCAATTATACAACCAGATGGGGCTGCATGCCTGCTTGTGGCCTGGTTATTATTATACAGAGCATCTCCTTTCACTCTCAAAGGGGGCATGATTAGGATGACAATGATATGATCACATTCCTCTTCATCCAATATATTGCATCATTCATTCTGACATTTTGTGTGTATGCTTTCTTTTGTTTTGAGCATATCAGGTTTATCCCAGCCTTAAGGTGTTTTCCATGGATGTTTTCCCCCTTTGGAACGGTCCTCCCCTGAAAACTTTTCTTTCCTGTTATTCAGATCTCAGTTTAAATATTTCCTTTCAGTGAAACTCAAAATAATGTAGCAATCGAATCATTCTCTACTGAATTACCTTATCACTGTCTGATAAGTTTATTCAGTAATTTCCATATTTATTTTCAGTCTATCACTCTCCAATCCAACACATGTACGAAAAGAGGTAAAGCGTCTAACTACTTAGAACAGTGGTTGGGGTTTCATAAACTCTCCAGTACATAGAAAGATTGAAGTATATTTGCAGATTTTCATCAGATAATCTGTTCCTGAAGAGGACTATAGTTTTTTGCTCATTTTATGTGAATATAAACACATTTTATGTGAATCTAAGACACATTTTTCATACTCCAGAGCAAATCCTGTGCATCACAAACTTTTCATGTAATGAAGGTGATTCTCAGCTCCGGATGCCATTGTTTCTGTTTAAGAAGAGAGGAAAATAGTTTTTTTTTGTTTGTTTTTTTTTTGAATAGTTTGGACTGTTACTAAAATGGACCTGATAGGAAAAGATTTTTGAGCCCAGAAAACCTCACCTAGATAAAAATAATCAAAATACTTTCCCCAGGTAAAGCAACTTACAAGTGCTTTTGTATTAACGACCTTTGTTCAGAAGAGTCAATGAAATATCTAGCTTTTTTCCAAAAAAAGAAAAAAAAAAAAAGAACAGTGCTTGGTTCACAGCAAGTGTTGAATGAATGACTGAATGTATATATTCCTGAAAACCTTCTCTCCAACAAGGTTCAGTTTGTTTCACTGTTATGTATCATTATTACATTCTGGACGTTTACTTCCTGGTACTTTGTACAACTTTTAAATTAAATAGTAACCAGTGTTACTTATCATCTGTATAAGTTCCATGAGGACAGGATCCATATATTTCTTTATCAACTCTGAAAAGAAGAATTTGTGCTTACTTGTGAAATGTACTACTTGTATATTTCAGGTGCACAATCAAATAAATCAGTAGATTTCAGTTAGTGTATACTACAAACTACATACATTGGGCACATTAAGGAGAATATATTATCTGACTGGAAAGTTTAATTTGAATATGCTAAGAAAAGCATAGATTTATCCTTGAGAATTATTTTATAGTAGTACGTAAAACTGGGAAAGGATTTGCCTGCCATTGGAAGCTGTTGGAATAAAGTTATTCATGACTGACCCTAAACAGAATTAGTCAGAACGTTTTCTGTAGCCATGCTTTCTGTCAAAGAGAAAGGAGTTCTGCAGGAAACAATAAACAGACGCCGAAGAGCAGCTCCTGAAGTCCAGAATGATGGATAAGAGCTCACAGGAGTAAAAATGAGTTCCCAGGTCCCAGGCTGCTTGGATTATATCCCATATCTGGAGAGAACTTTGGCCTGAGGTCTGATCCACCATCTGCTTTCTTAGAGGAGTTGCAGGAAGACAGAAAACAAACAGTACGTTTTCAGTTTAGAAAAAAAAGATGTCTACAGAGCGAGTCCTGAGACTGTAAATCAGGGAGATGTTGCATGCAACTGCGAAGTGCAAGAACACATGTATGAAATATTGGTCAATATGAGCCAGTGGAAGATGCTGGCATCATTGAGGGACAACGTGGTGTACAAGGAACAAGTAAAGCTGTTCCTTTCCTTGTTTGATTGTGACATTAAACAGGAAGATTAGAAAAATGTGAAGTAGATGGTGTACCTAGGCCCATCATCAGTTCCTTAAGGACGTAAATAAAGTAAAATATGTGTCAGTTTTTCCTGTGCAAGAAAACCTGTTGTTGTTTGTATGTGGATTAATCAATAGATTTACAGTGGAATGGTTTTCTCCTTCTTATCAGATAATCCTATTTCCGAATATTTTCCAATTTTTTTTTGGTAGAAAGAATTCTCCCTATCTCTGAAGAAGCTCCCCACCCCAATGGAAGTGAGGGGATTCAGATTCTTCCCCTCCCTTATCCTGATGCAGCCTGAAGTGAAGCTATGGACTAAGCTTCATCTAGAAATAGGATTCAGCATCTAACCTACAAAATGACAGCAGTAATATCAATCTAAATGACTTTTTGGGCAGAGAGGCTGAGATAAAATGAGATCAAGTGTTCAAAAGAAGTATTAGGTGTCCAACAAATGGTAGATCCTTTTAAGGTTAATTGTTTGAGAAGAATATACAAATTACTATGAGATTACTGTAGAAGCAAGTAACTCCATTGAAGGAACATGGTAGTGACTACAAAGGCAGTATAGTAAAATTTATGTGTTTGGAATAAGGAAGGATGGATATGTCTGGCTACAGGGTCTATCTCAGGTCACCACGTAAACAAGAGCCTTGTTTACTGATAATACTACAATTATCAGTACTGTATCTGTGAATCATGTTTGTTAGGAAGGGAACAGGAAAAAAAACTCAAACTACCTGAGACTCTCCTGAGATATATCTCCCCACTCTTGACCACTATCCCAGGCATAGTTCTTTTCTAAGCAGCTCAGAGTTATCATTTGTTTCTTTTCACAAAGCACAAAGAAGATGTCAGGTGTTCAGCATCTTTCATCTTGCTGATTCACCTAGATCTTGAGCCACTGAATCTCAAAACAATTAAAAGCATAGTAGTCTATGGCCATACACGTGCTGGTCTTTCTGCTCATGCTCATTACATATTAGTAATGTCTGGTACCATGATACTACACACAGGTAATGAGTCACCCATCATAATGTTACAATTTTTTATGTTCAAGTAATATAGATTTGCTTTAGATAATGAAGCACCCCACAAAATGGAAAGATTAAGGGATGTTAGGAGTCAAATAAAGCTACACAGCACAACAGGACTGGTCTTTGGATCTCAAGGTAGAACTAATTCAATAGGGTTGAGGCTTGCCATTTGGAAAAGATAGTAAGTTTTCTTTCCTGGCTATGAAAAAAATGAGACAGTTACTTGGGTTGCAATCTTTATCTGCTTTTTTTTTTTCTTTTCCCCCATTTCTTTCTTATTTTAATCTGCTCTCATTATGTAGGTTGGCTTCTTCTGCTTCATTAACTTGTGTTTCATCATAGCTACCTTTAAGTGTAACAATGAATTCCTAAGTATATATTATTAATCACTTGTGAGGCAGAAATGAGTTCATAAAACTCAAATACGAATTTTGGGGGATATGGAAGACAAAGAAGGGTATACTCTCCTTTTATATATTTTAATATATTTAATAAAACCCCAATAATTAAGAGTATTATAATGAGGTATAAAATATGGATCCATAGAACAGAATAGAAATAGAACCAAATAAATATGAAATATTTCATTATGTATCTTAAGTTTTCATTTATTTATAAGAACATGACATTAATACATAAATACCATTTAATACTGACATATATGCTACTGATAATATTATTAATTAAATGATCTTGGGAATCTGTGTAATCATCTAGGAAAAAAAAGAAAGTTGGACTCTTTTCAAGATTTAAGGATAAAATACTGAAATGATTACATACCTAAAATTTTTTGATAGAAAAAATAGTGAATAAATTTGGAATCAGAAGGAACTTTTTTTTTTTTTTTTTTTGCGATGGAGTCTCACTTTTTTGTCAGGCTGGAGTGCAGTGGCGTGATCTCGGCTCACTGCAACCTCTGACTCCCCGGCTCAAGCGATTCTCACGTCTCAGCCTCCGAAGGAGCTGGGATTAGAGGCATGTCCTACCACGCCCAGCTAATTTTTATATTTTTAATAGAGATAGGGTTTCACCATGTTGGTCAGGATGGTCTCAATCTCCTGACCTCGTGATCCGCCGACCTCAGCCTCCCAAAGTGATGGGATTACAGGGATGAGCCACCTTGCCCAGTGGAACTTTTTAAAGTATTAAACAAAACCCAGTAGCCACAATGGTAAAAAATCAATTATTCTAATAAAGGAATAAAAGAAAGAAAGAAAGAAAGAAAGAAAGAAAGAAAGAAAGAAAGAAAGAAAGAAAGAAAGAAAGAAAGAAAGAGAAAGAAAGAAAGAAAGAAAGAAAGAAAAGAAAGAAAGAAAGAAAGAAAGAAAGAAAAAGAAAGAAAGAAAGAAAGAAAGAAAGAAAGAAAGAAAGAAAGAAAGAAAGAAAGAAAGAAAGAAGGAAAAACAAAGAAATGAAGAGAGGAAAGAAAGAAGGAGGGAGGGAGAAAAGAAGAATGAATGGAAAAAAATAAGGGAAAAAGAAGTTTCCTGTTTTGCTTGAACTATCATAATCAAAGACAAAATGCAAAGATCAAAAGAAAAAAAAAAAACTACTTCAATCTCATGTCATAATCAAAGGCCTCATTTGCCTTAAATAAAAATAGCTCCTACAAATCAATAAGAAAATCGCCAATAACTGAAGTACACACTGGGGAGGAATATTAAGAGACTTCACAAGAAAGAAAAAATAAATAACTTTTAAAATATAAAAAGATGTTTTCATGTCACTCATCATAAAAAGAATTAAATTTAAAAATAAATGAGTTAGTACACTTCATTTCTAAGATTAAAAAAAGACAAATACAGTTTCATAAAACAAACCGTCATGTCAAAAAGACTTTGGAAAACAGTAGATTTAAGATTTTAAACTGGTACCATTCTAGTAGGATGACAATGAGGAGAACCCAAAGGTCATAAAGGTACATATATTTTCCCCAAATTTTCCACTTTAGAAACTTATTCTACATACGACTTCAAGTAGCATAATTTAAACAGCAAATAAACTAAATGCGAATTCACAGATGGGTTGTTACCTCATTTTCTGAATCCCTTTGGATTGCTGTAACAAAACACCATAAACGGTCATTTATAGGTAACAGAAATCTATTTATTATGGTTCTAAAGGCTGGGAAATCCAAGATCAAAGTGCCAGCAGGTAAAGGGTCTTGCACTTATACTGCATCTTCTTGCTGTGTCCTCACATGATGGAAGAAGCAAGGCAGCTCTGGGGCCTCTTTAAGGTCATTAATTCCATTCACGAGGACTTCACTCTGATTATCTCATCTACTTCTTAATGTAATCACATTGGTAATTATGTTTCAACGTACGAATTTTTGGTGGGAACACAAACATACAGACCATAGCAGCCATATTGTGCTATATGCAATGAATGGAATTGTATACAATTATAAAAAGAATCAGAATGTTCTATATGAACTGAAAGAAAATGATCTTGAAGATCATTTTAGATGAAAAAGCTAGATCACTGCTAGATGAAAAAGGAAGATGTGGAACAGTATGTACTACGAGCTGTTATTTATATAAAAAGAGATAAGGAATTTTTGTTCATTTTACTTATACATTTATACAGTAGCTTTACAAAGATTTATGAGGAATTAACAACATTGATTGCCTATCAGAGAAGAACTGGGTAAATGGGGGATAAGGGTAGAAGACTTTTTATTGTAAACATTTTTATGCTGTTTGATACTGAACCATGTGAATGTATTACTATCCTAAAAATTAAATTCAATTAAAATAGAATTTTAAAATAAAATAAAATACACTGTTACTGTATTAATTATCCATAATACTTAGCAAAGTCATAGGCATTGGGTGAATACCAAATAAATTTTAAAGTAGGTATACTAAAACCACATTTAAAATGGGAGCTAGTAAAACATGTTACCTTGAACAAGTCTCTCTTTCACTCATTCAGTCCAAATTACCTGAGTGCCTGATGTAATGGAAGCACGTAAGGCACCTGAGATGTAGTGGTAACCAAATCCAAATCCAGCATGGTCCTTGTCCTCAACAAACTGCTGATTAAGTTCCATAATTAGATACACAAAAAACAAACAAACAAAAGCTAAGAAAAACATTTAAGACATAGTCTGAGGATTGTATTTGGAACTATAGGGACAGATATTTAAGGAACAATTCCATTTTACAAAAATATTCTACGGTAGGTCATGCTCTATCTCTCAATTTAGTTCTTCTTATATCTTACAGTAAGTCTTAATGATTTTCTTCATCTAGGGTTTCCTTTTCTAGTCTTATTGACATAGCTCAAAAATGAGGATAGTAATAGCTACTTTATCTTGTCTAAGAGTTAAATGACAGAACTTTTGTGCACGTACCTGGCAAGGTTTCTTGCATGAACTAGAATAGGCTGTTAATAAATGTTACTTGTAGCTGAATAGGCTTACACTACAGGAATGTTTATTTGACTTACAAATTCCCTGTTGCTCACTCTTAATTAAGGAACACCATTTACAGATTATCCACAAAACACTCCTATTGGGTCTGGAATGTGTTCCTGGACAACTAAAGTGGGTTATGCCCAATATTTTAAAATGTCCTGCAGGTATAATCACAGAGCTTTTCTGTGAAGACAAGAAATCAGCAAAAACTGAGAATTTGATAACCTCCTCATGGTTTAAAGCACAGTGGGAATCAAATGTTTATCTGCCAGATCAATTCCACCTTAATTCTCAAACAAAGCTTCCCTGAAGGGATTAACGTTTTCAAGATTCCAAAGAAAATGGAGACAGTGGAGACACCAACCAGTATAATTGAACACTGACAACCTATTCATAAGGAGACACTAAAAATAGTTGGGGGAGCCAGGAATTCAGAAGATCCAGTGCTAGTTCTCAAAAATTTATCCACATATCAAACAAATCATCAAAAATTCATTTTAATTATTTACAGTTTTATCAAGTGCCTATCATGTACAAGAATTAGGTTATGTACCTTGAACTGCTTTGCTAAATGCAATGATTTTACCCCAAACTGTACTATCTTTTGACCTATTTCATTACATTTTTAATTATACCACTTGTTATGATACTTAATGAAAATATGAATTTCAATAAATGATGGAGAATGTTTTGTTCTTGACCCTTCATGAAAAAAATAAAGTAAAATAAATATTAAAAAGTTTCCTATTACAAGAAAATTTGATTGGCCCATATCAAAAAGCCCTTTGATGGCTAAAATATAGACTCAGCAGATTTGATTTCAAATTCTTACAAATTGATTATCTTTGTAGGTTAATTAATTTATCTGAATGTCTGTTGCCACAACCATACAATTACTATAACTCAGGAATAATAAATAAGGATGTGTAGACAGAGGCCTAGCACAAAATTTGGCATATAGTTAAGTCCTTATTCCATTAAAAACTCTGTTGGAACTTGAAATGTGGGCCTAAGAGGACCTAAGGACATGTTTCTCTTAAGAGAAAATTCAGAACCCTGTGTCTCTGATTACTGTCAACAATGTAGTCAGTTTTTCTGTTTCTCTCTGCTCACATTCTTAATCCACATTATGAGACATTATTTATAATTCATGTGTCCAATTTTTTAGAACTATGTTAAAAACTGAAATGCTGGTAGTCCCAAATTAGAAAAAAAAGATGATAATAGCTAAACCATTTCATTTCATGTCAGTCACACATTGGTGAAATTGCTCTATCATATTCTACGAAAATAGCTCTCTCAGGAAAAGGAGGATGGTGGGCGTGCGGCTTGCTACAGCACTGTGTTGGTTGTCTCCTAGCATCAGTGTCATGTAAAACACCATCAAAAGAAACAGGTATTCTGCTATTTATCTTCACAATGTAGCTCTTGGGCATAGAATGTAAATAAATAGATTCATTTAGGAAAATCTAATTAACAGAGTTGAAAACGATTATGATTTTTTTCTGAATTTTGCAGAAAGTGGTTATGTCTATCTAGTGATACATGTGATATTATTAGATGTGACTGAAATTTACCCAAAGTGGACTATAAGAAAGAAGCACAGAAAGGTATGGATGGAAGAATAAAAGTAATTTCCAATGTGCTGGACCCTTTTGATTGAGGGCTGATTGGATTTTGTGGTTATTGGTCCTTTGCTTTTAATCTTCAGGTAGTCTTGGCCACATTTTCCATCCATTTTTTTTGTTTGTTTTTTAAATGCTTCCTTCTACTCACTCAGAAGTGAACCCTTTGGAAAATTCTAGTTAAAAAGGCCATTGGAATACTCACAAAAGACTGTCCCTGTATATGCTTTCCATGGAAAAAAAATAAATTATGAATATGGGATGTGGAGGGGGAGACACATCAATAGATCAATCTCAGAAGGAGGCACCATCCTCACATGTAAGTGACAGGCCAAATACAGTGAAGGTAGAAATACACTACAAAAACTTGTATATCAAATTAAACTGTATGGAGACTTGAACAGAACCAGGCTCCAAACACCTTACAGAAGCGATAAGAACCCTACTAAGATTGCTCAAATGGAGAGAATGAGGGCAAAGGTAGCAGAGGGTGGGGAGAGTGGTGACATTTAGGCGTTTGTCCTGGGCTTTACACCTTCTTGAGCAGGTAGCCATGGCCACGAGACACCTACCTGACACCAACCTCAGCTGTAGGTGCCCTATAAGCAGAGACCAGAAAGACTGCTAGGATTTTCCCTCTGGGGAGTCATGGTCAAAGTCTGCAAGTTTTACACAGGAACCCATATTACAATTTGTTAGAAGACACCACAATTCCTAATACAGCAGAACAGTATGAAAAGTCACATAAAAAATAATGATGCTCAAAAGAAGAGAAGCAATGTGAGGAATCATAATTATAACTCTATGGGAAAGCAATTCTCTCAATGTTTGTAACTGTTTCTCCACGTTCTTTTTTTTAGACTGTATACCCAGTGGGTTTAAAATTTCAGTGCTTCCATTGACTATGTGTGTATCCTTGGGCAAATTATTTTATTTATTTATGTATTTATTTATTTACTTTATTTTTCTCAGTTTCCACACATTAAAGTGGGAATTGATTTAGTCTACCTTACAAAACTGTGTGAGGATTATCTGTTAAGACCTTAGATCAATCCCTGGCAGTAATCATCAACAAAGCATTTGTCATTATTGTCATTCTTTTAATGTTTATTAAATTTAAAATAATAATTAAAAATAAATAATATAATAATAGATTATATACAATACAAATGTGTTGCAGAAAATTGGGAGAATACACAAAAGATATTGAAAAAATTGTGCAATCCTACCATATTTTGCAATACATTGCCTTCAAGTTTTTTTTAAGCCTGTATAGTTAAGTATACACATGCTTATGTTACAAATTTGGGTGAATGTATAGTTCTGCCTCATATTTTTTATTCCAGTATAATTATTCATAGCTCTGCTTTTCACTCTCCAAATATCCTAGTTTAGATAAGTTATATGGTCACCCTAGTCATACCATACATAGTGTTTTGAACCCTATATTGTATTTAATATCATGTATTGGTTGTTTTTCAAAGCATATTATTCTAAAATGCGTATGTAATCAAGTTCAAATCAATATATGGTTGAATCATATTTAACCAATTGTATATTTTTAACTTGAGGAAATAATATTACCAAATGCAAACTACAATTCTCTTAAAATCAAATACTCTCATGGTGTTACCCCTATCTGCAGAGTAGAAAGTCCACAGACAGCACCAGCTATGTGCAATTATCGATTATATAATTAATTTATCTTTATAAATCATCAAGAAATGTCAGACTATTCAATAACTTCTGTCCGAAAAACCAAATGTATTTTTAAACATATTGCTCTTAATATAAAACTACACACTAACATAAATATAATAAAATTGAATAGCTTAATTACTATTAATTCATTTCATTCTTAGGCTAAAGATAGCATTAGCTCATATGAACTACTTTTTAAAAAATAACTAATAGGTTTGACTCCATAAAAGGCAAAACTTTTGTATGCTTTAAAAAATACCATAAATAATAAATCAAAGAGCAATCTGGAAAAATTATATGATAGTGAATAGTTTATTATCCTCAAAATAGCAAACTCTTTTAAATAAGACTGAAATATTACAGTATTTCAAAGTAAGCAAAGGAAAATAATTAAAAATTCATAAAGGTAGAAATGAAACTGACCAATATACAAGTGAAAAAAGGATTCAAATTTGCTGGCAATCAAGGTGCAATATAAAATATTAGTGGTATATAATTTTCCTTGTACAAGTAGCAATTAAAACAATACTATCCAGTGTTGGTAAAAAAAAAAAAAAAAAAAAAAAGTAAAATCAATTTTACTGTTCACTCATGGAAAAGTAAACTGATATAATCTTTCTGGAGTAAAAGTTATCCAAATATATCAAAATCTAGAAATTTATCCTCAAGAAATCATTTGGACATCAAGGTATAGAGACTTATGCATAACGGTTGTTAATCACTGTAATCAGGCAAAATTGGAAACCCACTAACGGTCCTTCATAGACGACTGGTAAGATAATTTATGTTAAATCCTTATAGTAGTATAACCTTCAAAATAATAGTTTAAAAGAATATAAAATTATGAAAATGCTGTGGGAAAAAGCTCACACTATATTGAGTGGGAAGTAGAAGTTACAAAATACAGATAGTATAAACCTGGTGGTGTCCCTCTTTTTAATTTTTTTGTTAATTGAGAGAGTCTCACTACATCACCCAGGCTGGAGTGCAGTAGCACAATCACAGCTCACAGCAGCCTCGAGTTCCTGAGCTCAAGTGAGCCTCCAGCTTCAGCTTCCCAAGTAGCTGGGACTATAGGTGCACACCTCCATGCCTGGCTATTTTTTATTTATTTATTTATTTTTTCTAGAAACAAGGTCTTCGTATGCTGCCCGGGCTGATATTCAACTCCTGGGCTCAAGGAATACTCATACCACGGCTTCCCAAAGTGCTGAGATTACAAGCATGAGCACCCAGCCAATCCTAATTTTGTAAGGCAAATGAGTATATTGTGTAATAAGATATGAATATTTAATTTCTGGTACCTCAGATTTGATTAAGGTGTCAATATAATGAATAATAGATAATGAAGTGGAGATAAATCACCACATGCAGAATTTGTAAAGGAAATAATTAGATAATCTAGAACCATTCCATAACACTTGATCTCCCTCCCTGACTTTGAAACTATAGAAAGGACAGAGGAGAGATGAGACAGAGGAACTGTCATCTTTGATCCTGACGGTCTGATGACACAGGCTCCTGAATGACCAGCTCTCCCAGGGCACGATGAGACAACATAGTGAGCATGTCCTGTGGACTAGCTGTGGACCACACAGGATAACCGAGAACCAGTTGAGAGCTGTCTTCAGACCTGCGCAACAGGCTCCCTGGGAGGGCAGAAGAATCCATCTTCCCGGGTAGAGTGGGTAGAGTGGACCCCCAGTGAGCCAGGGCCAACAGGGAAGCTGCTGTTAGCAAGCTGGGCAGACAGACTCAAACACTAGAGCTGAGAGAGGCAAGGGCAGGTGTGCTTCCCTCTGGCCCTATGAGACCTGCTTTCAACGTAATGGTTAAAACCAAATACAAGTCTGGCGCAGTGGCTCAAGCCTGCAATCCCAGCACTTTGGGAGACTGAGATGGGAGGCTCTCCTGAGGCCAGTAGTTCAAGACCAGCCTGGGCAACATAGCAAGATCCCATCTTTATAAACTTTTTTTTTTTTTTAAGTAGCTGAGTGTGGTGGCAGGCAATTGTAGTCCCAGCTACTTGGGAGGCTGAGGCAAGAGGATCACTTGAGCCCAGAAAGTTGATGCTACAGTGAGCCAAGATCATGCCATTGCACTCCAGCCTGGGTGACAGAGCAAGACCCTGCCTCTAAAAACCAAACAAACAAATAAAAATGAATACATATGTATGCCATAGAAAAAGCAGAAAATATTTGGAGTAGTATGCACGAATTGATTATCAGTGGTTATCTCTGAATCATGTACCTATAGGAAATTTTTACTTTCTTGTAAATAAACTTATTTTCCTAGTATCTAGAAATCATGTGTTTGCATACATGATTGGTAAAAGATTAGTGTTCATATAATTTAAAGGGGAATACTTGAAGATATTAGCAATCAAATATATAAAAATGCCACAACCTGACAGAATTAATGGGTTTTGTGAGATTCAAGGTGACATGGTCAAAATCAGATAATTCTCTGTTTCTCCTTCTCATGCCAAGCCAGAAAAACGGTAATAAGAGTGACAGATTTTACATATAAATCCATTCTGCTAACAATGTTTTTATGGCTCCTGGAAGGCAGAGTAGCTTAGCAGACTTAAGTATTCCCAGCAGATCCCAGTCTGAAAGTTATACCCTTTCATCTGTATGGATTAATAGACCGGGGGAAAGTGATAATTAGTTTCTGCTTTTGTGTCCTCAAGAATCTGTTTTTTATCTGTCAAATTTATTCATGGAAATGTCCTTCCCAGGACCAAGCTGCACCCCTCTACAGAAGGTCCTTCACACTCTAGCATAAATGATACCAGTGAAGTTGGGCAGTGTGCAGGTTGTACAACAGTTCACAGATACACATCCTGTGTGAATAGCTCACTATAATCTTCTCTCCTAGAGAAATCCTTTCCTGAGTAACCCAGATCTCTCCCTCGACTTTATGTGAACTTTTATTGCCCCTCCATTTTTAGATTTCCTTAGCAGTCATGTCTTTTGTGTGTGTCCTTATTTGTGCTTCTTTGTGCATTTTTATTTCCTCAGTACCACTGGAGATATTCGAGGCCAGGTAATAGGCTGTATGCTTTTTAATTCCTGGTAGCTCCTGTCTCAGTGCCTTGTACACTGTGTAGTAATCAAGGTGACAGTTGAAACAACAAAAATAATAATGATGATAATAGATAATATTTATTGAGCTTTCACAATGTCCCAAGCACAACATGCTCTGAATGGATTATTTTATTTCATCCTAGCAACAGCTATATATGTTACAGATTAGAATATCTTAATTTATAAAGAAGAAAGCCAGGGTTTATTAATGTTATGCAACTTGTCCAATGTCAAACTATTAATACGATTTTGAATGAGTGAAGGAAGAAAACATTTCAATATCTTGCAGACATTACATCCTTTCTAGTCTGTAATTCAATGTCAATAAGCACAGCTAACCACACTATGAGTTTACTGATGGTAGATGCTATGGTCTGAAAATTTGTGTCCCACGAAAATTCTTATGTGGAAACCTAATCCTTAACGTGGTGCTGGTAAGAGGCAGTGCCTTTGGGAGGTGATACATCAGAAAGAAGAAATCCTCATGAATAGGATTCAAGCCTTTCCAAAAGAGGTGCAGAGAGTCGTGTCATGCCTTCCACAATATAAGGACATAGAGAATGCACCCTCTATCAGAAAATTGCCCACAGCAGACACTGAATCTGCCAGAGCCTTGATCTTGACTTCCTAGCATGCACAACAGTGAGAAATAAATTTCTGTTGTTTATAAGCCATCCAGTTAATGGTATTTTTTCATAGCATCCCAAATGGATGAAGACAATAGGATCTGTGGTTATTATTGTTTGGATCCAAAGCATGGTATACATTACATGTGCTTAATTATCTGGGGAAATGAATGAATGAGTGAGTGAAGAAATCCACTATTTTGGTGGTGCCCTGAACTCCCCTTCTGAATGGCTTGCGAGGACAGCCTGCTCTACTAAGGGCCATCACTGTCTTTAAGCTGGATGCCCATGGAATTGTTCTACAGATAAAGAAACCAAGGTCCAAATAAACTGATTTTCCAAAGACCACACCACAAAGATCAGGTGGTCACAGAATTAGAAGCAAAACCCTTTGACTTCCAATTCAGAGCACCTTTTGTTTCACCCTTTCACCTAATTGTTGATACACAGAACACACGTTCCTATATATTAAATATGATTGAGAAAGGCAAGAGTGCAGAACATGGGTCTTTTGGGGGAAAACTTCCTGTTAATAATCTTCAGGAAAATCTCCTTATATCTGCTTAACAAATGCCTGCCCAGGCTCCTGGCCCTACATCGGTGTTTCCAGGGTGTTCTCAATTATTTTTTCCTTCACTGTGACACATATGGCAAAGGAGTACCACTTTGCTCTGAGCCTGATGGTCTAGGCACTGGGAGTGACAATCCCTGGGAACATGAAGAAGGAGACCAAGCTTGGGCATGATTTGGTTGTCTCTGCAGGCCATTTGGAAGCATGGCTGTGTTTATAAATTTATTTTCTTACCTGATGCCCTCTCTGGGGCTAGAACCACATTCTATAGAAGATCGTTTTTTTCTGTTCTTTATGGACTTGTGAAGTGGTTCTTTCTGGAAAGCTGAGGCACACAAACCCAGTTTGGGCTGATGAGAAGTCTAAACCTCTATCTGTATCTTTTTCACTAGTCTTCCTCTGAATCACACCCAGACCAGGCTCCTAGCATCTTTCCAGGTGCTGTGAGAACAGAGCCTGGTTCTAAGAAGCGAAGAAGCAAAGTGCGAATCTAAGTCAGCACATATGAACGCGTGATGGAAGTGATGCTCCTTCCTTTCACGGAGAGGCTAGATGACTCCAGGTGTTTAAGCTGTATACACTGCATGCCAGAGCTTGAGCCTGCAGACTCAAGCCTGCCGTCACAGCCAGGAGGAAGCTAAGTACTGGATTCTGACAGGGAGAGAAAGGCATAGGGTGGTGTAGAAACAGCTGCCTCCAGCTGTGTGTGAGGAGGCGTGCCCTTGCTTCCAATGGGCATCTTCTCTACCCCACCCCATTCTTTGATTCTGTTCTGAGTCTGTTCTCTGAAGCATCCCCCACGCTTCCACTGGCTGGTGATTATGTCAGGATCTTGACGGGAACTCAGCTTGGCATGTGTTCATGAGAGTGGAGATAGAGAAAAACCTTGACTGGCTCACAGTTCTGACTGATACATAGTTCAGCTCCATCTAACTCTGCTTCAAGGCTGAGGATGGTAACTACCCTGGGTGGGAATGGGTAGTAAGGAAGGAAAACCAGGGCAGGAGTCTACAAGTCAGCTTCCGGGAAGCTTACTGCTGCTAGCCCTCAGTGCGCTAGCAGCATAGGAGGCAGGGGCCAGAAATATGCCTTTCAAGAATGCCACATTAGCTGATGCTGGCTCCTCCACAGAAGGTCACTTCCTCTTGACTCTGACCAAAATCTGAGTCACTCACTACGTTCCTTCTGAACCCCTGCTTGCTATTCAGCCTCATGATCTGAATGCAACTTGTGGTACATTGAATTCACAGGAGGGTTTGATTAATCTGACAGATTGGTGCATTAGATATTTTTACAAAAACTGTCATTGAAGCACTTTATAAGATTGATCCTCATAGGTAAATGTGTTCCTGAATGTAGTCAGCTATAGGTTCTTGGGATTGAAAAGAGAACAGAGGGGATGAGTTTTTGAAATAGTCTGAGGACCCAGCTCTGAACCACGTCTAAGACACTTAAGCCATTAAGGCTCTCACAGTGACATCCTTGCACCATTTTCCTCAATATAGGTCATTTAAGATTTTATTTTGTTTTTAAAATTTAATGTAAAAGATACACATTTCTGACCGACTTTGCATCGCCTGGGAGAGAATGAAAGAGCAGGGGTTTCTCAGCCCCTGCTAACGGGGATTTCACTCAGCAAAAGTATGCATTAGATAGACCGGGAGAGAGGGAGGAAGGAAGGAAGACAGAATGGAGAGAAGAGAGGAGACAGAAGAGAAAAAATGGAGGGAGGGCATTGAGTGGAAGCTTATTTCCTGAGCATACAGTCATTCCAAAGATATCATGAGCAGCAAATTAAACAATCCTTCAACAAGAATTTTGACAAGGAAATTTCATTAGGGATTTAAATCTCTATGGAAGCTCAAGTTGCTGCATTAAGATATGAAAATTGTGCAAATATTATTCCTTAGAATAATGTTAGCCGCAGGTCATTGAGTTTCAGTCAATGGAATTTAGAGTGATAAATGTCCTGTTGAAAATAACTAGAGAAGGGAGGGTTCTAGGGGAGGGAGGAAAGTGCCCTGCAGTTGGGAGCTCAGGTCCTGGAGTCATTTGAAATGGAAGTTAAACTCTAGCATTAACTAGCTGTATGACCTTGAGCAAGTTTACTTAGAATCGCTGAGGTCTAATTTCCTCAACTACAAAGTGTGGGCAACTGTCAGCACTCTCCTTACCAAACTGTGATGGTGAGGGTTTAATAAAATAATTCATGTAAAGCCTTTGGCACAGTGCCTGGCACATGTATCATTTAAACACATATTAGTAATGATTATAGTGATGAATAAGGGAAGTGGACTGACATTATCTGGCATTGACTCTGTTCTTCTATATGATAACAATAATGCTTATAAGTTATTATTGTTACCACTGCTCAGGTGAAAGCCTGAGGCCTGGGAGTCAAATCAAATCTGCTAACGTCAGAAAGGGGTAAATGTTAACCAAATTCATCCCCATGTTTATATAGCCACATGTTTCCCCCCTCACTAATCTGCAGGGTCCTCAGAGCCTAAATCCTGTTTGCACACCTTTGTATTAACAGAGCCTGACCGATTAGGTGGATCTTGATGGATACTCAGAAAATACTGATGAAATGAATTAATGATTACCTAAAGAAATGCATGTGTGCATGGATGAATGGAAGATACAATGCTTTTCCATTTAAGCTGTGTCTCAAGCACTCATCCATGGGTTCTCTGTGCTTATTCCTTCTTTTTAAATTTCAAGGAATTCTGGCATTTTGACTCATAATGATGATATACCACTTTACAGAAAACTGGAGAAATAGAAAAACAATTTCATGAAATTCCACACCCTTTCAACATTTTAGTGTATTTCTTTTCTACATTTGGGCCAAAGTATGTTCCTTTTGCAATTTTATATAGAAATAATTTTCTATCTTGCAATTTCACTTAATAGAAACATTTCAGAGAGCTATACTTTTTATTTTTTATTATTTTTTATTTTTTTTTAGACAGTCTTGCTCTGTCACCCAGGCTGGAGTACAGTGGCGTGATCTCGGCTCACTGCAACCTTGCCTCCTGGATTCAAGCGAGTCTCCTGCCTCAGCCTCCTGAGGTAGCTGAGACTACAGGCGCCTGTCATCACATCAGGCTAACTTTTGTATTTTTAGTAGAGACAGGGTTTCACCATTTTGGCCAGGCTGGTCTCAAACTCCTGACCTCAAGCATCTCTGCCTCCCAAAGTGCTGGGTTTATAGGCCTGAACCACCGTGCCTGGCTCACATAGCTATAATTTTAATAGAAATAGGTTTTCAGGGCTAGTGACTGTAACCATGGGACCATTTTGTTCTATGAGGAGAGAACAGTCATTATGGTGGACACATCCTCCACTCTTGCAGTGATGGATGGTAAAATTTGATTAGATTGTTTAAAGAGATTTTTTTACCCACTTTGTACCATGCACAAGGCCTTGCCCTTTGTAACCTGTACTCAATAGCTATTCCACATCCATATATGAAAAGAAAGCAAAAAAGGAAGGAAGGGAGGGAGGGAGGAAGGAAGGAAGTGGCCCAAATCACTTGATAAATAAGATACAAAAAACTCCAGTAATACCATCCTCTCTGGGTAATTCCTAGAGAACTGTGCCTCACATTTCAGGAAATAGAGATACCCCTGTGGCAACCTTCACTTTTCTCAAGGAAAGCTAAATTTGCAAAGAAAGAGTAATTACTGTATGGTGAATTGCTTTGTCAAGATAAAATAGAATTAAATTAAATTCAACAAAACCTTTTTCTTTCAAATAACTGTGCATCTACTTGAGTAAATGTAGTTAGAAATTCAGGGGAAAATGAAAATATGCATTTTGAAAAGATGTTGGAAGATGGCTAGACACGTTCATTATGCAGCAAAATGCACAGACACAGGCAGGGCGACCTCTGTCTGTAATCAGTACAAAATATTTTGATGAGGTCTGTGTTACATATGTATGAACTTCAGAAAACCATAACCTGGCCTTTACAATTGCAAAATGCCTATCATTATCCTCACTAAACTAAACAGGTGATTCAGTAAAAATCCCCTGTTCTTAGTAATGATTCAATTCTAGCAGCTATTGAAAGAGCAGAGAATTCTTTAAAGATAAACATTTCACATTTGACAGAATGGGCGTTTAGGCATAAAAAGTTACTTTTATTCATATACAAACAGAAACTAATGACTAGCTATATTTTTTAATCTGCAAATTGTCTTTTTCCTTGAATGGAGAAAAAATAATTTGTCCTTAGGACAGTAATCACCGATATGCAAATAGCATTGCCAAAAAGAGAGTTTTCAAAATCTGCTTGAAAACTTCTTACATGATTTTGTACACGTTTTCTTACTTTAGTAAGATATGCTTTAACACTATCATAAATTAACAACCAAAGCGTAAGCAGCAGTATAATACTGTAGTTTCCATAACATTATTTCAAGTAAATAATAAGTTCTTTTATTTTTCTAGATCCCCGCTTTTGAAACGAGGTGGGCAGAGGGAGAGCTAAGGAGTCCCAGGTTGTTGGGGGTTCCCAGGAGGGATTCAAGGTGGAATCCGGAAGCCGGACCTCATCGTCGGAGAAGACCTAGACTATAGAGCCAGCTCTGAGGATGCTTTGAACATCAACATCTGCCATCGTCTTCTGTCCTTGGCAGTTTTCAGAGACACGGGACTGAAATATAGCTTTCAGCTGAGTTAACAACCATTGCTCAGAATAAGAGCTGCCTATTAGAGAGAAGAAAAATGCTTGACCTACTTGGATCCGATAAGATGGAATCAGTTTTCGGCAGAAATTGATCACAACGGACTCCTTGGTAGCCTTCTTTGCACCTGAGAAAAGGGGATAAATGACAAACATACGCATGTGGTTGTGAAAGATTTAAGATTTCAACAAGTAAAATAGCCATCAATTACATAAATGTGAGAACAGTGCATTCATGCTTTTGTATTTTTTCATTCAGTCTGTTTCTGACTTCAACAGGCAGATTCTCAATTCTACTTCTGTGCCAAAAAAGGAGAAAGCCAACAATGTAGCTTTGCTTTTATAGTTTGATATGCAGTATCTAAGGAGCAAATTGAATCGCATTTTAAGATACCTCACAGCAATCTAAATAATGGTTCTTAAAATTATAATTCTGGATGCAGGTGTATTTTTCTTTATGCAACACACTGGCTCTAAAAAGGCATTTAGAAACATATTGCAAGTGCCATTTTTCTAATAAAAGATATTTTGAAATATAATTGATCAATTAGAAATTTTGGCTAGTACTATTAATTTTGTTTCCATGTGTTTTATTAGCTTGTTCACTGTTAGTCCTACCTTTTTTTTTTTTTTTTTTTTTTTTTACCTCTTAGTTGCTCTTCCAGGTCAGTGTCACTTTTCCAGAAATAACAGCATTTTATCCGGCAAGGTCTGAAAGGCATCTCTAAACTCAGATTTTTTTTTCTCTCCCTATTTTTCTCTTTTATATTCAGTAAACATGTGCAAAGTGTCTACTTTCCGCCAGGCATTGTACAAGCCAACTGTCCTGAGGCGGGCACAATTTGGAGGCAAGGAATTTGCCTGGAAGCACTGGCAATGAGGCATGCCCCCTCAGCCCTGCCAGGCAGGCCTCTGTGGGGTCTTCATACAGGTCGCTCAGTCAGGGCTGCTTGGCCTCCTTGGATAGCAGTGGCTCATCAGCCAGCAGTTCCAGGAACAAATACGGCAAGGCCCCAAACACCTGGCTCTGAACAGCCTTGTTAAGTAGGGAGGTGGCATTTACTGGTCTGCTCGAAGCTTAATCTGTCATGCTCGAGTTCAGCAGGGAAGCATCCATTGTTGCTTATAGGATGAATCTATCCTACTTACAGAGGAGGAAATAGTGCTGCTGGCATAAAAAAAATCAGATTTAAAAAACAATTCTCTGCTTGTTAGAAATCTATGAAATTGACAAAAGAATTCAAAGAGGCCGTTCTGTCAAGAGACGGGAGCCATGAGTCGTGAGTTCTTTCCTTAGAATATGCTTTGCTTTCTGAGTGTAATAAGCTATTAAATAAGGTCTATTGCAAGGGGAGAAGCAACATTGAAATGCATTGAGGTAATTTTTCTTCCTTTCATTGTGAGCCAAATTGGAATTCAGGTAATCGGGCAGGCTCTCTTCAACACCTTTTTAAGCTTGGCACTCTGGAGTGGATTTGGCAATTTTCCTTGTAGACTGAGAACAAAGACCTCCAATATATGGATATTCCAGATATCCAACATGTTACTGAAATAATTTTTTAAAGCATACACATATTTTCATAACCTTTAAAAAATTCATTTATTTCACTTGAAATAAAGTAGGCATATCACAGTAAGAGTCAGAAAATACTTTGTGTACTTTGTACTGAGGCACATTTGTCATACAAAAAAATAAATTCTTGTTTTCTGAAAGCTGCCCTAATGCAATTAGCTTGTTCTTATTCAGAATTATTGTACCATGGTGCTCTCATTTTCACTTCCCAATAATAATGAGTTACATCCTGGGTATGTGCTATAGTATGCATTCACTTTTTGAAGAATTTATTTCCAATCTTTGTGAGAGATTTTAAGTACACTTCACTCTTTGTATCTTTATTTAATATAAGAGGAATATCCTAAGGAGATAGTGGCTTTTAAGGAGAAGTGTCTTTCTGTTTTTGTTTTGCTTTTTAAGTGCTCTTTGTTACTTAAAATGCATTATTCTGTTTGTGTGTGGGAAAGAAAATAAGGAAAGATGTTTAAAAATTTCCCATCTTAAACTGATTTTCCATGAGTGCTAACCCACCCTGAGGTGCTCAGGCCTCATGGGGTATCAGGAAAATTGCACAGTGAGTATTCCTCCTGCCTCCATACCTCTGTGCTGTAACTAATACAGTGTGATGATGTTGCAGCAGCCCAGCCCAGGCTAGGAAGCCCCCCAGGGGGCTGTATGGCTGGGCAGGTAGCAAACCCTGTTCCTTTGTTAAGGAGGCGAGTCACTGCTAATTGACACCCAGTTTTAAGAATAACGAAGTAAAATTTCCATTAAAAATCGCACATGTATCACCTGGATAAGTTCACACTCATCCAAATGTGAAGATGGAATGTTGCTAGCAGGTAATGCTAGTGAAATGGATTGAATTTACAACAATATTAAAGACAAGAACCAAAGAATAAAAGTTCTAAATGCACTTCTAGTGCATAGATTGAAGTTGG
Source organism: Rhinopithecus roxellana (assembly GCF_007565055.1). Classification (NCBI taxonomy): domain Eukaryota; kingdom Metazoa; phylum Chordata; class Mammalia; order Primates; family Cercopithecidae; genus Rhinopithecus; species Rhinopithecus roxellana. The sequence goes on from NC_044559.1 coordinate 9,360,238, forward strand.
CGGACCTTCTGATAGTATGTCAAGCATGTTTTTTGAGAAACATTATTGCACTGCTTGTTTTTCCTTTGGTTTTGGGGGGGAGAATTGAGTGTGTATTTGTTTGTTTTATTTTCTTTTTTCTTTTTGAAACACACAAGAATAAGAAAAAAATTCATATAATAGAAATGCCTTTCTGTTCATCTTAATACATAACCAAGTTAATAACATTAAGAAGTACATGTGTAATCTTTAATGGGAAATATATGTTTTAAAAAACACAAATCTTGCCTTAACCAGGCTAATATTCTATTATCTTTCTTTTTTTATTATTTTACTTTAAGTTCTGGGATACATGTGCAGAATGTGCAGGTTTGTTACATAGGTTTACATGTGCCATGGTGGTTTGCTGCACCCACCAACCCGATATCCAGGTTTTAAACCCCACATGCATTAGGTATTTGTCCTAATGCTATCCCTCCCATAGCCGCCCACCCCCCAACAGGCCCCGGTGTGTGATGTTCCCCTCCCTGTGTCCATGTGTTCTCATTGTTCAGCTCCCACTTATGAGTGATGATGTGGTGTTTGGTTTTCTGTTTCTGTGTTAGCTTACTGAGAATGACGGATTCTAGCTTCATCCATGTCCCTGCAAAGGACATGAACTCATCCTTTTTTTATGGCTGCATAGTATTCCATGGTGTATGTGGGCCACATTTTCTTTATCCAGTCTATCATTGATGGGCATTTGGGGTGGTTCCTAGTCTTTGCTATTGTAAATAGTGTTGCAATAAAAATAAGTGTTCATGTGTCTTTATAGTAGATATTCTATTATCTTTCTACTCCGTATTGCTTTCAAAGCTCCACTCAATCTGTCCAGTCACTGTTCTTTGTATTTCTTTATCCCTTAGAAGCCTGGCATTACAGAAATTACATGAAAAATCTCAATGTTCCCCAGTTGTTTTACAAAACAGGGAGTATGCTCCGGAGAGGAAGCATAGCCAAAGTTGATAAACATCATGTAAAAAAATGAGAAAATCATTATCCACAGTGACATAACAACAAAGCAAACTCAGTTCACAAGAGCTAAGATGTTGTAATTGTTTTTTAAAAAAGTCTCCAATTCTAAGTGTACATCTACTTTGAGATAAAGAATTCGTTACATTGGAAACCAGTGAATCCTTCCTTCCTCCCTCCCTCCCTCCCTTCTTTTCTTCCTCCCTCCCTCCCTTCCTTCCTTCCTTCCTTCCTTCCTTCCTTCCTTCCTTCCTTCCTTCCTTCCTTCCTTCCTTCCTTCCTTTCTTCCTTCCATTTTTTTTTATTTTGAGGCAGAGTCTTACTTGTTGTCCAGGCTGGAGTGCAGTGGCTAGCTGCAGCCTTGACCTCCTAGACTCAAGGAATCCTACAGCCTCAGCCTCCTGAGTAGCTGAAACTACAATTGTGCAGCACCATACTCAACTATTTTTTTTAAAAATTTTTTTGTAGAGGGGAGTTTTGTTAGGTTGCCTAAGCTGGTCTCAAATTCCTGGCCTCAAGCAATCCTCCTGTCTTGGCCTCCCAAAGTGTTGGGTTTACAGGTGTGAGCCACCCCACTTGGCCTGGAAACCAGTAAGTTATTGATCATGTTATTTGTTTTGTTTTGTTTTGTTTTCCCCATATTTAAAAGGCTGTAGGGAAGGGCATAGTTGAGGAGACCATGTGCAAAGCAGAGTAGAGCAGGTAAGAGGTGGAAGAGATGGTAAGAAAACACAGAATAAGAGAGATTGGTCCCTCGCAGTGGGAGGGAAGGAATGGGGAGGGGACAGGAGTCCTTCTGAGCCCAACTGAACTATCAGGTTGATGAGCCTCAGGGCCAAATAGAGGTTCAGGACCTTCCCTTCCCCACAGCAAATCTTGCCTTACCTAGGTGGATATTCTATTACTTTTATACTCTGCATTGCTTTCAAAGCTCCAATCACTTGGTTGTGTAGAGAGTTGTGTAATTTCAAAGGCAGACATCACTATTTCTACTCTTGACATCCTTAGAGCTTTGCCCTCACCCATCCCACCTGTCCAGCTGTACCTGAAATAAAAAGCACCCCCTTCTATCATTGTTTTCCTCTTCTACATTGTCCCCAAGGAAAAGTCCAGTGGCTGGTTTAAGTAAAGAGTTTTAAAAGGCAACGATTGAGTGGGAGAAAAGCAAACAGTACCAGCAAGAATGAGACAATATAAGATCTGTGATCACTGGTTGAAATTCAGTACTTGTTTTGCCTGGTGTCGTAAAGCAGGTTGAGCAATATATCACCCAGGCTGGATGTGGAGGACCCTAAGGAAGAGACTTAAAATGGTCAGGTCACTCACTAGCTGATATTCCCACAGAAATTATCATCTTTTGACCAGCTAAAAGTGATTATACTGGCCATTTGGCCACACTGCTAACTTCAGCGCAATTCTCATCTGCCAGTGTCTTTCAGCCTATTTCCTGAATAACAACTAAGTTACAGCTAATAATATGACAATGAGTGAAAATTGAACCCCCAGTTGTAATCACAGCCTCCCTACCTTTCCAGATCGTTCTTCAATTTCTCCTTCTTCGTCTTGTTAGGAAAGGAAAACAAGACACATACAAAAACAAGCAACACTAACACAGTTCTATTGAGGGAACTGTGTTACTATCTTGCTCCACATCTGTAGATTTCCTGGACATTTACTCATTGATGAAAGGTGTTATTATTTCCAATTCTACTCTGTCTTCACTTTTAGGGACTTGATTATCTACATAGATAGCCCAGTCAACATATGGTTGCTTAGCACCTGTCTTCCTCATTAATATCATGATGGTTAAGAGGGTTGGTTTATATTATGGCTTTCCCATTTAGTTGTATGGGTATATTTTAGGAAAATTATTTAATATCTTTGTTTCTCAGTTTCAACCAAAAAAAATATGTGAGATGGTATTAGGAAGGAGAAAAACAAGCACAGGTAGCTGATAATATATACAATTGCATTTTAGTCCTTTTTATGCTTAGGGATCTTACACTCTGTATCTACAAAAATGGATTTTATATAATTTATAGAGACAAATATATGAAGAATACAAATATGTTCAAATGTTTGCTTCAGTTCCTGCATTGTGCCTTGTCTCTTTATAAATGCAATAGAAGGTATACATACTTTCTTCTTTGGACTTTGATTTTAGACATAAAGTTTTAACTAGCCATAATCAATTAGCTTAACAAGGAAAATGGTTGTAGACAAACTATATGTTTATTTCCTGACAGTAACAACTTTTATTCATAGGAAAAAAAATGACCTTTACTCTTTGGTGTTACAGGAAAATAGACATGTGGTCAGTAATATACACGGCTGCCAATTTAACAGGAGCTATTAAACACTGATTTGAAAAAGGAACAAACCCTCTAGGTATTCTTCTCTCTCTTCTGCCAGTTCTCCTCAGCCTCAGTGTCAGTCCTCGGTTGGGGAAAATGGAAAGATCGCCTGGCATTTCAAGTTTACATTTGAGAGGCAAGGTGATCTGGAGCTCTGCCTGGTTTTGAAGCCTGGCTGCTCTGCCTTTTTGTACCTCCTTTCTCTATCTGTAAAATGGAGATAACAGTAGCCACCCCCTGGATTTATTATTAGGAGTAAATGATACAATACCTGTGGTGTATGATAAGCACTCAAGAAATGTTAGTTTTTAGTGCTATTTGAATTTGAAAGCATCATCCCAGCTTTTCAACGGAAGAAACAGAGATTGAGAAAGGTTAAGTATCACACAGCCAGTAAGTACTTGAACTTGAACTACATACAAACTCAGCTGGGACTGACCTTAAAGCTCTTGCTTTATCTGTGGTACCTTCTGGCATTCTGTATGGAAATTCAGTGGAGACATAAATTGCGATTTACCTACCCAACTTTCCCAAGATTAGGATTAAAAAATGTGGCCCAAATATCACGAACTAAAACCATGGTTTATTTTAAAAATGAAAAACCTAGATTTATAAATTATTCTCCAATCTAAAAATGTTCTTAAGCAAACCATATCATAGATACTGGTTAGTGATTTAAAGGCATACTTCCTGAGCTTTATAATTTAAAAGACACTCATCAAGTATGAGTAAGAAGACTTCAGGTGAATTGTCACTAAAGAATGATAATGACATTTCTTTTTTATTGACATAAAAATTATATATATTTATAATGTACAACATCATGTTTTAACGTTTTAAAACATGATGTTTTGAAATATGTATTCAATGTGGAATGGCTAAATCAAGCTATTAATCTATGTTGTACCTTACCTTATTTGTGGTGAGAACACTTAAAAGTCTACTATTATCAATTTTTTTAAGTATATAATACATTGTTATTAACGATAGTCATAACAATATTATGCAGTAGATTTCTTGAAAGTATTCCTCCTGTGCACTGCTGGTGGGAATGTCATTAGTAAAGCCATTATGGAACATAGAATGGATATTCTTCAGAAAATTTAAAATAGAACTACCATATGATTGAGCAGTCCCACTACCGGATATATAGCCAAAGGAAATAAAATTAGTATGTGGAAAAGATATTTACATTCCTATGCTTATATCAACACTATTCACACTAGCCCAGAAATGGAATCAACCTAAATGTTAATCAACAGATGAATAGATAAATAAAGTATGGTATCTACATATACGGAGTAGAATACTATTCAGCTTTAGAGAAAAAAGGAAATTCTGTCATTTGTGACAACATGAATGAACCTGGAAGGCATTATGTTAAGTGAAATAAGCCAGGAACAGGAAGACAAATACCACGTTATCACTTACGTGTGGAATCTAAAAAAGTTGAACTCACTGAAGCAGAGAGTAGAATGGTGATTACTAGGGGCTGGGGCTGGATAAGGACTGGAGAAATATCAGTCAAAGACTAATGAAATTTCTTTTTCTTTTTTTCCAGACAGACTCTCTCTGTAACCCAGGTTGGAGTGCAGTGGCATGATCCCAGCTCACTGCAACCTCCGCCTCCTGGGTTCCAGCGATTCTCCTGCCTCAGCCTCCCCAGTAGCTGGGACTATATGCATGTGCCACATGCCTGGCCAAGTTTTGTATTTTTAGTAGAGATGGGGTTTAACTATGTTGGCCAGGCTAGTCTCGAACTCCTGACCTCAAGTGATCCACCCACCTCGGCCTCCCAAAGTGCTGGGATTACAGGCGTGAGCCACCGCACCTAGCTTCCAATGATATTTCTTGACTGCAGACTACCCTTGATTTAAAAGCCAAAACCAAAACCAAAATGAACAAACAAAAAACAGAGGATGGATTCTCAGTAAAGAAAACTGAATTGCCCGGTGTCAAGGAGATGGGAAATGTAGGGGCCAGAATTTCAAACAAGGCCTCAGTCTGAATGCAAAGTGTGTTCTGGGTGGACAAAAACTTTTATTTATTTATTTATTTATTTATTTATTTATTTATTTATTTATTTATTATTATACTTTAAGTTCTAGGGTACATGTGCATAACGTGCAGGTTTGTTACGTATGTATACTTGTGCCATGTTGGTGTGCTGCACCCATCAACTCGTCAGCACCCATCAACTCGTCATTTACATCAGGATTGCATTGGGAGTTATACTTGGGACAGAAACTTTTCTAGCTAAGGATCTACAGCCTAGAGTTATTGGCTCAAAAGGTATTAATGGTGGGAGAACACATTCCTTTCCCTAGCCACTCGTCATGGAAACTGAGATCTAAGTTTGACTATGGAGAATTTTGTGACATTGATTAAAGAATAAGGTTTGTTGAGTTGAGAATTTAATTAAGAATTCTTATTTAAAAAAGAACACTAATTAATACAGGAAGATCTTTAAGTTAACCACTTGGTATTAAAATTACCTACAGACTGGCTATAGGTACAGCGTTTACAAAATCCTCTTAACTATAATTGAAAGAATCTAAAATGGGATTATTTTAAATTTCAGAATAACAGCTGCTTTAGAACTCTTGAAGGGTTTCCAATGTGTTGTCAATAGATTTCAAACATATCATACATTTTTTGTCTGATGCAACTGTTGCTTAAAATGTCACTCTGACGTTTCTTGCTAATGGAACTATATCTTAAATTTTACAAAAATGTAGCGATTGGCCGGGCACGGTGGCTCACGCCTGTAATCCCAGCACTTTGGGAGGCTGAGGCGGGCGGATCATGAGGTCAGGAGATCGAGACCATCCTGGCTAACACAGTGAAACCCTGTCTCTACTAAAAATCCAAAAAATTAGCCGGGCATGATGTTGGGCGCCTGCAGTCCCAGCTACTCCGGAGGCTGAAGCAAGAGAATGTCCAGAACCCAGGAGGCAGAGCTTGCAGTGAGCCGAGATCATGCCATTGCACTCCAGCCTGGGTGACAGAGCGAGACTCCATCTCAAAAAAAAAATAAAATAAAATAAAATGTAGGGATTTTCCCTTTAGCAAAGTTTAAATTCAGAAGTAGATGGAGGCCAATTCATTATAAAACTGCTATGGTTTTTAAGTGTGAATTTAAAATAATTTGCCCAAATTCAGGTGGTGTACTGCATGCATCACTATTTGAGCCATAAACAAGGAAAAGAAAAAGAATGAGTTCAAGTTTGATGAGTTAAAAAATATAATATCAAATGTGTTTGCTCAACTACAAGGTCTTCTCAACCATGCATCGAGTATCAGGGACCTGTGTTCAGTCGCTACCCATACACTTCATTGGTCACTTTTAGTACCCGGGAGACAGCAACCCACTCACATCAATTTTTTACTTCTAATTCTGACATATTTGTTCTTTGAGAATCAGAGGCTGAGGAGTTCTCACATCAGTCTGAATAAACATTTGGTCTTTATAGAGATTTCTGCCTCTACTTAGTCATGAGCTTCACCTCAACCTCACCACCTCACTGACAAAACTAAAACACCAAACATGGGCATGAACACCCTGTACACTTCAGGGTGCATAGCGATATTTTCCAGAGCAGCTATGTGGGAGGAATCACCCATTCTGTCTAACTTAGCTTTGATTTTACCACATCTGGGATAAAAAAATCTATTTTTGGTATAAGAAGGTAAATAAGACAGTAATATGGTGGCCACTTGGAGGAAAGTCTTCATAATTTTGATATCATATGAGAGGTAATAAAATAATAACTGCCCTTATGAAGAAGAAAAGGTTTAGGGGGATAACAATGACAGGATGTTGGAAGATGGATGAAATTTTGCTTCACGTCAATTTGAGGAAATGCACTGTTACTGATTTCTTAGTACACCAAAGATCTATTGTGAAAAATGTGAGATTCAAGTTCTCAAGGTAGGTAGCCAGTTACGGAGGAAAAGGCATGTCCTTTGGCTGCAGGATGCTCTCCAATTCTGTCACTTAGAAGGACGATGGAGGCCTATGATTAACCTCTCAGAAGTCTTAGGTGCTCCTTTCTAAATGGGGTTACTAAATCTTGATTTGGTACATGCTGTGTGTAGCTTTACACACACTCACACCCTCACACACACACATGCACAAACACTGCCCTTATTCCTTGTAAATACATCTAATAATCAAATAATTTAGGTAGATAATTTAGATGTTAATAGCAAAGTCAGAGGACAGTCAGGCTATCTTCCCCTATTTCCCTACTTAATTAAATGTTCCCATCAGTACTTTTAATATTTTTCAGCCAATAGTAGGCTGGGTTCACTGTCACATCTACCCCAAGATTTCTCTTTATTGTTCTGATTTATGATATAATCAAAATTGAGAAATTAGCCAATCATGGAATTTGATGTTTAAGGTACAACCATTGGGAGATTCCTTCACTTGTCTCTACTTGCTCAGAATTAGAAGGGTAATTGACTGACATGTCCAGACTAGAAAGGTTGTATTAGTCTGTTTTCACACTGCTGATAAAGACATACCCAAGACTGGGAAATTTAAAAAAGAAAGAGGTTTAATGGACTTACAGTTCCACATGGCTGGGGAGGTCTCACAATCATGACAGAAGGCAAGGAGGAGCAAGTCACATCTTACATGGATGGTAGCAGGGAAAAAGAGAGCTCATGCAGGGCAACTCCCATTTTTAAACCATCAAATCTTGTGAGACCCATTCACTATCACAAGAACAGCACAGGAAAGACCAGCCCCCATGATTCAATTACCTCCCACTGGCTCCCTCCCATGATATGTGGGAATTGAACGAGTTACAATTCAATATGGAATTTGGGTAGGGACACAGCCAAACCATATTATTCCACCCCTAGCCCCTCTGAAATCTCATGACCTCACATTTCAAAACCAAAACCAATCATGCCTTCCCTACAGTCCTCCTAAGTCTTAAGTCATTTCAGCATTAACTCAGAAGTCCACAGTTCAACGTCTCATCTGAGACAAGGTAAGTACCTTCTGCTTATGAGCCTGTAAAATCAAAACCAAATTAGTTACTTCTTAGATACAATGGTGGTACATGCATTGGGTAAATACAGCTGTTCCAAATGGGAGAAACTGGCCAAAGTGAAGGGGCTACAGGTCCCATGCTAGTCCAAAATCCAGCAGGGCAGTCAAATCTTAAAGTTCTAAAATGATCTCCTTTGACTCCATGTCTCTCATCTAGGTCATACTGATGTAAGAGGTGGGTTCCTATGGTCGTGGCCAGCTCCATCTCTGTGGTTTTGCAGGGTACAGCATCCCTTCCAGCTGCTTTCTTGGGCTGGCATTGAGTGTCTGTGACTTTTTCAGGTACACGGTACAAGCTGTTGGTGGATCTACCATTCTGCGGTCTGGAGGAAGGTGGCCCTCTTCTCACAGTTCCACTAGGTAGTGCCCCAATAGGGACTTTGTGTGAGGGCCTCAACCCCACATTTCCCTTCTGCACTGCCCTAGCAGAGGTTCTCCATGTGCATCCTGCCCCTGCAGCAAACTTCTGCCCAGATATCCATACATTCTCTGAAATCTAGGTGGAGGTTTCCAAACCTCAATTCTTGACTTTTGTGCACCTGCAGGCTCAACACCACATGGAAGTTGCCAAGGCTTGGGGCTTGCACCCTCTGAAGCCATGGCCTGAGCTGTACCTTGGTCCCTTTTAATCATGGCTAGAGCAGCTGGGATGCAGGGCACCAAGTCCCTACACAGCACACAGCAGATGGGCCCTAGGCCTGGCCCACAAAACCATTTTTTCCTCCTAGGCCTCTAGGCCTGTGATGGAAGGGGCTGCCGTGAAGACCTCCAACATATCTTGGAGACATTTCCCCCATTGTCTTGGGGATTAACATTCAGCTCCTTGTTACTTATGCAAATTTCTGCAGCCAGCTTGAATTTTTCCTCAGAAAATGGAATTTTCTTTTCTCTCACATTGTCAGGCTGTGAATTTTCTAAACTTTCACGCTGTGCTTCCCTTATAAAACTGAATGCCTTTAACAGCACCCAAGTCACCTCTTGAATGCATTGCTTCTTGGAAATTTCTTCCACCAGATACCCTACATCATGTCTCTCAAGTTCAAAGTCGCACAAATCTCTAGGGAAGGGGCAAAATGCCACCAGTCTCTTTGCTAAAACATAACAAGAGTCAGCTTTGCTCTAGCTCCCAACAAGTTTCTCATCTCTATCTGAGACCACCTCAGCCTGGACCTTATTGTTCATATCACTATCAGTATTTTTGTCAAAGCCATTCAACAAGTCTCTAGGAAGATCCAAACTTTTCCATATTTTCCTGTCTAGTTCTGAGCCCTCCAAACTGTTCCAACCTCTGCCTGTTACCCAGTTCCAAAGTTATTTCCACATTTTCAGGTATCTTTTCAGCAGCATCCCACTCTACTGGTAACAATTTAATGTATTAGTCCATTTTCACTCTGCTGATAAAGACACACCCAACACTGGGCAATTTACAAAAGAGGTTTAATGGACTTACAGTTCCACATGGCTAGGGAGGCTCACAATCAGGGCAGAAGGCAAGGAGGAGCAAGTTACATCTTACATGAATGGCAGCAGGCAGAAAGAGAGCTTGTGCAGGGCCGGACAACTCCCATTTACAAAACGATCAGATCTCATGGGACCCATTCACCATTACGAGAACAGCACGGGAAAGACTCGCCACCATGATTCAATTACCTCCCACTGGGTGCCTCCCATGACATGTGGGAACTGTGGAAGTTATAATTCAAGATAAGATTTGGGTGCGGACACAGCCAAACCATATTAAAGGTAATGACTATGCTTGTTAGATCTCAGTTCAGCAAGAAAAATAAAACTGTGCTCTAGTAAGACATCCTACAGTTACCGTATAAATCAGCTTGGGCTGCTACAACAAAATACCATAGACCGGGTGGCTTAAACAACAGATATTTATTTTCTCAAATGTCTGGAGACTGGGAGTCCAAGATTAAGGTGCAGCATGATTTGGTTCTGATGAGGGCTCTCTCTTTGGGTTGCAGACCCCACCTTCTTGCTGAGTCATCACCTAAGAGGATTCTCTCTTTTTAGAAGCCCACAGTGCTACAGGATTAAGGCCCTATCCTTGTGACCTCATTTAACCTTAATTCTCCCCTACAGATCCTATCTCCAAACACACTCTCATTGGGAGTTAGGGCTTCAACATGTGAATAGCAGGGTAGGGGCAGTACAATTTGGTTCACAGGAGTTACCAAGTTGGGGAACCTAACATCTATACACTAGCAAAGACGAGAACGTGAATCCTACTATATGTAGGGCTGCCAGGTAAAATACAGTACACTTCTTCTCAAAAGAAGACATTTATGCAGCCAACAGAAACATGAAGAAATGCTCATCATCACTGGCCATCAGAAAAATGCAAATCAAAACCACAATGAGGTACCATCTCACACCAGTTTGAATGGTGATCATTAAAAAGTCAGGAAACAATAGGTACTGGAGAGGATGTGGAGAAATAGGAACACTTTTACACTGTTGGTGGGACTGTAAACTAGTTCAACCATTGTGGAAGACGGTGTGGCAATTTCTCAAGGATCTAGAACTAGAAATACCATTTGACCCAGCCATCCCATTACTGGGTATATACCCAAAGGATTATAAATCATGCTGCTACAAAGACACATGCACATGTATGTTTATTGTGACACTATTCACAATAGCAAAGACTTGGAACCAACCCAAATGTCCACCAATGATAGACTGGATTAAGAAAATGTGGCACATATACACCATGGAATACTATGCAGCCATGAAAAAGGATGAGTTCATGTCCTTTATAGGGACATGGATGAAGCTGGAAACCATCATTCTCAACAAACTATTGCAAGGACAGAAAACCAAACACTGCATGTTCTCACTCATAGATGGGAATTGAACAATGAGAACACTTAGACACAGGATGGGGAACATCACACACTGGGACCTGTCATGGGGTGCGGGGGGCTGGGAGGGATAGTATTCGGAGATATGTCTACTGTAAATGATAAGTTAATGGGTGCAGCACACCAGCATGGCACATGTATACATATGTAACAAACCTGCACGTTGTACACATGTACCCTAGAACTTAAAGTATAATAATCAAAAAAAGAATAACTGAGTTTAAATAGACCAAAAATATACATGTTAATTTATATGTTTTTCTTAAGAAAACTTTAGGTTTTTGATAAATAAGTAAATAATAAAGAATAATAAAAATACAGTACACCTGTTCAAATCTGAATTTCAGACAAACAACAATTTTTTGTGTGTGTCCTAGAAGCAATATTTGGGACATACTTATTCTAAAAATACATTTATTGTTTATCTGAAATTCAGATGTGAACAGGTGTACTGTATTTTATTTGCTAAATCCATTAATTTTACCTATGTTGAAATACAATAATCTGAATAGTCAGGGTAGTATGAACTATTAACAGGAACATCTAAAGTTTAATGTATACTATTTTTGTTATAACGATATCCCATTCTGATCAATTTAGTTATCTCTTGTTTAAAGGATAAGGCACGGCCGGGCGCAGTGGCTCAAGCCTGTAATCCCAGCACTTTGGGAGGCCGAGACGGGCGGATCATGAGGTCAGGAGCTCGAGACCATCCTGGCTAACACGGTGAAACCCCGTCTCTACTAAAAGATACAAAAAACTAGCCAGGCGAAGTGGTGGGCGCCTGTAGTCCCAGCTACTCGGGAGGCTGAGGCAGGAGAATGGCATAAACCGGGGAGGCGGAGCTTGCAGAGAGCTGAGATTCAGCCACTGCACTCCAGCCCAGCCTGGGCGACAGAGCGAGACTCCGTCTCAAAAAAAAAAAAAAAAAAAAAAAAGGATAAGGCACTTGGGGAAAATTATACTTCCTCTGTACACTACACAAGGGATATAGTGAGCTCACACAGTCTGCAAGGGTAGAATATGAATTTCAATACTGACTTCTTAAATAGCCAAAGCACTGAAAGGCTACCTCAAAAATGGGGTGATGACTAAATGAAGAAATGTTTATACATGCAGGTTTCTAACTTGATTTGGTGAATCGCCAGCTAAAACTTTGCATAAAATGCGAATAAACCATACCAGCATGCTGGCCAGAAGCCCAAGTGAGAAGGAAGGAAGAAAGGACCTATTGTTCCTGCTTCATTCTGTATCTCACTTGACTCAGGATAATTTGAATACTGAGGCTCTTACATGCTATTGAATTTGAAAAGCAGTGAATACAGATGTGTAAAAGAGGGCAATGATAACCTCAAATCACAGATAAAACACAAGAAGAGACTCAACTGGAGGGTGGTCATGTCCTTTCTAGAAAGTTCTGTTCTCAGAAGGAGAGAGTGTGCTATCCACAGGAGTTCAAAGAGGTCAGCCTTCTCTGCCTGGGTTGTGTAGGTGATTCCCTGAAGCAAAATAGTACATAGCTTGATCAGGAAGAGTGAAAAGAAAATAAATCTGGTAGATAAATTGTATTTAAAAGGCATCCGTATGATTGATGTTATAAAGGAGAGACACAGCTCATTAGCAAACAACTGATAAAACCACTCGCAGCATGCTTCAAAAAGAAGTGGTAATAATTATTTTCTCTCTAAAAAAAAGGGGCAAAGTGTCCACAGGATGTCATTCAGGAATCTGTTTGCAGACATCACAGAGCAAGCTGAAAAAAGTCCCACAGCTTTCTGATTTAATTAAGTGAAGAAGGCAAAATAAGACTTTTGCAGTTCACATGCCTGAATCATAGAAGGTTCTACATGAAACATGATTTTTCTACAAGGCATTTTAGAAACCCCTAGAGTTGCCAAACCCTCATTCAACAGTATAATTTTCCCTGTTTCTCCCAGGATATCGTACAATCAACTAACAGGGTGCAGCATTTCTGCTGGCTAAAGGAAGTGGGCAGCTTTGATCAGAATTCACAATAATATATCCCCCTTGTGTGATAAATGATTTACTGCTGAGGATAAATGGATATAATCTTTCATTATGTATGACATTCATCAGCAACAAGGAAGCTTTGGACTGAATGGAAAGTGATTTCATATTAAAAGCCTCATGTACCTCAGACTGAGATGAAAGGCAGGTCTGGTCTTAAAAAAAAATAGTATAGGCTTATAGGTTTAAATTGGTGCTCAGTCAAATACAATTGTTATTCTAAGTTTGAAAATTTGTTGGGGGAAAACCAGGGAGTTATATAACTACAGCAATTTTCATTTTATACAAAGTTCCTGTTTCTTGTTTTTTTTTTTTCTTTTTTTTTGAAGCTAAGCTATTTATTTACTTATTAATCAATTCATTCATTTATGCTTTCTTTTTTTTATTTATTTACATTTTTTTGAGATGGAGTCTCGCTCTCTCACCCAGGCTGGAGTGCAGTGACTTGATCTCAGCTCACTGCAACCTCCACCTCCCAGGTTCAAGCGATTCTCCTGTCTCAACCTCCCAAGTAGCTGGGATTACAGGTGTGCACCACCATGCCCGGCTAATTTTTGTATTTTTAGTAGAGATGGGGTTTCGCCATGTTGGCCAGGCTGGTCTCGAACTCCTGACCTCAAGTGATCTGCCCACCTCGGCCTCCCAAAGTGCTGGGATTACAGGCATGAGCCACCATGCCTGGCCTATTTATATTTTTAGAGACAAATCATTAAATCTTATTTTGAAAATTTATTGTATTTTCCAAAGGTTTCAGGAATTATCACGAATTTGTAGACTATCATTCTATTTCTTTTGCTCCAAGTCAAAATTATTTTTATTGGCAAAATGTTTTATCATTTCATCATGGACTTACATTAATGATACAAATATTTTTCAAATATCTTTTCTGTTTGTTTTTTGATAATCTAAACTTTTATTTTAGATTCAGGGTGTACATATGCAGGTTTGTAACATGGATATTTTGCATGATGCTGAGATTTTGGGGTGCAATCGACCCCATTACCTAGGTATGAAGCATAGTACCCAATAGTTTTGCAACCCTTGCTCCTCTCCATCCTTCACCTCTCCAATAGTCCCCAGTGTCTATTGTTGCCATTTTTATGTCCATGTAAACCCATTGTTCAGTCTTCATGGGTGAGAGCATGCAACATTTGGATTTCTGTTTTCATATGAATTTGCTTAGGATAATTGCCTCTAACTGCATCCATGTTTCCGTGAAAGTTGTAATTTTATTCTTTTTATGGCTGTGTAGTATTCCATGATGTATATTACCACATTTTTCTTATCTAATCTACTGTTAATTGGCACCTCAGCTGATTCCATGTCTTTGCTGTTGTGAATAGTGTTGTGATAAACATGCAAGTACATGGGCCTTTTGTTAGAACAATTTATTTTCTCTTAGATATATATACTAGTAGTGGGACTGCTGGGTTGAACGGTAGTTCTGTTTTAAGTTCTTTGAGAAATCTCCAAACTGCTTTCCACAGTAAGCCCTGTTTCTTAACTATACTATTATCCTCAATTAACTGTGTCATGAAGACCAACTCTGGAAACTGAGAATAATGACAAAGGCAGGAAGGAGACAGAAGAAGTGGCGTGTGGAGTAAATGACTTTCATTCTCATTATCAGTAGAAAATCAATGCTCCATATCTAAAGTAGATAAATCAAGAAATAGAGGCTTAGTGTGCTCCTTATATATGTGAAATTAACAACCAGAAAAACCCCAAATGAAGTGATTTAATAAGCTTTCCTGTGTGTGTTGGGCTCAGGGTGTGAATGAGGAGATTGGGGTGGGGGCTTGGAGCAGAAAAATAGGTCCATAATTGGTGGCTTTTCATTATGAGTGCATTTGTATATTTTTTGCATTTTTAAAATTAAAAAAATACACTTAATGATGATGCAATATAAGATGGATCAAATAGTTTTAATAAATGTTGCACATTCTTTGCTTTATTAACTATGACTCATTTATAATTTCTCATCTTTCTTTTATTTTCAATACCAAGAATCGCTCAATATTTATAGCATATCTTAGACACAAAAATATAATATTCCAATTAAAGTGGATAGATGCAAGTGCAGGTTTTGTCTCAAATATAAACATTTTCTAATACCATGAAACTGTGGAGATAGAAGAAATAATAAAGAGCATGTTTCAACAAAGATGAGGGACTTACCAAAGACATCAAAGGGCATAAGGCGTCGAACAACAACTAGTCCCCACATGCTCTGTTTCTAAATTCAATGTACTTTCTGCTATTTTATACTTCCTCTTAAAAAGCAAAGACTCATTCCTAAATTCCACATGCCATCCCTGATGCCAAATTTTTCTGAATCTTTCCAATGAGAACGTATGTTCTTTTGGAAAGCAGTCAGCACAATTCAACTGGCTAGAGTTTGAGTAACATGTCCCCTCCTTTTTTGGTTTGTTTTTTTCTTGTAACAAAGCAAAGTCCAAAAGAGGTGGCAATATCAAAGTCACCAGCTTGGGCAAGATCGCATCATGAGACATACCATTCTAAATCTGAATGTCATATGGAAACTGGGTAAATTACACAAACACACGTGTAAGGATAGGTAAGCTACAGAAGGCACTGTAGCGGATATTCTTTCAAACAGTGATATGCATAAAACTGTTGACCTTTCATTAAAACAAAGAAGGGTTGGGTGTGGTGGCTCACGCCTGTAATCCCAGCATTTTGGGAGGCCGAGATGGGCAGATCACCTGAGGTCAGGAGTTCCAGACCAGCCTGACCAACATGGTGAAACCCTGTCTGTACTAAAAATACAAAAATTAGCCGGATGTGGTGGAGGGAGCTACTCGAGGAGCTACTCGAAAGCCTGAGGCAGGAGAATTGATAGAACCTGGGAGGTGGAGGTTGCAGTGAGCCAAGATCGTGCAGTTGCACTCCAGCCTGAGCGACAAGAGTGAAACTCTGTTTCAAAATAAATAAATAAATAAACAAAAAATAAATAAAAATTAAAAAAAAAAACACAAAATGCAACCTGGAACAAGTAAGTTGACAAAAATTAAGTAGATATCCATATACAGTAAACTCAAAGGGAAATTCAGAGGAATTATTATTTAACTGGACTGTTTGACAAGTTGAAATGGAATCTCAGAAGATGAGCAGTGACTTGAACTCAACAAATACATCGTGATTATTTTCTGCTAAAGGAGAGAGAGAGATTCAGTTATTCAAGTGATGGGTGATTATCTATCTATCTATCTATCTATCTATCTATCTATCTATCTATCACTCCTATATGTGTTTTACTTAGGAATAAATTGACCAGGGAGTGCTATCAGAAAGAACTTCTACATTTTGCAGAGGAATAGATGTAGAAAGAACCAGCCTCCTTGAAGACCCATTCTATGCAACCCCCATGTGCTGAGAGCATTACAAAGGTTAGGTAAAGTAACCCTCATGACACTGTTGAGAAGGAGATGTTGTTACCACTATTTTATAAATTTAGAGGTTGAAGTTGAATCAACCTTTCAAGGGCACATGAAAAGCATGTGCTAAAGCTTGCATTTGACTTCAACATTAAACCAACAATGGAGACTTATGTTTATTTCTCTTTCTCTTGTTGCTCTTGAGCACTTACATAGTGTTATGCATATTTCTCAAGTGCTCCATTTTATTATTATCTTGTAGTTTTTTTGTTTGTTTGTTTTGAGACTGAGTTTCACTCTGTTGCCCAGGCTGGAGTGCAGTGTCGTCATCTTGGCTCACTGCAACCTCTGCCTCCCGGGTTCAAGTGATTCTCTTGCCTTAGCCTCCCGAATAGCTGGGATTACAAGAATGCCCTACCACACCCAACTAACTTTTGTATTTTTAGTAGAGATGGGGTTTCGCCATGTTGGCCAGGCTGGCTGATCTTGAACCCCTGACTTCAGGTGATTCACCCACCTTGGCCTCCCAAATTTCTGGGATTACAGGCCTGAGCCACCTTGCCCAGCCTTAACTATCTTTTGAGGAAAGTCAAGCCTATCATTTTAGACTTACTGTACAGATAAAAGTAAAAATAAGACCATGAGTTTAATGATCTCTCCACAGCCATTTAATGGCACAGTTAAATCAATCTGAAAATGTCTAAAGGAAAATTACAGTGATATTTAATATAGCTTTAGATTTAATACATACTAATATCCTAACCTCTCAATTCATATGCTCACTCAAGTTTAAACATACTGAGAAAGGAAGACTTGGTATACCCGGAAAACAGAAACCTCTTTAAATATGTGAAATGAGAAAATTTAATAAAGACAATTGACTACACAGGTGAAGAAGCGGCAAGAAGCTAAGCAGGGGAGGATAAAGTAACAGGGATTGGCAACAGCGTGAAACCATTCTCGTCCCTAGGCTGAAGGAAGAAAGGGAGACATCTGATTCACGGAGACTAAAACAAAACCAATGGGTCTATCAGATTGGAGCTGAAACTGTAGATGAACCTAGCTGCTGTTGGAAGTGAACAAGAAAAATAGACAAAACAGAAAGACAGAGAGTCTTCACAGTTCGTGCTTCCTACTGGCCAACTCCCCTCAAAGCCATTGGTCAAGAAAGCCTAAGAAATGTGGTGCTCTGAAACAGGGAAGAGAATAGAAGAAGGGCCAGGACATGAATCTAAGAGCCAACAGGTTTACGGATCAGCTCGGTTGGCCGTATACTCTATATAGCATACATTAAGGTATATATCTTTATCCATAGAACATAAACGCTCATGCATGTTTTTGTAACACTAACAGCAAACAGCAAAAGGTTTTTCCCCTAATCATTCCACATAATAGAGATCTTAAATTTATCAAAACTAGAATAGCAAACCTCTGCATCCATCTTCTTTTGGAATCTACACTATTATTTCCAATACACACACACCTCCACCACAAACACTCTCACCCGCACACAACTGCACGTGCACAGGTACACACACTCACATTCACTACTTGCTCACAACACTTTGGGGAGACTGATTTATCTCCTCTGAGCACTCATTTTTTCTAATGGCCCTTGACTGGTGCACAAAAGAGAGCCATGCATACTTATTACTTACAAAGCTCATAAACTTTTTTGAAGATAAAAAGCTCTAGATTTTTTATTCTGTGCCTTGGTTTCAAATTTAAAAAGCTACATTATATAAAGGTTTCTGGGGGATTTATTACCAGACCTCTATCTTAAAAAAATTCACACTACAATTACAACTTTAATGACCTACTCTAAAACTTCCCAAGGCTACAACATAATTAGGCGATTTTATAATTAGTACTTTAGAAAAAAAAATCACTTGTCAGAAGTAAATAAGAAGTGACTGGGGCTCTTGGAATTAATCTACATCATTTTTATGTAGAAAAGGCAGAAGTCATATTTATTAAGTGCCTACAATTTTCCAGATTCTGTGCTAGACATTTGACATAATTACCTACATATTCCACCCTGTATTGTTAAATCAGCACTGCTTTATTTGTGATTTTAAATACGGAAAATGGAGATTTGGAATAATTTGAGCGAGTCACAAAGCAAATAAGTTTTGAAGCTGTAACTTATGTCTAGGCCTTTTTGATCATGAGTGTTCATTGTCAAAAGCTGAAAAACTTTTAAATTACTTTGCTTTTATCCACAGATGTCAATTTACATACTAGAACTTTTAATGTCAATACTAACAGTTGCTTTAAACAAGAAGTAGACATTGAACCTCAAAGAATAAGTTAATCAGCATCACAAAGATGATCATCCTGTTCTTAGTATACAGAAACCACAACAGAAACCTCTTCAAATATCTTTTAATAAAGACAATTGATTGCACAGGTGAAGGAAGCATCAGAAGCCAAACAAGGGATGATAAAGTAACATAGGGGTTGGCAACAGAATGAAACTATCTCACTCCTAGGCTGAAGGGAGAAAGTGAGATATTTGAGTTGAAGAAATTAGGGTAAAGCCAGTGGGTGTATCAGATGGGAGCTAGCAGACTACTACATGTAGATCTCATCCTCTTTATTTATTTTTTTAAATGTCTCCTTTAATAGAGACATTGAAAATGAATTACTCAGAGGAGTATGTTAGTGAATAGGATAAGTGAAGTCAGTCTTCTTTTAGGGAGGAGGGTGTGGTGGTTATTATCCCACAGCTGATAGTTGTTTCGGGATCCTGACTTTGGGCTTGTCTCGTGAGGCCTTGAGATACAGAAGGACATACAGGTGAGTGGAAATAGAAGGATAGAGACATTGGCTCACTATTAAAAAAAAAAAAAAAAAAAAGACTTTTCAATAGAACTGTACAGAAACAAAATGGTCTCTGCCACTGGGAGTGCTACAGTAGAAGCCCAAGAACCCCAAGGTTAAGAGATTCCTGTACACTCAGATTACTTAAAACCTGCTGTGCTTGGAGATTACGTGAAAGCTTTTCCAGTGCTTGACTTTGTATATTTTCTGCAAACCAATGAACCTGGATGGATGGACCCATGAGAGAAGCAGATAATGCCCAGAACATTGCTTACATAGTATTCTAAAGTCATGATCACTGTTCAGTATAAAAAATTATTTATATAATACACGCTCAGGGCTCAGAATTAAGCCTCAGATAGACCAAAATTGTTTCTAGATGTAAAGCTTACTTAATTTCAATGCACCTACATCTTTAATGTATTCTATTTTTTTTCTTTATTTTGATTACTGTCACTCTTATCATTAGGTGTCTTTGTGAATAAGTTGTACAGAATTTGGTTTTATGTTTAGCTCACATTAAACAATAAAAGAACTAGTAAATAACTAGTTCCAGTGAGAGACTATACAATTCCATATTAATAAACTTATTTTCACTGATTAAATAGAAACTACTTTCCTCAATAAAATGTATATTAAAATTATGTTTTCATATTATATAATTTTATCATCTATATTCTAGTGATCAAAACATTTGAATTTCCTGTTACAGGATAATTTATTTCGGAGACTAGTCCATCAGTTGTTCTTTATGGATCATTTAAATTATATATAAAGACCTTTGCAATCAGCTGCAATCAGTTTCCACCTTAATTTGCTTCCTATGATGTTATTAGACTTGGAATACATAGATTGTTGAGAGTCTCTAGGGCCTGTGGTTTCTTCCTAACACCTTTCCTCAATAATTATAAGCGCTTCTCCTGAAATGAGTCAGGGCCTCATTTTGGTTTGGACAAATAAATATTAATTTATCTGATGTCACTGCAGCTGACTTGAATTTTTAGTTCTTATCAGCAGAGCACCATGCATCCTCTATATCTGCACCCTTTTTAAAAGGACCTCGATGGGGCCACCAGCCATGTAGAAATGTGTGCACGCTGAGTCTCAGTGCTAATGCTTTTGTGGAGAAGGCTACAAGTGATCTATATTCGCTCTCTCTAAGGTTCCCACGTGCCTTTGCAGATCAGCATTCAGAGATACATTTAGATATGTGGGTGGGTGGGGTTTGGGTGTGGGAGCCAAACAACTAGGTTCATGGGAAAGTGTCTATATAGATGAGATATGTGTATGTCATATGTGTGTATACATACGTATATGCTGAACCCAACCCAATTAAAAAACTGACCTGAATATTAAAATTGAAAATATTCTCTTTGTAGCTTTAGTTCTTCCTTTGTTGTTGTTTTCCATAGAATTATTCTGCCAATCACTTGGGTTTTTAAAATTATTTCTACAGAATTGCATCTATATCAAAACAATCTCAAGTTCATTTTCTGTGTGTATTATGGAATGAATGTTTGTCTTCCTCCAAAGTTTATATGTTGAAACTCTAGTTTCAGGGTGATGGTATTTGGAAGTGTGGCCTTTGGAAGATAATTAGGTCACCAGGGTGGGGTCCTCATAAATGGGATTTATCTGCTTATAAGAAGAGCCTAGAGAGCTAGCCCCCCGTCTTTTTGCCATGTGAGGATACAAGGAGAAGTTGGTAGTCTGCAGCCTGGAGGAGGCCCCTTACCAGATACAACCATGATGGTGCCCTGAAATTCAACCTCCAGCCTCCAGAACTGTGAGACAACGTTCTGTTGTTTATAAGACACTGGTCTATGATACTTTGAATTAACAAAGTATGTTCATATCTTAACCTTCCAGTGACACTGTATCACTTCAAGGCAAAGATTTGACATAAATTCTTTTAAAATAATAACTAATATTTACTGAATATTTGCAATCCCGATAGCACTGATACACATTTTATATATATTATCTTATGTCTCATCACTATAATATTTTCATTTTGGTTCCCATTTATTAAAGAAATTGATGTTCAAAGAATGTAAATATATATATGAAAATCATAGAATCCACAAGACAAAATGCACCATTCTAGAATAAAGTGCATTTACTGTCACTGGAGGACTCCAGCAGAGGAGGGATGACAACTTGTCAGGGACACCACTAAAAGGAGTCGAGATTCACATCCAAGACTTTGTCACCCAGGCTGGAGTGCAGTGGCGAGATCTCACTACACTGCAACCTCTGCCTCCGGGTTCAAGGGATTCACGTGCCTCAGTTTCCAAGATAGCTGGAATTATGGGCATGTGCCATCATGGCTGGCTAATTGTTTTGTATTTTTGGTAGGGATGGGGTTTTGCCATGTTGCTCAGGCTGGTCTCGAACTCCTGGCCTCAAACGATCTGCCCACTGCAGTCTCCCAAATTGCTGGGATTACAGGCATGAGCCACCACGCCCAGCCACATGCAAGACTTTAAACTCTATTTTACTTGAAATTGACTAAAAAAGTTTAGTCTCTCTATTTAAAAACTAAATAGTACTGATGATGGTGGGTGGAGATAGGAAATGAACATCTCTGGCCTATTTACTATTTAGAAAACAAAGATTAAGCATTTGTAGTAAAAGGAGTAAGTTTTAGTTTTCATTTTTATATTTAAGAATACACAGTCAGAAATAATATAAAACATAGTTAATAGATTTTTCACTACCTTCTTTTTAATAATCAATAGATATGGACTTTTCTCTGTGTCATGGCGGTGTGCCACGGATGAGGTGGGCAAGGAAAAATTCACTCAAACATAGTTAAAAGTTAGTAATTAAATTAGAACTACATGCATTGCTAATTAAAAAAAAATTTCCTCTGATATACCACAATGTTTTTCTTGTTAGACTATTAGCAACAGACATCAATCCTTATTTAGAATTTGTAATTTTCTTATCTTGCATGAAAACGTCATTTTTAAATTAAGGTATGATCCATTTTATACCCAGGGAAAACCAAAGGCAATTGTAGTTAAGCTGAAAAGCATAAAGTACAAGTTTATATAAGATAAACATTTGATCATCAGAAGCAGAAAACATTGTTTCTGTTTTTTGAGGAATAATAAAAATAAATGCAAAGGAAAATGACATGGAAGCATGAAGTGTGGGTAATTCTACAATATGCTTTTCTTTGTTGCTGAAACAGAGCTGCTTTCTGTGGCTGCTCACAGCAGGCATCTAAGTGTGGAAAGGAAATTTCAGTTTATTGAGGGAGCGTCCATCCACATTTCTTTTAACATGGTGAGTATAGTTAATATATTGTATTCTTGATAAATCCTAAGAGAGTAGATATAAAGTGTTCTCAGCACCAACATGATAACTATATGAAGAAATACATTCGGTAATTACCTAGATATAGTCATGGCATAATGGATATATATGTCAAAACATCAGATTGTACATAGTAATACATATCATTTTATCTGTCAATTAAAAAGTAAAATGAACTGGACTGGATTGTTATCATAAGTTTTTTTTTTTTTTTTTTTTTTTTTTTTTTTTTTTTTTGAGACGGAGTCTTGCTCTGTCTCCCAGGCTGGAGTGCAGTGGCCGGATCTCAGCTCACTGCAAGCTCCTCCTCCCGGGTTTACGCCATTCTCTCGCCTCAGCCTCCCGAGTAGCTGGGACTACAGGCGCCCGCCACATCGCCCAGCTAAGTTTTTGTATTTCTTTAGTAGAGACGGGGTTTCACCGTGTTAGCCAGGATGGTCTCGATCTCCTGACCTCGTGATCCGCCCGTCTCGGCCTCCCAAAGTGCTGGGATTACAGGCTTGAGCCACCGCGCCCAGCCTGTTATCATAAGTTAAAGGTGATACATATTACTATGGAATGACTGTAATTCCTCAGGGAAACTGAGCCCTATGGTGTACATTCAGCACACCATCACAACCATGGCGGCCCCTTCAGGTCTGTCTCTGGGACAGCAGGGCGTCCATCAGCATTTTCAGGAAAAAATGATGAGAGTTGAAATGACTACTGTTTTGTGGCAGCAAGAATCAAGAGGTAGAATAACAAACAAGTTGAATCCATGGCAAGCTTTGGTGTGGCCATATAGGTTTCCACAACTGCGGGAGAGAGGTAGCATGGTAAAGAAACTTGGGTTTAGCATTAGACAATATCAAAATACAGTTTATGTTTTTCACAGGGAGGTCCACAGTGGTACCTAATCCTTTAACAGTCTTTCATAAAAAATACCAAGTCCCATCTATGCACTTGATAAATTCTCTGTATTTGTATTATTTGGAATATCCTCAGCAATTTCCACACCCAGTGCATTAGGAGAACAGTTTCCTTTCTTTACACAGTGTCCTCATTTAAGGGAAATCCTCAGTTTCCTTGAAGGGGTTCAACCTTTTTTGAGTTGCTCATGCCAAAAGCTCTGGCAGCATCCATGACTCCTCTCTTTATTTCACACCCCTTATCCAGTGGTGGGAGAGTCAAGTTCAAGGTCTACCTTTAACCATACCGAAATCTGATCACTTCTCCCCACCATGGTAATAAATCTTGTCTGTATTATTGCAACAGCCCCTTTCTTGGCCTCCATGTTTCTACCCTGGCCCTTTAATGCTTACTCTCAAAGGTCAGATGATCCTTTAGAAACATATCAAATCATCTTACTCTTGAGAGCAAATCCCCAAGTCATTTAAAATGGAAGACACAGTGCTTATGATGATCCTTTAAAGTGGTCCTCCTGGCCTCCCATTAGCCCTCTTGCCTGTCTTTTATGATTTTTTTTTTTTTTGGAGATGAAGTCTTGTTCTGTCGCCCAGGCTGGAATGCAGCAGCACGATTTTGGCTCACTGCAACCTCCGCCTCCCGAGTTCAAGCAATTCTCCTGCCTCAGCCTCCTGAGTAGCTAGGATTACAGGCATCTGCCACTATGCCTGGCTAATTTTTGTATTTTTAGTAGAAATGAGGTTTCATCATGTTGGCCAGGCTGGTCATAAACTCCTGATCTCAAGTGATCTGCCTGTTTCAGCCTTCCAAATGGCTGGGATTACTCTTATGATTCTTTATCAACCACACTACTCCAGCCACTATGGCCCTCTTGAAGTTTCTCAAACACATCAGTAATATTCTCATGTTCCACCTGCCTAAGAAGTTCCTCCTCCAGGAATCTTCATGCCTAATGCTCTCATGTCCTCAAGACCTTGCTCAGGTGGCAACTCAGGCTCCAGTGAGCCCTGCCGTGACCAGCATCTTTAACTTGGCCATCTGACTCCCATTGTGAGCAACTAGCCTCTCTGCCCACTCCATCACATTTCTTTTCTGACCACCAGCAGCATCTCCTGAGAACTTGTTAAGGAATACAAATTATCTGCACCCAGCTCAGATTTACTCCTTCAGAAATGCTGGCCATGGAGAATCATAACCTTTTGCTAACAAAGACCTCCTCGTGTTTCCAGTGCACCCGAAGGTTTGAGATTCACAGCCCTATGTAACCTATTACATAATGTGAAAATATTTCAAGGTTTCCCTTTCACGTTGGAAACAAATCAAGGATACTGTTACCAATACTTCAATTAGACAGTTAATTGGTGATTTTAGCCAGCAGAATAATGAAAGATATGGTTTGTTATTTTTTAACCTTAGTAGAATCCTTTAAAAAACTCTTTAAATTAATAGTGAACTTTATTAATCTTGCATTATAGAATGGAATACATAAAATCCCTATTTTTCCTCTATTCCAATAACGAATATTTAGAAAAAAATATTTTTTTAAAATCTCATTCAAAATAGCAACCAAAATTACAACTACCATGAAAAGAAACTAGCTAATGGTACATAGGATCCTTTTGGAGATAATTATAAAATTTCATGAAGGAGCTCTAAAAGATTTCTACAAATGGAGAAATATGGAGGCATATCATTTTCCTGAATAGAAAGAAAAGCATTGTAAAATGTCATTTATTTCAAATTTATTTACAGATTAAATGCAATTTCCGTGTGTGTGTCTATGTGTCTGCATGTGTGTGTGATCCAAAAACAAGATAGAATACTAAAGTACGACAGTGCTGTGAAAGTAAATAAAAAATCCAAGAGGATTTTCTCTACAAGACATAAAGAATGGCAATAAAGATGGTGTAAAATTGATCATATGATAAACAGACCAACAGTACAGAGGAAATCAAATAGTCATATGTGGCAATTAGTATAATACTTAAGTAACATTGAAAGAAGTCAGAGGGGAAAGGAAAACCCATACACAAAGGATCATAGGACCACCGATCATAAATATGGACCAAATAATTAAATTATGCACAATCACACACACACACACACACACACACACAGATAAATCCAGATATATTACATACTTAAATATGCAAAACAAAGCTTAAACATAGGAGGAATTTTTTTTTATAAATTTTTATAAATTTAAGCTACAGAATAATACATTGAATAATGCATAAATCAGAAACATTTATAATTAAGAATAAATATGGCCAGGCATAGTGGCTCATGCATGTAATCCCAGCACTGTAGGAGAAAAAAGTGAGAGGAAAACTTGAGGCCAGGAATTTGAGACCAACCTGGGCAACATGGCAGGGCTCCGTCTCCACAAAAAAATAAAAAATAAGATAGTCAGACATGGTCGCACACACCTGTAGTCTTAGCTACTCAGGAGGTTAAGGCAGAAAGATCACTTGAGCCCAGAAGTGTGAGGCTGCAGTGAGCTATGATAAGGTGACTGCACTCTAGCCTGGGTGACAGAGTGAGACCCTGTCTCTAATTAATTAATCAATTAATCAATCTGCTGAGCAAAATAGGTCAGGACTGTAATCCCACCAACTTGGGAGACTGAGGCAAGAGGATCAATTGAGGCCAATAATTAGAGACCAGCCTGGGAAACATAGCAACATAAGTAAATAATATATTTGACTTCTTAATAAAAACACAAAAACAAACATTTCTAAACAAAAGTCATGAAAACAAAGTTAAAAAGAAAGCCCAAGGCAGTAAAAAGATCATTGCAAATCATATAACCAAAAAAATTTTTACTTTTATGAATGGATAACTCTTAAAAACCAGTAAAAAGAAAACCATAAGCAAAGGCCATTAACAGGTAAACAGCCAAAGAAGAAACACAAATGACCCATCCCGTGAAACAAAAAATGAAAAAGATATGATCTAATAATTGAATAAATGAAATTAAAATCAGATAGCATTCTATATCCACCATTTGCAGAAATCAATTCTTTGTTTTGTTTGTTTCTGGAGACAGAGTCTCGCTCTTGTTGCCCAGGCTGAAGTCCAGTGGCATGATCTCGGCTCACTGCAACCTCCTCTTCCTGGGTTCAAGCGATTCTCTTGCCTCAGCCTCCTGAGTAGCTGGAATTACAGGCATGCGCCACCACGCCGGCTAATTTTTGGTAGAGACATGGTTTACCATGTTGGGCAGGCTAGTCTCGAACTTCTGACCTCAGAGGATCCACCCCCCTTGGCCTCCCAAAGTGCTGGGATTACATGTGTGAGCCACCATGCCCAGCCAGAAATCAATTCGTAATTTCGAGAAATGCTGAGGAATAGTGATTAAACAAGTGAAACGATTCTGAAGAATAATATAAAACAATGATTAGTGTACACATATCCTATGATCTGGCAGTACTATTCCTTGCTATATTTCCAACAAAGGAACTCTCATACTTGTGCAGAAGTGCAAGATGTTAATGTCCGCATTCTTACTAATTGTCAAAATTGGAAGCAGCCAAAATGGCCATAAAATCAGTATGTGTAAATAAATATAGGTTGTTCAAAATATAATGGAATATAAGTCTGCAATAAAAGTGAATGGACTGTTTACTTCTTGGTCAAGATGCACAGTTCTTCAGCAATCTCTTGGCTCCAAATAATTATTTACAGTGGTTAAAATATAGAAGGAAAACTATAATGGCAGCTTCTGATTTGAAGACCAGAAAAGGAACAGAAAAACAAACCAGTGAGTTATTTTGTTACCATGGACTTAAAAGCCCTGGCCCCAGGCATTGGGAGCTTGGACTCTATTTAGGACCCGCAAGAAACAGAGGGCTGAAAGTAATTCGGTGGAATGAGGAAATAAAGTAAGGCTTTCTCCTTGAAACTAGGGGGGCATGGTATATGGCTCATCCATTCCAAAGAAAACAAGCCAAGCTTAAACAGCTGCTGGTCCCAGTACTTTGGGAGGCCGGAAAATGAGGTCAAGAGATCGAGACAATCCTGGCCAACGTGGTTAAACCCCGTCTCTACTAAAATACAAAAATCAGCTGGGGATGGTGGTGCGCACCTGTAGTTCCAGCTACTCAGGAGGCTGAGACAGGAAAATCGCTGGAACCTGGGAAACCGAGGTTGCAGTGAGCCGAGATTGCGCCACAGCACTCTAGCCTAGTGACAGCGTTAGAGTCCATCTCAAAAACAAAAAACAAAACAAAACAAAAAAGAACAGTGCTGAACAAACCAAAAACAACGAGAAGAAGAAAGAAAAGACACCTGGGATTCTAGCTCTAGAGTCACACCATCCAATAGAACTGTCTATCAAGATGCAGGAGAGCTGTCCTTCATGGTAGCCATCAGACACAATTGGCTAGTGTGAATAGAAAACTACATTTTACATTTTATTTAATTTCGTTGACTATTCAACTTAAATATTCATCAATGGCTAGTGGCTGCCTGACTGGACAGCACCTAAAGGCATAGGGAGAAGAGAGGATGTGGAGGGGGACTTCATGAATTGAGGACAGACTTCTGCTGGTTCTGGAATGGGATCTGCCCTCCCCAGAATCACTGCCTTATAAAACCCAGTTATAAAGTGGCTGCTCAGGGGTTACGAGAGGCAAGTGCTAACAGCAATACAAAGATAGATAAGCACCAAGAAAAGTAGGCAGGGAGAGAGACAGAAGGAGAAAAATATAAAACATAATCTCATCAAATGAGACTGGAATCAAGTGTTTCAAACACATGAAGAAATTGTACCTTATAAAAGTCAATAAAACTCTAGTTAAAGCAAATTTTATGGAACTAATTGACAAACGTTTTGGAAGATGTTTAAAATGCTCAATAAGATGAATTCTATATTAATTTAAAACAAAAACAACCAAAAAAACTTTCTTA
Source organism: Rhinopithecus roxellana (assembly GCF_007565055.1). NCBI lineage: Eukaryota > Metazoa > Chordata > Mammalia > Primates > Cercopithecidae > Rhinopithecus > Rhinopithecus roxellana. The sequence continues at coordinate 9,388,910 of NC_044559.1, forward strand.
TGAAAAAGAATCATAACATATCTTAGACATAAAAAATACATATAGTATTAAGTAACTGTAATATAAATTGAAAAGTACATTAGATGTGATGATCATAACTCCATATAATTTAGCAACAAATTTGTAAATCAAAAGGTCGTACTGGGAGTGAAACATTGAGCACACATGGACACAAAGAAGGGAGTGACAGACACCAGGGCCTACTTGAGGATGGCAGGTGAGAGGAGAATGAGGATCACAAAACTACCTATTGGGTACTATGCTTATTACTTGGGTGACAAAGTAATCTGGACACCAAACCCCCACAACACACACTTTACCCATGTAACAAATCTGCACCTGCACCTCCTGAACCTAAAATAAAAGTTGGAAAGAGAAAAGAAAAGAGAAAGATGGTCCTGGGAAACTCACCTATAACCACAGTCAGAGGGACAAAGGGATATATCATACAAAACACTTAGGACAGAAGGAGAGGATATAGCATATGCTCCACAGTAATCCCACAAAAATAAATGGAAACAATAGCAGATGAGCAATATTTGAAAAAAAATAGCTGAGTATTCGTAAGATTAAAAACGGATATGAATTCTTCAATCAAAAAAAAAAAAACACTAACAGTACCCAAACATGTACTTTTATTTTATGTAATTATTTATTTTTAAAATTTTGAGGCAGAGTCTGCTGTGTTGCCCCAGGATGGAGTGCAGTGGTGTGATCTTGGCTCACTGCAACTTCTGCCTCTTGGGTTCAAGCGATTATCCTGCCTCAGCCTCCCGAGTAGCTGGGATTACAGGCATTCACCACCACACCTCACTAATTTTTTTTTTTCTTTTTTTTAGTAGAGATGATGTTGCAACATGTTGGTCAGGCTGGTCTTGAATTCCTGACTACAGGTGACCCGCCCACCTCAGCCTCCCAAAGTGCTGGGATTACAGGTGTGAGCCACTGTGCCTGGGCCAGAGAGCAAGACCCTGCCACAAAAGGAAAAGAAAAAGAAAAAGAAAAATCTCAGCCCACAACTAGGTACTTTATAATGAAATTGAAAAATATCAAGGGTAAGGAGAAAAATCTCAAAACCAGCCAGTGGTGGCATTAGAAAAAAATTCATAAATTGTGAAATGTTGAATTTGTTATAATTGTTACCTTAAGAAGGAATGCAACAAAAGGGAAATTTTCAAAAAGCTCTTCATTGTTTCTGTTGTTTTACTTTGTAAAAGGACCCTGAAGTTAACATATTTCTTTCAGTTTGTTAGCATAGATCCTCCTAAAAATATCTCATACAACTAATTTATTATAAAATGCATTTCAGAAAATTCTGAACTAGACAATTTCTAGGTTCCCTTCTATGATACATTTCTGTGTATATAGCACTGTCTTACCACTCGGACTTCCAGTAAGAAAGAAAAAGAGGGAGAGAGTGAGTGAGTGAGAGAGAGAGAGAGAGAAAGAGGAGAGAAGGAAGGAAGGGTTAAGAAAGGAAGGAGAGGAAAGGAAGGAGACAATAAGAAAAAAATAGATAAAATAACAGCAATAAAAAATGCCACCACTGGCTGGTTTTGAGATTTTTCTCCTTACCCTTGATATTTTTCAATTTCATTATAAAGTACCTAGTTGTGGGCTGAGGTTTTTCTTTTTCTTTTGAGGCAGGGTCTTGCTCTCTGGCCCAGGCTGGAGTGCAGTGGTGCAAACAACCTGGGCAACAGAGCAAGACTTCAGTCTCAACCTCCTGGCTCAAGCAATCCTCCTGCCTTCGCCTCCCAAGAAGCTGGTACCACAGGTGTCTGCCACCACTCCTGGTTAATTGTTTGATTATTATTATTATTATTTTTTTTTTTTTGAGAGACAGGAACTCACTCTGTTGCCCAGGCTGGCCTCAAACTCCTGGCCTCAGATGATCCTCCTGCCTCCGCCTCCCAAAGTGCTGGAATTACAGTACAGGTGTGAGCCACTGTTCCCAGGCCTGATTTATTTAATTTTAAAATTACGTGTTTTCAGCCAGGCACAGTGGCTCACACCTGTAATCCCAGCACTTTGGGAGGCTGAGGTGGGTGGGTCACCTGTAGTCAGGAATTCGAGACCAGCCTGACCAACATGTTGCAACATCATCTCTACTAAAAAAAAGAAAAAAAAAATTAGCGAGGTGTGGTGGTGCATGCCTGTAATCCCAGCTACATTCAAATAATTATATGATGAAATTGAGTGCAAAAGTATTTTGTTTTTCTTAATACAGTTTATTTTGTAATATATCAAATATATAGTTTTTTTTTTTTTTTTTTTGAGATGGAGTCTTACTTTGTCACCCAGGCTGGAGTGCAGTTGTACGATCTCAGCTCACTGCATCCTCTGCCTCCTGGGTTCATGCAATTTTCCTGCTTCAGCCTTCCAAGTAGCTGGGATTAAAGATGTGCATCACCACGCCTGGCTAATTTTTGTATTTTTAGTAGAGACCAGGTTTCAACATGCTGGTCAGGCTGGTCTTGAACCCCTGACCTCAAGTGATCCACTTGCCTCAGCCTCCCAAACTGCCGGGATTAAAGGCATGAGTCACCGTGCCCAACCTCAAATTTACATTTCTTTTTGATTGGGTGTCTAGAATAAAATATTCAAAAATAATAAACTTGATATACATGTATCATTTCTAAATGGTTAGATTTATAAAGCACAATGCTATATAACAAATAGGTTTTGTGGTATATATCAGCTGAGCATCAGCCCTGCGTGTGAAAAAGATATATAAGTACTTGTCCAGGATGGAGACTCACAAGATTTATATAAGAAAAAAAGAATTTGTTCAAGATGCTTTAACGTTGCCTATGATTTTTTTAATACAGTAAGATTTGAAGTAAATATTTTTGATATTTGTAAAGAATTACTCCATCTGGAAACTTAATCAAGGAGGGCATGGAAAAACGTATATAAAGATTTCAAATCCCAAAATGGTAACTAGGCAATCATCTTGGAAGCTTTTTCAAATTTCACATGTCTCCCTGGAGATTTTAGTATGTCATTTTGGGGAGGTATGCCTTCTGTTGCCCTAACCACCCACAGGCAGCATTTAGCATTGCCACTCTAATGAGCTACTATTGCTGAAAAGATTGTCACAAATCCCTAAGATATGCCTACTTGCAAAATGTTGAGTTCAAATGCTGTAAATTGATAAAAAAAAGAAAAGAAAGGGAGTGGTGGGTTCATCAGGGGGAGGAAAGCTTAAAGGCCAGGTTGGAGCTGTTCCTACAGCACCATGTTCAAATGTGGAACTCCAGACCGTACAAAAATCTAAATATAAATCTGGTCATCAGATCATTAGCAAGATAAGAGGATAAACATATTTTAATCCATAGTTTTTAGTTTAAATGATAACTTAAGTGTTTTCATATATTGTATGAAACTAGACATAGGCTCCACATAAATTCTAATTCTAAGAAAGATGAATGGGAAATTGGCAGGCAAGCTTGAGACCCTGTCAGGCAAATGCCAAAATAAAAAATGCTTTAATATGGGTGGATCACTTGGATAGATCTTCTCCCTCAGCAGAACTGCCTTTTCTTTGTTCCTCCTTCTTGTAGATGGTAAAAGGATAAAAATGGCAGAAACAGTGGAGTCTGAACATAGCATTATTATACAAATACCATTTTTCTTAACTTTATGTCAGTTATCATAATTTAAGAATGTGACCACAGTACTTTCAAAACACATTTATCATATTTATGTACATCTGATACAAAGATTAGGTCCCTTATTATTTATTCAGCAAATTCCCTCTTCCAAAACATCCCCAGCTCGGTACATCTGGATCACTCAAGGAATCATCAAGGGACTCGTGTGTCCCTTCAGTTTTCAAGTCGGAGATAAGAATAAAAAACAACACTCGTGCCAGTTGGAATTCAGTGCTTCCTGATAGTTTCAACACCTGATTCTATTCTGGGCTGCGTTCCCTTCCAATCCACACTGTATCTGCCTCACTCCAACTCCTTACCCTTAGCATGACCTGCCACCTTGTCAATTTCTTGTTTTTGAATCACATAGTGGTGGAAGTTTCTGTATATGCGTAACATGCACAATACTTCTAAAATAAATTACTTCAATAAATTACTTCATATGCATTAAGTATCACTGTTTTCATGGGAAATACTAGTTTAAGGCTGTGGAAAATTCTTTGGTAATTATCGTAGCTCCAAATTTTAAAACGAGTTGCTCTGGAGTTCGAAATTCTAGAGGTAAAATTTATAAACAATTTGTTTCCAGATACTGCTTTCAAAAACTTCAGTCTTCTATATTGTCAGTCAATTTATTATCTCTATTCCATTGTCATGAAGCGAATGCAGCTGTTACAGTCAGTGTGTGATGACAGAAACTATTGGAATCCATGGGGAAATCTCCAAGTATTTACTTTTACAAGATGAGATGCATCACAGCCTGGCAATCATGGTGTGACGCTCTCTTCAAAGCAGCACTGCTTTCTGTGCTATGGGTTGTTTCTCTTCCTCCTCCTGCTTCACAGACAGCCAGCATCAGCCTCACAGAGTGACCCAGAGTCTGGGCCTGAACAACACCCACGCTGGTGAAAAGATCAGAAGACTCAGGTTCGAATACTAACTCCATCATTAATTTTGTTAAGAGATGGCAAGTTGCTGAGCCTCTAGGCTTCTAATATATCCCTATATGTTGGAAAATTACATGGTAAGAAGAATGAAAAAGTTTTGCATTTCGTAGACACTGAACATGTATAAGCTAATGTGGATCTTGAGCTGTTTGCTGCCATAGCTCAAAGTTAATATCTGCAAATCGGGATGCACTGGTGGGGACTAAACATTGTGAGATAACATGTTTTAAAGCACTTAGAAAAGCCTCAAGTGCTCAACAAATGTAAACAAATAAAATTAACACTACTACTATTACTACCAAGAAATTGATTATCCAAAAAGATTGCTTTATATTCCTTATGTGTAGAGTACACTTTTGAAATTTTCATCATCCATCAGAGTTTATCGAACTGTTCTAAGTATATTGAATGGTGCTTACAACTGGTGCTTCTTGCTTCATCATAGGGCTCTATCCATACATTCCTGAACTGAGATTGATGCTCTTGACCTCTTAATTGCTTGTGACTTACAAATATGTCACCAGACTCTTGGGATCTCAAAAGGACTCAAGTACAACCATGTAATTCTGATCAAGTGAGAGGCAGGAGTACTTGACTGACAGATTTATGCTGGGAATTTAGGTTAAAGTTTAAGGGAAAACAAAATGTTATTTTATAGTCATTAGCCTCACTAGCTTGAGAAAGATGAAGTATGCATGCATGCATACTTCAGCATACACATTCAGCATACTTCATACATACACATTCAGCAAAACATGTAGAAGAAACTGACAAGGGAAGAAGTTTTGGAGTAACAAATGGTGGAAAATTGTGGTTTAATGACTCATATTAGCTTGCTTTCTAGAGGTTAACAACTGTTTATTATAATGATTAAAATATACACAATTGTTATAACTTGTTTTGTATTTGACTATAAAATATCTTCATCTATAATATATAATTTATTATAATATAGAGATTCTTCTGCATTGTCCTCTTATATGTGAGTTTAATTAATTCCTTACCAAATCTCCCATTTTTAAATAGCAAAATTCAGGCTCAGAAGGCAATATGATTCAAAACCTCACCATTTTGAAAACAGAATTTCTTCCTTGTGATACGAGTTAAAGGGGACGTATTCCCTTGTGTCCAAGATCACTGATATTTTCAATTAATTGATTTGTTTAATTGGCCAATTATTTATTTATTTCTTCTGCTGGACTCCCTGCATTCTTCCTAGACAGTTTAAAACTACCATTCATGCCACAGGATGTAGAGACAAAGAACACAGAAGATAACTTTGAAAAAAGAAAAGCACCAATGCTCTGCCTGCATATGGCTTCTAAAGAAACTTTTATGACAAAACAGATGGTTTTAAAAAAAAGAAATGATTCTCAAGCCCAGCTGACATTATACTAATTAGATGATCAGAAGACACCTACCAAAAGTGATCTGATTCTAATACCAACATTTATAAAACATCATGTTTGCCTCCACTTCCCAACAGGCTCTGTCAAAACCTAGCTGCAGTTCTTTTCTTCAATTTGAAATTCTTTATTCTTAAAATAAAAGCTGTGCCCTCTTTCCACCTCCAACTATTGGAGACATCCCTCCCATGGGGAAAGATGGAAATTCTTGGCTCATCAAAGTGATGTATTAATAATCTTGGCAATATTTCAGTTTAGTATAGGTACTTTCCAAACTTCCACATCAAACTCTTTTCATATGTCCAAGTCTCCTCAAATGACAAGCCTTATATTATTTTCAAGCTGGTTTTCTTGGGCAGAAATTTTCAATGTATTTCTCAGTCTACCATGTAACCTAGATGAATCAGTTTTTAGTGTGCGATCTAACTTGAGACTTTGATCAAAATGATTTTCACTTGCAATGTCTGTCAAGGGCTGAAAGTAAGTTCACATGGACTGAAGCCTGCTGGTCTACCACAGGTGAAATACCATATCCCTAATTGTACTTAGCCCTGCTGAATTTCTTCTTGAGGATGGTCAAAGTGTGATGGGCTTATCATGCTTCATCTTGAATACCTTCCTTTTTCCCAAATTATTCTTTTGTATCTGAGTCAATGCATAGACCAAGTTATGCCCTCATAGTGTATGTTAGAAATCATGCTGTGTGCTTTGAATGCACACACACACACACACACACACATCATCCATATATGCATACATGTTTTGAAAATCAGAAAATGTTTATTTGTGTAGTATTGTGTTCTGGAGAAGAATAATTCATGGATATTGTCTTCTTACTGGGGCCATGGACCATAGGAGTGGGAGAGAAGGCAAATCTAAAGCACTAAATGCAAAAGGCTAAAATAAGAAATTCTCTCTGCATCAAGGAGTGGAGCAAGTGCACCAAGTAGGACGTGTCTGCTCGAAGCTATTAGAAATTGACATGATTTGCTATAATAAGTATTAGATAAAGGGCACATTTTCAAGTATAAAAAAAGAATTGGCCAAGAGTTTAGAAGGGAAGAACAATGTCTTAATTCTAGCTTGACAATAAAACAAGGATGCAGCTACAATTTTGGACAAAAGTGGTGGGATAAGGATGATCTTTGCCTGTAGCTAAAGAAGAACATTAAAAATAATTAGAGCAAGAAGAAGATCCCCAGGGGTTATAACTAATAATTAATTTACTGATACTTCCTCCCTCCATCCCTTCTTCCTTCCTTCTTTCCTTCCCTCCCTCCCTCCCTCCCTCCCTCCCTTCCTTCCTTCCCTCTGTCCTTCTTTTATTTTCTTTCTTTCCTTCCACAATCATTAAGTGAGTTCTTAACAGGAACTTCCCTTGGTTAGACAATTACTTCAAGATTAACACAAATTGATCCTAATCCATTTCAGGATCTTGGAATGAAGCTTTCCCTAATGCCCATGTGTTTCAGAGACCCATAATATGTTCATATTTCAGAAAACTTTGATTTGCCCTTGGAAAGCCCACTTCCTCTTAATAAGATGTTATAAAGTTATACGGTCAACAGTTCTATGATGAGTTAGTCATAGAAATGTCAACGAGACCAACATTTGCTTTTTTAAACAATGAAATATTGTGAAGTACAGGTGTGGTATAGTAGAAAAATATAGATCTTTCTCACTAAATAAGTTTGAGTGTTAAGCATACTGTGGAATTTGGAGAAAGGTCCTGAGTACTATTAGAAGCAGTACTGACAGCGAACCCATTGCATACTTTCTATGAGCCAGGTACTTTATGTGTGTTCTCCTTTGTTCTTCACAACCACTCTGTGGGCTAGATATTTATATTATCATCATTTTACAGATAAGAACACTGAGACTCCAAAAGGTTTGGTAACTTGCTTAGTAAATAGAACAAGAGTGACGTAGAGCTAAGACGTGAATCCGAGTCTGTCTGAACTTTAAACCCATTTTCCTAACAACTACACAATGTCTCCTCAAAATAATTTATTTAATAGGGCTCATGTAGATCAATAAAAATGTTTTCTTTGGTATTTTTGTACTTTAAAATGTATTTTTGCAATTTTAAGTCATTTTATCATGGTATTATTTAATCTTTTGGATTATTTAAAGCATATGTTAATGTAGACTTTTCCCCGTTAGATTCCAAGGTGGGCTACTCATATCATCTTGTATAATTTTCCTGCTTCTTTAAGCACACCCTCATATACTAACCAGTTTTACACTAGTATTAAGTAACTTCTTTCTAATTTTCTCATGATCAATCAGCAATTCACATCTGTTTGAACTGGTTTTATCCTGGCATTGTGCAAATGGCTCATGAAAGAACATTTCCAAAGAAAATAAACAAAAATCAAATGTGTTATGAACTGAGATGCTTTTGGGTTCTCCTTATTTACATGTTTTGCTATAGGTAGGAAGTGAGAAAAATCTAGGAGGTTAGCAGATGATATTTTTAAAAAATAGCTACAGAAATACAGTTCTGTATAGCTGAAAAATTGGTTGCCTTGATAAATTTAGCTGTTTACAACGTCAGATGGATTTTTCTTGCCAATCCTCTCTCTTTCATAAGACAGGGCAACTGTGCTTCACCTACAACCCACTCAGAGCGGGACTGTCACAGCCTCAAAAAAATCGCACATTGATCCAAAAAAGCAGATACCGATGGGTCCCAGAAACGCAGGCCAATTACAGACTGACACATTCCGATGACTTTCTGAAATGAGGTCTGGAGGCCCCTCACCTCCCCCGCCCATACCCTACAACCACCAAGGGTCGGTCCTCCCTTCTCTGCTTCCTACCCCTTCCCACATATTTATGCTGCTAACACAATTTAAGACTTACTAAAGTCATGCTAAAAAGGATATCATTCCAATTGCCCACTTGCTATTGAAGTACCGGTAAGTCCTTTAGTTTGTTGGTAATATAATATTTTACCCATCCAGCCTTTGAATATTTTAGACAATCTACTGACATAAAATTGGATGCAGTGTTTGTATCTCTCAGCTCTCGTTATAGAAAATGAATATGTATGATCCTCTCTTCTCTAAGAAGAAAAGTTCATGAATGAATTTCTTGGGATCACCACAAGATGGCTAGCTGCCTGAGTCTTCTGGACAAAATCCAGAGATCACCTTGGGAATATGAATTTCTCTATAATTTTTTTTATAAAACATTTCTTCAGTTTGACAGCCACTTCCATTCCTTTCAGTTACCTTAAACAGGTTTAGGTTTACTTTACGGGACTTCCCTAACAGTTTCTCCTACTTCATCATCCAACAATTCCAATCATGTTAAAATTGTGTTTGTGTTGTCATTTTATGCCAATTGAATTCAACAACAAAAAGTGGTGCAAGTATCTTTGATTATTGGATCTTCCTTAAAATAGGAGCAATTTATAAGGCCCCAAATATGAAAGTTTTTGTTTTCCCACTTCATCTACATTTTCTAAGCATTATATATCAGCATCTGATAGTGGTACCATAATCTTTGAAAGTCTCAGTCTAAAAGAGACAGAAACAAGTGTAAACAAACTAGCAGAATAAGATGCTCTGACAGAAGTACCTAACGTATGCAAGAATGCAGTGGAGGGATGTTTTTCATAGATCGAATCATAGACAGCGGCCTTTAAGTAATTCATTTAATTTGCAATATATCAGCATTCAAACTGGGCAAAGTATGTGCTATCCATTTTACTTGAAAATGGTCAGATTCACAAAGAGAAAGTCGTATCTCTCTGCTTGCTCATTTTCTTTTGCCCAGGTAAAGTTGAACACACTCCTGTAAGCATTCTGTCAAAACCCTTGGCCTTTTGCTCGACTCTTGGACTTGGTTTTTCCATTTGACCAAGAGTTCCACAAAGGGGCCATGTGCTTGGCCTTCTCAGGACCAGACCCTACAACATGCCTGTTGCTAACGAGAGCCTCAGAAAATGCTGAGCAAATGTTAGAAAAAGATTGGCTTATTTACTGCTCTAAGCATGGCTAGCTCTAGGCAGTATGGAAATCAGGAAAAGAGGAAGTTATTTTTTTCCCCTTAACCATCTTTCCCTGTGCTTGTCATCATTCTAGGTTTGTACCTCATTCTTGTCCTATTTCCTGATTTACTTAATTTCCTTTCAGCCTTGTTAATTCTGTGATGACAAACTATAAGGTCAGAGTGCCCATTTTAAATATATACTTTAAGTATGCACACATATATTATGATTATAAATTTGTCAATCACTCGTCTTGGTATAACAGGAAAAGTTTCACTACCGTGATGGTCTCCAGGGAAAATATTTTGAGTTAAGCAGTTAAATTATGCGAAGTAAACCATGGCCTGGTTTTCCTTCTTGGGAGTCGTATCTCTGTTTAAAAATTAATGATAGTCTTGCAGGGACATTCTGGAAGGCGTCTAAAAAGTCAGTGTGTCTTTTATAGCAAAACAAAAAGTGATTCTCCATTCTGCCTGAGAATGTGAGCACTTAGGAGAGGCAAAGAATGGATTGAAGAAATGTTGCATGTGCACATAAGACAGGGGCTGATGATATAATGCAAACAGACGACTGTCAAGGTGATTTAGTACATCCTTTCTCAACTTGGACCACAGATGGAGGTGCTGACTCAAAAAGCCTCCAGAGGAAGCCTGCAAGTAAAGGTTTTAAGGGAGAGGCTACCCCCGCAAATATCATACAATGCACTACTTCAAAATGACATAAGTGAGGTTGTCATTCCCTAGATAAAATAAAATGGTGGACACATCATCTGGGAGAAGTCAGAAAAAATTTACTTTAGAGAACTTGTCAATGGAAGAAGAAAAATACAATATTTTCTTTAAGAAATTACATTTAACAAAATATCTTTATTTTCCTGGGTATAAATTTATATAACATAATAGTAGAAAATTTTGAAAATGAAGAATAGAGAGAAAACAGAAACACCTCTCCCCAGAAGTAATTACTGTCAAAACTTACAAAAATTTTCTTCTAGCCCTTTATCTAGTCATAGTCATAGTATTTTAAAAATACATTTTAGTCTATATCTAGATGCACACACATATAGCTGTATCCAGTTTTTATCTCATGAGTTTTCACACTCATACATTAAACTGCGATCCTATTATATTTAACCATTCTGTGACTATTGTTCCTTTGTGTTTCCATTTTCTAGTCTTATATATCATGCTGAAATTTACATTTTAGTACATATTTTTCCTTTTTTCTTCATTATTTTAATAAATTACAGTATCAGAAATCAAATCACTCAGCAGTAAAGAATTATATGGGACATGAAATGATTAAGAATTACTAGGTCAACATAATTGGAAGTAAAGCACTCCTCAGCAAATGTAAAAGAACAGAAATTATAACAAACTGTCTCTCAGACCACAGTGCAATCAAACTAGAACTCAGGACTAAGAAACTCAACCAAAACCGCTCAACTACATGGAAACTGAACAACCTGCTCCTGAATGACTACTGGGTACATAACGAAATGAAAGCGGAAATAAAGATGTTCTTTGAAACCAATGAGAACAAAGATACAACATACCAGAATCTCTGGGACACATTTAAAGCAGTGTGTAGAGGGAAATTTATAGCACTAAATGCCCACAAGAGAAAGCTGGAAAGATGTAAAATGGACACTCTAACATCACAATTAAAAGAACTAGAGAGGCAAGAGCAAACACATTCAAAAGCTAGCAGAAGGCAAGAAATAACTAAGATCAGAGCAGAACTGAAGGAGATAGAGACACAAAAAACCCTCCAAAAAATCAATGAATCCAGGAGTTGGTTTTTTGAAAAGATCAACAAAATTGACAGACCGCTAGCAAGACTAATAAAGAAGAAAAGAGAGAGGAATCAAATAGACGCAATAAAAAATGATAAAGGGGATATCACCACTCACCCCACAGAAATACAAACAACCATCAGAGAATACTATAAACGCCTCTACGCAAATCAACTAGAAAATCTAGAAGAAATGGATAATTTCCTGGACACTTACACTCTCCCAAGGCTAAACCAGGAAGAAGTTGAATCCCTGAATAGACCAATAGCAGGCTCTGAAATTGAGGCAACAATTAATAGCCTACCCACCAAAAAAAAGTTCAGGACCAGATGGATTCACAGCTGAATTCTACCAGAGGTACAAGGAGGAGCTGGTACCATTCCTTCTGAAACTATTCCAATCAATAGAAAAAGAGGGAATCCTCCCTAACTCATTTTATGAGACCAACATCATCCTGATACCGAAGCCTGGCAGAGACACAACAAACAAAGAGAATTTTAGACCAATATCCCTGATGAACATTGATGCAAAAATTCTCAATAAAATACTGGCAAACCGGATTCAGCAGCACATCAAAAAGCTTATCCACCATGATCAAGTGGGCTTCATCCCTGGGATGCAAGGCTGGTTCAACATTCGCAAATCAATAAACGTAATCCAGCATATAAACAGAACCAAAGACAAGAACCACATGATTATCTCAATAGATGCAGAAAAGGCTTTTGACAAAATTCAACAGCCCTTCATGCTAAAAACGCTCAATAAATTCGGTATTGATGGAACGTACCTCAAAATAATAAGAGCTATTTATGACAAACCCACAGCTAATATCATACTGAATGGGCAAAAACTGGAAAAATTCCCTTTGAAAACTGGCACAAGACAGGGATGCCCTCTCTCACCACTCCTATTCAACATAGTGTTGGAAGTTCTGGCTAGGGCAATCAGGCAAGAGAAAGAAATCAAGGGTATCCAGTTAGGAAAAGAAGAAGTCAAATTGTCCCTGTTTGCAGATGACATGATTGTATATTTAGAAAACCCCATCGTCTCAGCCCAAAATCTCCTTAAGCTGATAAGCAACTTCAGCAAAGTCTCAGGATACAAAATTAATATGCAAAAATCACAAGCATTCTTATACACCAGTAACAGACAAGCAGAGAGCCAAATCAGGAATGAACTTCCATTCACAATTGCTTCAAAGAGAATAAAATACCTAGGAATCCAGCTTACAAGGGATGTAAAGGACCTCTTCAAGGAGAACTACAAACCACTGCTCAGTGAAATCAAAGAGGACACAAACAAATGGAAGAACATACCATGCTCATGGATAGGAAGAATCAGTATCGTGAAAATGGCCCTACTGCCCAAGGTTATTTATAGATTCAATGCCATCCCCATCAAGCTACCAATGAGTTTCTTCACAGAACTGGAAAAAACTGCTTTAAAGTTCATATGGAACCAAAAAAGAGCCCGCATTGCCAAGACAATCCTAAGTCAAAAGGACAAAGCTGGAGGCATCACGCTACCTGACTTCAAACTGTACTACAAGTCTACAGTAACCAAAACAGCATGGTACTGGTACCAAAACAGAGATATAGACCAATGGAACAGAACAGAGTCCTCAGAAATAGTACCGCACATCTACAGCCATCTGATCTTTGACAAACCTGAGAGAAACGAGAAATGGGGAAAGGATTCCCTATTTAATAAATGGTGCTGGGAAAATTGGCTAGCCATAAGTAGAAAGCTGAAACTGGATCCTTTCCTTACCCCTTATACGAAGATTAATTCAAGATGGATTAGAGACTTAAATGTTAGACCTAATACCATAAAAACCCTAGAAGAAAATCTAGGTAGTACCAGTCAGGACATAGGCATGGGCAAGGACTTCATGTCTAAAACACCAAAAGCAATGGCAGCAAAAGCCAAAATTGACAAATGGGATCTAATTAAACTAAACAGCTTTTTCACAGCAAAAGAAACTACCATCAGAGTGAACAGGCAACCTACAGAATGGGAGAAAATTTTTGCAACCTACTCATCTGACAAAGGGCTAATATCCAGAATCTACAAAGAACTCAAACAAATATACAAGAAAAAAACAAACAACCCCATCAAAAAGTGGGCAAAGGATATGAATAGACATTTCTCAAAAGAAGACATTCATACAGCCAACAGACACATGAAAAAATGCTCATCATCACTGGCCATCAGAGAAATGCAAATCAAAACCACAATGAGATACCATCTCACACCAGTTAGAATGGCAATCATTAAGAAGTCAGGAAACAACAGTTGTTGGAGAGGATGTGGAGAAATAGGAACACTTTTACACTGTTGGTGGGATTGTAAACTAGTTCAACCATTATGGAAAACAGTATGGCAATTCCTCAAGGATCTAGAACTAGATGTACCATATGACCCAGCCATCCCACTACTGGGTATATACCCAAAGGATTATAAATTATTCTACTACAAAGACACATGCACACGTATGTTTGTTGCGGCACTATTCACAATAGCAAAGACTTGGAATCAACCCAAATGTCCATCTGTGACAGACTGGATTAAGAAAATGTGGCACATATACACCATGGAATACTATGCAGCCATAAAAAAGGATGAGTTTGCGTCCTTTGTAGGGACATGAATGCAGCTGGAAACCATCATTCTTAGTAAACTATCACAAGAAGAGAAAACCAAACACCGCATGTTCTCACCCATAGGTGGGAACTGAACAATGAGATCACTTGGACTCGGGAAGGGGAACATCACACACTGGGGCCTATCATGGGGAGGGGGGAGGAGGGAGGGATTGCATTGGGGAGTTATACATGATATAAATGATGAATTGATGGGTGCTGACGAGTTGATGGGTGCAGCACACCAACATGGCATAAGTATACATATGTAACAAACCTGCACGTTATGCACATGTACCCTAGAACTTAAAGTATAATTAAAAAAAAAAAAAAAAAGAATTACTAGGTCAGATGCTAGAATTATGTTAAATATATATTTTAAATACATACACATAAATTCTGATTTTAAATTGATACAGAGTCACTGCAGAAAATTTGCAAGTTATTCATATTCTTACTGTATGTCCAACGTACATATGAGTTTTAATGTAAATTGAAGTCATTTGTATAATGTTTTCTAAATAATATACAATATTCTATTTTATAAAATTATTATTTGCGATTGTAATTATTAATGGCTGCGTTAAAATCATATTGATGTGTCTTATGTTATCTATTTAAGTTCCTATTAGGAGGAATCATGTTCAATGAAGCTGTATGAACCTTCTTACAGACATATGTTTCTCGTAGTTTTTTGTATAACTAATTTGAATACATTTACAAAAATGAATTTATTCCAAAAATATGAGCATGTCTTTCTTTATTTCTTTTAGAGACAGGGTTAAACTCTGTCACCCAGGCTACAGTGTAATGGCACAATTATGACTCAGTGCAGCCTCAACCTCTTGGACTCAAAAGACCCTCCTGCCTCAGCTTCCAAGTAGCTAAGACTACAGGCATTGCCACCACACCCAGAAAATTTTTTAAATTTTTAGTAGAGACAGGGTCTCACTATACTCCCAGGCTGTTCTCAAACTCCTAGCCTCAAGTAATCTTCTGGCCTTGACCTCCCAAAGAACTGGGATTACAGGAGTGAGCCACTGCACCCAGCCAAGTTTGACATTCTTAAGAAATACACACACACACACACACACACACACACACACACACACACACAAAGATAAAACATAGCAACAACAAATAAGTGCCAAAAATAATCTGCCCAAATTTTAAGAGTTCCCCCAAACCTATATCATTTTGAGAGGTGAAGCCAGCTGGACTTCCTGGGTTGAGAGTGAGGAATTGGAGAACTTTTGTGTCTAGCTAAAGGATTATAAAGGCACCAATCAGTACTCTGTAAAAATGCATCAATCAGTGCTCTGTGTCTAGCTAAAGGATTGTAAATGCGCCAATCAGCACTCCATAAAAACTCACCAATCAGCACTCTGTAAAATGCACCAATTAGCACTCTGTAAAATGGACCAATCAGCACTCTGTGAAGTGGACCAATCAACACTCTGTAAAATGGACCAATCAGCAGGACATGGGCTGGGCCAAATAAGGGAATAAAAAGCTGGCCACCGCCTCCAGCGGCAACTTGCTCCGGTCTCTTTCCACACTGTGGTAGCATTAGTCTTTCACTCTGCACAAAAAATCTAGATGCTGCTCACTCTTGGTCCGCACCACCTTTAAGAGCTGTGACACTCGCTGCAAAAGTCCATGGCTTCATTCTTGAAGTAAGCGAAACCAAGAACCCACCAGAAGGAATAAATTCTGAACACAATTTTAGTTGCATTTAACCATAATTATATAACAGAGGGATTATTATTATCTTTGTTTTATAGGAGAAAACCTAAGCACAGAGTGATTTAGTAACTCACTCACAGTCACATCGCTTGTAAGACATGGGGCCAGGATGTACCAGGGCAGGCTGGCTCCAGTGCCAGTGTTCTTCAGGTAGAAACAATTATGACGTATTTAAAATGGAATCTAGTATTGTTGGAAAATAGGCAATGTATATAGATTCCTTTGCTCTTTTAAAAAATGCAGTTATCACCATTCATTCATTAAATAAAATACTTGATATTCAAGTCTAGCAATGTTAAAAAAATTTCTAACTGTAAATTTATTCAAAATAAATGGATGCTGTTGGCTTGACATCATGTATCACATTACTTAGGGAGATTGAACAAAATGCAATTTAGCAGGATTTTATACTAAGGGATAGTCAGGAGAGGGGGAAATGTGGCAAAGTAGAATGTGGCTAGTTGGAAATTAGTAAGGAAGATCAAATAGGTCAATAATGAATTGTGGAAAACAAGACTGACAGGAGTGGGCAGAGGCAACCTGGGGTAGAGCAACATCTTCTGTAGTGACATCCAGTAGTGCAGCAAACAGTGTTGAGGGGTGGCCCATCTGTGAGATGCTGCTTCCCTTCCTGTGGCCTGACCCTCTCCTGGCCAGCGTTCAGGGCCATGAATATTACAAGGAAGGAAGTAGCTCTGCCTCACAGTCTCAAAAATTACCATGTATTTTTCCCCTCAGTTCTAAACATCATTATATTGATAGAGGCAGGAGGCAGACAAAGGCCTAGGCAGATATGGAAGAGTCCCTGCAGATTCTCCAACCTATTCCGCAAGTGTTTATACCAGATGTTTTGTGCAAGTAAGGGAACGGCACAGGGGGCTTGCCTGGGCATACCTGCAACAGACTGGAGGCCCACCTGCACTTGGAAAATGGGGTGGAGCCACCAGGAATTCGTGCTTTATGCCGGGGAGGAGCTCGGCCTCTTTGTCTGCTGTGTGGTGGCCCTGGTATTCAATTTGGGAGGTGGAAACCTGCCTGCAGGACTTCCTCTCTTTGCTAAGAGTTTCCTCTTGGCTTAATACATTCCATTCTTCTCACTGTTCAATATCTCTGCATGCCTAATTCTTCCTGGTCTTGAGACAAGAACCGGATTAGCCGAGCTAAGGAGCAAAATATCTTGTATCAATATCATTGAAAAAGTGCTGAACTGGAAGCCTGAAAGTTTGAATTTCTAGTCCTAGTTCTTCTATTTACCAAAAAAGTGTCAACAAATTGCATACATTCCCTATATCCCTATATCCAGTTTTCCCATAAAAACTGAATTAATAGTTACTTTTGTGTGTGTGTGTGTGTAAGATGGAGTCTCACTCTATCGCCCAGGCTGGAGTGCAGTGGCACAATCTCAGCTCACTACAACCTCCACCTCCCAGGTTCAAGGGAGTCTCTTGCCTCAACTTCCCAAGTAGCTGGCATTACAGGCGCTGCCACCACGCCTGGCTAATTTTTGTAATTTTAGTAGACAGGGGGTTTCACTGTGTTGGCCAAACTCCTGACCTCAGGTGATCCACCCACCTTGGCCTTCCAAAGCACTGGGATTACAGGCATGAGCCACTGCGCCCACCAATTGTTACCTTTTATTCTGTTTTATTAGGATAAGTCTTATTGGTTCAAAAAATATAAAGTACCAGGAAAATTTTATTTGAGGGGAGGAATCATGGCATGAGAGAAGAGCACGTTTTCACTAACATATGCTGGATTGGAACCTCTGCTTAGCTATATGACTGTGGGCATTTGCAAGTTACTTGATCCCTCTGGACTTTGGCGCCTCATCAATTAAGGAGAATCATTAACAGTTCTTTTACAGGTTTGCATAAGAATTAAACAAGACAGTGCAAGTACCATGCCTGGAGCAATGTTAGACACTATAGGCACATCATAAGTTCCCATTTCTTATGTTTGGAAATAGGTATTAAAGAGAGAAGAAAACGGAGAGAACCTTGTCCTTCACACAAATAAAAAAGTAACACTGAGATCCTGTTCTGGGTCTATTTATGTATCTGTCCTCTTCATATCTCAAAATATGAGACTTGGCCTCATAATTCTAGACAAAGCCCACAGTCAGTGAGATCTGAAAGCATGTCAGCAACCAGGACTTGGATTTGGATCTGGAATTCATCACAAGTGTGTGTGGGGGTGGCAGGGGAGGCAGCAGGTTGGCAGGCAGACAGTGCTAGAGAAAATCAAATAAAGGTAATGTCTAATTTTAGGACAAGAAGACAGTATTTGAACAGCAGTGAGGTCAACAGGCAGCAGTTAGGCTCAGGGCTCAGGATCCCATCACTGGAACTGCTAGCCCTTCATAAAAGCCTTGTATTGTGAAGCTGGTTTTTCTGGGCATGAGAGAGTGGGGCAGGGACTTGGGGGACATTTATGCTTCTTTCCCCAATCTCGTACTTTCACTGGGGGTTTTCTAGAATCCAGCTGTTTTTCTTAAAGTTGAGATTATCATAATTTTTATTCATCGGGATTCTGATTCAGGTGCATCATAAGCCACTTCCAGGTGAGGGAAGAAGAGGGGGAAGGAAAATAAAAACAAGAGAAAGACAAGGCAAAGAAAGAAGAAAGGAGAAGAAAGAGGAGGAAAAGAAGGAGGAGAAGAAAGAGAAAGAGGAGGAAAGAGAGAAGTGAAGGAAGTATCAGGCTGGAAGAAAGAGAATGAGCAAGGGCTGTCAGGGAGACATGAGTGTTGAGAGATTTTAATAGGGATATGAGATGAACTTAATTTTTACATCATTTAAAAAATAACTGAAGAAACCAATAGAAACCAATATTCAGTTAAAAACAAACTGAAGGAACTGAAGAAATACAGTGAAATAAGGAAGCTAACAATACTTAAGGTAAAGTGAGTAATTTTTGTTCTGGATTGATGTAAATCTCTCCAAATGGTGCAGTGGGGTTGGGAGAGCAGGTTTGGTCATATGAAGGGGAGATGGCATGTTGTCAGTTTCATGTGAGCAAAGATTCTTTGCATTTTCTGTTTTTATACCTCATTGGAAATTTTGCTCAGTTACACTCTATGTAGAATTATAAATTCTGCTTTATCATATATAATTGATATTTTATACTTCTGATGGTAACGTCTTATTTGTGTGAAATATTTTGTAGGAAGAGGATAGCATGTACACTAGAGCCACTCTCCACTCCCGCCTGCATGAAATGAGGCTTTCTCCATTTGATAAGGCTTAGGGGGAGCTAAAGAGGGCAATCCTCACCCATCTAGGAAGAGAGATTGCATGCAAATTGCTTCTGAAGTTAAGATTTCCCTATGTTCCTGTGAAGTGAAAAGAAATGACAAAAAATGTGGCCAATTCTAAGTTTAAGAAAAACACTCTATTGAAATTTGAATTTTCTCTCTGTATAAGAGATTCATGTGGGCATGCTTCTCACTGGCCATTCTGCTACAAAGCTAAAGATTTCTGTCTGCCCTTGTAACCCATTCTGCTTATACGCATGGAAATAAATTATGAAAATGAAGGCACCAGACAAGGCAAATCTTGCTATGTGGACTTATGTCTGGTGTGGCAAATAGAATGAACAAGGAAAGAATCAAAAAGGCAAAAAGAAACAGGGAAACGGTCATTATAAAATAGTTTCAAGAAATTCAGCCTCTTAGTGCTCAGACTTTCATCTTCATTTACCCTAGTTTGGCAATGTATCTTGGAAAGATTTCCCCAAGCAAGAATGAAAAAATACTAAATAAAATGTACGAAGTCTATTTAGTCTTACAAACTATGGTAAAGATGTTTAGTGCTCAACCATATCTGATTTTCCTCTCCTTTCTTCATTCATTGTACTTCACGTTTGCCTTCCAATTAGGTGAGACCAGAGTCCCAGCAAATAAAATGTAACTAGAACTGAGAATGTGCCACTTCAGTTTGAGGTAATGCAAAGTATGTAATTGAGTATTCTTCCCCTCCAAAATCTGCTCTGGAAAGTCATTCAACTCACATCATAATTTTAAATATAAACATTAATTGTGTTATGCTATGAGGATTTGGGGTACTTGTTTGTTATTGAAGCATAACCTATATTGACTACTACTGGGGCTTTATGGAGTCTTTAGTCATTCCTGGGCATCCAGCAGACTGTGATCATCATCATTAATGGTAATTCTGATGCTTTTTGAGATTCCTAAACATTCCAAATGGGTGAGACTTACATGCTTAACTGACAGGAATGGAAACCAACTGAATTTATTCTACTAGTGTGTGCAGAATCCAGGAGAAAAATGCCTTGCTTAACCAGGTTACAGGCATTTTTATGAAAATACATTTCATAATCAGTATATCAGCATTCACTTTATAGTTCTTTCTCAGGTATCTTTTGATATTACTGGAAGATAACATTTTTACGTGCTTCAATCCTTTTTCCTCTCAAAGAATCAAGCTCATGGTAAGTATTAGGGTGAACCACATGAGACTGCCAACATTTGACCATTTTTGATCAGCAATTTTATAAGGTGCCATCTTGTGTTTCCTTTACTTTGAAAAATAAAGCACTTTATAAAAGCAGATATGATTCCTCCTTAACAGTTCTAATGATAAACATTTTTTCTGCTAAGGAAAAAACTAAGAGAGCTTTAAAAAATCAGGATTCAGATATACAAATTATAGATATGTGTTTAAAAAATTCTTTCTCTTCATCTCTCTATGGAAAATTATATTGGGGCTTTTATATGCTTAAGCAACTTAAAAATCTATCAGGAGCAGAAATCAATCTGTAATATACAACAATAAAATGTGTATGGAAATTACATCTAAAATTATTGAGACTATATTTTCTTCTTTTTTTTTTTTTCCTAAAAAAGACCTATGGATTTGTTCTAGGTGAATGCCATTCTAAACTACATGATTTATAAAACTGCTACCTAATAAAATTCTAATTTATATGCAGAAATGTGTTTACTTCTTGGGAAATAAATATTGTTGTGATTCAGAAAACTGAAATTAGCTCATTAATTGGAAGTGTTCAGTAAATCCTTTCTAAGTGAATGACCAACCACCACAGAAGCAATTTTCTAGAAATAATTTTGGCCATTAAAATCCCAAAACTATTTGCTAACCAAAAAGAAAAAAAAATCATGAAGACTGACTAAGGAACAATTTCTAGTAGCAAACATTAATTAAACAATAACCAGTCATGTTATACCACCAATATTTGGGATGTTTCAGGAAAGAACATTGTAGTGATTCTCCATTCAAAACACTTTGACAAACATTGGTTAGGTATCTGCCATCTATCAGGCACTATGAGAAACTTTAAGGGGAACATGGGTAAATAAAAACTGCTGAGCTCAAGTCTAGGTGGCAGATTAGACATGTAAGTACATAAATACAATACATTGTGATCAATGCTGTAATACAGATATGTTCAAGGGTACTGGATGTACATGTAGGGAAGTAAATAGCTATGACTGTGGAAAGATATAAACAACGACTTATATTTTACCTGTATCTTACATACTGTGTAGGAGTTTGTAAGTGCACTGGAGGTGGAAGATAAGAGCAGGAGAGCACATGGGTGGTAATGTGGAAATGAGTGTTCATGGTGAGTTCAAGGATGTACTGAATGTGGCTGAAATGTGAGGTGCCTGGCAGGAGAGCAAGGACTGAAGATTAGTTTAGGAAAATCATGTGTACTGGGACCTGCAATGTCTAGAATGGCAGGAGAAATTATTTGAAATTTAGCTGAAGGCACTGGAGACTCATTGGAAGAACCCGAGTAAGAGAATAAGAGGACCAGATTTGGGAGATAAGTCTGCCTGCTGGGTGGCTGTGAGGTGAGTTAAAGAGGTGGGGACCAGCTTCCTAGACCTACTCTTATTCTAAGGTTTATATTATTCCACACCCCCACCACCCACCATATTACATTTCAAATTCAAGGGTGTACCTCTCTACACCACACACATCACGTAACTTCACCAACACACAACTTGATTCCTGCCTTTTAGCTCTGCTCCTAAAATCCCTATATGCAGCACCCTCTTCTATCCTCCCAAACCATGGCCACTCCTCAGAATTTAGTCCAATTTCTCTTCTGACAAAAGCAAACAAACAAACAAAAAGCAGAATAACAGAATCTGCTGAAATAAGAGATCTAATAACTGCAGTTTATATCTAATAATTACAAAGCTTAAAGAAGAGCTAACTCAGAAGTACTAAAATGATTTGATCTATTGATATATTCCTGATAGTTCAGGAAACAAAGATGGCATGAAGAATAATTACAAGCAGGGATGCAGTGATGGAGGAATGTTAATTAGGCACCTAGGAGCAGCCGTATGAACTCCTTGATCGTAGAGAAAAATATAAAAGCTGACAGTCAAATGACTGCCTGCTGAGTAAAAGCACAGAATTTGGTTCAACTCAACATGAACCAGGGAAAAGTACATTTTGAAGCCCATTAAGCCTTGAGAAGACTATAAATAAGAAAATCCTAAGATAAATCCAAAGTGGTTAATGAGGCCAAATGTCTTGATTGACCTAAGATGGTTGCTCTGGAGGGCATGATGACTGACTTTCTGAGAGAAAGCTGGTCAGCAGGAATGCTGAATTGATTTTATTCTGTTTCTTTAACACGAAGTCATCTGGACCCAAGTGTAGTTCTCTGAGAAATCTAAAAATATGCTTCCTCTCCCATAACTCATTATTCACTGACATTTACAACTCCCAGTAAAGTTCTGTTATTGTTCTCTTCAGAGCTAAAATATGCATTTTTTCATAGACCCAAAACCTATATCCATTGATCAATTTCAGCGATTTTTGTCAAACCTAGTTGAAAGGGCATCTAATTTTGAGGAAAAGGAAATAAATAAAAACGGAGGGCTACTGGGACTTAGACACAGCCACTTTAATTCCTGAGATGATTGTGTTGCATCAAATACACTCATGCACTGCATAATGACGTTTTAGTTAACAACAGACTGCGTATATGACAGCGCGCTGTCCAATAAGATCATAATGGAGCTGAAAAAGTCCCATTGTCTAGTGACATGGTAGTCATGATGTTGTAGTGCACTGTATTACTCATGTGTTTGTGGTGATGCTAGTATAAACAAACTTCCTGTACTGTCAGTCCTATGAAAGTATAGCACAGAGGGCCGGGTGCAGTGGCTCATGCCTATAATCCCAGCACTTTGGGAGGCTGAGGTGAGTGGATCACCTGAGGTCAGGAGTTCAAGACCAGCCTGGTCAACAACCCGTCTCTGCTAAAAATACAAAAATTAGCCAGGCGTAGTGGTGGGCACCGATAATCCCAACTACTTGGGAGGTCGAGGCAGGAGAATTGCTTGAATCAAGGAAGCGGAGGTTGCACTGAGCCAAGATCATGCCATTGCACTCCAGCCAGGGCAACAAGAGCTAAACTCCAGCTCCAAAAAAAAAAGAAAAAAAGAAAAGAAAGTATAGCACATAGAATTATGTACGGTACATAATATTTGATCATGATAAGAAATCTCTGTTACTAGTTAGTATATTTTCTATACTATAATTTTTATGGTTGTCTTAGAGTATACTCTTTCTGAGTATACAGTATTAAAAGAAAAAAGTTAACTGTAAAATAGCCTCAGGCAGTTCGTTCAGGAAGTATTACATAAGAAGGCATTGTTATCATAGGAGATGACAGCTCCATGTGTGTTATTGTCCCTGAAGACCTTCTAGTGGAACAAGATGTAGTAGAACATGATGATATTGGTGATCCTGACCCCATGAAGGCCTAGGCTAGTGTATATGCTTATATCTCAGCTTTTAACAAAAAAGTTTAAGAAGTAAAAAAAACCAAAAATTATAAGCACAGAAAGAAGCTTATAAAATAAAGATATAAAGAGAGAAAATATTTTCATATGGCTGTACAATGTGTATTTTAAACTAAGTATTACTACAAAAGAGTAAAAAAAATTGTTTATAAAGTAAAAAAGTTACAGCAAGTTATTTACAATTAAATAAAAAAATTTTTTTGCCAATATAGTGTAGCCTAACTGTACAGTGTCTATAGAGTCTACAGAGTGTACAGAGTAATGTGCTAGGCCTCCACATTCATTCACCACTCACTCACTGACTCAACCAGGGCAACTTCCAGTTTTTGTATCACAAGTTCCTAAGGTCCTGGTCAGTCCTTCAGAACAAGAGTACTTACTTCCTTTTTACTGAGCAGGACTGAGTTTGAATTCAATGAGAAAACCATGAAGCTCCTTTCTTTCCGTAATTCCTTTCTTCCTTTCCAACTTCAGTGCATTTTCTGTAATTTATTCATCCCAGGGTGCACTTACACAGCGCATCTGCTTCATCATTATTTCATTATTTCTTCTTGCTTTAAAATTGCATGAGCCATCGAGCAGCTGAGATGATAAATAGGAAAAATCACCTGGGCTCTTGGAGATGAGGGTGTGGTTAAATTTTGGGTGGCCTCTATCTATTCGGCCATCTACATAGTCTTCCTTGTTCATTTTTCATGTTTTTTCTTATTTATCCTTTAATATTCAAAACTAAGGCCTTCTTATTTTGTAGATGACTTGCCTTACCCTCCCTTCCTATATTCATGATCTCAAACCCATTGCTATCAAGTTTTTTCCCTGCTGAGAGATCCTCCAGATATCCTAAGTTTAATTCCTTATCAAGGCACTAACGGTTCTTCAAAATCTGCCCAAATGATATTCCCTTGATACTTCCTACACTCCTAGTCAGGTTTTTCTGGAACAACTTTTTGTACCTTTGCTTGCTTCACATCTTTTTCATGCCCCAATCTTCTGTTTTGCAAGACACGGCTTTGATCCTTTCTCCTTCCTAAAGCATCTCTTGCCCTCCTGAGTTCTTCCAGAACTTTTATTGAGACCACTGTGTTGTACTCCATTAATTACTTAAAGGCTGTACATAGAATATATTCAAGAGTTTTACTGTTTCTTTGGTTTAGAGATTGTCATATGTAATGGGGGTTAATTTTCAAAGCTAGAAAAGGAAAAAAAAAACAAAACAGTAATATTGACAAAAATGTATTGTTTTGTCTGCTCCATCAATGGTAACTGATTACTTCTAGTGCTCAATTTTGAAATTTGATTTTCAATGGCATTGGAAGAGAAGGTTTCTATAGAAAGATATATCCCCCAAAGCATCAACTAGCATACGTGTTTGCCTTTTGGTTCAATTTAAAATACTTTTCAAAAACTAGGAAACAATGTATAAAGACATGTTAAATGGCCTTAATTTGGAAGCAGACTGCCATCACTTTTAAAAGAAATGGAAATATGAATCTCTTCCATTGTGATGCAATCAAGACTTCTAATTTATTTGCTTAGTGCAAGAGAATGATTACATTACCCATTATCCCTGAGGGAATGGGCTGCTTTCTCAATCCTCCTGCTTTAATCTCCATATCTGTATTATTAAAATGTATCCTTGTATCTAAAGATAATAGGATTACCTGTCTACGGGGTGCTAATGCTACTTTATTGTTTAGTGAGATCACTAACCCAATACTTAAAACAGTGAACACAGGGGCGCTCTGAATATATACACATTTCCAGGAAGCCTCCTGTTTGCAAGGACGTAAACTCAATTCAGTAGCATGCAGGCAAATAGTACCTCAGAGCTTTTATCCATAAAACAGCATTTCCACAACATTTTTTTGCCTGTTTATAGTTTAGGAAAATGTAAAGAAAAATAATGCAAGTAAGAAAGTTGTTTTCTAGCTCTAGCTCTTAACTGTTTTGAACTAAAATCACTGGAATTTGTTATTTTTGGAAGCACAACCATTTCACCACAAAAATACAAGTATTACTAAAATATATGAGCAAACATATTTCAACAGGATGGGCTAGTAAACTTAAACTAATGTAGAGTGTCTTTTATCACTATAAGGTAAGTGGAATTCTAGGTTGTATCTGCTACTTATAGTTTTTCAATTCTTGGAACTTTGCTGAAAATCTCATGTAAGCTTCCTTAGCCATTTCTTTAATATTAGCTTAAAGACACCAATTTACTTTGCTTCTGTAAAAACATAATGATAAAAATATATACATATAATGACAACAACAATGGTAACAGCATTTTTATTGAATATTGTATGTATATTAGGTGTTACCGTAGGCAAGTTACCCATTATTAATTTAATTCCTCCATTTCATGATGCTATTATATACAAAGTTCTACAGTATATACTGTGATCAAGGGAAGAGATAGAGGAAGAAAAAGAGAGGAAGGGAGGGAGGAAGGAAGAAAAGAAAGATAAAGGGAGGGAGGGAGAAATACAAAATTAAGACACGGTCTGTATTTTCACGAATCTGTTTGGGAGAGGGTGTGTGGTAAACATCTGCCAAATTTTCCCCACAGCATGATTTGCAAAGAGTTTTAGTTTTTGTTCTATTTAAAGAAACTGAAGCTAGAAATCATGGATTATATGTGTAGATTATATATGGGAGTGAGTTTTGTAAGAAATTCAAACAGTAGACCAATACTCAAGAAAACCTTTAAGTCTCCATCAAAGGACTGGTGAATAAATTCCTATGTTTGCAAACATAAAATATTTAAGAGATGTATGGATATTCGGAATATTTTTCTCTTAAACATAATTTTAAAAATAATTAATCAACTATTCAGCGGTCCTTGCCCATAAATGAGTCATTTCCACTAAATTGTACAAGGTCACTCAATTTGTTAGAGCAAGCATTATTATTACCCTAACTAAATCAGGTTGACTCCAAACTTCAAGATAAATAAAAAGACATTTTCTATCTCCTTATCTATCTGTCTGTCTATCTATCTATCTATCTATCTATCTATCTATCTATCTATCTATGTATCTATCTATCGCCTACCTATCTATCATCTATCCATCTATCTTCTTATCTTTCATCTGTCTATATCTAAGTGAACAGTGTGTGATATTCACAAACACAATGGTAGCTCCAAAGAGTAGGAAGGGACAATGTGCCTGTGACAAGGTTTGTGGTGACAGAGCCTTGCTTAGTATCCAGTCTAAGGGTACCTGATAAACAATACACAGTGAGAGGACATGGTGCTTCAAGAGAAGAGCACTTTAAAGTCTCTTTGTTTTCCTCCTCCTACTCTAGTCACCTTTCTAAACCTTTTATTCTCCAAATTTTCTTCTGAATCTATGGCTCTCATCTCTTGGCAGACAGAGCAGCCTCTTGAGAGCTATCAGTGCCTTTAAAACCCCTTGTTCCCTTGCCCAGTGTTCTATTCAGCAGGTGGTTGTTGAGAACTGAGCTTACACCCACCACAGGCTGTGCAGGAAACCAGGGAAAAAGAAATGCAGGTATTAAGAGTCTCTTCTGAGGACCTTACCAAGCACTGGTGTATTAGAAGATATAAAAACAATGGGAAGTGTTCTCCTCCAAAAGGTGGCTTGCAAATCACTGTAGATTTATTTTGTGCCTCTTACAGAGCAGGAAGTGTTGTAGGCACTCTATCACCTTTGGAGGAGAATGTCCATCACAGTCACTCAGATCACACTAGTTAATAAGTCAGTTCACTTCTGAACATACTATTAAATAGCAATGAAACCAAAAGAGTAACTCCTTCATTTTAGAAGGTGTCACTTTTATTGACAAATGACATTTGTCAATCTATTGATTTATTTGTCAATTTATTTACTTGAGAATATTACGCACAAGAAAAGCCTAGTAAAGCACTGGTGTTTCTGCCAGGCCCGGCTGAAGATTTCACCAGCTTTCAGCAAAAATATTGGCATAATATTTCCAACTGGACTGAGTTATTCTGAAATTGTTCTTCCTGCACATTTTAATTTTATTAAGCTTATAAAATCTAATATTTATTGAGAATCTCAGCATATTAGGCATTTCACATTAATTGTTTCAATTGTCATTACCACAGTTGTATGAG
This sequence comes from Rhinopithecus roxellana, assembly GCF_007565055.1. Taxonomy (NCBI): domain Eukaryota; kingdom Metazoa; phylum Chordata; class Mammalia; order Primates; family Cercopithecidae; genus Rhinopithecus; species Rhinopithecus roxellana. The sequence goes on from NC_044559.1 coordinate 9,417,014, forward strand.
GTAAGTACAATTATTAGCTCCAGTTTACAAATGAGGAAACTGAGTTACAGAAAATCTAGTAAATTATACACAATCAGTCAATTGTTCAGTCAATAGTGGCAGTGGTAGATTTCAAAGAAGGCAATTTTGTTCCAAAACTCAAGCTCTTAATTGCTACCTTCTAAAGCTTACCCAAAAGGCATTTTTTTTTCTCACGTGGTTTTTTATCACAAGTCAGTCTTAACAACCATGAGTGATGCCCCAATTATATTTTAATATTATACTGTTCTTTGACATAAAATCCACTAATGTCTGGTCTAGACCCTGGGCTTCAAGGCTCTAGAGAAAACAGCCTGAGTTGTTTAGAAAGAAGTAAACCTGCCCTGTGGCAACACATTTAAACTCTTGCCCAGAACAGCTTAACCTTGAGCAGCCCCAGGATCATGTGGCTCCTTGGCAAGGAGCTTTCAGGCGGGGATTGGACAGTAACTGGAATTGAAGCTGCTTATAATTATCTGCATCATTTTTAGCTTTCAAATTGAATTCCACTGAAACTGCCTAGTGAAACTAGGGCATTTATTATGTGTCTGTAGCAAAAGAAATGGCTCTGAAGAAAGCTTCACCATATTATGATCATATTGAGCTGCATTGAGTATGCAGAGCAAACATCAAATCTGTCGGCTCACAACATGACCAGCAGCAATTCATAAACACAGAGCACTCCTGGAAATCTTGGTCCTTACTGGAAAAGTCCAGAGAATAAAGATTAAAATCATGACAAGGGAAGGGAGAGTGGTCTGGTAAGACATTTATGGTTTGCTTTCTTTAGACTATTTTGTTAGTATTTTAGAAGGAGCATGTGTCCATGTATTACTTGCACGATTAAAATTTTAATTTTCAAAGGACTCAGTGCATTCATTACTTCATCAAACATTGATCGGTTATTTAATGTGTCGGGCATTCTGCTGGTCATTGGTGATTTAGCAGTGGATAAAATTAAAACAATGGCTCATCTCATGCATCACAGTCAAGAGACTAACGTAAAGTACCTTAAAGACCGCAACCAGCCTGTTGGGGTTCAAATTTCACCTCAGCAGGTATTAGATGTGAGGCACTGCTCAAGATATATATCGTCCATTCCTCAGTGTCCTCATCTAATATACTATGATTGCAATAATAGTACCTATTTCATAGGGTGGTATTAAAAGTTATATGATGTCAATATAAGTAAAGGGCTTAGACTAGTGTTTGGTGATTGGTAAAATTCATATTAGTTTTGTTATAACTAGCTACATGGATAATGCTTTCCATCAGATCTTTTTCTATTTGTATAAACCATGGCACTGATATAGATGAATATGGGATATGATCATATCAAAATGGATATTTTCATAGCTCTGAAATGAAAAACATAGTGCAATTTGTAAAATGAAGGTTAGTACATAAACAAAAGACTTTTTCTTTTTTCTTTTTTTCCAATAGGTAAGAACACAGACTCTGAACACTAATTACCTGGGTAGAATCCCAGCTCCATCCCTTCCTGTCCCTGTAGACTTGTGTGAGTTAGCTTTTCCCTGTTTTGTATTTTTTAATCTGCAATTAATAATGGTGTTTATCTCATAAAATTGATATGAAGATTGAGATATGTCACCTGGGTATTTGTACACTGCCCTGTAATCAGAAAGGCCCCACTCTTAGTTTAATGCTCTGACATCACCATGTTAAAATTCTTAATAATTTTTGAACAAACAGCTTTGCATTATTTTTCACTGGACTGACCTTACTAATTATGCAACCAGTCATCATGAGAATTAAATGAGCTAATATATTTAAAGACTTAGAACAGTGCCTGGCACAGAAAATGCTATGTAAATATTAACCACTATATTATTATATTCCTTTATTTAGATACCAGAGTTCTTATTTCAAGTGATTATGTAAATGCAAGATTTTTCTTTTCACTAGAGTAAGAAAAATATTTGTTTTTTGTATGAAATGTAAACAATTACTTAGCTGAGCATTAAACATGATATACCAGCTGCTATGAAATGCCATAATTATGATGAATATGCTAGCTTTATAATAGACCTTGGCCACAAAACTCTTGAGTATGACTATACAACAGTCCAGAGTCAGACGGAGTGGGAAGAAAAGATCCAACACTTCCTGAGCATCTACTATGTACAAAACAACACAATGGTCATCTCATCAAGTCCTTTCAGTTCTCCTCCAAATTATAACTCTACTTTTGTAGATCATGAAACTAAAACTCAAGCATTTAATACAGCCCAGTCAACATCACAAAACAAAGCATAAAAGTTGAAATCCAGGTCTAACTACAATGTCTCCATTTCCAATGTCATAGACTGTCCACCTAAAATACTGAGTATAAGCGTGGCATATTTGTGAGTCCATCATTACATATGTATGTATACACAGTGCTCAGAAATATCAAGGAAGACATGATCCCAGGAAATTTTTTTATCCTGTCAACATTCTTCTGAGGAAAGGAGCTACATAAAATGCAATAGGCATCAGAACCCACAGTCCTGCAGGCAGAGTGATCTCTTAGGCAAAAAAACTCTGGTAATGTCCGCTGTTGTTCTGTTAAGAGTAGGTAGTTAGGCAGGCATGAGCAAGGCAGGAGAGGGGCCCCCAACCTAAGAATGTCAGGTGATCATCAGGTGATGGTCAGGCAGTTGTCACACTGTCTTTCTAAAATAATAATTGGTTTAAGCCAGTTTCAGGGAAAAGCAGCCTCCCAGTAGATAGGAAACACCTGAAGCAGTGATCAGTCACTTCCTGATAAGATCTCAGGAGTTACGTGTGTGGGCTCAAGCATGAGCACTAAGAGGCAAAATGGCGGAGTTTAACTGGTATATGACCTTCCTCTTAGAACATTTGGCTGGTAAGGGAAAAAGGCCTCAAGTGAGCACGTGTACAACTGCAGTAAACACACCGTGCATGTGGCCCCTTCCAAGTGCTGGCAGGCCACTGTGCATGTGGGCAGCCGCTCAAAAGGGAGAATCAGGGGAGAAGTAATGCAACCCACCAAATCATGCAACATACAAAACCCAAGAGAAAGGTCAAACAGTGTTTTTGACTCTCTCAAGTTGCCCACTTGGTTCTCTTCCAAGTGTACTTTACTTCCTTTCATTCCTGCTCTAAAACTTTTTAATAAATCTCCACTCCTGCTCTAAAACTTGCCTCAGTCTCTCACTCTGCCTTACACCCCCTTGGTCAAATTCTTTCTTCTAAGGATCAAGAATTGAGGTAGTGTTGCAGACACATACAATTTACCCCTGCTCATAGTTCTATGATTCTAAGAAGTGTTCAAGTCTGTGAAAAGAATTTCAGAGAGTAAAAAAGAAAGAGGGAGAAAATGGCCACAAGGGAAGAAAAGTCAGAGAAAGATGAGAAAAAAGCAGAGAGATTCATTTTTCTATTTCTTCATTTTTGCATGAATGATTTTGTTGTGTGTAGAAGTGTCAGTACCAGAAAGAGCACAGTCTGAAATTGATTCTAAAAACAAACCAAAAACTCCCCAAAACTTTCAACCACCCCACGCAAACTCAAATGAAACTAATTTTGGGCCATGTGTAGTGGTGCACACCTGTAATCCCAATAGTTTGGGAGGCTGAGGCTTGAGCCCAGGAGTCTGAGACCAGCCTGGGCAACATGGTGAAACCCCCTTCTCTATGAAAAGCACAAAAAATATCCCGGTGTGGTGGTGCACACCTTTAGTCCCAGCTACTAGCAAAGCTGAGGTGAGAGGACAGCTTGAGCCTGAGGTTGTAGTGAGCTGAGATCATGCCACTGCACCCCAGCCTGGGTGAAACAATGAGACCCTTCTTAAAAAAAAAGAAAGAAAGAAAGAAAAGAAAAAGAAAGAAAGAAAAATAATTTTGAAGAAAATAATGGGAAAAATTGTATTTAAATTACAAAATACATGCTCCAAATTAAAATTGTTCAGATATCTAAGAAAACTGAGGACTGATTGAAGTTTTCTCTGCCTCGAAGTGACCTAGAGACCAACAAATGCATTAACTCCCCCTAAAAGCAACTCTAAACTACAAAAGAAAAAAAATGTTCAAAGAAAAAAATCAAAATGCAGAGTCCTCTACTAGAAAATAACAAATAGAGGCTGGGTGCCATGGCTCAGGCCTGTAATCCAGCACTTTGGGAGGTCGAGGAGGGCAGATAAGTTGAGGTCAGGAGTTCAAGACCAGCCTAGCCAATATGGCAAAACTCTGTCTCTACTAAAAATGCAAAAATTACCCGGAAGTGGTGGGACACACCTGTAATCCCAACTACTCAGGAGGCTGAGGCAGAAGAGTTGCTTGAACCTGGGAGGTGAAGGTTACAGTGAGCCCAGATTGCGCCACTGCACTCCAGGCTGGGTAACAGAGTGAGACTCCATCTCGGAAAAAACAACAAAAAAACACAAATAGAAATGGCAGACCAAAATATATTCACCTTTTTCTGTGATCTAGGAACATGAATAAGAGGGTAGCTGGGGGCAGTCTCCTGATGTGCCTTCACCTTTAGAGTGACAAATAATGCAAATACCCTTAGCAGGAAAATAAGTTAATCTTCCTTAAGGCAATACAAACAGATGTTTCAATTTTTTTATCAACATAATATGTGGTGGATTATGATTATTAATGAAGAGAGTTGTTCAGTTTTGATATTACGATAGTTTTTTTAAGCATGTGAACAAAAGGGCTGGGAATTTTTTCTGTTGATTCCTGTAATAAGTCCCTCTTCTGCATAGTGTGGCTGGCCTTGCATCAATTAAACTCTTTCTTTACTGCAATGCTATTGTTTTTTCCTGTTGATTTTAAGCAAAATAAAGACATTTTGTTTCTGTTATTGAATGAGAATACACCTCCCTGATTCCTATATGATATTTTTTTCTAGCTCTGTGTGGAATTACAGAAAGATCGTGTGAATATTTTTATATTTGGATGGATTCAAAGAATTTGTCACCCTTTAAGGATGGCTCTTGCCTAGTTATGGAGATACAAAATATGATCTCTGCTTATTTGTGAGTGAAGTAAGGTACATCCCAGGTAGAGTACTAGAACTGAAGCTGCCTTTGCAAATATTATAATAGTGAGAAAATTATGACAGTGGGGGAGATCTGATCTAGCCAATTCCCCTCTTGTCTTGAGCTTTCAAACTGCTTTTAATTATTCCTTGACTGTTTAAGCCAAGCCAGCTTTGGGAGGCATTTAATTTACAGTTTAAAATGATAGTAGCCTTTCCCCAAAACCCAACCACTTTTGTAAAGCTAATGACAGACCACCAGGCTAGGCGGATAGAGGGGGCTGAATTCTGCTAAGGTGTAGACATAAAGAATTGCCAATCACTATTCAAGAGATCAAAAGATATGCAGTTTCCCCGATTACTCCTGCAGACAGCATCACTATGATCGAACCTAAGATTGGCCTTTTGAAATGACTTTATGGATTCTTTGCATGTCTGACACCTGGCTTCACCTGAACTCACCAACTGCTCTTGTGGCCTCACCAGACGCTATTCAGCACATAGGAGGACCATCTCCCACAATCCTATGACTGCACCCCCAACCAATCAGCAACAAACATCCATTGCCTAGCCACTCCCATCACTTCCATCACTTCCCCAAAACAACCTTTGAAAAACTCCAAGGTCACCTGGTGGGGTGGCTCACACCTGTAATCCCAGCACTTTGGGAGGCCTAGGAGAGTGGATCACCTGAGGTCAGGAGTTCAAGAGCAGCCAGGTCAACATGGAGAAACCCAGTCTCTACAAACATACAAAAATTAGCCAGGCATGATGGCAGGTGCCTGTAATCCCAGCTACTCAGGGAATTGGGGAGGGAGAATCGCTTGAACCCAGGAGGCAGAGGTTGTAGTGAGCCGAGATCGTGCCATTGCACTCCAGCCTGGGTGACAGAGTGAGACTCCGTCTTAAATAAACAAATAAATAAATAAATAAAACCCCCTAACCTAGAAGCCTTTGAGGAGATATAATTCTCTCTCCCCCATGGTATGGCCAGCCTCCATGTCAATTAAACTCTTTCTTTACTGCAACTATGTGTAATTTTGTTTGTGCAGTGGGCAGGAGAACCCATCAGGTGGTTAAAGAATTCACTATGGCAGGTGGGGTTGGAGAACAAAACAGGACTTCATCCGAGAGATTTGAGACTTTGCCTCCAGCACAACATTCTCACCTTACCTGAATGCACTTCCCTGGAAACTGATGCTCCCGATGTTACCAGATATAAAGTGCTGGATGAACCATCCTTCTAGTAAATTCAAATGAGTGATAGACAATAAGGCTCATTCCTTGCTGGGATCATAAAGGGGACCATGATCCCAAGGGGACTTTTTCAATTACTTATTAAAAGTCTAGAGAAGATGATTCTTAAGCCATGTTTAAGTGTCAGTATAAAGGCAAATGTGACTCTCGGGGAAAGCTAACAAGTAAATGAGAGACTAAAAAAATAGGCCAGATGAACCAAGAGTTTGAGTTTTTAGCTAGGGATTCTAAACTCTCTCTTTGACAACTAAGAGCCATTGTTGTTTTCGAACAAAAATGAGGCAATATGAAAAAAGACATAGTGTGAAAAGTTTATGTAGTAATATGTAGGAAGGGATTAATAGGCAAAAATGTCAACTAGATGGCATTTGATAACTAATTCCATATTGAGCTCTCCTGTCTCTTTATTTTCATGGTGTGCATATCTGTCACAATTCCAACCTGAATGAATCTAAATACTTGCTTTCTCTAATTTTGCCATACAGAGTCCCAGTTTACACATGTTGCCTTGATACTCCTGGTTCACACTCTTTCACTTTCAAAAATACCCTCATTTGGACAAGAAATCTTATGGCCACCCTGATGTTGCCCAGCCTCTCTGTTGAACATCTTGTATGCTGGACTCATTCAATCATTCTCCTAAACCCGCCTTTTATTGCTGAAGTTCCAAGGTTCAGTACTGAACCCTAGGCTCATTCTCTCCTGGCTCTATGTTCTTTCCCTCTGAGCATTTGAATTCATGACACTGGCTTAAATTTTCACCTACTTAAAGATACTTCACATATTTATATTTTTAGCATAGGCCTCTCCTTTGAGCTCCAGACCTAATCTTCTAGTTGGTATCTTCACATGGATCCCAACTGCAAAGTCATCTCAAACAAAACCTGTCTGAAAGCCCAATGAAGATTTATAGCTGAGGCTACCCTTCCATCCCCAAACCCCCAAACTTTGGATTGTCTCCAGTGTGCTCTCTCCTGGTAGACCTCGTACCACTCATTCTGCACTCGAGCCAGAATCAAGGACTTATCTTGACCTATCACTTTCCTTCATTCCCACATCTGATCTCTCAGCAATCTATGTCACCTTAATTCCAAATACAGTAAGTCTTCACTTAATGTCATCAATAGGTTCTTAGAAAGTGCCACTTTAAGCAAAATACTGTATAATGAAAACAATTTTACCATAGGATAATTGATATAAACAAGAGTTAAGTTCCTACTGCCTATTTCTGGTCACAAAAATATCACACAATTTTAAATAAAGACCTCTACTATTAACCATTGAAATACATGTGAGCTATATATACATTTAAGAAAGATTAATTTAAAAAGTAAGATCATTATTTACCCAATTATTGAAGTTCAGAGTCAAGGGAGGCTGCAGCCTGTCCCAGCAGCTCAGGGTGCAAGGTGGGGCCAGCCCGGGACAAGACGCCAGCCATCCCATCTCAGGGTACACTCATTCATATGTACCCACACTCACTCACACTCCAGCAATTGACCTAATGCATAGATCTTTGGGATGTGCGAGTAAACAGCAATACCTGAGAAAACTCATGAAGGGCTGGGCGTGGCGGCTCACACCTGTAATCCCAACACTTTGGGAGGCAGAGGCAGGTGGGTCACCTGAGGTCAGGAGTCTGAGGCCAGCCTGGCCAACATGATAAAACACCATCTCTACTAAAAATACACAAAATTGGCCGGGTGTGGTGGTGCATGCCTGTAATCCCAGCTACTAGGGAGGCTGAGGCAGGATGATTGCTTGAACCTGGGTGGCGAAGGTTGCAGTGAGCCGAGATCGTGCCACTGTACTCCAGCCCAGGAGACAGAGTGAGTCTCCGTTTCAAAAACAAGCAAACCTGACAAACAAACAAACAAAAAAATGCAGATTTGAGGGGAACATGCAAACTCCACACAGGCAGGGGCCCAGGCCTGGAATTGTTTTGTTTTGATTTGTTCTGTTTTTTTCCTTGTCAACAGTCTAACAAAATGACAGCATTTGAGGACCTGCTGCAGCATTCCTCCTTACATCTCCTCCTCACCACCATGATCACCAAAGCTGCTGTAATTAGTCATGAATGAATGCAGAAAGCGCATTACTACTCTCTACATTGACATTAGCCCCTAAAATCTTCTGTTTGCCATGGGGCCATATATTTCCTTTTTTGTTTGTTTGTTTTACTATAAATCTGATCATGTCTATCACTCAGGTGCATTTTCAAACAAATCAATAACCCCATTTTCCTTCAAATCAATATAAAAAGATGCGCCCTTCCTCCTCTCCGGCCTCCTCTGATGCCACCCCTCTCCTGTGCTCTGGCCACATGGCCTGTTCTCCATTCTCCTGATGGCCTCAGCTCCTTCTCACCAGGCACGCTTTGCACTTTCTGTCCCCACTGCCTAAAATATTTCTTTCCTAGTACCCTCGCCTGCTTGAGGCCTGCTTCTTCCTGGCTCAGCTCAGTCTTCACTGTCTCAGGAAAATCATCTTCATGATTTGGGCTTTCTTAAAAAAGCAAATCTACAACTTAGGGAGACAACTGAAATTTTGCTGATATTAGAGATCAGTAAGGAAAAAACCTAGAAAGAAAACAGAAGAGTTCAGGCCTGAAACTTGAGAAACATGACCATTTAAACACAGGATGGATAGGGAGAGAGAGACAGTGAAGAGAGTAGGGGAAGCCAAAAAACAAAGTCCTCACTCATTTAATTAATCAAAACTTTGCCTGTGATAAATAGATGTTAACATATCTTCACATTATTTTTGACTGCTGCCTAATTATCTCCCACTTGTTCTTGTGGAGAAATCACACGTGTGACATTGGAGTCTTCCTAATTCTGGTTCATCTCTCTGTAATCAGCTATTTCACCACCTGTGAAGTATCATTTACCTCATTTTACAAAGGATGAAATATAGAGGAGAGAAGTTGAGCCATGTGTGTGAGGTCACAGAGCCAATGACAGGGTCAAGATTGGAACTCAGAAGCCAGAGCTGTCCAACTTGAAGTCCAAGCACTGCACCCTGTTCAGCAGAGCTTCCAAAGAATGATAGCCTCTAATCCACTGCTCCCTGTAGCTTCAGATTGGCAAAAAATGACAAATCCAGGCTAGATCAAAGACTCTCAAGGCAATCTGCTCCTTGACGAGGAGTCAAAGATGCTAGGGTTAGCCAGGTTCTGAAATGACCTTAATCCATATTTAGCTAAAAAAAGACCACATACTCTGGGCTTTTCAGGTCACATTAACATATTTCAACTAACGAGACTAATACTACCCAGGGTAAGGTCCCAGCCAGAGATTTATTCTCCTGTAATAACTGGAGCTTACTGAAAGTGACATAACTAAGAAAGAGACACAGGAGTCACAGTGTTGCAGCTGTTTTAAGGCCATAGTACACTGAAGCATGATGGGTTTTCCAGGCACTGGTGAGGACCTTAGGGTGTGGGAGGAGGAGTTGTGTGCATAGACTGGCAACACATGGCGGCTAGGGTCCCAAGCTTATTGTCACAGCTGCCTTCCACCTAAAGGGGAAAGCTGGAACTTGGGCTTATTGCCTCCCAGAGGTGGACTTACTGTGCAGAGAGTGGAGCCCAGGCTTCAGGGTTCATCCCTTGTTCAACCCTCTAAGGAGGATGAGAGTTGATGGGAAATGCAGAGGATTGCAGGTGGAGAGGAGATGCCAGGTTGCAATCAGGAAACTCTCTATGCAAACATGTTTCAATGCATCGCCTAAAAAGAACACAAAAGGAGGACCTGGATCTCCCAGTCTCTGCTAACTTTGGTGAATTCTTTCTGCTTGTAAATTTGTGTTTTTTTTTCTTAAAGAGAGCCCCCCCAAAAAAGTATAAGCTTTAGGATCTACAGGAGACGATACCTGTTTTGTGAGTCCTGGGGATTATGACCTTAGGTTTCTCTTTATATATGTCCTTTAAATCCATTGCTAGACAGGTAAGCTAGGGAAGGAAGATACTGCCGGAAATAACATGGTGGTCATGAGGGAATCTTCCTACAGGTTTCAAAAAGAGCAGGTACTCTCTCAAAATCTCTACAACCATACTTGTTCATTTGGATGTAGAAAAATGATATAGGACTGAATAATATGCATGACTGAGCTAATTAATAATGACAAGTATTGGCTGGGCGTGCTGGCTCACGCCTGTAATCCCAGCACTTTGGGAGGCCAAGGCAGGTGGATCATCTGAGGTCAAGAGATCGAGACCATCCTGGCTAACACATTGAAACCCCATCTCTACTGAAAATACAAAAAATTAGCCGGGCGTGGTGGCGGGCGCCTGTAGTCCCAGTTACTCGGGAGGCTGAGGCAGGAGAATGGTGTGAACTCAGGAGGCGGAGCTTGCAGGAAGCCAGTGAGCCGAGATCGCGCCACTGCACTCCAGCCTGGGAGACAGAGTGAGACCCCGTCTCAAAAAAAAAAAAAAAAAAAAAAGACAAGTATTACCAAATCTCTGATAATTTACCGTGCAATGTGTACAAAAATGAGTTTGTGTGCAATTATGCTGCACATATTTGTACATGTTTGTGTTGATGTGTGTTTGTGCTTCATTTATGGGGTGACTACTGAGGAGAATATTGATTTGTGAGGGAGAGATAGAACAAAAACAGAGATGTGAAAGAAGGCAAAGAGAGAAAGAGGGGGAGACATGATGAGAAGTGGGAAATGAGAGTGGGAAGAAATGATGGATAGAGGGGGTGAGAGTGGGGTGAAAGAAGGCAAGGAGTTCAGGTGACACAGGGTTTTCTAATCATCAGAATCAAGGTCGGTCATCTTGACCCCTTTAAGAAATAAAGTTATTAATTTTTTTAAAAAAAGTCTTATAGTGGTCTAAACAAAGTGATTCTCTGTAAAGTACTCTCTCTTCTTGTCAATTGGGCTCCAAAGGTAGTGGAGGAGCATGCCATATGTTGCAGCTTTTTTATTCTCATTTCACATTTTTGATGAATGTGTCTCAGAGGGGCCATTTCTGCCAATGGCAAAGTTTCTTTATGGTTTGGAATGTGCCTTCTAGCAGTCACACAAAATCTCACCCTGCAAATTGCTGGGGAGCTTTGGAACTTTGAAGTAAAGTAACCATAATTGGTAGCAAGTTCAGGTAGCACAATTAAACTGAAGAACCAGGAAAATAAAGTACTAGAAATTTGTTCTGTGTTCAACTCAAGGAAATCATTACTTTTAGAAAATTGTGCGTTGCCCCAAAGCACCTTAGTACTGGGACTAGTCTTCAAATATCTCAGCTTCACAGTTACTTTGTTATTCCTGATTATTATTGTTATTATTATTATTATTATTATTAACATCATAAATGGCTGACAAGTCTGAGTTACCTTCATTTTTGCTTATTACTGAAACTCTCTAATTGCTCCTTCATATTTATAGGATGGTGGACTTTCAATTTGCAACATACAATATTTGGATCAAACAATACACATCTCTGATTCTACTTACACCACTACCTAATATCATCATGGTGATTACAGGTGACAATGGTGGTGATAATGGAAAATAAAGAAGAATGAGGAGAAGGCCCTCTGATTGATTTCTTGAGCATTTACCAACTTTAACAGCAGTTCCCAGATGGGAAGTAGCATAGCTCAGCCTTAAATTCATGCCCTTCAGGATCTGTGGCTCTCACCAATATCATAAGGCTAAACTCCCACCAGAAAATAGAGGCAATCTATGATGTAAAGGTAGACAATTCCCAAACTGATACTCCTTTCCCATTACTTGTGAAAGCATCCTTTTTTGTTCATCCTTAGGTCACCAGAGCCCTTGAGATAATCTGGGGTATGAAAGGTACTCAGTCCTTGTTTCCTGAATGAATTACTCAATGGATGGAACAGCCGCTGATGGAGGCTCAGAACGCTTCTCAGTCTCTACACACAGCATGGAAACCTGGTCCTAAATATCAAGTTACAGATCTCACCTGTTTTCTCTGGCCATTCCTAATAATAGACACATCGGGATATTATATTAAGATTACAGTGTCTGATATTTTCAAATTGGGGTAAATTTGGCCTGTATCTAGCAGGAACAATTCCAATCTAATAATATGCAGACTTAAGACTCATAGGGGAATATGCAGGCTTGACTCATCAAGGGGAAGGCCAAATACTTATTTCTTGTGGAAATCTCACTGGTTAGAAAATACATTAAAAATATAGAATCTGAGAGGGTAATAAAATCAGATTTCCTAACAATGAAGCATACTAGCCACATTCAGTATCATTTAAGAGTAGTTATTATTGGCTCTCTGTAGTACTGAGAAAGCCAACTGTATCATAAATAGTTCTGCATTTCCAGAGAACCTAACTAATTTTAGACATTCTGTCCGAAGTTCATCTCTGCCTCAAAGGGCTTTGAAAATAAAAGTAAAGGCAAACAGGCAAATAAAAGTTAAAAAGGAAAGGGCGGGGGCAGAGAAGAAGAGGGAAGAGGAGGAGAGAAGAGAAAGGAAGAAAGAAAATAAGTAAGGGATGGAGGGAGGAAGCTGGTTTAATTTTTCACTTCCTTGATATTGAAGAACTGCGTTGGTGAGCAAGAAACTGAAGTACAAATTTAGCTCCTGTATTATTTTCATTGATATATTTCTATTGCTTAGCAAATTTCTACAAAAATTTTGGAATGTTGTCAGCTTTGCATCTAAAATTTTCCTCATGCCTGTGGGTGTGTGCATAAGTATGTATAAACATGAAGTTATCTGAGATGTTACTGACAGAAGGGCTCTTGAGAGCTGTTCTTGAGGTGAACAAAGAGTTACTAACAGAACCATGAAGTCTGCTAATGTTCCTGAATTCTAGCTTCCCAGGTCCAAGTAACTGTTGGGAGCACACACACAACAGGATTGTGACATCCTTGGCAAGGAGTAAGACTTAATACCATTTGGCTGGGGGTGCCCCAGGGCAGGTGGTATACTTTCACCTCCTCTGAAGTCTTTCTCTCTTTAATTTTATTCTCCTCTCCTTTTGTCATTATCCAAGGCCTGTGAGTTAGAAAAAAATTAGCCTTTCCTTCCAGCCAGTAACTCTGTGTAAAGCCTTTTGAGCATGGCACTAAAGACTACTTAGAGTCAATGGGTACTTTGGGTGGACTATTCCACTGTTGAGATATCCAAGTCACAGCTGGAAAAACACTTTAACATCAGATCGCTAAGCCCTGCTCCTGGTGCTGGAGACATCATCTGCCTCACACCCGAGGCATGAAAGAGCCACATCTGGGCATTGTTTACACTCAGAATCATGGTACTGCCTCAGGGTGGTGCCTGTTTCAGTAAAAAGACAAAAATCTCTGTGCACCACCTAGAGAAGAGTTGGTTATGAGAATCATCTCACAACTCTCTCAGCTTCCTTTGGGCTTTAGGTTACGTTCTGACCACTTCTGAGTTCAGAGGACTATAGTCCCTCATTTTTGTGTCAGTGTGGGAACCCAAGGTGAGGAGAATGGATGTAGAGGCAGGGGCACTCTGCTGTGGACTCCAGTCAGAAACACAGAACTCTGCTTTTTTCAACTTAAATCAGGTGCTGTTCAAACTCCCAAAGATGGAAAGGAAGTTTATGTAGAATCACTGTTGCGTTAAAGTTTTTCGATGATGTGCAAGTACCCTACTACACTCTGTATATGTAATGTGTCATGCATTTATTAAAGTCATCTCACAAATGTTTATTACCATATCCATTAAAAATGAATAAAGTATAAAAATGAATAAACACATGGGTGGAGTACGAAGAATAAGGAGTTCTATTTTCAGATTACCTCTGGAAAAGCAAACTGAGCAACAGGAAGCCATGATGGGATTTAACAGTGCAGGATAAGGGGTCAGAATTGGGATAGAAGTCAGATCTGCAGTTTGTAAAGAACTCTAGCCATGGTGAGAAGATGATTCAAGGGATTAACTATATGGCAATATTAAAATAGAAATTATGTAACATTCATCCAGAAAATTATAAATGGTAACTTGGGCTATGGTGGTGAAAATGGAGATGAAAGTGAAATGGATGAATCTGAGAGACAGAAAATCAATTTTTTTAAATGCAAATAAGGGAAAGAGTAGTGTCAGAGGGAAGGCTGAGGATTTCAGACTATGGAACCTGATGGGAATAGGGTCTCACTCCAAGAAGCATACCTGGAAAACAACCAGGTTAAATGGGATAATTAACATTTTAGTTGTGAACAAGTTGAATTTAATTTTCCATTCAGACAGTCAAGGGAAGGAGTTATGAACATCCATATCTCTCTAGAGAGTTTTGAGCTATAATAAAGGTTTGAAGACTTGCTCACATAGATGATAAAGAATAGCACCAAGGAAGAGAATACAGAGTAATTTACGAAGGGGGTATGAGAGCATAAGCAGAGGCTCTCCAGCAAGTGTTGGCTTAGAAGAAAAGGCTCAGCTTGCAAATGGATCTGTAAAGAAGTAGTAGCCATTGGGAGGCAGAGGCCGGCGGATCACCTGAGGTCGGGATTTTGAGACCAGTCTGACCAGCCTGGTGAAACACTGTCTCTACCAAAAACACAAAAATTAGCTGGTCGTGATGGCACATGCCTGTAATCTCAGCTACTCTGAAGGCTGAGGCAGGAGAATTGCTTGAACCTGGGAGGTGTATGTTGCAGTGAGCCGAGATCGCACCACTGAACTCCAGCCTGAGTGACAGAATGAGACTGTCTCAAAGAAAAAAAAAAAAGAAGTAGTAGCTAGATAGTTGGAGCAAAGCTAGTAGAGTGGATGTCCAGGGAAAAAAAAGTCACCACAGAGAGGGTGGGTTCAATGGGTAAAATACTGTTGAGATTTCATGTGAAATAAGCACTCAGAAATGTTCTTTGCAGTCTGTGATGTGGAGGTGCACTGAAGTTACTGAATTGATAGGTCAAGGAATCTAAACAGGATAAAGAAAGAAATGACAATGTTTAGGTTGCTGGTCTGGTATTAAAAAAAAAGGGATCAAAGGACTAGAGATGCTTAAGAAGGTTAATAAAAGATCAAGGTAGGTATTACTGAATCAACCAGTCTTGAGGAGACAAAGTTCTCTGAGAGCACAGCAATGGAATTAGTATAGAGTTGAGGATTAGATCCAAAGTGTGATCATGAAAGTGGGTGGATGTGATGAAGTGGAAGAAAAAATTATTGGAGATGAGACTGTCAAGGTCATGTGTAGAACTGGGATAATAGCAACATTTTAATAAAAGATGGTGTCTATGAAAATTTGTTGATGATAATCAACAGACTAGGATGAATTGTGACATATTGTATCTCAAAGAATAACACTATTGTTCAAGAACTGAAGAAGTACATGCTATACGAAGGGCTTGAGTAATCAGCAGGATAGCAAACCTACTTTCAGAACCTGAGGAACAAAAGGGGAACATAGAAATCAGCCTTCTCTGAAGAAGGTCAACAAGGTGCCGTCAGGTTTCAGGAAAGGGATGGAGCAAACAATCAGAACAATGGCTGGGAATGAAAACAAAAGGATATTCATCAAACGTGGAGCTGAATTCCACACATCATGGTGGAAAACTGATAAAACGGAAATAATGGACATCATCATGAGAAGGCAGAGAATATGGATCATGAGCTGTAGAGTATTGATGAAAGGAAAGATGAGATACTAACACTTCGTTAGTTAGCATTCAGTGACAAAAATTAGAATGAGAGACCTGGTTGTGGTGATCTTTGTGGTCTCTTCAACTCGGGGCTGTGATTCTTTTGTCAATGAGCTCTGGCCTCACTAATGACTAGTTACTGGACCATCATGGAGTGAATGCTGGAGGGTGGGAGTGCATGCTGTGGGACCAGGAATGACAGTGACCCCAGAGACTATTGCTCATACTCAGCCATCATGTGCCTCATTGAGAAGCTGAGAAAGTTATGGAGCACAGTCCATCAAATTGTATGAGTTCATGGACCCCCCTGAAGATTCTCCATCCGTAAGCCTCAATTTAATTACCATGGTCTGCATTATTAAGACTAAACCCCAAACTGCTTAACTTTGTTGCTAATATGATAACTTTAAATAGCTTGTGCCTAGTGGGCTTGGGACACATTCCCGGAAATAATTAATCTGGATGAAACCAATCTTCCTTTCTATTAATTAAGAAATGCCTTTTCCCCAATAATTAAAAGAAAATCTTCATTAGCAAATTGTTACTAATCTACCACTGATGAAAAACAATCTCGGGAGTGTGTGTCTCAAATGTTTCACAGCTTACTAGATTTATTGGCAGGAAATCTACTTTTAAATCAGCTAGTACTAAAGATGGACATGATGAAACTCATGGAGGAGAAAAGGTGGTGCAGAGAGTAATGACAGAAATTGTATGGCAGTATTATTTAAACTATTTATTAGTTCAAAGTTTGAATCAGCCCCAGTACAATTGTCACCACAGTGTAATGATATATGTATTACGGCCAGACAAATTCCTTTTAGAAGCGTGGGGGTAAAGGTGTAAGAGAAAAGCAGATTTGAGCACATTAAATATCAAACTGTAAGCCTGGGGCTTCCTTACTCCCACCATATGAAAAGTCTTCCCCAAAGAGCAGACATACCATGAGTCAGCATAATAAGGCTGCCCAGTTCGTTGATCCAAGCTTCCCATAAACCTTACATTCAACTGTGGTCAGTGACCTAACAGGTCAATTGGCTTGGGTGTGTTTCTCGAATCAGGCAGTGCCCCTTGCCAATGGTTTTTCAAACTCCAGATATAATTTGAGAATTGAAGGCTTGCTATAAATGTATCCATTATTGATGGGCAACCTGAAGCAAGTGGAAGGTTGGCTGTAACCTCAAGTGTCTTCTTACAAACCTGATGTTTCTAGTGTTTGTGCTAATATCATTTTCTAGTGTTTGCAACAGTGCTCATGTCCTCCCTTGACAAGAACACATCTCCCCAAAGCCGCAAACACTTGATGAGCTGTTGACATTGTTGAAGGTCTCACTGAGCTCAGGGCACACTGTGTTTTCAAAAAGGTCAGTGAATATTATCTTTTTTACTCCGTGTTGATTGATGCCAAGGCTTGGTGATCCTAGAATTATCCTTCCTCTTTTGCTAACTCCTTCGGTTTGGATATGTGCTTATGAGGCTCTTGTTAGAAAAAGATACCCAGATAGGTTATAGCTCTCCCTCACATCCCCTCTCTTCACAGTCCTTTTCAGGTCTACGCTCTCTGCACACCCTGGTGATTTTGTTTGTCTCATACAAAAATTAGAATTCTAATTGACTTATGCAATTAAATCCCAGGAAACCTCAATGGCAGATGAATTCAGACAACCTCAGCCCCTGGTTAGACTCAAGCTCTGACTCCTGTGGTGCATGTCATAACAGAGGTTCCTCTAGGAAAACTGTCAGTCGCCATTGACTGACTCTGTAAGGACCTTGGTTCAGTTCATTTATCTCTTTGAGACTCAGTTTTCAATGGGAATAATTATTCATTTTTGCTCAGAGACTGCTAGTTACCTATCCAATATTATTCTGCCTTCTTTCTTGGTAAGAGAACATGGTTTTTTATTTGCAATGGCAATAAGTACATCTAATTATCTAAGAGATTACAGATAGAAGTCATGAAATGGACTTCAAGAAAGGCTCTTTTTACCCCATGTTGTCTTTTCCTTCTTCCTACCTGGATTACAGTTTCATTGGCTGGGGCTCTAGTAACTGCCTTGTAACCTTGAGGATGGAAGCCTCATGCTAGGGAGGGCAAGGTATAAAGTTAAAAGAAGCATGTGGCCTCAAAGTCTTTATAGAGCCTTTATACAAGCTGTTGACTCTTACCTCAGGTTCTAATTATTTGAGGGAGAGATGTACTTCTACCCTGCCTAAGGTTTTTTGGCCAAGTCATGAGGATCTAAATGTTATGCTCCCTCCCAGTGATGGAGAGGGGCTTAAACCTGGGAGTTCATGTGAAAACACTAGTGCAGTAGCCAGGCACTGGCAATTGGCACATATCCATTCCCTTGCTCTGTGGCTTCAGCCTGGCTCTTCTGAATTGTCCATGTGGCTATCTGAACTATGATTGACTGTCTGTGCCTGCTACTGAGTGCTGAAGTTGTTTCCTGTGTGGTTTTGCGACAAGTATCTTGATAATTTCAAGGACTGTTTTGTGTCTACGCATCTTTTAGAGGATAGAATACCCCAGGCCTTCTATTAATTATAAATACAATTTGTGAAGTGGCTCATGTGAATTCATGATTCAAAAAAAAAAAAAAAAAAAAAAAGAGTCTGTTTGAGCCTTGCTGATGGCTTTAAAAGTTTTCTAAAGCAGAGTGTGATTACACCTGATGGACAAATAGTCCAAAGCCTGCAGGGCACTTCTTGCACCCTACCCACACCCTACTTCGTGAGTTGCTTTATGTTCACACATAAAAGGCACTTTAAAAACACAATAAAAGATATGAAAGAAAAGAAAAGAGACAGCCAGGACAGCAAACAATATGAATCTATTACTTTAGAAAAAGAACTATTCACGTACAGCAAACATGACATCAATATTGCCAACAATTGCAGGGGCATTTGGCTTTGGGCTCTCTTTCCAGGCTTGTTTTAATCAGGGCATTGGAAGGAAGAGATGCTTGTCTTCAAAACCCACCGTGATAACTGGGTCCCCACCCCCAGCAGGCGGGAAACAGCTTCACCACTGATGAGGCATCTGTAGATCTGAGTTTGTTAGTTCAAAGGCATGAAGCTCTAATGACCCAAGGGTCCCTGTTTAATGCACTTATTTGGAGCATCTGTTCTTGTTCCTTATTCCAAACATTTGATTAGTGCTTGTGTTTTGTGTTGGGTAGCAACCCAACCTCAGCAGACCAACCTAGACCACCTCAGCAGACCACTGGGGCTTTTACAGTCATGCATACATCAATATGCCACACACATGGTCTTAGCTCTGGCTACAGACTTGCCATCATTGAACACCTGCCCAGCACCACACAGGCATGCATGTGCACACACACGCACACACACAAACACATGCACACAAATATACCAGAGTACCAATAATAGAATGGCACATAATAATTTTAGTAGCCCTATGAATTGGCACAGTAATAGGGAGGTAAATAAAATAAAATGACTCAAAAGATATGCCTCTCTCTATATATACATATTTGTGTATGTATTTAATATCACATATTAATATTACTTATATATACTTGTTACAATATATAATAGACATTCTATATATTTAATATGCTGTTTATATATCTACATGTGTACATTATATTAAAATATATGTGTGTGAGTAAGGTTGTATATTCAGGGACTGGGGAGAAGGCTGTTTTCCTCAATAGAATTCAATCTCCAAGAGAGAGGACCTGAGTCAGTTTGTGTGTTGGTTTGCTGTAACTACTGTATCCTAGCTCCTGAAACAATGCCTAGGATATAGTAAGAGCTCAGTGAGAAACTGTCAGAAGAGGGAATGAGTAAATATTTAAGTAAGAACCTTCAGCAATTAGCATATGGTCTGGTATACAGGAAATGCTCAGTAAATATTGGTAAAAGGAGTTAATGTATGCATGCATGATTTAGGGAAAGTAGATTCTTACCTCTCACTACATACAGATTAACATATTAACAGTAAATCCATCCAACTTACATAAATAACTTAGAAAAAATAGGATAGGTTCTAAAAATGGAAGAGGGAGGATATTGAAAATAAAAGAGGGAGGACATAAAAAAACAAGATAGCTTAGCCTGGGCAGTTTTCATACTAAGAAAACTACAGACCATTCTCTGTCCAAGTAAAATAAAATTAAACTGATAAGAAGTGAACCGTAAACAAAATATATTATTAATAAATTGACAGATAAAGAATGGAGAGCACGCTACAAGAAATGCAAACAGGTAGAAAATAATAACAGGAACGCAAGAGATAATTGGGTAAAGATCCTGAACAGAAATCTCAGTACTGTTCCATGTAAGATTTATTTTTATCTGAAGTTTAGCTGTGAAGAGAGGGTTGGTCGTCAAAATTACTCTGAAATTTATTTGAATACTGCAATTATCTGGCTATTAGCACTGCCACTTTACATTAATGTCTTTAATTTCACTTGCAAAAGCAATTTTAATGTCCACCAAAGCTTCCTGAGAAAACTTAGCATTTCACCAAATCTATGCATTAGACATTTCAAGGGAAGAGTGAGTCACTAACAGCATGACTACAGAGATTCAGCTTTCAAGTGTTCCAATAAATTGTGAATTTAGGGGGCCAAATGTTTTAACGCTGTGAGGAAAACACTGATAATGAAAAAATAGCAAATCTGGAGGCAGTTGGGCAATTTATTTTATCTATTGATTACAGTAGTCACTTTATTTCTTTTCTTTTCTTCTCTTTTCTTTTTTTCTTTTTTCTTTTTTTTTTTTTTTTTTTTTTTTTTTTTTTTTTTCCCGAGATGGAGTTTCATTCTTGTTGCCCAGGCTGGAGTGCAGTGGCCCGGTCTCGGCTCACTGCAATCTCCACCTCCCAGGTTCAAGTGATTCTCTTGCCTCAGCCTCCGCAGTAGCTGAGATTACAGGCACCTGCCACCAAGCCCAGCTCATTTTTGTATTTTTAGTAGACAGGGGGTCTCACCATGTTGGCCAGACTGGTCTAGAACTCCTGACCTCAGGCGATTCGCCCACCTCAGCCTCCCAAAGTGTTGGGATTACAGGCATGAGTCACTGCGCCCGGCCATCACTTTATTTCGAATAGTATCCTCCTTTAGCAGCTGTGGGCATCTTATATGACCAGTGCTACCAGTTCCAACAGTCCAGTAATAACAGAAGCAAAGGCAACCACTGGAGGATGAGCGGGATTGATGGCATTGCCATTACTAGAGTCATTCATGGTAAATAAGATATGGCAAATTTATCTCTGACCCTATTAAAACAACTACTGATTTTTTTTTTCTTTAGAATGCTTTTCTTTATTTATTTTCCTTTGTTTTGTTGGAGACAGAGTCTCGCTCACTCGCTCGCTCTGTCACCCAGGCTGGAATGCATTGGCATGAGCTTGGCTCACTGCCACCTCCACCGCCCATGTTCAAGCTATTCTCCTGCCTCAGCCTCCTGAGTAGCTAGGACTACAGGCACCTACTACTATACCCAGATAATTTTTTGTATTTTTAGTAGAGATGGGGTTTCACCATGTGGCCCCGAACACCTGACCTCAAATTATCAAATGTCCTCCCAAAGTGCTGGAATTATAGGTATGAGCCACTGTAATGTTTTAGTGTGTGTAAAAGTTAAAAAAAAAAAATTGCAGCGACATCTATACTACTATAATTGCATTTGGGACTATCACATAGAAAGTCCAGACATGTACTTCTCCAGACTTTTGATGATTTTCTGTGAAATATTTTTAACGATGGAAGAAAATATCTAGACAATGCACTTGCTACTGTTTGGGATTATTCTAAAATATAACTTTGATACATGATTGTTTCATTTGCAATGTTTATTTCTTTCCTTATGTCTCTGGTAATAAATCCACTCCCAGATTTCAAAGATTACTTGAGCTCAGAATAATGAAATCAGTGAATTTATACTATCTAGAACAAGCCATTAATGTTTAAAATTCCATTGTCAAAGAGTCAACAATTATGGCCTCATCATTCCCATTTAGCATTTCCCAGCTTTATTTAAAAATAAAAACTGTAAAGCCTATTTATTCTCTTCCGCTTCAAAATGTCATAGCTAACATAAACTTCCCATGTGAAAAATGATTGAAAAAAGTATCTTTTAATACTTTTATCAAGGTTTAATTCATAAAATAAACTGCACACATTTAAAATGCAAAAATTAATACATTTTAATGTAAATATACATCCATGAAATCATAAATCTCAATCACAATAATGAATGTATGCTTCACCCAAAAAGTTTCTAAGTATTCCTGTTTAATCCCTCCCTCCCCCACTTCCACAGTCCTCCTTCCCTGGCAACCACTAACCTGTTTTCTATTATAAATTAGTTTGCATTTTTTAGTATTTTCTCTAAATGGAGTCAATTAGTACATACTCTTTTTTTCTTCTTCTGGCTTTTATAATGTTATGTAACAATTTTGAGATTCACAATTCTGAAAAAAAGTGGTATGAACATCTTGTCTGAATCCTGATCTTAAGGAACAAACTTCTAATCTTAACTAAAAAGTATATTAATTGTAGATTTTTCATAAATGCCATTTACTGAGAAAGTTACTTGCCATTCCTACACTCCCGAGATTTTTTTGTTTTTTATCAGGAATGAATGTTGGATTTTATTAAATGAGTTTTCTCATTTGAAATGGTTATATGTTTTGTTTTAGTTAGTACATATACTGAATTACAATGATTAATTTTCAAATGTTAATTCACTTTTGTGTCTCTAAGATAAATACTTGTTTGATTATGATGCAATATACTGTTTTATATAAAGTGTGGCTGGATTTAATTTTCGAAATAATTAAGGACTTTTGAATTTATGTTCACGGAAAATATTGGTTCATGTTTTTATTTTCTTGTAAAGTCTCTATCCGGCTTTGGAATCGAGGTAATGCTTGACCTTAGAATTAGTTAGATAATATTTCCTTCTTTAAATATCCTGGAAGAGCTTGTGTACAATCAGGTTTTCTTTTGTTTCGTTTCTTTTAAATGTTTGGCAGACTTCAAAAGTGAACCATGTGAGCTTAGAGGGATTTTTTTTTTTTTCTTTCTCTGTGTGTGTAAGCTACTTAGCACCATATTCAATTTCTTTTCTAGATATCTATTATGTTATCTATTTTTC
The DNA here is from genome assembly GCF_007565055.1 of Rhinopithecus roxellana. Taxonomy (NCBI): domain Eukaryota; kingdom Metazoa; phylum Chordata; class Mammalia; order Primates; family Cercopithecidae; genus Rhinopithecus; species Rhinopithecus roxellana. The sequence continues at coordinate 9,440,042 of NC_044559.1, forward strand.
CATGAATGAACTCTAGTAGTTTGTATCTTCAAGGTCTTTGTCCATTTCATCAAAGTTGTCAAATTCTTTGACATAACGTTTTTCATAATAGTTCCTGTTGTCTTTTCAACGCCTATAGAATGCAGTAATTTTACATCCTTCCTTTGTAATGTACAGTTGTGATGGGTTTTTTTTCCCCCTTTTTCTTGCAAAAGTGTTAGCCTGTATTTCCCCAGGGTGAATATAGTCTAACAGCTAGCCCATGATTAGCACAGCAAGTTAAACAATTTGCAGCTTTGTCTTTCCAAAAAGGACATTGTTTTCTAATTTGCACAAAGCCATCACCATTGGCTACCAACAAACTTATTCCTTCAAGATATCTCAAAGTACAAACTGATTCATAATTACTTGAAAATAATATTGACATCCAAGAAAAAGAAAATCAGCCACTCAAAGTAAGGTACTTGACTAGCACTCCCTGTATCTCAAACATTGATATATATTCTTGACATCAAAATGGAAAACAAAACAAAATCCCTTCCCTGATGGAGCTGACCTAGACAGAAGAGAGAGAGAGATGACAAACAATATACATAAAATAAATAAATGTTACATAGAATGTGATCAGTGCTATGTAAAAAATAAGGAGCCAGAGAGAGTGAAAGAGCAAAGTATGAGGATTTCAAAGTAGGCATCGAAGGATTTTCTAAGGTTGGTCTTGGTTAGTTTTACCAAGAAGGTGGCAACTGAATTAAAACCTGAAAGAGGTAAGAAAGTAGGAATTGAGACATACGGGTGTGTGGGGAAACCTGCCTGGCATGTTGGAATGAGAGCTTGGAGGCCAGCGTGACAAGGGAAAGAGAGTCAGAGAGGAGAGAGAAGAGAGCCACGGAGGTTGGCAAGGTGGGGGCAGGGCAGATCTTGAGACCCTACATCATGACTTGGCTGAAGTTTTAAAGGATCTTTTATTTTCCAAATTTGAGGGGGTTGTTATAAAATAGATATATGAGGCATGATATGACAGATAAGAGCGGGCATGTCTTAATGTTTTAGATCCTCCTTCTCCTCCATGACGGCTGATGGAGAAGCAACCTTTCTTACCAGCAGCTTCCAGTCCCTTGCTGGACAGGTACCAGGAAGGGCCGAGATGCAATGACAGAAGCTTAGACCTGGGCAAATGGCTCAGACAGGTGGACTGCAGCAAAACAGAATAGGAAATGAGGGCTAGAGAACGAAAGATTTGGGAAGGGGAAGAAGAGGAGTGGTTCTTTAGGAAAAGATATGTAGAGAAAATGACCCTATAAAGTTTCACTATGATTTGATATGATTTCCATTCTCAGGACATTCAAAAAAACCTAAAGTGGACACCTATGTAATTGTTTAATGCTTTTCTATTTTCAAATTTGGTATTTATTTGATGCAACCATATTAAAATATACTCTGAGGCATTCCAGCATGTGGAGGTTACAACAACAACAAAAAAAAAAAAAAAGAAAAGAAAAGAAAAGAAAAGTTAAAGATCAAAGTTCTTGTAATATAGGTGACAGGGATTATGTAAAGATTTTTCAATATATTGCTCAACTTTTTCGTCTGTTGCCAGTGCAGTTATTTATTTTAACTTGTGTAATTAAAAAAAAATCTTTTTCAGCTGAAAAGTAGTACATGAACTTGTTTAAAAACTTAAAATTGCACCTGCCTTCTGCATTAGATGCTCTCCCCAGAGGCAAACAGTTTAAACAGTTTCCTGAATATCCTTCAAAAAACTACTTTTAGATATTAGTTAGAACTCTATGAGAGTCCCTTTTCTTTAGGTTAAAAGTGTCAAATATCAGTAATTTCATAGAGTGCAAACTAATACAAGGTCATATGTGTCTTTATTAAAATGAATGAGAAAATTTTACAAAGATGTCCTGACATCCTGTTTGTGTGTGTTTAGTCCTATATCTCTTTGATATAATTCTAAATAGGTACATATAGATTTATATTATGCTTGCTAATAGTCACATAATGTTCTGTTTTATGGACACATGATAACTGATCTACTTCCCAGTGATGAGCTTTTAAATTGTTTCTGAGATTTTGTTCTTTCAAACAATATTGTAATCAGCATTACTGCTATCAAGACATGTAAATAGATATGTAGGATAAATAGATATGTAGAAGTAAAATTGCTTGGTTAATTTCTCGTGGCTTTTACTAAATTTGTCTAAAGGATATCTCACTCCCCTCCCCAGAGTAGATGAGGGTATCTGTATCTCCACATTCTTCCAATCCTGTGAATAACTGTCAATTGGACGAAGGAAAATTCATGTCTAATTATTCTAATGTTCCACACCTGAAAAAAAGAAGTGCGCATTTTTCATGCGTGTTTGCATAATCTGTTTCATGTACTTAAAAATATCCTATTGTTTTTATTGATACTTTGATTTTCTATTTTAAGTATATTTCTATGAATTTAGAAAATTAATGCTTATTTGTTGCAAAGATGTTTACTGCGGGTTGTCATTTTTTCTTTTGCTTTTTAATGTCATTTTTAACTGTGGAATATTTTTAAATGTAACAATTTTATCATTTATTTTTCATTAAGAAAGTATACAAATCATTTTATTTTGTCTTCATGTACTTTCATTGTACTATTCCTAACACAAAAATCCTTGATCCATTTGGAATTTATTCTGATATATAAGAAATAAGAGTGTATATCATTTTAAGTGAAAAAACCATTTTATTTATTTTATATAACAGTTAAGGCAAATAAAACTTTCTCAGTAAAATAAACTGCCTACTACTGATTTAGACAACAATTTGCATTCAGAGTCAATATGAAATTGTTTATTTTTTAAAAACTTCAGAAATTGTACCAATAACATGTTTTTGGTGGGAGATACATATGACACTTTACAAAAAAATATCAATAGGCAAACTTCTATGTTACCTGAAGATTCAGCCACCAAGGAACGTTTCTTTCCATGGAGAAGAATTATTTCCTATAATGTTTATCTTTAACATATCATTTATTACATTGCTGTATAAATTTCCCTGTCTCTTTAACAGATTCTAAAATCCTTGCAAAAAGAATCAGATTTTATTTACCTTGATATCAACAGATTTACCTTGATATCAACAGAAAAAAGTTATGCAATACAGGAAAACAATATATAATGAAATAACTAATGATGAGACTTTCCAATAGGCATGTTTAACAATGCTCATTCATTTATTAATTATTTGTGCTGTGCACACATTTAGAATAAATCTAAGGTGACTATATAATAATACTATTGCTTTATACCTTAAGCATATCTGTGTGTCTGGAGTAATTTTGTTTTCAAAGATTACACATTGCATGATGTAGGGATAGAATAACTGCTATTTCTGAATTATTTTTAACCCAAGGTTCATATTCCTGCTCATTTTATTGGAAAATGACACCAAGCTATATTCAGAAGACTGAACACTACACAGTCAGTGAGCACACAACCCTCTTTATTTTGAAATGATTTGCATGGAATCTTAACTACCTGTCAAAAAGCCTGCAATGAGAGATAAAATTCTTGAGAATAAAAAAATGTGTTTTAAATCCGCTCATTCAGCACAGCTCCTTCAACCTTCATTTAAGAGGAAAAGGGGTCATGTCCAGCCTATCACCATGATATGCTCACCTATAGTTGCATCCCATGCAGCTCCAGGAAACAATGGTATTTCTAGCTCCATTCACAAGCCCCGAAAAACTGCACAAATATAGTGCTCTTGTCTAACTGCTCAGTGCAGCTTACTTTTCAGTTACAAATTTTGGCTGCTACAGAGTCTTGTTAAAAGAAAAGACACCCACAGTAGTACCTAATCTCTGGCTCTGCACCCCCCTGCCACCTAGAGGTGTATGTGTGTGGCATTTCTAAAAGCTGAAGCTTCTAGTCCTCTTGTTTCTGTGATTGTGTACTGTCGCTCAGTAAATCCTATTTATCCCAACTTGATGAGGCCCTCGCTCTTACGGCACAGCTCATCGCCACTTTATTTATTCCTTGCATCTATTCCAAACCATTGCCCTTCCTCTACTGCTTTCCCCCTCTGTTCCCATTACTTTCACTCTTGGCAGGATCATGGTGATCCACCCACACCACCTTTTTTTTTTTTAAACCTGAACTAGTTGTATGAGAATGGATCCCTTTTCTCATCTTCCAAAGATGTGTCTTACCAACATAATTCCTTTTCATCTCTGAGGTCTTAGAAGAAGAAATGTCCTCTCTGTAGAATCAAGTTCTTCCATTTTCTCTTGGGACTTGTTAGTCAAATGCAGAATCTGCAGCCCCTCAATCTGCATTTCGACAGGCTCTCCAGGGAGTTTGCATTCAATCACATTTGAAGAACAAAAGCCTCAACTTCTCTTCTTTGAGCCCTCCACTAAAATTTACAAAGATGACAGCATCATCTCTAACATACCTTGCTTCTATCCTGGTAGCTTCTCTATTTATCACCTACTCACTTCACTGTTCAGTTTGTAAATACGCAACTTCTGTTTTTCTTTACTTACTGATTCCAAAAGGCCTTCCTGCCTCATTCAGCACTCTTAACTATTCCTGGAAATCTTGACAGTTACCAGTGTCTTTCTGCCAAGAGGTCTGAAACATGTAAGTTTCAGCTCTAACAAGCCACTTGTTATAATCATCACTAATTGAGCTTTGGTAAATCTCATGAACTATGATAATAAAATATACTTTACTGCCCAACATGCTATTTCGCAGAAATATTTATTCATGTTCTTTCTGTCCCTCCTGTGCCCTTCAAATACCATTGGCATGTCCAGCCTGATTTGGTTACTTAAAATATCCACTCCAACCCTACAGAAACATTTTGGGGGCTGTATTAGTTATTTGTTGCTGCATAAGTAACCCCAAACTAAGCTTAAAACAACACATTCATTATCTCACGCACATTTGAAAGGTCAGAAATCCTGGAGCAGATGAACTGAGTGGCTGTGGCTCAAAATCTCTCATGACATTGATGTGGACAGGAGGAAGAGAAATTCTAGGCAGACAGGGGCGGGTCCCTGGCAAAGCCCCACCCTCAAGCCAAAAAACCTGAGACTAGCTCAAAGTGAGAACTTACATCCCTGTTTTCCTGCTTGAATGCTGCCTTTTCCAAAACCACCCATGGCCTGCCCCACTCCCCATCCTGTACCTATAAAAACCCCAGGCTCAGCCAGCAGACAGAAGAAAAGCAGCTAGATGTTGGAGGCTACAATTGGGGAGAGGAGAGAAGCAGCTTGACTTCAGAGGAAAAACGTGAGGACCTAACTTCTGAGACAAATCCATCTGGAGATGGCCAGTCTTCAGGGGAAGATTATCTTCCCACCTCGTCCGTCCCATCCCCTTTTCAGCTCCCCTTCCTGCTGAGAGCCACTTTCATTGGCAATAAAATCACCCTCATTTTCCATCCTTCAATTCATTCGTGTGACCTCAGTTCTCCTAGATGCTGGATAAGGGCTTGGGAGCCAAGAGTGTGGATACAAAAAGGCTGTCACACTGACCCTTTACCCTCACTGGCGGAAGGCAGCTGCCTCTCGGGCTTCATGGGTTGCAGGCACCCCCTCCAGGTGCTGCTGCACGGCCCGCAATGGAGAGTTCACTCCTGCTGGCATCCAAAAGTGCTCATCCTGGCTCCTGCACCAACTCACCTGCATGCTTCCTCCCACCAGGGGCAGATCACAGCAGTTCCAGGTGAATGAAGTTCAACCTTGCCAGCGCCAAAGCGGCTGGCTAGTTCTAGTGCCTCTGCACTCGCAGTTCCCACCTCGCTCACTTGTGTGCTTCCTCCCACAAGGAGTTGAGAACTGTGGGTTGAGTAAATGAGGCACCCCCTGTGCGAGTCCTGTGAAGAGGTCAGGGAAATGTCTTGCTTCAATGTTGCAGTTCAAATGTCAACTGGGATGCAGTCATCTGAAGGCTTGACTGGGACTGAGCAGGTTTGTTTACCTTGGAACTACTGATATTTGGGGATGAATCATATTTTGTGTGTGTGTGTGTGTGTGTGTGTGTATATATATATATATATATATTTTTTTTTTTTTTTTTTGAGAAGCCTTCCTGTAAATAATAAGATGTTTACCAGCACCCATGGTCTCTACCCTTTACATGCTAATATTACCCCCACCTCCCAGTTGTGACAACCAAAATGTCTCTAGACATTGACAGTGGGGGGATAAAATCATCTTTGGTTGAAAATTACAGGCCAAAGGCTCTGCTTCCACAGTGGTACACTCATGACTGCTGGCCAAAGGCCTAAGCTCCTCACTGGCTATTGCCAAGGAGTCCTCAGTTCCTTGTCATGTAAGCTTCTCCATAGGACAGCTTGAGTGCCCTTATGACATGGCAGCTGGCTTTCCCAAGACACAATAACCCAAGAGAGAGCAAAGAACAGCTGTGGTGTCCTTTATGAACTAGTCTTGGAAGTCTCATTCCTTCACTTCATCAATATTTTTTAGAAGTCCCCATTATTTCTCTTTTATTGGACATTTCTTCTCTCCTTATTAGGAAATATGGAGATCTCTTCATAATCTGGAGATCTCTAAAGTTCTTTTGACACAGACATCACATTCTAAGCTCAGCTTCTTATTCTAGACCTCCCCAGCCTAAAGTGGTCTTCCTGTTCTCAATTCCCACTACCTCACCTTACACTTAGTCCATGTCATCTTCTTCTAACCAATGTAAACTCAACAAGAAAATGAAATTAGTGCACTACAAATGGTTGGCCTAATTTTCTTACTGTTTTTCCTCTTTATCTCAATGGCCTCCTGTTGCTTTCTGCCTTTCTCAACCAGCAGCCCAATTATATGCTTCCATCACTTATAGATTTTTGTATGCAAACTTGAACTAAAGCTTCTCTGTTTAAATGTGTTAAGTGTCTGAAAGCAGTTTTTCCCAATGTGTGGGCTTGAAATACATCAAAATCACTTGATGAAATGTAAAAATCTAGGCTCCGTGTGGACAGACCAACTCTGTCAGATCTCTGTAGGTGGAGCCCTGGCATCTGCTTCTTTTATAAAAGCTAAATGACTACTGAATCTGTCTGTTTTTCCTTTTTTTAAATGTCTGTAAAAATAGCAAATAAACAATTACGTGATGGTGTGGAAGTTCTTTTGAATTACCAAGAAAAAATATGTACCTCAAACTTTTTCTGTGTCTGGAAAATGACTTAACCAGTTAACCACCGTTACTTAAACTGATGTGGATGCATGGCCCAGCATTCCCTGACATGCGATCAATAGTAACCTACTGAAATTTTAGTTCTAGTGTCTATGGTAATCAATGGCAAAAATCATTCACCAAAATTTGCCCATCACCCTTGTGACTCTATTTCTATTAGCTGTTGAGACATAGATGTGTCCCTCATGCTGATGTAGTAGAGGTCAAACAACATTAGGTGTTTGTTGACTTTGTTTCCTTCATGAGATGCTATAAATTAGGCGGCAGCATATTAAGTACCAAAACATTTTTAGAGAATTAATAGCTTGTTGGGAGGAGCTGGAAGCTGTAAGCATAGCCCAGGGCCAGTATCCTGCTTAATGAATAGCAGCCTCGGCAAACTCTTAAGGTTGTTGTAACAATTACAAAATGTTAACATTAAGGGTTGGAAATATACTACATGGCCTGTAAAGGAAGACACACACATACATATACATATCATGACAATGAAGAAGCTTAATATTTTGGGAACTAGGTCACATTACTTTTGTTTGTTTGTTGTTTAGGTTTTCACTGGATTCCAAGTAATCTCACCGTATCACCTGGCCCCATGCTTGTCTGGCTTGATTGACTGAACAGGGTCAATTTCCTGAGAATTCTTAGATTTTTCTGAGTCTTTGAGAAGCTTACTGGGTTGTAATCTGGTACAAAGATAGTCTTTCACTGCCAATGTCCACAGTTACAACAATAAGGTCACTAGTGGGTTATTTAAAGAAAGAACTTCCATTGAGAGCTACAAAAAATTCTGAGCAATAACCAGTTCACCCAAATTCCTCCACTAAGAGATTTAACTTTAGCATGGCTTGTAGCAGTTTAAGGCTGTGTCCCAAGATGATCTTACCCTCATTAAAATGCCTGCACCAGCCAGGTGCGGTGGCTCATGCCTGTAATCCAAGCACTTTGGGAGGCTGAGGTGGGCAGATTACCTGAGGTCAGGAGTTCAAGACCAGTCTGGTGAACATGGTGAAACCCCGTATCTATTAAAAATAAAAAAATTAGCTGGGTATGGTGGTGTGTGCCTGTAGTCTCAGTTACTAGGGAGGCTGAGGCAGGAGAATTGCTTGGACCTGGGAGGCAGAGGTTGCAGTGAGCAGAGATAGCACCACTGCACTCCAGCCTGGGCCATAGAGCAAGATTCTATCTCAGAGAGAAAAAAAAAAAAAAAAGCCTGCACCAGAAAGCACAATACTGCCAGGGGAATTTACTGTTTGTTCCAGCCAAAAGCTTGTGACAGGCTTATAGGCCCCTAAAGCTCCTCTTAGAGCAGATGCCTTAGAAAGTTTGCAATTATAAATCCTTTCTCTGCTTGTTTATATGTAAATATTCTGCCACCCCAAACTGTCTTCTCAAGGACTGTGAAGGGAGGCAGGAGGTAGAGGGGTGTCTCTTTGAAATGCAAAGTTTAAAAAGTTATCTCTATCTCTCTCTGTCAGTCCCTGTGGGAAGACAAAGGCCTAAATTTGGTGGGCACCTTGTTCCAACTTACTACCTTCTGACACAAATACAGGAGAAGTATTTTCCTCCTCTGGATAAGCGCCAATTAGCAAACCCCAATGGTCCAATCACATGGTCTGATCCCTGCTCCCTCACTATGCTTAACACCCATCAGTGCCTTTCCTTGAGCATACCCCAGCATCTAAGAATGCTTCTGTCTCTTGCTCTGGCAAAGCTGAGCTCAGTTTACAATAGACTTTCTTCTCTATTGCAATAGTTATTATATGAATAAAATCTGTCTTAACCAACTGCTGGATGTCTTTAACCAACATCCAGCTTTGTCTTTGACATCATAATTTACTGTAATGGGAAGATAAATCACATTTGTCATATACTTGAAAAACTGGCAGATATGCTATGATGTACTCGCAGAAAGAACATGAATGCAAACCACATGTGACAGGTGACCATACTGTACTTTACATGAGTCCTAAATTCCTAGAAGTTGGAACACAGTGAAGGTTGAGAAGTCTCCCCATCCTTCTGCGTTCTAAGAATTAAGAAAAGGCTGAGTGCAAATGATCACTCTGCTCTCACATATTTTCAAGATAAGTTCCATCTCCATCTTACCTCATTACTCCCATAAACTTATGGATTACTCCCTCATCTGCCTGCCTCTGTAAAACCCTAGCCCCACTACTTTTGTTTATGATGTTTCTCAAAGGGCATAATAGAGTCAGCTGTAGGGCCAAGAGGTTAGGAGGTAGCAAGGAGCACGCATTCAGATCCCCAATAATATATACTTCTTCCTTCTCATTCTTTGTCATGGAAAATTGTTATTTCCTCAATTCTATGTAAAGTGTCATATAAACATGATTTCAATATTCTCCCTGCCTTTTTCCAACCAAACTGCTGATGTTAATCCCTGACTATAGAAATTGTATAGCTGCTACTGAAATATGTTTAAACTATATTTAAGCTGCAAGATGACAGCTTTTATCTTCAGACACTATAGCTGAGAGAAGAGAAGTTGCTCAATAAGATAGGAAAAAAAAAAAAAAAAACATAGAAGAAAGGGATTTGGAGAAATGGAAGAGGTCTGAAAGCGGGTCTCCATACAATATTCTTGTTTGTTTTTTCCCCAACTATAACCGTGAAGGGCTGCAAATCTCTCACTGCAGACTTAGTGGAAGACACAAGGAGAAGACATGAAAAGCAGTAGTATTCAGGAAGAGTTTATATTCTTTTATCCTAAAGGTCTTATTTTGCCATGGATTTGGGCAGTTGCATTCAGGAACAGAAATAGCACAAGCAATAGGAATTCATTTGTTCAACTGATAATGGTTGAGGCAGAGAGTCTGCACATTGAAGAATGACTTTGGAGTAATTATGAATGCAAGAAGGAACTGGAACACTGAAAGCAGCCTGGGCTGTGGACACAAGGAACTGTTGAGAGGACCATATGGGTGGGGCAATTCTAAAGTAAATAACAATTCTGATTAGGCCAAGACAGTGACTATCACAAGGTATTCCAAGAATTAGAAATTCACTGATGCACTTGATCTGGTATTTTGATCTCATGCACAAATCAAATGATCTCACACCTTGCAGAAAGTGCTGGAGGAGAAAATATTCTCTGGCTATGACAGACCGTGGATGCTTTTCAAGTCTTGTGTAAATGTTGGTGAAACTGCATCAATGAGATATTTTCAAGGGTATCTCGTACCATATAATACTAGCTTAACAGTTTTGTATCATGATACTTCTGACTCATTAAGATGTTTAGAAGAAAAAAGAAAACAATATGAAAACAGCAGCAAAATGGAAAAGGCAGGCAACCTTTGTCATAGCATCAATGGGTTTTCTCAAAACTATAAAGCAAATTATTGATTATTTTGTATTGATAGAAAAACATGCAGGCATTACTTCATCATCTAGTAAAGGTCCCCTAAGAAAAAAGAAAGAAAGAAAGGCAAATTAGGTATGGATACGCCCACTTAAACTTGAATAGTTGATCCCATGACTTCATCCAGTTTGAGCCATGTAGGGGAAAAATGTGTTTCAGTGGAAACGTGGCCAATGTCTTAGCATACTTTTCTGTGATATCCGATGATTCTGATTCTAGGGGAGTTATTTTACAACTCTGTAAAATGCCAATAACTAAAAGCAATGCAAAATCATCCCTGCCCATAGACACACACATTCTGTCCTGTCTGGTAGAGTTTTAATTGATTTTACTCTCCTACTGAAGAAAAAACAAATTTTGCCTCTATTTGCACATGCATTTCAATATTGCTAATTATAAAGGCATCCGTTCCTTGGATTCTTCTTTGAACTGGTTGTAATGTCTCACTAGTTTCCTCATTAGTAAGTTAAATAAAATCTTTAACAGTTTGAGAGTTATGATTTTAGTTATTTTTGGAAGTTATGTCTAACAGCTCAAAACCTCATTTAACAGTTAAAAAAAAAGAAGAGAAAAGGCATCATCCCTCGAGAATAAAAGAAAATAAGCATAGATCTCACCAGTGGTTTGGAAACTAGAAAGTTTCTTTCCAGTCATAACTCATTTAGGGAGCAAACACTTTAGAAACTTATCATCACCTATGCAGATAGAGAGGAAAGCCAACAGGAAGCAACCCATTCCTGCATGCGACTGCTGGAAAGGGTCAGGGATGGAAGGAATCAGGTACATCTGAAGGTGGGGTGAGCTGAAAACACAGGTGTCTTGCAGTTTATATAAGGACCATTAGGTTCCTATATCCCCACCTGCAAGAAAAGCTCTTCTGTTAGCTTCTAGAAAGCTGGCAGACAAGGCAGAAGATTAGAAGATTTATTACTGTAGAAACTGACCAGCCAAAGCAAAAGGACTTATTACTGCTGATATAATTCAATTAACCCCCATATCCAGGGTTTCCAATCTGCTTTTTTTTTTACTGCTTTCAAATAAAAATGGTTAGTCGAGGATCGAACATTTGGGAAATTCTTGTGTGTGCATGCGTGTATGTGTGTGTGTGTGTGACAGAGACAGAGAAAGAAAGAGAAAAAGAGTGAGAGAAATGCAAAGAAACAGAGGAGCTGAAAAGCAGAGAGCCAAATGACGAATAAGTAGAACCCAGGTTTAGCCCAGGGACATGCCAGAGAACTGAAACACACACAGTGTACTTGAATGAAGCAACAATATCATTTCACAATAATGGAAAAAGAAGAGACTATTTAATAATCAGTATAAGAAAAACTGATAAATTTTGGAGAAAAATATAATAAAATTGGAATACAAAAATTCTAAATCAAGTTTCTTTCAAGGCCTCACAGTTTGTAGGTTTTAGACCCTCTGATCCATTTAATGAGCAATGATATATTATTAATCATGCTTTGGGAAACCTTGGCAATCATGTGGTGTTAGTCAGTTTTCACACTGCTGATAAATACATACCTGAGCCTAGGCAATTTACAAAAGAAAGAAGTTTAATGGACTTACATTTCCACACGGCTGGGGAGGCCTCACAATCATGGTAGAAGGCAGGGAGGAGCAAGTCACATCTTAAATGGATGGCAGCAGGCAAAGAGAGAGAGAGAGCTTGTGCAAGGAAACTCTCCTTTTCAAAACCATCAGATCTCATTAGACTTATTCACTATCACAATAACAGCACAGGAAAGAACCCCCTCGCCACACCATGATTCAATTATCTTTCACTGGGTCCCTCTGGCAACATGTGGGAATTATGGGAGCTACAAGATGAGATTTGGGTGGGGACACCGAGCCAAACCATATCACATGTCTTCAAAGAAAACTTTGTTATAAGAAAGAAAAGTCATTATATTTTAAAGTATTTTATTATTAAATTTAAAAAAATATGTAAAGGTAGACAGAAGAGTACAATGAATCCCACCATCCATTTCAGTGATGGTTATCTTGTGGTTACCTTGTGCCCTAAAATTATTTTAAAGGAAATTTATATCACTGTATCCATACACATTTTTAAGGATCTATTTCTATAAGACAAATATCCTTTTAAATATATATATGTGTGTATGTATAATACACATAGATACATAAATACACTATTATTTCACCTAAAGGGGAACAATGTTTTTTTAAATAATCAAATATTCAGTGTTCACATTAAATGTTTCATAAATGTTGACATCTTTCAGCAGTTTTTTGCTTAAATTAAAATACAAATAAAGTTCACATTTTGCAATTGTTTGATATTTTTATTTAAGTTTCTTTTACCCTGTAGGTTTCCTTCTTGTTACCTCTTTCTCTTCAGTATGTATATATATTGGAAGAACCAGGGATATTTTTCTCCTTGTAGAGTTCCCTACCATGATATCATCTCATATATTTCTCCATCATCTGATTTTCTATAAATTAGTAGTTGGATCTAGAAGTTTGACCAGAACTAGGTTCATATTTTTTTAAACAATACTAGTTCATGAGTGGTGTGCATTATTTCACCAGGAAGTATGTATTTGGTTCTTCTCAGTTTTATTGATGTTAACAGCTGTTAATAATCAATGTCTTGGTCTATTCATTAATTTGGAGTTGGAAAATTGTGATATACTAATTTTATCAGTTCTTTCTCACTTACCAGCTGTAATATACCTCCATTAAAAAAAAAAAAAAAAAACAACTTCCATCTACTATTTGGCTACTTGTCGACAGAGGAGATAAAATGCGGCATATGTATATAATAGAATACCATGAAGCCATGCAAATGGATAAGATCATGTCTTTTGCAGCAACATGGGTGGAACTGTAGGCCATTATCTTAAGTGAAACAGCTCAGACACAGAAAGTACCGCATGTTCTCACTTATAAGTGGGTGCTAGAAAATATGCACACGTGGACATAGATATTTAGTGGGAGGTAAATAACATACTCACATGTGGAATAATAAACAATAGGGACTTGGAAAGGGGGAGGTTGAGGGGATGGATGATAAGAAATTTCTTAATGTAGATTAATTTAATGTAGATGAATACCCTAAAAGCCTTGACTTTGCCACTACATGATCTATCCATGTAACAAAATTACACTTATACCCCATATATTCATTCAAATAAAGACAATTTAAAATAGGATAAAACCTTCTTCTTTCCTTCTATTTATTAGTTAGTTGTCTTAATCATAAGTTGATTTAAAAGCATCCTGCAGTGGTAAACAGTTATTTTTTTACTTTTGTATTATTTTGAAGCATGGATTTTTAACATATTTGATGTATTTCAATCCATTGATGTTATTGCCTGAATTGTCCAACATTTAGCCAGTTGGCTTCTAATCCTGTGAGTGCCTGGGCTCCAGATTGGATCATGAGTACTCTAGATGGGCCCTAGTTTTCTTACTATATGTTATGAAAATGTTTCGAGCTCATCTTATACACCAGACCTAGAATTAGCCATTTGTCTAAGAAACCCTGCTTTTTTGCTTCTTTACTTGCCTGTTTACTTGTTTTTAGTGAAAAATATAGCATCGCAAGGCCATAAATAGTGTGGGAAGGGTGCTCTGTTTAATATTTTAACTAGAAATGGAATATATAAGACATTATGTACAATAAGACTTACACTTTGTGAAAGAAATACAGACACACGCTGACAAAAAATTTCTGAAATATTAACAAAGACTTTATTTGGGTAGTTTAGTTATTAACAATAATTTTATTTTCATATTTATATGTATCCGTATTTTTAAATAAGTATACATTACTTAAAAAATGACAGACTAAAAGATTTAAAGAGCCCAGGTTTTGTAGTAAGCATTCTATATTATAAGAAACAAAAGTACTGTCAGAATTCCTCTTAAATCCTACAAGCTGTCCTCACAAGAATGTAAGCATGAATTTGTTAATATTTGCAAGGCACTTTAAAAATAATAGGCCTATGAGGCATTATTCCATTTAGTTTATGACATATTAATAATGCATCTTATTTATCTACCATTTGAAGTAGAGTTTAATGAATTAATAAACATAATATCCAATCATGTTTAATGAAGAGTTTTAAAATTACTCATCTAAATGATTGTCATAATTTTTCAATAATAATTATATTTAGCACTTCTATTGCATTTTTTCTTGAAAGTATTTTGCAAATACCTAGTTAGTTAATACTTAATACATTCATCTTCATGTGAAATGGAGAAGAGGTGTCATTGCTATATTCCTCTCAATAGTACAGTCTAAACACAAAGATGGGCTTATAAATGTACCCTGTCCAGTCCATGGAGAAAACAGGTACTACCTGATTATGGATTTGCATTCAGGATAAGGTAGGACTTAATATTAAGAAATGTTACCAGGCATTCCAAAGTTTGACTTACTCCTTATGAATAAGACCACGTGGCCTAACTGGCTATGGCTATGCTTTAGTAATCACAAGTGTATCATCAACTAGGTAAAATAACCAGGGCTCCATAGTATTCCATGGTGTATACGTACCACATTTTATTTATGAAATCTACCACTGATCAAACATTTGGGTTGATTTTATGTCTTTGCTATTGTGAATAGTGCTGCAATGAATATACACGTGCATGTATCTTCATAATAGAACAATTTACATTCCTTTGGGTATATACCAAGTAATGGTATTGCTGGGTCAAATCGTATTTACTATGCATCCATCAAAAAGATACGATCATGTCTTCCTCAGGAACATGGATGGAGCTAGAGACCATTATCCCTAGCAAACTAACACAGGAACAGAAAACTAAATACTGCATGCTGTCACTTATAAGTGGGAGCTAAATGATGAGAACACACGGACACATAAAGGGGAACAACACACACTGGGGCCTATTGGAGGGTGGAGGGTGGAAGGAGGCAGAGGATCAAGAAAACAATTAATGGGTATAGGCTTAATACCTGGGTGATGAAATAATCTATAAAACAAACCCCATGACACAAGTTTATCTATATAAAAAACCCTCGTATGTACCCCTGAACTTAAATAAAAGTCAGATTACAAAAAACATCAGGGCTCTTTCAGCCATTACCAAGAAATTCTTACCGAGAAAATCTTAAAAGGGGGTTAAATTTGCTTTGATACCAATATAAACAAGAGCATAGCTTCTCTGGTTTTTAACGGGAATGTTTTTTAAAAAGTCTAACTTCTAGTGGCTTTGAATAATTTCAGTGAAAATTAGAAAAGAAATGTCATCTGAACATCTTTCCAGCTAAATATCCCATTGTCTTTATTCAGTGCTTGCAACTGACCAACTGTGGTGATGACCAGCTTCTTGATCACTGGATTTGTTATCTGCATGAGTAAATAATTGCTATGATCTGAATGTCTGTGTCTCTCCAAAATTCATATGTTCAGACCTAAACCCCAAGGTGGTGGTACTAAAAGGTGGGGCCTTGGAGGTGATTAGGTCATGAAAGCTCTGCTCTCATAAATGTGGTTAGTAGCCTTATAAAAGAGGTTCAAGGGAGCCTGTTTACCCTTTCCACTATGTGTGGACACAGCAAGAAGTTACCATCCATGAAGCACAGAGACCTCACTAGACACTTGAACTTTCCAACCTCCACAATTGTGAGCAATAAACTTCTATTGTTTATTAATTACCCAGTTTAAGTGATTTTGTTATACAGCAGGAAGATTAAGACAATGGTATCCTGTGTTTGGTTTAAAGCCTTCATACATAAAGAGACACTGGTTAGTATATTACTCAATTTGATCTTTTCACGTGGAAACAACAGAATTGAAGGGGATGTTTTCAAATAGAAGATTTTGAAAGGCTCACCGAGATAATGGTTATATGATAGAAGATTTAAAAAAAATGTGTGGCCGGGCACAGTGGCTCGTGCCTGTAATCCCAGCACTTTGGAAAGTCGAGGTGGGTGGATCCCGAGGTCAAGAGATAGAGACCATCCTGGCCAACATGGTGAAACCCCATCTCTACTAAAAATACACAAATTAGCTGGGCATGGTGGCACGCGCTTGTAGTCCCAGTTCCTCAGGAGGCTGAGGCAGGAGAATCGCTTGAACCCAGGAGGTGGAGGTTGCAGTGAGCTGAGATCGCACCACTGCACACCAGCCTGGCGACAGAGCAAGACTCCGTCTTAAAAAAAAAAAAAAAAAAAAAAAAAAAAAGTGTATTTCAGGAATCCCTTGGAGTGTGATTTTGGATGCTCAGATCTCAGGTGTCTGGCAAGAAGTCATTCACAGCAAAAAATGACATCCAGTCCTTGCCATAATTTGGGAACACCAGCGGGACATTAGTCATAATTCATTTCAGCCTCCAGGTCAAACCAGGCAAACGTAATGCTGTGTTAATAAATGCCTATAATACTGAGTATTTTAAATATAACAAAAATACTCCCAAGGACACAGTGCATTATGTTTTATTTTTTATGAGTACTTGCATTTAAAACAAAACCAAACTCCAAAATTTCATCCACCTAATCATATTATACTTAGACTAATTACAAGTCTCCAGTTCAGATATAATTTACTTAGAATGATCAAATTCACCTTTGTACATGGCATGGAAATCGGTATGTTCCTCCTATTAACCTACCAGCAGGCTCTGTACCAAGAGCATTTCATCCAAGAGTGGCACTTGTATGTGATACACATGTTTAATTCAGCATCATATCTTTTTTCCTCTTTTCTTATAGTTTCATTTTACAGTTTTAAAGCTCAGATCTCAGGTGTCTGTCAAGAAGTCACTAACCCTAAACTTACAGGAAAGTTTCCAATATAGTACAAGGAATGTTTTTATCCTGCAGATTTTTAGTGTAAATTGCCAAATTGATTCTCCACTATGCTTAAGTACTCTAGTGTGTATTTCTCACAAACAAGGATATTTTCTGTACATGACTGTGATATAAATATCAAAATTGGGAAATTAACTTTACTACATTGCTATCATCGAATGCTCTGGGAAATTAACTTTACCACAGGGCTATCATCTAATTTTCAGATTCCATTCAAATGTCACCACTTGTTCCAGTAATGCCCTTTGTGACAAAAAACTCTGGATCACAAGTAAGCACTGTACTTCTTCAGTTTGAGACATTTCTTCAGTCTTTCCTTGACTTTCACGACTTTGACATTTTTTTGAAGACTACAAGACAGTTGTTTTGTGGACAATCTATCAATTCTGGTTTTTCTGATGTTCCCTCATAATTAGACACAGGTTACACATTACAGATGTGATGTCACATTCTTCTGATTATATCCTATGGGACTTGTCCCATGATTAATGATGTTCATACTGATTACTTGATTCAAATGGGGTATGACTGGCCTCTTCAATGTAGATTCACTCTTTCCTATTGTAATTAAATAAGTATTTTGTGAGAAGGCGAGACCATGTAAATATCCTGTTCCTCGACAAATATTTATCTTCTTCATTGATTTATTTATATTGGAACAAATTCTTTTTTCTGTCATTTAATAAGTGATAATCAATTACTAACATTATTTATTATAATGCTCAATTCATCCCAAATTTGGAGAGTAGGAGCCCTTTAAAAAAGCTTGTGTCCTTTTACTATATTCTCATCATTTTAAAAAATAAATGTTATTGTATATAACTAAGGCATAATATATGCTGTTATGAGCTACACATATACAGTATAACAGTTACTATCATAAAACAAATCACCTCACATAGTTATCTAGTTTTCGTCTGTGGCAGGAGCAGTTACAATCTAGTCATTTAGCAAAAATCCTGAATACAATACACTCTGATAAACTATAGTCCTCATGTTGTACTTTATATCTTTAAATTTGTTCATCCTACATATCTGCTACTTAGTATCTTTTGCTCTACATCTCCCCATTTCCTATCCCCAATCCTGCCTCTGGTAACCACTGTTTTATTCTCTGTCTCAAACACACACACACATTCTCTCTCTCACACACACACACAGCCCACAAGAGATTAATTAAAAACAGAGTTATCATATGACCCAGCAATTCCTCTTCTGGGTATATACTCAAAGAAAATCAAATCACCACCTCATAAAGATATCTCCATGCCCATGTTCACTGTAACATTATTTACAATAGCCAAGATATGGAAATAACCTGCGTGTCCATGGAGGACAAATAGATAAAGAAACTGAATATTATTCAGCCTGTAAATAGTAGGAAATCCTGCCATTTGCTGCAACATTGATAACCCTGGAGTACATTATGCTAAGTGAAATAAACCAGATACAGAAAGAAAAATATTATATGGTCTCACTTATATGTGAACATCTCATCATTCTTTTTGAGAATTCCTTTGCTTTCTGGTACAAAAAGACGTTCCAGGCTTTTCTTGTACTTTTCTTGCAAACCAGTGTTTCTCCAGGGCAAACTGGTTTCTTTTGGAGGAGAATGGTATTTAGATGCCAAGATGTAGAGTGTCATTAATCCCAGGCTCTCTCACCTGTCAGAACTAAGGAATGCGCGCGCGCACACACACACACACTGCATGCCTGCACACATATTTACATACACATACACACACACACATATGTAGATAGACACATATATTGAAAATCATGAGTTCAGATTAATGGTTACAATTCCAATCTCATACAAAAAGGTTCATCCTAGTCTTCTTTCTCTCATTGGCAATTTTTCTTCCCCTCCAAAGAGACGTATGGCTCCCATTGCCTTTAATATATTTTACTTACGGATCAATATTACTATATGTAATCAATTTTCCTTTGTTGCTACTACTCCCTGCCCCATGAAGATTCGCTTGGACATTGACACTATGCACGAAGCCACTCTACATATGGACACCCCCTTACCCACTTCAACTCTGACACCACTCACCAGGCAACCCCCATCCTACTTCATAAACATTGTACTTTTTCCTCTCGCTTGGGCTCCAAAACCCAAGCCCAGTTCACTGCAGCCTCCCTGCCCAGCACCAACAACCATCCTGAACATAGCCTTTGCACTGTCCCATATTATGTCTTCAGGACTGAATTATTTGAGAAGAAAAGGGAAACAAGAAGAGAAAATTCTAGTATTGTTTGGTATTGTTTATGTTGGTGCACGACCAGTAATACTATGGATGTCTAGTCTGTTGTTTCAAACTAAAAAATGTATTTAGCTTCTGCTATGTTGAGGACATACAACAATAATAATAATACAATAAACAATTTAGTCTATGAGAAAAAATGGAGCTCAGATAAGAAGGGGTGTTTTCCCCACCAAAAGTAAGACCACGAATCCTGCCTCAGCCCAACAGAAGACCTTCAGCACCCTCAGAAGACAGGAATATGTCCCTTCTTGGGGACTGGAAAGCATGCCTAGAAACTTGATCATGGGCAAGTATTCTTACAGAATCCAAAAATAAGAAAATAAGCTAAAGAAGCATAAAAGCTCTTGAATTTGGGGTCTTTGGAGCTTTAGAAATTTAGTCAAGCTTGAATCTTTAGATTATGGGGAAAGAACCTTTCAAATAATTATGTGGGTTCTGATGCCTGGAAAATGAGATAGAATAGAAATTATGGGACAAAGAAGAAGAAAGAAGAAGATCAAATGAAGGTGGCAGTAAGAAACTCCAGAGAGGTTTAGGTTTCATGCACTATATTACCCTCTCCTAACCAAGAACTACTTGGAGTTTGATATAAAGTCATTTGGGTTCAGGTCCTTTCTTCAAATATTTTTAAGTTATTTTATTATCACCTTTATAAATTCCAAAGATATACATATTCTTTTAATTCTGTTAATTGTTAAGAGGAAAGTTCTAGATTAGTCAAGCTAACCCATATACCGTCACTCTCTCAAGGCCCAAGGAACCTGATCACAACTGTCCTCCCTTTTCATCATCCCAACCCACATTTATAGACAGGTGCCTCTGAGGACTTCTCTTGTCTTCTACCCCTACATTTATAACAATGTAACATTATAAAATGCAGCACTATCCAACCATCATCTGACCTGCATATGGAGGACAAGTGAGTAACAAAGATGTGTTGAATAACATATGTCAAATATGTACTTTAATCATTTACTGGTTCCTTACACTTTCCAAATGACTTTCTAGGTATCAATGGTTAACTTTGCTTTTAGGAAAAACCATTGGACTGATTCCTGTCAGACTTTCTAACTATATTTCTCTAAATAGATATTTTTATATATTAGAGAGGAAAGAATTGGCTCTCTTCTGGGCCTGTTTCATGAGATCTCTAAAAATATTGAAAAAACTTATTTATTTTGAGCTTTTTAAAAATGTGCATCTCCCAAATTATTGTAAAACTAGACATGCTATTTTTAATTACCTCTAAACTTCCAAAGGTCACAAAAGAAATAATGAATAAGGGACTCTAGGGATTTATTTCTGTGTGTGTAATACATGCATACATACATACTTCTGTGTACTGTATACATAAACACATGTGTACATGTACATTATCAAACCTTGCCTTGTGTCTTCTTCACCCTTTTCTACTTTCCATGATTCTGCTTTTAACTGATCTTCCAGTCATGACTGGACACCCTGTGCATTGCAGCGCTCCATCCCCTCAAAAAAATAACTCCACTTTTACCTTGTACGTGGCTCACTCTTGAAAAATGGCTTCTACAATTTAGAAGATTCACTTGAACACTTCTAGTCCAGTGTTCAGATGATCCAACAACAAAGGACCATGCTGCTAATATCACATGGGCCCATTGTCCTTTATGACCCATATTCTCTATATGCCCAAGTTCTGATCACTGAACTTTGCTTATCAATGTTTTAATATCTTTCTTAAAAATCTGCCTGAAAATTCAGGTTCTTTTTCTCTGACTAGCCTTTCACCTTTTTTTTTGACAGTTCTCTTTTCGCAATTAAGGACACACAATACTTACCAAATGTATCTGACTAAATTAAGTGTATGAGCTTTTCTGTGGACAAAAAGATTGATGGTCAAATAAGCTTCAGAAACACTGACCACTACAATCTCTGCTTAAAATGTGTACGTTTTGGTACATTAATGTCAAATAGCCCATCTCCCAAACTTGGCTACAGCCTCCATTTTTCTAATAACATCTTGTGGAAAGACAGCTTGCTGGAACAGACTTTAAATAAGCTGGTAAAAGTCCTAACCTTTGTAAGCACCCGTCTGCTGACACACTCCTGATGCTTGGACATCTTGACTCCTGGGCCACACTTTAAGCCCTTGGTGGACTGCACTAATACGAATTATCTCTATCTGGTTCTTCTGTCTCCTCTCTTCTCACCCTCCAGATCATGATTAATGGCATTACACTTGTCTGTTTTTTCACCCTCCCAACTCTATTGGAACATATGAGTTTTGGATTGAGTTCTGAAATGATCTATTGATTTGTGATTGTGTCATACAACTTGATATTTCTATCCAAGAACTTAACCTTTCCTTCTTTGCTCAGAGAAACTTGGCTTTGTTTATGATGATGATGGACCCAATCCAGATATGATTAATGATTATTTTAAAACAGACTTGGAAATTCTATTTTCCTATGCCAGGTACTTACTTTCCCAACACCTCTTGTCACTAAGCATATATATGTGACCCAGTTCTAGCAAATGCACTATAAGGAAAAGACTTCTGGACGATTTCTGGAAAACAGTTTTCATCCAATTTAAAGAAATCTCCATTTACCCAGATCTTTTCATTACTCCTTAAACATGGTCAGATGAAAACATGAGGCTTGGGGGTACAGTAGCTATCCTGCAACCATGAGTTAACAAGCCTGTCAATGGCAGAGTGAAAAGGTCAAACAAGCCTGAGAACTTGATGATATCGATGAGCCACTGGATCAAAGACTAAATCACCTATATCCAGATATCTTAACTATAGATTTTCTTGTGTTGCAGCCAAAAGCATTCCTAACTGTTGTAACTTCCCACTTGAGCAACTATCACAGCAGTTTGCTTACAGTAAGAGCTGTGTTAATGGGGTATTAAATGAACCAAGTCAATCGTCAAGAGGAGAAGCAAACTAAAAGATTAAACAAAACAATCAATAATAATATAAATGAACAAAGGCAGATGATTTATATTACTATAATTCACAAGTATTTCGGGGTATCTAAAACATGGCACTTACTAAACTAATTGCTAGATACCAAGGAAAATTATATAATGCTACACAGTCCTTCTTGTCCTTCTCTTTTGGGAAGATTACCATCTACCAGGAAAAAAAACACACAGGAGAAAATGAAATATGATAATGAGTTGTAATAAAGGAAATTTCTGCCAGGGAAAAGTTCATAGAAAGTCCCTAAAACTGAATATTTGAACTGATCCTTGAAACACAAGTAAGTATTTTCAGTAACTGAAAGTGTAATACAAAAAAGGGATGGAAATCAAAAGAAGCACTCCAGGTAAAGGGGAGCTCATAGAGCTATAAAATCTGACTCCTTTAAGTAATATCAGGGGCCTGGGAGAAAGCATTTGGATGTCTTATGTAACTAAATGCAGGAAGAATATATCTTGAAGCCTATGAAGTAGTAGCCCCAGAGTATACTATATGCCCAAAGGCCATTTATGGCTCAGAAATAAATGTTAGCTATTGATAGATGGAAAATGATGAAGTAAATGGGTTAGAATGTTATCAATAGCTGAGTCTGGGAAAAGGATATGTGGATGTTATTTTATATATATATTATATATATATATATATATATATATATATATATATATATATATATATATTGAGACAGTGTTTTGCTCCTGTTGCCCAGGCTGGAGTGCAATGGTGTGATCTTGGCCCAGTGCAACCTCTGTCTCCCGGGTTCAAGTGATTCTCCTGCCTCAGCCTCCTGAGTAGCTGAGATTACAGGCACCTGCCATCACACCCAGCCAATTTTTGTATTTTTGCTAGAGATGGAGTTTCACTATGTTGGCCAGGCTGGTCTCGAACTCCTGACCTCAGGTGATCCGCCTGCCTCGACCTCTTAAAGTGCTGGGATTACAGGCGTGAGTCACTGCACCCAGCCATAGGTGTTATTTTTAAATTTTTCTTTTCTTTTTAAATTTTCAGCGTGGAATTACTTGCAGATAAAAAGTTAAAGCAAGCAAACAAAAATCACAAAAACAAAACTAACAAAGACACGTGAACCCTATCAGAGGCTGCATGGGGCTATCCTGCCTTATGAGAACATGAGATCAAAAAAGGAAATTCAGTGCCAAAGTGGAGTTCAGTGTTAGATATTACAAAGACTAAAAACAAACAAACAAATAAACAAACAAAAAACACAGCTGAAGGCATCTAGGGATGCCCATAGTCAAATGGAAACAAAAGCTGAAGGAAACTGTAGGCACAAATTTTAAACATCGCCAGAAAGACTTAGCAAATGTTATCACTACTTTCAGATTGTATGTATCTCTTGGGAAGAGGGTGGAATCCCGAACTAGACCCAAGGGTTCTCGTGAGTTCACAAGTACAGAGACAATGGGCATGGCAAATTCAGCAGCCCGGAATCTTCTAGGAAACCTCTGGAGTCAATGGGGGTCATTTTTAGCAGAAGTCATGATCATCTAGCAAGAGGGCTGTCCCTCATCTGGGGAATTTGAATTGGTGTCTGTCATATCCATTTACGATATTTCTTAGTAAATACTGCAGTGGAGACATTTCTACCTCCTTCCCACACTAGAGAGTTGGAATGATTAATTAGCAGCTTTCTGCAAAGTTCTATATGTTCTCTTTCTCAGCAGACAGAGTAATGACTAATTCCCAGACCTCATCCTGAAAAGAAGGTTACAGTAACTACCAAAACCCTGCCTCAGAGAAGTGCTAAAAAGTCATACACAGTATTTGCTCATCTGAAGGCACTTGGAAAACTTATTGAAACATTATATATCAAAATTTTAATTATATTCACACTCAATAATCCCAGGGTAGCAGTATAATTTAAAGAAAAAAAGTCTTTGTGAGCAAAAATATAATTAAAACTTATTTTGAATAGTAAAAACAATGAAAGCAAACTTTGTTGTCCAACAATCAGAAGACAGAATAAGTTAATGTCTGTTTAAGGAATATTACATAGGCATTAAATTGTGTTTTTGAAGGGTTTACAATAACCAAGAGAAATAGTCTAGATTTATATGAAAATTAAATATAAAATTGGCCATTAAAACTATTTCAACTTAAAATTCTTTTTTTTTTTTTTCGACAGTTTCGCTCTTGTCGACCAGGCTGGGGTGCAGTGGTGTGATCTCAGCTCACTGCAACCTCTGCCTCCCAGGTTCAAGTGATTCTCCTGCCTTAGCCTCCTAAGAAGCTGGGATTACAGGTGCTCACCACCACATCCAGCCCAACTTAAAATTCTTATATTGGAAATAACTGGTGGAAGGGAATTATCTAAAGATAAACAGTAGCTCTGTTTAGGTGCTAGGACTAGAACTGATGTATCTTCTTTCTACTTTTCCTTGTAATCCAGGATTTCTTAATTAGTTACTGCTAGTTTTATCTGGATTTAAAAAAAAATGAAAACCATATATATCTTGCCTCATCCTGTTCACAGATGCTGGGCTACACAACCCTATGTTGAAAAGATTTTCATATTGCTGTTCTTCTCTAAAATTACCTCTTTGTTTACTTTTCTCTGACTGTTTACTCTTTATTCCCTCCCATTTTCTTCTTATTCTGAATTGTTTTGGGATTTGGAATTTAAATCCATTTCTTGAGGTGTGCACTGGAACAAACCCATAGTTTGTGTTGGGCAGCAGGGATGTCACCACACTCCCTGGCTGGAAACTGCAATTTAGTTGCTGGCAGCTCCCACCCCTTTTATTGCTGGGGAAGAAGGTGAATCCTGGCTCCTGGTCCATGGGTCCCTGGATTCCCCTTGGTGTCAGTTCCCCAGAATGGTACAAAATCGCATCTTCCATTGGGACATCTGCTTTTCACTCCCTTTCTCTTCATACACAAAGAGTAGAAATAAGGCTGACTACCTAGAAGGCAAAGGTATTCTTGAGGAAATCATTTTATTCTGTCTTCTGTCCTTACTGTCAAGCTTATGTGAGGGTTCCTTCAGTTTTAACTGTGGTTAGTCACAGATCCATCCCATTTTAAAGTCCCGAAGTATAATGGAATCCTGGTAGAAAGGAACTTTCTACCATGTTTACTTCAATTCTCTCACCTGTATGTGAAAGCTCTGTGAAACCTCTCTACCCAGGGGTTGCTCAAGGAATTTTTAACTCAAGCATACATTCATGGCAGGAAACTCACTACTTCAGGAGGATGCTCGTTTGGGGGTAGCTTGCTTAGAAAGTTCTACCACGGATAGAAATACTTCTGTCTATCCTGTATATTCTTCCCACTGGTGAATATTTCATTTAAGAATGTACACTCCTGCAGCCCTCTGCATCTTGCTTACTGACCAGAATGGTATACACATGTTCAAGGATTGTGCAACTCACACAGGTTAAGAAATTGTTTCCAGAAGATAATACTAAAATGCATACATTACTTATTTTCTTTTTCTTTTTTTGTATTTCAACCTTCAATTTCCTAAATCCAGACTAAAGAAACTTATTTAAGTCATTATAGGCATGTGAATCCCTTAATAGACTCCAGGGAGAGTGGTAGACATTTTCATTTTTCATAGTCACTGTGTTGGAAGCAATTTTACAGGTTTATTGTCTTTTTGAATTCCCATTTGACAATCCTAGGAAAAGGCTGCACGGCCTGTACTAATCCCTCGAGTGCTCCTCCCTAATGTTAGTATGCATGCTAACTGATTTATCTTTCAGTAGTTTTATCCTCCCCAAATCTAAAAGATAGATATTACTGTGCTCACTTAACATTTGAATAAATGAATTTCAGAAAGTCTAAGCAGAAAAACCTCATGGGAAGACAGCAGCAAGACCAGGATCTCAGTTCAGAATGAAATGTTCTGAATAAATTTCTGTGCTCTTTCCAATACACTCTGTAACCATTTTATATTCTTCTTAATACTGAGCCAGATCTTTCTCTTGTTTCTCCTGCACAAAAGAAATTAAATCCTCCTTCCATACTGAAGCTGTTGAAGTCATAGAATACAGGGGTAAATCAAGTCCCCAAAGATTCAATCGCACCCCTACTTCCGTGACCGTTTCTGAAATGACAGCTTCCAGCCTCCTCTCTGCATGAGGTCATCACTTCTAAGGGCTTCCCAGAGTGTGCCTGGAACTCCACAAGCTGTTGAAGGAGTGTGTATGTGGAACCACTTTTTTTTCTTGCAGTTAAGTCAACAACCAAGGTTCATCTGAGTTCTGTACAGTGGCATCACCAGAGTGAGAAGTCAGTAAAGGCCCTACCTTGGTTTGGCAGGACTTTCTTGACCAAACTCTGTGGCCACCTGTTTCTAAACTGATTCTAGTTCCATGGGATGGTGACAGTCAATTCAAATGATGGTAAACACCCTATTTTTCCATCCTGTCTATACTCTACGGCTGCAGCTAAGCCCATCTGAGAATCTGGATGTTCTTACCAGTATAAAAGGACAAAAGGAAAAATAAGTTAGAGAATGTTTAAAAAAATAATGTCTCCTGAACAGTTTTGTAATGTAATCATTTACTGCAGAAAAAGGCTAATGGTAATGTCTTGATAACTAAAATATATATAAAATGAAATTATTCATAGTTCACTTCCAATCACTATTTTTAAAATTCAAATCACATGAAAATATGTAAAACATATACCATGATATTAAGAGACTCTCTCCATCCCACAATATAATGTAGTGTCTGGTGCAAAGACTGTGAATTCAAACCCAATTCTCCCATTTACTAGCTGTGACCTTGGGCAAGACACTTACACTTTGTAATGTGTCTTTGTTTCTTTACCTGTAAAATGGGACACTATAGTAGTACACATCTCATCTGGCTGCTGTGAAGGTTAAATGAGACAATTCTGGAAAAGCACTGAGGTTGTACTACCTGGAACTGGTAAATAATAAATGGTGTTGGTGTTCTTGTTTTGCCGTATGACTGTATGAGAATATTGTGGGAGTTCTCAAGCTACAGAGAGATGGCATTTGGGGCTAAGGTTACCTTTATACAATCTAGAAGTGAGTTTTTAGGTCATGGCTTGAATGTTGGGTAATATTTAACAGTGGTGGAGGAAGGGATGTGTGTGAGAGTCCATTTGGCACCTGTGTTAGAATAACTGCAATGGCACTGTCTGTGGGCCTCTCTGTGTAGAAGAAAGGTAAACTTTGTGAAAATTCTGGTAAAGATAATTAAAAGGAGTCTTGCACTATATAATAATTTCTATATATGATAACGTTTATCATTCCAATTCCAGAAAATTGCCAGCCATCTTGCTTCGCATTATGTGGGGTTGTTTTTTCAGCATATTATTCTTTTGTTTTTTTTTACAGCAAAAATATAAGCTGATGTGATTTTTCCCTGTCCTTCTCTTCATGCTGTTGACTGCAGGCAGTCAAGATGCTAATTAAAACCACCTAATTTAAATTCCAAGTTTGCCCTGAAATAGATTCCCAGTAATTTTGCAAAATTACTACTGGGCATGGAGGATGCAAAAGATATGCTTAAATAATCTGTGTTTTGCTTAAAGTGATTTAAATGGAGAAGTCAGGCATTTTCAGCCTCCGTGTCCTGAAGAAAATGTGTTGGAAGGAAACCATGGCAGGAAGTCCGAGGATGGAGGCACATTCCAGCTCTGACAACAGAGTCCACAGGACTTCTGGAGATCCTTCTTTTCATTTTTGGTATCTTTCCAAAATCGGCCAGGACTGTTGTCAGGAGCAGCCTTATTAAAATATAACCACTGTAGAGTTATTTAAACTATAATGAATATCAATATGGTAAAAAAAGTAGCTAAATATATGATCTCTGGTCTTCCTCAAGGTAGCCGATAATAGAAAAATAAATGTGTGGAAAGTACCAGATTTGAGCAGGAGGAAAATATTACAGGAAACTAGCATGACCTATGTCAATAAGTCAGCTGTGAGTCTGATAGGGGAAACTCAGTATTGGCAGAAACTAGAAGAAGAGAGATACCAAGAAATTGGTTTGTACAGGGCCCTGATCTTGACTGTCACGAGTCAGGTATTAGAGGACATAAACTCAATATTTTGGGAATAAATGTACCTAAAAGTTATTCTGCGTGTATGTTGCAGGGTGTGGAAACGGGTCCCAAGCACTCAATGGAAAGAAGAAAAAATAAGTTGTAATATCCCTTGTAATTCTTTTAGTCTATAATTGTTAAGGGTCATGCTCTTTACTCAAGTGAATTCACACTTACAGCCAAGAGAAGAAATCCTTCAGATAACACGTGTGCATGGGTTTGTTTCCTTTTGACCCTTCTTTGTATACTACTCTCACGGATAATGACACAAATTGTGGTGATTTCAGAACCTCAGATCCCGGATCAGGTTCAAAACATTCTTCATGGTCAGTATAGAAGCCTTTATTGGGCCTCACCTTTCCCCAAGGTGTACTGAGATCTCCACAAAGCCCAGGGTCCATACAGCTGGTAGGTTATCTACATATATATTTGCTTCTTTCTCTCTTCTATGCCATCATTATTCTCATAACCTCAACAAGAAAACTGCTAAAACCCATCAAGCAAACCTAATCAATGGACAAGTATTGACTGATCATCTACAAAAGTGCGAGGATCTCATTGTTAATTAACTGATTCACAGCATGATTTGAGTCAGCCACGGATGGTGAGGCTGAGTGAATGGGTAATGATGAGGGTGCCTGAGTGTAAGTCCCATCATCTTCAGTGATGGCAAGGCCCTATCTACATAAATCATCACAGACTCAGCCCTATTACCAAGATGACTTGATTAAGCCCTGTAAATGGCAGAATGCAGAGTCCAATCCAATTAGCCTTACATTGGTCTTTATCACATACCAGGAAGCCCATGATTTCCAATGCACATTTGACAAATAATACTTTCTTGTCTTCTGATAATAAGAAAAGGAAATGTGAAATGCACATTATTCCTGTTCCTTCTTGCATCATAGTTGTTGCTACAGTGGTGACATATTTTACCACTTACACATACTGTGACCATATCACCCAACACACAATATATTTTCATCTTTAATTTGGTAATGCTTTCTAAAATCCTGCACATCTGCCACCAACTCAGATAAGATTGAGGAGAAATGTTTGGGTCAGTGGTGCATGAAATCTAATTGAATGGCTCAGAACTCTACCATCTACATCTGCTGTGCTTTCCAAAGACCAGACAGATGTAAAACAAGGACAGGGACTGAAATACTCCATCTCTAAAGTGTCCAAGCAAAGCTGGGCCCTACATTAAGAAGGATTGCTTCATACCTGATTCTCACTTCCAAGGCTATAATATCACGTAAATACACAAATAATTTTAACCACTTGTCTTTCTGCATTTCTACGAAGAGCATATTACTTACACTCTCACATAAACCAACTTGGTACTAAAAAAGGTATTTGTATATTTAATTAAATTCTAGATAATAGAAGCATTATTCTATGTTGCAGATGTTTACCAGTGATTTGTGATAGATTTTTTTTTTTAACTAAAAGAGGTGTAGGAAACAGAAAAGTGCATTGGCTATGTTTAAATATCATAGGAGCCTCAATGTTTCTCCACTTACTAGGTATGAGAGAGGAAGTTAGCCTTGAGAGATGCTGTCCTTATCCTTGAGTGGCTCTTTTGGCATTTTAAAATGGGGTTCCTGGAAGATTAGAGGAGACCAAGATTATGAAGCCACTAGCACAGTATCTGGTAGATAACAGACACTGAAAAATGCGTCAGCTTCACTTCTGTTCTATCCAGAATAGGAAAGATCTTTAACGTCCTTTAGGCTCACTGGTCTAGCCATTCTTTTAAATGTATTAAGGCTCAAATAATGCATTACTAAATGCGCATTATATATATATACACACACACATATATATATGCACACACACATATATATACACACACACATATATACACACACACACAAATACACACACACACACACATATATATATATATATATATAATCTTTTCTTAAAATTAATGAGGGATTTAAGATTCCCAAGTACTAAGTTAGGTTTAATATTTCATGGATTTATTAAACATTCTATTACATATATTTCCATTAAAAAGTGCCAACCTGGTACATTGGGTTCATTGTAAAATTAAACTTATATTAAATATTATATGCGTATATAGTATATATGTATGCATATGTGTATTCATATATTTAATAGTAGAAATCATAGCAAATATAGACTTACAATTTCCTGGAATAAAAGTTGTTAAAAATTAACGTGAATTTAAAAAAATTAACTCAACACAATTTTAATTGATAAGCATTTTATGCTGTAATTTATGTTTCCAGTTGCATAAGTTAGAGTATGAGGTTACCATGCATTCCAGAGGCAAAGAGATATTCTACTGTGACTTAATACTCATGATTAAAGATAGGAATCATTAGATTTTGCCATAAGGGAAAAAGGAGAATGATTAAGGTGGGGAAAAAAGGAAGGAAGGTAAAATTTGGTAGTAATTAGGATGAAATAGAGCAAAAGAGAATTTCTACCTTAAATATAAATCTGTGTTGCTTCAACTATGAGTTACATAGCAATTCAATAAAAGTGGCAAGTTATGAAAGCACGGAAATTTTTTCTTGTTGTTTTTAATAAAATGTACAGATCTCACTATTTTCAAAGTCATACTAAGCAAAGAAATAATACACATATTAACTGCTGGAGGGCTTTTATGAATATTATCTCATTTGAATTGTACAACAATGCTGTAAAGGTGTGCCACTTATCTGGATAGGCCTTTCATATGACAAAATTAAACCCAGAGGTATTAAGTAAAGTGGTGAAGTTTAAATGCCAAGTTTTTCTGTCTCAAAGCAATAATATTTAGCATGCTTCCTATGGCAGTCATACTAGAAGAATTCAGAGGAGGGCAAGGAGGAGTTTGAAAGTTTTGATCTGGCTGCAGGAAGCATTCTGGGGTCCCTCCCCTATCACACATGTCTCTGGAAGAAGAATTGTATGTAAATTTGGGGTAAGCAAATGCAATAATCTAGACTAGAGGCATGGAATGAGTTGTTCTGGCCGAAGCTGAGATTTTTACTTTTGCACATGTCAAAGATATATCTCAGAACACTGGGTGGGGACTATATATTTAAAAATAAATGTCATAATTATTTTCAAATTCCATTCCTTATTTTGGAAGGAAAAGGCTTTACATTGTACATTTCTGTCTGCTCTACTTTGCTTCCTGCCTTGCAAGAGGTGCTAGGCTTTTCTGTCTCACAGGTACTAAGATTTGGCTGAAAATTCTAGGAAGACTGGGCCCATGTCTAGCTTGTTGAGCCGTGTAACTATCCTTGAAGTCCAACATAATGCCTGGCACGTAGAAAATGCCAAAGTGTGGGATGGATGAATAAATGAGAAGCAAGTAAAAATCTGAAAATCCTGGGAACAAAGAAGAGAACACATCTGGTTCAGAGTCCACACTGGAGAAGAGATAAATGAACTAAGTAGATCTGGGAGAAGTCGTTCAGGCAGATCCTTAAAGGCAATAGTACACAGAATGCATACCTTTTATGACTTGATGGAGAAGCAGCCTGGGGCTCAGAGAACAATTCTGGCAGGATATATAGCTGTTACCACCTCAGCTTCAGAATCCTTAAGCCCTCCCTACTCCCGAAGTTTAAAAGGAAGCGTCCCAAAGTATCAAGTTTTTATATCCTTCTTTAATTGCTAAAAGAGAGCAAAGAGAAACAATAGAATGCCTGAATTCAGTTGGCATTGGCATTGTGATTAGTGGTACCCTGGGTGAAATAGTCAAATAAAATTGGGAATCTCAAAGATTAAAAAATGTCTGGCAGAGATGATGAATTAGAAATATAATACAAATGCTCCTTAACTTACAATGGGGTTATGTACCGGAAAAAAAAAAAAAAAGAAAAAAAAAAAAAACCCATCCAAAATTGACAATAGCACACACTGAAAATGCATTTAATACATTTAACCTACGGCTCATCACAGTTTAGGTTGTTCCACCTCAAACATGCTCAGAACACTTCCACTTGCCTACAGTTGGACAACATCATCTAATGCGAAGCTTGTTTTATAACAATGTGTTGAGTACTGCCACAGATGGATGTTTTATAGACATGACGGGATGCAGAAATATGTAACACAAACACACTGGCAACACACTATAGAGTGTAGTGTCAGTTGTTTACCCTCGAGATTGTCTGGCTGGCTGAGAGCTGTGGCTTACTGCTGCAGCTCAGCATCATGAGAGTATCCTGCTGCTTACTGACAGCCTGGGACAACATCAAAATTAAAAATTCTAAGTATGGTTTCCACTGAATGTGTATTGCTTTCACACCATCTTAAAGTCAACAAATCATAAGTCAAACCATCATAAGTTAGAGGCCGTCTGTGCGTGTATAATTTCTCTTTTGAGGTTTAAGAAATGATTTGAAAAGGGGTGTGTGGTGGAGGTAATGAATGAACACCATGTTTTGGATAAACACATCTTGGGTAAATGATTTTCATCAACTACATTGACATATTATCTTTGTATCTTTCCCACAAATTTGAAGACCCTCATGACCTCCCACCCCACCTCCTGAAAGCCATGATATGATTTTCAGGGGAATATCATTTCTCTTCTTAGAGACAATCTACTTCAAAATCAGAAAAGGAAGAACCATCACTGTGAAAAAATAGTATTACCCTTATGATAAATAGCATAGCTAACTTTTCAAGTCCTTACTAGCTTTTTAAATGTTAAATTATATTTTAGTAAAAGAAAATGCCAGTGACAACAGGTAGTCTTACCTCCTTGCAAAGTAGGCTCTACAAGGATGTTAAATATGGACATAAGTTTCTCAGCTATGACCATTTTTTGGCCATTTCCTGACCCAGATGGGAAAAGGAACTGGAAAATTCTGTTTTCTTGCATATCCTGTGGTGACATGTAACTTAAGGTAGGAAAAGTGAGCCTTGCAAACTGCAGTTATTACATGGTTTCTACCTCATCTACCACTGGCTTGGTTCTGAAGAAACAAGATAGACACTTGAGAAGAGTGAAAGTTAACAGCCTTGAGTCAGGGTTTGACTGAAGTAGTTGTGAAAATGTAGTCCTTTGTTGCCAGAGTTTGCAACCTTACTGTACTAGTTAGTAGCTGCCTGACATTGGAAATTAGGTAAGCTTTGATTCCGTCACAAAAGCAGGTTACTAAAGGTAGCTTCAGCTCAGGTCTATGAGGAAGATGCAATGATATTTTTACTATCTCCTTCCAGTCTAAACTATTTCAAGTCAAATCAATTTTCTTTTATGGACATTGAGAAAAAACTTTTTAATGGGATCTCTGTCTTTTGATCATCCCCACATGACATCAGATGATACTAGTCGCCAACAAGCAGGGCTTATTCTACTTCACTCTGCTGTTTCACATGCAGTCAATCATTTATTCATCACTCCTCCATAAATGAGTTATTATCCTCAGTTTAAAGGGTCAAAACTGAAGCTAAGAGAAATCATGCCAGATGGTAGAGTTGGTCGGTTGTCATGGCAAGAATTTTCCCCAGGTCTGTTTGTCTCCAAGACCCCCTTACTGGGTTTTGTTGAGGAGAAGACGAGACAGGCCCACAAACTCATTTCTCTCCACCATCCTTGATGTAAAGTTCCAGCAGGTCTGACTTCATCCTGGTCAATAAGTATTTTAATCAGCAAAATAGGAAAACCTCGAAAAGACAATAATTTAAGTTCCACAAACCTTCAAGACTTCAACTCTTCTAATTTACACATTGAATAATAAAAACTAAAATGAAAGTGTCATCTCAACACTGGAAGACTGGTTCGTAGTGACACTCGGCAATTTAATTAAGCTCAGTTACTCTAAAATGAAATTTAAAATCTCCATCTCACTAAGACATTATGAATACTAAATAGGATATATATGTAATATCCTTGATAATGCCAATTATAATAAGCATATAGAGATTATCATTAATCTGTAGACCACAGAGACCAGTCAAAAGCACTTTTAGAACAGGAAAAGAGCTAGTGTTTCATATTTTTATAAGGCAGAGGTGAATAAGGTGGCTTTGTGGTTGTGTTAATGATAGAGGCAGGAAACGGAAATTCTAGGCAGACAGGGGTGTGTCCCTGGTGAAACCCCACCATCAAGTCGAAAGCCTGAAACCTGTGGCCCAAAGTGAGAACTTCTACCCTGTTTGCCCATTCTCTCCTGATTCATTCTTTCTGAATAACGTCTTTTTACCAATAGAATGTTGCCTTTTCTAAAACTATCTACAGCCTGCCCTGCTCCCCATCCTGTGCCCTATAAAGACCCAGACTCATTTGGCAGAGAGACAAAAGCAGCTTGACTGGAGAGAGGTGACTTGACTTCAGAGGGATGGCTGGGCTTCAGAAGAGAGATGGCTTAACTTTGGGGAAGAGCCAGCCAGAGAGGGCCAGACTTCAGGGAAGATTATCTGCCTGCCCCATCCCCTCTCCAGTTCCCCTCCCTGCTGGGGGCCATTTCCTTCTCTGAATAAACTTCTCTACTTCCATCATCCTTCAAGTGTCCGTGTAACCTCATTCTTCTTAGACGCTGGACAAGAGCTCGGGACCCACCAACTGTAGGTACCCAAAAAAGTCTTCACATTAGCCCTTTTCCCTTGCTGGTGGAGAGCAGCAGCTCC
Organism: Rhinopithecus roxellana; assembly: GCF_007565055.1. Lineage (NCBI taxonomy): Eukaryota > Metazoa > Chordata > Mammalia > Primates > Cercopithecidae > Rhinopithecus > Rhinopithecus roxellana. The sequence continues at coordinate 9,475,299 of NC_044559.1, forward strand.
ACGCGACAAGGGAAGAGGCCCACTGAGCTGATAACATACCACTGTCCACAGATGGTGGAGCTAAGAGAGCATTGTAATATGCCCTCTGGGGCTTTTGGGGGTTGCAGGCACCCCCACCTAGGCACCATCGCCTCAGGGCCCACATGAAGCCTACTCTTGCTGGTGCCCAAAGTGCATTCTTTGCACAAGAGGTTGAGCATGACAGACCAAGTAAATGGGGCATCTGTGTCACAAGTCCGATGAAGGGGTTTAGTAAAACTCCTGCATCATTAGTTTGGTAGAGATGCCATAACAAACTGCCAAGATTGGTTGGCTTAAGCAGCACAAATTTATTTACTTGCATTCCTGGAGGCTAGAAGTCTAAGGTTAGCAGTACTGGTTTCTGCTAAGGCCTTTCTCCTTGACTTGTGGATGTTTGTCTTCCCCCTGTGTCTTCATATGATCCTTCCTCTATGTCTGTCTGTGTGTCCTCATCTCCACTTCTTAAAGGACATCAGTCATATTGGATTAGGGCTCACCCTCATAACCTCACATAAACCTTATTACTGCTTTTAACGTATGTCTCCAACTACAGTCACATGATGATGCACTGGAGATTGGGATTTCAACGTAAAAATTTTTAGGAAACACAATTTGGCCTGCAATACTGATCATCCAAGAAAAGGTGAGTGATCTCAGGGAGACCAAATAGGAAGCCCTTGAATATCCGAAATTGAGAAATTTCACATTTTTCTTCAGGTATTTTTCTTTTTAAAGGTTTGCATGAGGCTACACTCTAGCACGCAGAAATACCAATCCCTTGGCTAGTTTCCATGGTCCCCAGGAACACAAAGATCAGAAGAAATATTGCTGCAGAACGTATGGGTTAGTCTTAGTTCTTTATCAAGACTTGTGCTCGCCTCTCCTGCTCTCCAGCTCACACTGGTATTAAAGGTCCCCCTGCCCCATATTCACATAATGGTGCCAGATTTCAAGCTTTCTAGAGAAAACTTTTTTTATTTTTTATTTTTTATACTGCATTTTCCTTTTCCTAAATATTATATCCACAATTTTCTCTAACTTACATTAAAGGAGTTTCTAAATATTGGAACTATAATAAAATCTAAATGAAAAAATAGCGGTAACACTTGGCCCAACATGATAGATAGAAAGAAAAATCTCTAATGGTAATGCCCAAACCTCCACTTATTCTTGGATTTGCAGTAGAATTAAAATTTTTTTTGTCTAAGTATACATGATTGTAGCTTTATCATGGTAGAAATTTGGAAAATATAACATACATTTAGAAATCACAGTAAAATAAGGTTAAACAAAAAAATAAAAATCACTCCTATTACCTTCATTCAGAAAGAATATGTTACAATTTTGCACTGCTCCAAACTTCAAACATGTCCAGAAAAGGGTGCAAAATTTGCATTACATCATTTAATATCATACTTTTTGTACTCAATCTCATACTATCATTGTATAATTATGACACCATAATTTTCCAAAAATAGGAGTTTAATGAATAATTAACATTTGATAATACAAATATAATACAACTTATTTAACAATTTCTGTAAAGTTTGGAATTGGAAGTTTTTATATATTTTTTATAATTTTTCTTCCATTGTGGATTCCATATTTATTTCATTTGATCATTTTTCTGCAATGTTTGGTGATACAACAAATTTTCAAGCTGAGAAATGCATGTTATTATGCCTAATGAAATATCACCCTATTTTACGTTTAAATGTTTAATTGGTTTAACTCAGGATAGACGGTGTGAGACAGGTACAAGATAATTTAAGTACACTCTTTCCTAATGAATTAATTAAAGCTGTCAATCACCAAGTGATACTCTTACTTCATTCAACTTTGGATTGTCCTCCTCTGACTACTTTCTACTGACCATTGGACCAACTCCCTGCATAAATTCCCCTCCTGTCTCCCTGCCTCATCACTCTCCCTCTCCACAGGCCCTACACACATACACCTTTAATCTGGGTAGGCTGATTGTCGCTTGCACTGTCTGGCACCACAGCTCCGGCTGGCTGACTAGAGATGATGATGACAAAGAGGCAAGCTCCCTGCCAAAGCCAAAGACAAATGTCACTCTTGTAATAAAACTCAATTACAGTCAAATTAATCATAATAAATCTGCGGCTGTTAGAGAAAATGGAGCGATTTGGAGGAAATCTGTCTGAAACTCTGAGTAAGCAGTGGACCCACAGAAGCCCCAGCAGCCTAGGTGGGCAGGGGACATAGATCACAGGTGGACTTCTAGGCCAGGAAATGGGTCCTCACCAGAGTTCATGAGAAGCTACATTCTCTCTCTAAATGGTATCTTATTATATATGACTTTTTTATAAGAGCAGTGAATGATCAGAATTTAGGAATCTTCACAGCACATTAGATGCATTTGCCGGAGTAGACAGATGCTTCTTAGCTGTCAAAACACAATGGAAGACCTGGGGATACATCTGTGTGGCTCAGAGAATGAAGTGATTTCCATGCCAACTGGCCGTGGCTTCCGTACGGCTCTACACTTAGGAGACTCCGTCCCACTGCTTTGTCCTGGCTGCATGCCAGGCAGTACAAGGTGCTCATTTTGACATTGTTTTTATTAAAAACTTCATTTTTCTTAGCAATTTGTGATTTTCTTTTTCGACTTCATAAGAGACTCCACTTTTCTCCATGGTGCCTCCCTCTCCAAACGTCAGCTGTCTGTGTGTCTGTGTGGGGTGTGTGTGGTGTGTGTGTGTGTGTGGTGTGTGTGTGGGGGGGTTGTGTGTGTGAGGTTTGTGTGTATGTGTCTGTATGTGGGTGTGTGTGTGTGTCTATGTGTGTGTGGTGTGTGTATATGTGTGATGTGTTTGTGGTGTGTGTGTGTTTGTGTGTGTGTATGTGTATGTGTGTCTGTGTGGTGTGTGTGTGTGAGTGGTGTGTGTGTGTGTGTGTGTGTGTGCATGTATGTGGAGGGTCTTCAAGCTTGCACAGGCAGAGCCTCTGCGCATTACTGTATTGGCAAATGATTCTCCTCAACCAATGCACTCAGAAAAAACAGGGACGATCCAATCCCCCAATACGTATGCCCAGAAGTATGTTCTACATTCAATTTAACAAACTACAGAATTTACTTAGCATCTCAGGGTTTCCTTTTTTTCATATACAAAGTAAAAACAATTCCTACCTCATGAAACACTGTCAGAGATTAAGAAAAATGATCTATTTAATATATTTGTACCTAATAGAGGGTTTGGGCCAGAGACTCACAATTGAAAATCAGTGTCCTTCTCTCCCTTATGCCTGAAAGGTATTAATGGAAAGAGAAAGAGACATAAGGTATAGAAGGTAGAAGCAAACAGTTCAGGGAAGATATAATCTCTTGATATCAGACATTACGTATTATGATACAGTTTTTAACAAATACAGTACAACAATGAAATGTTGTAAGAAAAACAAAGAACATACTGTAGAATGCTATGATTTATCACAATATGATCACGTAAAATGTGATGCTTTAAGATGGGACGTGGGATAATTTTGACACCTGAGATAAGAATAAGAACATTCAGTGTGAGATCAGATTTCAGATAAAGTTTCTTGTATGTGGAAGGCTGGGATTAAGAAGGCAGGAAAAAGTGCTTATACCATTACTTCTAGCCAAAAGCAGAATTCAGCTTGGATATGCTATGAGTAAATGAGTTTAATGTAAGATAGAAAAACTGAGAAAAAGAATTGTACACAAGGGAATAATGTGAAAAGCCACTTCTTTCTGGATGAGTGAAATATTGGTGCTTGTTTTTCAGTATTTACATCTAAGGTTTTACCTCCTTCGGCATGAAAAAAAAAGTATATCTAATTCAATCCAAGTGATAGGACATAACATAATCAATATCCTGAACAGCAAAAGAAAGTTATTTTAATTTTGAGGGCAAATGGATTACCAGTTACAATGGCAACTAAAATCCGTTTTTAAAAGATGTTGAAGGACATTGCCTTGGAGAAGGTTTTCAGTGTATGTTTGCACATGGCAGTCATCCCTGTGGATGTGGATGTGTGTGTGTTTGTGTGTGTAGCATATGTGTGGCCTGCTTAAAAGCAATTATCATTGAGACTAACTATATTCGTGCTCAAAAATAATATATAAAGTACACTCTAGGTTTTCTTACTAGCCTTTTTGTCTCACATGTGTAGTCTGCGGCAAGAAAAGGTCAGGTAATCAGCATCCATGAATTATTGTGTGCTTGTCTGTTTTAATGGTACATCTACATGTCTCTCCTTCCCTTTCCCAGCTCCCTCTCCAAATATTATATGGCTAGATTTTATTAGATCACTCCACATTTTTACTATCTCTTTCTTCAGTTGTGATAAGATGAGTTTTAAAGTGTGAAACTTATTAAATAGATGTAGAAGTGAAGAATCCTTCCTAGCACAAAACACCACTTCTAATGGCATCTACTGAAGCCTGATCCCATCCTATTTCTAACTAAAATGATTTTAACATCTGCCTAGAATAGATTTAGAATAAGTTACATGATTTTAAAAAAACATTCCACATGGGGATGTTAAGACCCTACAAGAAATTGTTTATTTGTAGAAATAGCTTTATGTCAAAGTATAAAATCAAAAGGGCAATAGTAAAAATTTTAATCCAATAGTCTATAGGTGAAGTAATAAAGAAATAACATACCATTAACAATGAAAAATAGATATAATAATTAAATTAAAATGAATATACGATTATAATATATTCCTTTCATCTTCAGTGGAAGACTAGACATGTACCTGGCTTGGCAGCCAGACCTCTTCTTTTATTTCCATTTTTATAATCAGATAATATATCAATCAGTTCTCCAGAATACATTTCTAAACTCGCAAACTATGTCTAGTCTAGACTGACTGAAACAGCTCTGCCAGTTAACGAATAATAAATTAATCAATTAGGACTTTTATGTGATAGGTAATTAACAAGCATTTGAAGAAGGTACTAGAATATTTAATACCATCTTCAAATCAGTGACATCTGGACTCACTTTCTAAATACAGTTTAACTAGAATAGGTGTATAGAATAGTAATAGAACCCAAACAATGGATACCACCTGTTTTGTTTATCAATAAACGTAAGAGAAACTGTAGGCAATGGTCTTGAAAGTATGGCCCCTGGATAAGAAGCATTCATATCACCTGGGTATTTTTTTTTTTTTTTGAAATATATATTATAAGGATGCACCTAAACTACTGGCGGAAACTCTTGGGGCTGGAGTCTAATATTCTGTGTTTTATATAACAACCCTTCTAGGAGTTTTGGATGAAGATTGAAATTTGAGAATGACAGTTTGTGAAGAATGGGATGAAAGGGTCAGAAGAAAACAAGCATTTCTAGAGCAGTAGAGTAGAATAATGTTAAGAATGTGAGATAGGAGTAAAAAGTGAATTTGAATCTTGCTTCTATTACTTGAAAACTTCCGAAATTCATGCAAGTTACTTACATTTTGTTAATTTCAGTTTCCTTGCCTGTTAAAAATATCATAATAAAGCATTAAAGTGCACATACTAGTGCTCAGTAAGTACTGGTTATTTTATTAATCATTCTTCTAATACACAAAATTAGAGCTCATAAATGCTTGTTAAATTCAACTTTTAAAAATCAATGTATTAACATTTTCCAATTTGTAAAAATTAATTCTGAGCTAGCGGCATAAAACTCTAGTATTTATACTGCTGCACCTGTAATTCGAACAGAGCATAACTGTGTCAAACTCATGGGAAAATGCTGCTCTACACATCTGGACTAAAATAAAAATTTTCAAACTTGCCTCCCATGAAATTTGAGTTCTCAGCAAAGTGGACCACATGGTCTGTTGTTAAAATTACAGTGCCCTGGCTGGGTTCAATGGCTCACGCCTGTAATCCCAGAACTTTGGGAGGCCAAGGCAGGCGGATCACGAGGTCAGGAGGTCGAGACCAGCCTGGCCAACATGGTGAAACCTCTTCTCTACTAAAAATACATAAATGAGCCAGGCGTGGTGGCAGGCACCTGTAGTCCCAGCTACTTGGGAGACTGAGGCAGGAGAATTGCTTGAAGCTGGGAGGTAGAGGTTGCAGTGAGTCAGGATTATACCACTGCACTCCAGCCTGGGTGACAGAGTGAGACTCTGTCTCAAAAATAAATAAATAAATGAATGAATAAACAATTTTAAAAAATAATAAAAGAGAATAAAACAGTGCCCCTTCCATAATCTTTTAATGATTGCTGAAAAGTCAAATATAACTAAACAAATGACCTAGTCAAATTACAGATCTGAGTCCTTAAAATATTAGATGCATTATATGAAGAACTACATGAGTAAAAATGGGTATGTATTGTATAATATATGTGTTGCCATTTCATAATATGATGAACTATGTTAATCCTTTAGAATATTTCACAAAGTACTTCCTGAATTGCTCTCTCCCAAGACTAACTGGGAAGTTATATTCTTACAGAATGCTTATTTCTAATTGGATACAAGATTTTTCTTGTAATCTATTGAGTAACAACTATGTCAATACTACAGATATTAAATCCTACTTCTCAAACTATTAACTACAAGTCTGTCATCTAAGTAGCTACAGAAAAATGCTGAGGACCTGGAATCACACTCACTTTAGAAAACAAATTCATTTTATATTTTAAGAGATATTAGTAATGCTTCATGCTTCACAGCCACACAGCATTTCCTGCAACACTCAGCCATGCTAAGCAGTGGCTTTGGAGGCAGAAACATATTTTAGATCATCAATACATATTTTGAATGTCAGACTCTCAAAACAAGAAATGTTGACTTAACAGCACTGCATATGTATTTCAAATGTACATTACAAAAAAATTACAGTGTAAAAATCTTGTAGCAAATCTAAGAAGAAAGTTCTAAAAGAACTTGGGAAACTCCAATACTTCAAAAATAAAATCAATATATCTTAGTAAAATAATTTTCAAAAGAAAAACAATACATTCATTTTACTCTGCACAGAAAAAATTTTCACAGATATCAATTTTGAGAACTTTTAGAATCTGTGGAATTATTCTTCATTGCATATTAATGTCATACGTTTTTCTGCTAATTCAAAAAGCATTTTTATATTCCTATAAAGCCACATAAAATACCATTATTTGGGGATCCAGAATAAGAAGCAAATTTATTTTAAATTTAACATCACATTGATTTTTACTGGATCTTGCTATCTACTTTGTAACTGTAGTACCATGCTGTTTTTAAACAAAAGCAATTAGAAAAAAGAGGAGGAGGAAAGGAAGGAATGAACGAGGGAAGGAAGGCAAGATGGAAGGAAGAAAGGAAGACATACAATGCTAAGAATTTGCTTCTGCACAGCAAAAGAAACTACCATCAGAGTGAACAGGCAACCTATAGAATGGGAGAAAATTTTTGCAATCTACCCACCTGACAAAGGGCTCATATCCAGAATCTACAAAGAACTTAAACAAATTTACAAGAAAAAAATCACCCCATCAAAAAGTGGGCAAAGGATATGAACAGACACTTCTCAAAAGAAGACATTTATGCATCCAACAGACACATGGAGAAATGCTCATCATCACTGGTCATCAGAGAAATGGACATCAAAACCACAGTGAGATACCATCTCACGCCATTTAGAATGGTGATCATTAAAAAGTCAGGAAACAACAGATGCTGGAGAGGATGTGGAGAAATAGGAATGCTTTTACACTGTTGGTGGGAGTGTAAATTAGTTCAATCATTGTGGAAGACAGTGTGGCGATTCCTCAAGGATCTAGAACTAGAAATACCATTTGACTCAGTGATCCCATTACTGGGTATATACCCACAGGATTATAAATCATGCTATTATAAAGACACATGCACATGTATGTTTATTGTGGCACTATTCACACTAGCAAAGACTTGGAACCAACCCAAACGTCCTTCAGTGATAGACTGAATTAAGCAAATGTAGCACATATACACCATGGAATACTATGCAGCCATAAAAAAGGATAAGTTCATGTCCTTTGTAGGGACATGGATGAAGCTGGAAACCATCATTCTCAGCAAACTATCACAAGGACAGAAAACCAAGCACCACATATTCTCACTCGTAGGTGGGAAGTAAACAATGAGAACACCTGGACACACGCTAGGGCCTGTCGGGGGGTGGAGGGGCTGGGGAAAGGATAGCATTGGGAGAAATGCCTAGTGTAAATGATGAGTTGATGGGTGCAGCAAACCAACATGGCACATGTATACCTATGTAACAAACCTGCATGTTGTGTACATGTACCCTAGAATTAAAGTATAATTAAATAAATAAATACATACATACATACATACATACATACATACATAAAATTTTAAAAGAAGAAAAACTCAGTTTGGATGAATACTCATTGCAATCTAAGGATAAATAACTACTTAATAAGACACAAAACGTCTTTAAAAGCCATCAGCCAGTATTACAATTAAAGTATGTTCATCATTTACTATGCAGATGACAGACTAAAATAGGTGTTTCTGTATAAAATCAGTGAGAATTTAAAGTAGAATATTCATTCTAGGTAGCAGCTACACAATATATATTTATAATCATTCAAATATTTATATTTTGGCCTCATCCAAGGATATATGTTCAAAAAAGTATTGTGCTGTTAACAAATATTATTATTTCCAAAATATAGATTTGGTTAAAATATTTGTCCTTTCTCATAATTGAATACAATGCAGTCATTAGAAACCAAATCTCAGTTTAGAGTATAGCAAAGCTTCTCAATCTTTTCCTGCTCAAGATGTATACCCTGAATGACATTCAGATCAAAGTCATACACAACTCCTGGAATGAGACCTTAGGTCTTTGTCTCTTCTCAAGAAAGTAAAAAGAATATAAATGCTTAAGGGTGACTTTGTATGACCAACACTGAATCTTCTAGATTTTTTAAGATGCTAAGTCATTCTGAATTTTTGTGCTTTAAGTATTGTGGGTACAAAATTATGTGGAATTCCTCACTCTTAGCCAACAGCATCCCAGCGGGCTTGACACTAGGACAAAAATGAACACTGAGCACCTTATATTAAAATATGTAGCGATACCAGTCATTGTTTCATGAAAAAGTCAATTACAAAGCAGTATATCCAGTATAATTCCTATTTTTAAAGGAATTGTATGTTAATGCATTAAACATCATAAAATTGAGAGACGTTAAAATGTGATAATAGGCAGAATGGTTCTCCTGAAGAGGTCCACACCCTAATCCCTGAAACCTGTGTGAATATTGCCTTATAGGGCAAGAGGGTCGCTGCATATATAATTAATTGACCCTGAAGTAGAGAGTTTGTCCAGGTTGCTCCAATCTAATCACTTAAAAGTCTAGGCTTTTACTGAAATTGGAGGCAGAAGAGATTGAAGCGTGAGGAGGGTTTGAAGCACTGGTTGCTGGTTTGGAGACAGAGGGACTAAAATGACAAGGAATACAGGGGACCTCAATGGGGTGAGAGAGGTTCTGGCTGAGAGCCAGCAATGAAACAGGGACCTTAGCCCTGCAGCCATTAGGAGGTGAATCTGCCAAGAAGCTGAGTGAGCCTGGGAGCAGTCTTTCCTCCAGATCCTCTAGATAAGAGCCCAGCCTTGGTAGACTCTAAGCAGACAAACTAGCCAAGTACACCCAGATTTCTGACCTAAAGGACTACAAGACAATAATTTTGTTTTACTTTAAGCTGCTAAATTTGTGGTAATTTGTTGTGATATAAATGGAAAACTAATATTACATACAAGGGTTGTAGGATAACATTAATTTTACTTTCTTCTTTACTCTTTTGACCTTTTCTAAATTTACGATGAGGAATAAAGAATAATTAAATGTTAATGCAGTTATATTACATTGGCTTTTCATTGAAATAAGGTTTAGTACAATCATGAAAATTCTATTACCAGATTGATTATGAGGTTTAACACATGTTTTCCAACTATTTTTTTTTTCCAATTTGCTCTTTTTTTCTTGGAAAATATAATCTATTGGCACAATATAAATTGTTAATGTTTGAATCCAAAGTTTTGTGATCTTCTCAACTGATTAGCACCATTACTCTGATACAGAAAATGACACTTCAGCAACTGTAAAGTAGAAAGGTAAGATTTTCCTCTGAGTAGACTGTAGTCCTGAAAGACAGACAGAAGTAAGCAGGCCCCTTGGACTTGCCCAGAAGAGTTGCTAAGTTTAATAAAGCTATATACCAAATCAGTGCTAACCAAAACCTGGTCCATAGATTGGCACTCTTTGAATGACTCTTTACTCAGTTATCATGGATAGAATCATGTTATTTTCCAATGTAATACAAAATTATTACAAACAAAAGCCAAGGAATTAACAAAGCTTATTATTGATCCTTTTGAATACGTTACTTTGATTCTTCAAATCTTTCTCTGCGTACATTCAAAGTTGGCGTCCTTTTCTAATGTCATAAATTTGTAAATCACATATAGTAAAGTGTTAGTAAGAATAAAAAAGATTATGAGATCTCTTCACAGAAAGAAGGGAGACATTATTATATAATGATGTACAGTACATTTTTTCTTTTTAAATTAAAATCAAGAGGCAATCAGGGTAGGAACATTTAAACTATAATTGACAAATTATTCAAGGCTCAGTATGGAGAAGCTTGAAAATTAAATAAAAAACACCAGGGAGGCCCAGTCCTGACGGGAGGGGTGATACATTTTTTTAAAGAAAAATATCATGGTGCTTCTAGTCGTCTGTGTGTGTGTGTGTGTGTGTGAGTCAAGGGGCGGGGGGAGTAGCCATTAAATACACAGAGCTTTCTGTTATGCTTAACAAGGACTACCCTTAAGACAAAGGGTTTTATCAGAGCCTAACTGACCTGGAAGAAGGGCAATACCCGACTCCAGCTCCCTCTAGCCTTCTTTTTCCACCTAAAAGGGAAGAGGAGTTGAGAACAAATTGTAGAAGTGACAGCCCAGAGACACAGTCTCACTTTAAGAATGGTATCTAACTACAGGGTTACAAACCTAACTTTTCCCTCCCCAAACAATTTACCACCACAACAATAGGGATCTCATATAGCAGGAGAGGCAAAAGCAAGGAAATATTTGAAACAATAATAATCAATAATTTTCCAGAAGTATTAATAGAAACCAAATCAAAGATCCAGAAAGCCCAGAGAACATTAAGAACGATAAAAATAAAGAAAGACACAGAAGTCTACATGGGAGCATATCAAGTTCAAACCACAGGAGGTTAAAGGCAAAGAGAAAATCTTGACCAAAGCAAGATACACCTTACATATAAAGAAGCAAAGCTAAGTACTATGTTAAACTTCTCTTCTACATTCAACAGAAGCAGTGCAAGAAAGAATTTAAAGTGCTGAAACAAAAAACCCACCAAGCTAATATCTTTATCCAGTGAAACTGTTATTCAGAATGGAAGTCTTCAAAAGTTAAGAATTTCTTAGACAAACAAAAATTGAAGAAATTTTTTGCTATTAATAGTAGACCTGCCTTGCAAGAAACTTACATGGTATAAGTCAGAAACTTAGAACTATAAAAAGAAAGGAAGAGCATTAGAGAAGGAAAACATAAAGATAAAATCTTTCCGTTTTCTTTTTCTTATTGATCTGTCAGGTTCAAGTTTGTCAAGATAATAATGGCAAAGTATTTGGTCATTGTAATCATGGAAAAGTGAAATGAATGAACATAATGGTATAAGGGCTAGAAGGGAGGAATGGGGTCGTCTCTGTTGTAAGGTACTTGCACTACACAAAAAAAAGTTATTGTGTTATACTAAATAGGACTTGGATTGTTTATAAATGTATGTTGCAAACTCCAGGGCAATTACTACAAAAAAATAGGAAAAAAGAAGTATAATTAATATGCTAAGAAAAGAGGAAGAAAATGAACTCTATTATGAGCTCAGTTAAAACCAGAGAAGGCAGAAAAAGAAAGAAAAAAGAAAAAAGGAGAACAAGAGCAATGGATAGAAGACAGTAGCAAATATGGTAGATATTAATCCAACTATATCATCATTTAAGTATCAATGGTTTAATACATCGATTAAAATACTAAAATTGTCAGAGTGGGGAAAAAAAGACCTAATTATATATTGTCTATAGAAGTCCACTTAATAAGGACACAGATAGAGTAAAAGTAAAGGAATGGAGAAAAATGTACCACGCTAATTCTAATCAAAAGAAAGCTGGAACAGCTATATTAATTTCCAATCAAGGCAACTTCAGAGCAAAGAGAATGATCAGTGATACAGAGGAGCATTACATAATGAAGAAGGGGTAAAATCTGTGAGAAGATATATAATTCTTAGAGTGTGTGCACCCAACAACAGTGTCAAAATATATAAGGCAAAAACTGATATAATTGCTATAAAAATATATATAAATCCACTATTAAAGTTGAAGATTTCAATAATCCTCTAACAGTTATTGATAGGTATGGCAGATAGTGTTATAGGACCGCCAGATTTGATTTCTCATTGCACAGTAACTGACCAACACACTGAAACAGTGGGAGTTGCAGCAGAGAAAGCATTTAATAATTGTAGGGCAGCCAAACAAGGAGACAGAAGGGAACCTCGAATCTGCCTCCCTAAGAGGTCTGGGGATGGGTTTTCAAAGTGGCCTGGAGGGGTGATGGGCCAAAGTGTGGGATTGCTAATTGATCAAAAAGTAAGAAATGAAGTAACGGGACAGGGAGATGAAGAAACAACATTTTGGTGCTGAGTCACTTCCTTGGTGGAGGTTTTCAAACGGCTTGGTGTCAGCTGTTCTGCTGAAATTCAGGATATGAAGAACACCTTTAGCAACTTTTGGGTAAAAATGTTCGGTGTCAGAGATTCTATCTTTAGGAACAATGAAGAAGCAGGTGGTTAGTGTGCTATGTGACTCTGGGTTATTTAGCAGCTGCAGGGAAGTGGGTCAAAGTGTACCAGCACACCCTGTCCGATGCCTGACTCTAATTCTGCCTAAAGTCAGGCTTGTAATTCTTGTTAACCTTGTGGTGGTGTTTTCAGTAGGAAATCAGTAAGAACACAGTTGAAATGAACAGCAACATCAATCAACTAGATCTAATTGTCATCTATAGAATGCTTCATCCAACCACATCAGACTATATATTCTTCTCAAGACAATACAGAATATTCACCAAGATAAATCACTTTCTGGATCATAAAAACACACCTTAACACATTTAAAATAACAGAAATCATGCGAAGTATTCTCTCAGATCACAATGAAATTAAATCGAAAATCAATAAAGATAACTAGAAAACTCAAAACACTTGAGGATTATATACCACACTTCTAAATAACACATGTCAAAGAAGAAGTCTCAAAAGAAATTTTAAAATATTTTGAACTAAATAAAAATTCACCTTATCAAAAGTTATGAGATTCAGCAAAGGCAGTGCCTAAACCTAGCAGTAAATTTATAGCATTTGATGTATAGAGTAGAATAAAAGGAAATCCAAAACCAGTAGTCTAAGATCATGCCTTAGGAAACTAAGGAAAGAAGAGTTTATTAATTTTAAAGTAAGCTGAAGAAAAGACACACACAAAATTAGAGCAAAAGTTGATGAAAGTGACAATGGGAAATCAACAGAGAAAATCTAATTCTTTGAAAAAACTGATAAAAGTGATAAATTATTAGCCAATTTAACTAAGAAAAAGAGAGACAACTAATATTAGAAATGAAAGAGAGGTCATCATTATGATCCCATGAATATTAGAAAGATAATAAATGAGTATTGTGGAAACTTCTATGTCAAAACTCATAGAAGGAGAAACAGGTAGTCTGTATAGGCCTATATCTATTAAAGGAATCTAATCAATAATTAATATAATCTGAAGCAGAAAGCAACAAGCTCAGATGGATTGACTGGTGAACTTTACTCAACATTTAAGGAAGAAATACCAATTAAAGAAATACTAGTTTAAGAAATATAAATTATCTATAATATTTTTCAAAAAGTAGAAGTAAAAGGAATACTTTCTCACTCATTCTGTGAGACTAGCATTACCCTAATATCAAAACCTAATAAAGGCATTATGAAAACAGAAAGCTACATACTAATATTTCTTATGAATATATAAAAATTATAAAAAAATTAGCAAATTGAACCCACTGATGTAGTAAAAGAATTCTGTACTGCAAACAAGTGGTATTTATTGCTGGCATGTGAGACTAGTTCAAGATTTGAAAACCTGTTAATGTAATCTATCACATCAATGGGTTAAAGGAAAAAATCTTATGATCATATCGGTAGGTGCAGTAAAAAGCATTTAACAATATTCAACACCATGAATGGATATGATAACAATATTTATCATACCATTTCATGACAAAAACTCAAAAACTTTTACTAGAGGGACATTTTCTCAAATTGGTAAAGAATATCTACAAAAAATCCTATAGCTAACAACATACTTAATGATGAGAAATTACATGTTTTCTCATTAAGATCAGAAACAAAGTAAGAATGTATGCTTTCACCACTCCTACTCTACAATGTACTAGTCCTAATTAATCCACTGATACAAGAAAAAAAGAAAGAAAAGAAAGGTGAACATATTGAGGAGAAAAGCAATAAACATGTGTTTGTAGATGACATGATTCAGTAAAGAACTATTTGTGAACTGGTCAACTATAGCAAGGTTACAGGACACAAAGTTAATATACACAAGATAATTGCTTTCTTATACACTAGCAATAAACAACAGGGATTTGAAATTAAAACATAATGCCATTTGCATTAGCTCATGGAAAAAAGAAAATTAAAAAGAAAAAGAAATTTGCCTGTTTAAGTTCGGTTGTTTCAGCACCATTTTTACTATAATTTCTCCATTGAATTGTGTTTGCTCTTTTGTCAGACATCAGTTGACTATATATTTGTGGTCTATTTCTTGGTTCTCTATTTGTTTTATTGATCTATTTGTTTCTTATTTCTCCAATACCACACTGTCTTGATTATTGTAGCTTCATAGCGTGTCTTCAAGTCAAATAGTGTCAGTGTGAGCCAAAAATTGCACTCTTTGGTAATTACGAACATGAGTTTGAAATTGTCCACACAAAACCTGTACACAAATGTCTGTAACAGCTGTATTTATAACTGCCAAAATGTGACAGCAATCAAAATGGCCTTCAATATGTGAATGGATAAACAAACGGTGGCACATTTATGCAATGAAATATTATTCAGAGAAATAAGCTGTCAACTCATGAAAAAAATATAGAGAAACTTTAAACACATATTGCAAAGTGAGAGAGGCCAGTGTGAAAAGGCTACATATTATATGATTCCAACTGTATGACATTCTGGAAAAAAACAAAACTATGCAGACAGTAAAAATGTCAGTTTGTCAAGGGTTCAGGGGGAAGGAGAGAGGGATGAATAGGTGGAACAAAAGGGATTTTAGGGGCAGTAAAATTAGTCTGTATGATTGGACACATGCCATTATGCATTTGTCAAAACTCATAGAATGTATGCCACAAATAATTAACTTTAACATAAATGACGGCCTTTCGGTAACAATAGTATTTTGATATTGGCCCATCAATTATAACAAATACAACACACTAATACAAGTAGTTAATGTTAGGGAAAAGGTAGGCAGTTAACGGTCATATGAAAACTCTTTGTGTTTTCCATTCAGTTTTTCCATACATCTAAAATTGCTTTAAAAAGGCTATTATTTTGTAAATATATTCCTTCATTTCAAATATACCATTTGTGGGAAATCCAATGCCATGTGTATAGAGAAACAACTTTTTTTGCCTTTATGTCGTGGCTATTTTATCCAAGTATTCTATTTAAATTAATCCTATGTAAAAGCACACAGTTCACATGAATAATGAGTAAATATTTTATCTAAAAATAACTTCACCCGAGCCTCTTTTTTTTTTCTTCAGAAACAAATTTATTATAGCATCAACTTTTGCTTTCTCTTCAGCTTAGGTTTGCACATCACACATTGGCTTTCACATGTGAAACTGTGGGTGGTCATAATTAAAAGGAAAGTACTGGGGCAGACCCTGCAGGAAATGTGCAGCCTGGGATTTCTGACTTGCCCTACAGTTAGAGTTGACCACGTTTCCTCTCAGCTGTTTGCTGTTCCATAAAAGAAAACTTAAGTGGTATTCAAAGATGACCAGTTTTGAGACTCTTGCCTTTGTGACTATACAAATGAGGAAAATCTTTCTAGGGCATGTACAGAAGCAACCTTACTCATGATACAATATGGTCTGAATAAAAAAGAGGGAGTAACTATTTCTGATTTGGGGTCAGTTACATAAATGTGACCGATTTTGCCTCCCAAGAGTGGGACTCTAGCATCCACATTCCCAAAGACACCCCAAGCCTCCACAAAGTGGGCTAAGACCCATGAAGGCAAAATTGCACCAATGCTTTCCCTTTGTTTCACTTACCATAGCTAGTATAGAATTTACTGAATCAGGGAAGAACATCATGTACATACAAATAACAAAACAGTAACACATCTTCCAAGTACCAGATTCCAACATTAGACCCAAAGGGCTAGTTACATTTACCAATTTGTTAGACTGACTGCCCTCCTACTTCCTATTCATCAACTCAAATTTTCAAACTTTTATTTTGCCACATGCAAACTGGAATTGGTGAAGTATCATTGTTTCCTTAGGCAAGCACTGCAGAACCATGGTCAAACTCTTATGCCCTCCTGTCATTCCAAAGGCTTCCTCAAGGAACAAATGGCCAACGTGTGTTAGATGACAAGATGTAGGATTTCACTCATGTATATCCCAGAGTTGTGATATGAGAATGGCCTTGTCCATTTCTTATCAAGAGAATGGAGAGCCAGATAACTAATAGTTATTGAGCACTTATTGTGTCCAGGAACTGCACTTGGGTCTTCATCAATGATCTCATTCAATTCACAAAAAAAAATTAGGTGGACATAGATTTTATATTTTATAAATTTTCATATTTTCATTTTTCCTGGCTTGGATAATTTTACAAATATCTATTTACGTTAGGAAGTGGTGGATCTGGGTCTTAATTTTTTCTTATCTTCAAAACTAAGAGTATATTGAAAATAATATAATAATTCAATAAATATAATCTATGTATAAGACTTTTCACTCATACTGTAAGTAGAGGATCATTCTTTAACAGTTAGTATGTTACATCTTCCCTGAAATTAACAGCATTATACTGTGATGTGATAAGAAATTTACGCTATTCCTTGACCTCCAGTAAGAATCTTAAGCAAGCATGGGATACAGAACATGATAGCAAGAACGCAGACATAGAATCATTACCACAAATCTTTCTGCAAACCCAGCAGACCAGAGAAGAAACACATTAATGGGAAAATTTCAAAAAACGGATCGCCAACTGTGGACTAGACGTTTAATCCTCGGTTAATAACAAAATGCCTAAAAAGAATTGCATATACTAAGCTCAAACGCCACTTTACCTTTTATTGTTTATTTATTTTTTAGAGACAGGGCTTCACTCTGTCACCCACACTGGAGTGCAGTGGCATGATCATAGTTCACTGCAGCTTCCAACTCCTGGATTCGAGTAACCCTCCCATCTTTGCTCCTAGAATAGTTAGGACTATAGGCGTGCACTGCCATGCCTAGTTAACCTTTTTTTTCCCAGTAGAGATGGTTGTCTTACTGTGTTGCCCAGGCTGATCTTAAACTCCTGACTTCAAGTCTTCCTTCTGCCTCGACTTCCCAAAGTGCTAGGATTACATGTGTGAGCCACCACACCCTACCTACCATACTTTAAAAAATGCATTTCTTACATCAGCAGACAGTGGGAAGGTCTATCGAGAAATTAAAGACAAAGATGAAATGAATACCTTGTATATCTGACAGATATGTCCAAATGTCCAATGCTGATAATGATACAGTAACATTAGGATTCTAATAGATTGCCAGTACAGGTAAGATGGCAAAGCTTTTGGAGAACACTTTGAAAAAACACATTAAAAGCATGACAATAGTCATGCCATTTGATTCAGTACTCCCAATTCTGAAAATAAAAATCTAACTGTCCGGAGCCATGAGGCCCGGAATTAGCCGACCTCTGTTGCTTGATCTCCGCAAAGCGGAGACAAGAGGGCGCATTCCCGGGTTCTTTATTTATAAACCCTTCCCGCGCGCGCCCAAAGTTTCTCCCGCGCGCGCCTAAGTTTCTCCCGCGCGCGCCTAAGTTTCTCCCGCGCGCGCCAAAACTGTTCCCGCGCGCCAACCTTTCCCGCGCGCGCCAACCTTTCCCGCGCGCGCGCAAACATTTTCCTGCCCAGGAAGATATGCAGCCCAGGGCGCAGGTGCGATCCCGCGCCCGGGAAAAGTACAAACCCACGGCGCATGCGCGATTATAATTTGAGAAGATCCGGCCCCTATCACCGCCCTGGCCCAACCTCTTCCCCTGCCAGCCTATATAAGGCATGACCCTACACTCAATAAACGAGACTTGATCAGGCTGTTTGTCTTGTCTCCATTTCTTGTGTTTTCTTGTCTCCTCCATTCCCACTCCCCCTTCCAGGGCCCGTTCGACTGTCCTGCAGGTCGGGACATCTAACCAAAGAAAAATGCCAACATGAAAAAGTTCTTTGCCTGAAAACATTCATTTTGGATTTTTTCTGATAGCCACAAATTGGGAACCTATATTCAACATTACAAATATCAGTAGTAACTACTAAGTGTGTGAACAAACTCAGAAAACTACTGATGACACAATGTTAACTAAATCATTTTACCAAAAAGATACCAGCACTAGCATGTTCATCACAGTACTATTCACAATAGCAAAGTCATACAATCAGCCTAGGTGCCCATCAATGATGCGCTGAATAAAAACAATGTGGTACATATGTACCATGGAATACTACACAGCCATAAAAAAGAATAAAATCATATCTTCTGCAGCAACATGGATGCAGCTAGAAGTTATTATCTTAAGTAAACTGACACAGAAACAGAAAAACACATACTGTGTGTTCTTGTTTATAAGGGTGAGCTAAACTTTGGGTACACATGGACATAAAGATGGGAACAATAGACACTGGGGACTCCAAAAGGGGTGTGAGGCAGAAGTGGGGTAAGGGCTGAAAACTTCCTGTTGGGTTCTATGTTTACTATATGGGTGACTGGGATCAATAGAAGCTCAAACCTCAGTGTCACACAATTATACTCTTGTGATAAAGCTGCACATGTATCCCATAAATCTAAAATAAAAATTAAAAATAAATGAGATATGGCCAGGCACAGCAGTTCAGGTCTGTAATTTCAGCACTTTGGGAGGCTGAGGTTGGAGGATCATGAGGTCAGGAGTTCAAGACTAGCCTGGCCAACATGGTGAACCCCCGTCTCTACTAAAAATACAAAAATTAGCCCAGTGTGGTGGTGCACACTTGTAATCTCAGCTACTCTGGAGGCTGAGACAGGAGAATCACTTGAACCTGGGAGGCGGGGGTTGTGGTGAGCCAAGATTGCGCCATTGCACTCCAGCCAGGGCAACAGAGTGAGACTCCATCTCAAAAAATAATAAATAAGTAATTAAATAAGATACTGGTTTATTTATAAATTCAAATTTGTCTAACTATACAATACAATATATTCCAAAAAAAAGAAATGTAAGAGTACATTAAAACAATTCAGCTATTTGAAATAGGGAAAGGAAATTGTAATTAATACATTTTTTTCAGAATTTATACATGTTAATATGTGTCATAAGATAAAATCTAATCATTGATTTAAATGACAACTACCGGCAGGATGAACACTTGAGTGCAGATTTCTAGCTGTATTCATTTCCCACACCCATACTTACAGCTATTGAAAGAGGCAAAGGTACTTAACAATAGGACAAGCCCTCTAGCCCTCTATCTGTGCTGGGAATAAGGGAAGCATGCCATCCACAAAATTTCGACTAATTTATACTAGATGCTTACTAATCAAGTAGATCATGTAAACAGAATGGTACTCATCAGAGGACACCTGAACATCACTATTTTTTTTTTAAGTATTGTAAGTAGAGAATGCAGAGAGCATTTTCATATTACATTGGACAGCTATGAGATATTTTAGTTCTATATTTAAAAGGAACTGATGCTTAATATCATCCTAATACCACTACTTTCCATTTCATTTCTTGTTTGGATTGATTCATTCTTTTGTTTTGTTTCTCTTTGTTTTGATTTGTTTTGTTTTGTTTTGAGACAATCTTTCTCTGAAGCTGAGGTTGGAGTTTAGTGGCACGATCTTGGCTCACTGCAACCTCCGCCTTGCGGATTGAAGTGATTCTCATGCCTTAGCCTCCCAAGTGGCTGGGATTACAGGCGTGTGACATCACCACTCCCGGCTATTTTTTGTATTTTTAATAGAGACGGGGTTTCACCATGTTGGTCAGGCTGGTCTCAAACTCCTGAACTCAAGTGATACACGTGCCTCGGTCTCCCAAAGTGCTGAGATTACAGGTGTGAGCCACTGCGTTCGGCCAGATTAGTTCTTTACAGTCTCTAAGTATTCTTATTTACAAATTTATGTCTATTGCCTTTGTACCTAATGTACTTTATACTTGGTTTGAACGCTAAAACTCTCTGAGATGACAATTCCATCACTCATCCCCTCTTCAAATCTCCAGCTGCTACTTGGTCTCCTCTCTGCTAATGAGGTAGCTGCGTCCATGACTAAGAAAATAGCCTCACCTTTCCACCACAAGTTCCACCAACTTGCATGCATCTCTACCTATTTTTCTAATATTAAAATGAAAAAAAAAATGTGTATTCCTTTTGAAGCCCACACATTCATTCACTTTTGTCCTCTCATATGTATATATGTATAATTGGCCTTGTCTCCTTCTGTAGCCACTATTCTAGTTCTCAATTCTTCTCAGAAAAAAAATCCCTGACTAATTTGAATATACTCACTGCCATACCTACTGAGCTTCAGTTTTCTTCTTCTCATCTTTTTCTTTCTTTCTTTCTTTTTTTCTTTTTTGAGATGGAGTCTCTCTTTGTTGCCCAGACTGGGGTGCAGTGGCATGATCTCGGCTCACTGCAACCTCCACCTACTGTGTTCAAGCAATTCTCCTGCCTTAGCCTCCTGAGTAGCTGGGATTACAGGTGTGTGCCACCATGCCCGGGTAATTTTTGTATTTTTGTAGAGACAGGATTTCGCCATGTTGGCCAGACTGGTCTTGAATCCCTGACCTCAGGTGATCCGCCTGCCTCGGCTGCCCAAAGTGCTGGGATTACAAGTATGAACCACTGTGCCCGGCCTCTTCTCATCATTTTCAACTGGACTTTCATACTCACCACTCCAATATAATGGCTCTTATCAAAGTCACCAGAGACAGTGTTTCACAAAGCAAATGGTCACTTTTCTGTTCTTATCTTTTTTCTAAGCATAATTTCATATAGACAATTACTACATCCTTCTATCCCTCCATGGTGAAATTGTCTCCTCTTGGCTTCTGTGACATTACATTTGCTTGCTTCTCTTGCTACTCTATGGCAGGCTTTATCTTTTTTACCAGACTTCTCAATGTCATGTATCTAAGAGATATGAACTATTTGAAGAACCAAAGGGTAGATAAGGAATGTTCAACTCCACAGGCACAAGCTTGGTGTGCATATTGCCCTTCTCCCTTTTGTGGCTTGTTTTCCTTCCTTTTGAGCCCTCCTCCACACAGAAAAGAGTCACGACTTAATTATACAAAACTGTCTTCCATTAAACTTACTTGGATTGCTTATCTGCAGGCATTGACATCTATATTCTCTGAGGAGAAATGTATAGATTTGCCTACATGAAAGAGAAATATTTGAAGCGTCTGCTAGCTATTATAGTACAAGGACAGTTTTCAAAATAAGATATTTAATTTTGAGTAAAAATTTTAAAATTACACACTGCTAGGTTGTTCAGGCCTGTCTATAAAAATGATGAATTTAAATAATTTCCAATCACAATGACTCAGACCACTGTAGTAACACAGCAGAGCTCTAGGAGATTCATTTTTCAGCCTAGAAAGATCACAAATCACATGTTATCATCAAGGTACATGCATTATAAAGTACATCGTAAGGTCGCAGTCATAGATTAAAGCAAGTAGCTTTTTTTTTTTTTTTTTTTTTTTTTTTTTTTTTTTTTTCTGAGAGGGAGTCTTGCTCTGTCACCAGGCTGGAGTACAATGGCGCCATCTCGGCTCACTGCAACCTCCAACTCCCTGGTTCAGGCAATTCCCCTGCCTTGGCCTCCCTAGTAGCTAGGACTGCAGGTGCATGCCACCATGTCCAGCTAATTTTTGTGTCTTTAGTAGAGATGGGGTTTCACCATTTTGGCCAGGATGGTCTCCATCTAATGACCTCGTGATCCACCCGCCTCGGCCTCCCAAAGTCCTGGGATTATAGGCATGAGCAACTGCATCTGGCCAGCAAGTAGCTTTTAAGAGCACATGAGAAGAGAGATAAAAAGCAAAAGAAGCACAGTTTAGTAGCAAATTACATGAAATTGGTGACAAAGTTAGGTTTTATGAGGAAATCTGCCCCTGCTTCTAATTTACCCAGAAGCCCAGACCTTTATGTATGTATGCAATTTGTAGGTTTATAAATATAGAAATATTTGATAGATGCAGATAGTGTATGGATAAAAAGCTAATCTGCATTCTCTTTACAAGCTAGAAATGTGCAAGGAGTTTGAAGGGCCATGGAAGAATTATCTCTTATTTCCTCTGAAATTCTGCATTTGTTCTAATACATCCTTGGCAATGGCTATCTACTGTAAATTTAAACTTATCTTCCTCTCATGCTAACCTCATGTATATTGCCAAATCCTTCCTATATCTAACCTATCTCTAGATCATCCTCACCCCTCCCCCACATGCAAACATACACACATGTATACATTTCCAGCTGGTTCTTTACGGTTGCTTGAAATTTGGGAAGATATCTTTTACTTCTTTAAATTAAGATTTTTAAACTCAATTCTGAAAATTGGTTTTGTTAAAACCCATATGGTAAGGAGGGAGAAGGGGAGACAATCATGCACAGCAACAAAGCCAAAAGGGTTAAAAGATGATGCAGCACAGGTGTTAGAAAAACCACCGGGTTGGGGCAAGAATGACAATAAAAGTAAAAGCATTGCAAAGATTCCTCAAAAATGAGAGACAGGTAATTGGAAAAGGCAAAAGGGACCTGGAAACAATGGGATTTGAAGTCATTGAATATATTTATGTTTTGACTTTCGCAGTCTTTTCCCTTGGAGCATTGCCATCAACTTCTCAAAGCAAGTCATACTTTCGGATTTGCACTGCAAAACACTGGCCTCCATTCTCAGATTATCTTACATACACCTGTGAGGATGAGTTTTTACAGAGAGTGGTAGACAGCAGAAGTGAAATTAATTTCTTTTACTAGGTAAAAACATACCCCCAAAAAACCAATTTTTGTTGCTGCTCTGTGTGGCCTATAGTTGATTAAGCTACCAACGCTTACCTTACTACCAGCGACTGCTGAATGCATTTTCCTCAGGGCTGGAATTTTTTCTCCATCCAAGACTCTTCTAGATCAAAATGAGCCCAACCAGTTTGAAATGCCAAAACTTGCCCCTCTTATCTTGAGAAACAGGGAGTAGCCACTTTGCAGACACCGAAGTTACCCAAAATCTCTGAGGTTCTTACATGCGTGCCTCATCAAAATCTTCTCCCTTCTTCTCATTATTAGCTGCAACGAACTGCCAATCACAAGTACCCCTAAAAGCAAAGCCTGGCCTACAGGTCCTCCATTTCCGATTCTGTTCTGGCCCAGCTTCTCCTGATTTAAGCACAAAGTGGAACAACAGCAGTCACTTGCTACGTGAGGCTCCTGATGTGGCTTCTGGGTCTTTGTCTCTTACTGATTGTATGAGACTCTCTGGGGAGTTAGCAGAAGGCTCCTTTTGCAAGCAAGCATGTTCATGATTTTTAGGTCTAGGAAATGGGATGCCACATGTATTTTGACATACATTTAAAAGTATAATTTGAATACCACTCATTAATTCATCAATTCATTCATAGGTTTATTTATTAAATATTTCATTTCCTTCTATGCCAGAAATAATCATAAAATTAATGAACTGTATTGGCACTATTTTCTCATTTGAGCCTCTCAACAATTTGGAAACTTAAGGTACAAAAACTGTCTCTCATTGGTAAGTGAGTCTAATAGCAGTTAAATGAATTGCACACGAGCAAACAACTAGTGAACTAGAATTCAAGCTGAATGAATATGACTAAAAGTTCCAATCTATTTTTTTTTCTTTTTTTTTTTTTTGAGACAGAGTCTTACTCTGTCGCCAGGCTGGAGTGCAATGGCACAATCCTGGCTCACTGCAACCTCCGCCTCCTGGGTTCAAGTGATTCTCCTGCCTCAGCCTCCCAAGTAGCTGGGACTACAGACACCCACCACCATGCCACCACCATGCCTGGCTAATTTTTTATTGTATTTTAGTAGAGACGGAGTTTCACCATGTTGGCCAACATGGTCTTGATCTCCTGACCTCGTGATCCACCCGCCTCAGCCTCCCAAGGTGCTGAGATTACAGGTGTGAGCCACCGCGCCTGGCCCCAACCTATTTCTAACATGCTATGTTGTGCAACTCTGCCTTATAAGGAGGCAATCCTATCTTCAAGAACCTTACACTCTAAGGCAGTCAGACAGAGCTAAAAGGCTAAGTATCACAACTACTAAAGTCAGGTTCTGACCAATGTTGCACCTAATCGGGTAACAGAGGTTAATAAACATGTCGTAGTAGCTCAAGTATATACTTACCACAGCATGTCATAGTTTGAGTCATTCTCTGAAAGTATCAATCCCTCTGTAGTGAGTAAGTTCACTACACACAGGAGACTGTTCCATGTCAGCTGAGTTAGGAGCTTTCCTTTCAGTTAGAAGAAACTACTGTCTAGCTAAAGTGTCTATGCATAAACTTTGGAATCATGAAAAATAAATTGGGCGTGGTGGCTCACATCTGTAATCCCAGCACTTTGGGAAGCTGAAATGGGGGGATCACTTGAGGCCAGGAGTTTGAGACCAGCCTCATCAACATTGCAAGACCCCATCTCTAAAAAACAAAAATAAATAAAAAGGAAAACAAAGAAAGAAAAAATAAATTGGATATTCATTTCATACAATCCTTCTTCTATTGTCAAAGACATCAAATGCAGATTTTTTTTGAGGGGCGATGACCATGATACCATGGTAGGGTCCAAAGGCACATTATTTAAAATAATGTATAAGAGCAGATGGAGCCAGAAAGTAAGAACATGCAGGGGTCTAAAAAAAAAAAAAAATTCTGAGGGCCATGGGAAGAGAAATTGTATATGAATAAGACTAGGAATGGAGAAACAGGCAAGAGGGTACAGCTAGAATCTAGACATCTTTGCTAGATGTAGGAAATAATTGTAAAAGACAAAAAGTATTCAATAAACTAATGTATTCAGAGATTAGCGTAATAGTAGTAGTACCTATTTTGTTGCTACTAGTATCTATAAGCACCAGTAGTGTGGATGAGAATTTTTTTTTAATAACCATTAACAACAGAGATATTTATTTATTTTTTTAACATACCTTTTTTGAGACGGAGTCTCGCTCTTCGCCCAGGTTGGAGTGCTGTGGCGCGATCTCGGCTCACTGCAACCTCCGCCTCCCGGGTTCATGCCATTCTCCTGCCTCAGCCTCCCGAGTAGTTGGGACTACATGCGCCTGCCACCACGCCCGGCTAATTGTTTTTTTTTTTTTTTTTCTTGTATTTTTAGTGGAGACGGGATTTCACTGTGGCAGGATGGTCTCGATTTCCTGACCCCGTGATCCGCCCCCACCTCGGCCTCCCAAAGGGCTGGGATTTCACGCATGAGCCACCACGCCCGGTCAACAGTAGAGATACTTAAATATTTGTTTTAGGCTCATCTTACTAGTGTTTAACATTTAAATGCTACAATTTAAATGATTTTTGAGAAATCCTTATGCTTTTCCTCCAATAATTATAAAACTTGTTATGGCAACAATGCCTTTCTGGATTAGAGAACACAAAAAACTTATTACCATGATATTCTTTATATTATTCATTGTTCCATATTAAAACTGGATAGGCTAGACAGGGGCTACTATGAATTTGTGCAGAAACGATATACTCTGAGTTTTCTCATATACAGAAAGATAATAAAACACAGACTCACTTCTTATGAACCCAAATTCATCTTGAAGAGACTATGTATCTCCTTTGTATTCTCAGTATATATTACAGCCATTATTCTAGCAATCCATCACTTTGGGTTTCTTAGTTGGAAAATCAGTTTGCCAAGAAGTGTTTTTCCACTCAGCTCTGATTCTTTAAAGCCTCAGAAAACAACCTAAGGATAAATCAAAGGTGTCCTGAGTCTGACATAAAACAAAAACCAGTTCTAGAATAAAAGTCCTCTACTCAAAGAAAGTCTGGCTTTTACAAATTCTTAAAAAATATTATTTTAAAGACCTAAAATGACTTGTAAATGAAATATGTATAACTTTCATAATAGAATCATCAGTACTAAAAATAAACTTAAAGAACTATATATTCCTATGTATTAAAACAAACATATATATTCAATATATGTCAGTATGTAATATTTAATATTAATATCAATAAAATCTGATAGTTTTATTTACATAGTTAATAAAAAACAAAAATGAAGGTGCTTCTTAAAAGTATGTATCTATTTTTGCCAAATTATTGATAGTCAGTAATAACAGAGATCATAATGGATCACTATGCTAAGTGCTTTGTATATATTATCACATTTCATTCTTAAATTAAGCCTGTGAAGGAGGTGCTATTTCAACATCTTAACAGAGAAAAAAAAAAATGAGCTGAGAAATGTTAATTAATGGTTTTGAGGTCATACCTGAAGTGGGGTCAATAGTAACTTGAACCCAATTCTGACTCCTAGCAAAGAATTCTCACTACAGCATGCTTCTTTATAAATAAAGGTAGCTCCTATAATCAAATGCAAATATAGACTGTGACATTTCTACCATAATCTCATGAGCTCATGTTATAAATAATATTTGTTTGTTGGAATTAACTACAGCCTTTTAATCACATTCCTGACCAACAGTGACCTGTTCAGTAAGATCAATAGTAAGGCTTTGGTCCAGCCCCAGAGGGCAACAAACTTTCACAGACCCTTCAGTAGAGAACTTCCCCCTGATATGTTCTTGGGTTACTACTGTTACAATTCTTATTACGGGATGAGCTGGTCCTTTATCATAACACTGAAATCTTGACTCTAAGGACAGTGCAAACAATGGGGTCAAAGGGAAGGGACAGACAATCTGGTAGCAGAATTCAAACAAACTAAGAGAGTGAGAAATTAACAAAGGAAGAATAAACAGTAGAAAATTTAGATATGATTGTGTAATTTTTTTGTATATGCATCAATTAGTCCCATTGGCCCATAAGCTCTTCAAGTGCCTAGAAGATATTAAGCAAGTGTCTAAGTCTGAGCCAAAGTGGCTTCACCCAAGCATTAGAAAGGAAGCATGATTTGGAGGACAACACAGAACACTCGTATGGGTTTAAACCCCTGTCCCAGCTGAGACTCCCTCAACATATACACATTTAAATATATGTCCAGGCAAGGGGTCTTTAGTAAAACAGCGGTGAAAATTTAATCATCTATTTCATCCAATCTCCACAACCTCAGCTGACTATGGTAGAGGCATGGAGTCAACAGCATAGATAGCTGCATGAGTGTCACATTTTCATTGAATGTGGGCATTCCAGTCTTGGCTGATGACTGTCAGCAGGGGAAGTGATCTTATAAACACGAGCAGTGGCATTGACTGCCTCTGCTACGTGCTGGTACCATGGCTTCCATTTGGGACATGAGTAGTCTCACTGAGAGTACAAGCTGTCCACCAAAAATGCATTTCCTCCTCTTCTTACACACAAGGCAAACCATATTTCTTTGCCTGCCTAGAAATTGTTTGCCATGTGACTGAGATCTAGCCAGTGAAATGTAAGAGGACATCATCTGTACCCCTGGCCCCAGAAAACCTCCACATGTACTCAATTCATATTCTCTTCTTTTAGCCGATTGGACTGGTGACCCTCAGGAAGTCCTTAAAAATCACACGTTAAAGATGGCAAAGCTGACATCATCCAGAATCCCTTAATAAATGTGGAGATAACCCCTATCTTCCTTCCCCCTGCTTTACCTGGAAGCTCTCTGAACTATATTATGGAGAAATAAATAATCTTATGTTTCACTGAGCCATTACATGTTTGGTTGTATTTACTTTGGAAGTTTTGTTGATCCTTATTAATCCACAGTGACCACAGAAAACTTAAGCAGGAAAGGAAAGAAATGTCACACAATCCGTGGTAGCAAATGGGATTTATTCAGAAGGCAAAGGATAAAACCTCTGGTGTTTCCCAGAAATGTTTTGTTGGCACTGGAGAAAAACTAGAGCTCTCTGCAGAATGGAATCAAAGCTAAAGAAACATTGTTTGGTGACAGTTTTTTATCTATAGGTCCCCAGGACCTGTAAGATAGAAGTAATTGAATGAATAAGTTACTGAAGAAAGAAAACCTTTTTGCTTAAAAGATTTGATACCTCACAAAGGCCTACGTAATGAGATTCAAAATCCTTGGGGAATAGTAGATAGAGTCAATTGGAAAATTTTCAGAAGTTTTTTGAAAGAGTTCTACTTTACTGAATAGCCTTGTGAAAGTTACTTAACCTCGCTAAGCCTAATTTTAATCATAAGGCTAAGAATATTTACTTCACAGTGTTGATGCAAGGGTTTAAAGAGATGATACGGTCAAAGAAAGTCGATATTATTAAGACCTTGACATATTGAAAAGAAAAAATTCAAAGGTAATTCCTTAAGAACACACAAGTATTAGAATTGTTCATGATAAACTCTGAATCAAATTGAGTTTACAAATTTCAAGTTTTACTTAACTTGTTGGTTGTTACTACACTTTAGATGTCATTAAAACTATGCGTGTTTACCATGAGATCCTGTCAAGTTTGGCCGCACTGAAACCACACAGTTGCATTAGTATTCTGTATCATTATCATTTTTTTCCCATTTCATTCATGAAAATATCAATTTGGGATGCCTATCCTTCAAAAAGTACTGTTTCTTAGAGATATTATTTATTGGATTGAGTTTGCTGCACTCCTCCACTTTAAACTGAATAGGTTGGGACATTAATCCTTGTCAGCTAGGCTTTAAGGACTCAATGGAAGCCTGTCATCCAGGCCCTACGCTCAGGAGAACCTGAGAAGCCCTTTCCCACTAGTGAAGGGAATCTGAAATGTGATCCCCAAGACTGACAGCTGATGTGCCTCAGGGGAACCCCAGGACTCTTGCCTTAACCCATGCTGTGTGGCTGTGGTCTTGAGGCCATTTTTATCTTGATGTTTTAATCACCTGATGTCTTGATGGAATAGGCAATGACTCATTCATCTTGGTCTATAGCCCTGAATTTAATGAACTAAAGTCTGACAGGGTTCTTGGTCATAGTGTGGCCCCTACATGGATGGAACCTCTCTTTCTTTGATACTGACTTCCTTTGCCTCCAACACCTTGACAATTCATTGAAATCTTTGATTCCAAACTGCAAGATCTAGGTGGGACACCAACCTGGTCCCTACCTGATGTTGAGCATCAACAGTGTAAGAATCCCAGATGCCTCACTTATCATGCCAGCTGGTACTCTACAGCCCAAGCTGAGCACAGGTGCAACACAACCCCTTGTTAATGGAGTTTTGCAGCGTCCATATAAATCTTACGGGAAATTTGTTAAACTGGTTCAGTAGGTCTGTGGGGAGCAGGGGGACTGAGATTCAGTTCTAACAAGCTCCTGGTAGAAGCCAATGCTACAGCATCCTACAGGTCCATGGGTCACATTTTGAGTAGACAATATTTATTGTAATGACCTTCCCTCCTCAATATTTATCAAGCTGAGGGTTTAGTACCACTGCTCCACCTGGGGGCCTTCTTAGTTTCCTCTGATAACTTGTTTTTATACAACTTAAATTTCAGTGTGTCTCAATAATAAATTACCCTAGGGGTTAATGTCTTCAGATATAGAGTCATGAACTCTGTACACACATGCCTATTCAAGGTTAATGCTTCATACTTACAAGATTCTTGATCATTACCATTAAGTTTTGCTAGAGCTAAAAATTAAATAAAATATCTGCCTAACCTAGCTGCTATTTCACCCATTGGAGGTTGGGTTTCCTTCACAGACTGTCAAAGACATCAATAATTGGGATATCAAATTCAATCAGATGGTAGATACAGTAAAACTCCTTCAGAAGCTTCAGTTCTCATTAAAGTGTTGAAAAGCAACCAAAAACGTCACTGGCAATTAACGTGGGTGGAAGGTTGAAATAATAACGCAAGAAAACAACCATTTTTCAGTGACTGTTCTATAACTACATCTGGGTACAAACTATTATACATCCTAAACATTTCTGGAAACAAGTCATTAGTGTGAGTGCAGAAGATAATGTTATCTCAGTTACCTGATTCATTGTATTCCAAGCTTGTGGAACTATACATTTACCTCCCCTGAAAGGGAGGGAAAATCAAAGTCCCCGTCCATCTACTTAATGCATTTTTTTTTTAAGACTCTGAGAGGTGTCTTTAGTAGAAAGCTCCCTTAACAAGCTATATAAATATCGAAATCAAGCAGAATTGCCCCTCGTTATCAGTTCTTTAGCAATGTGATCTCACACCTGGAAGGCTTCCCACCTTGTATTTCAATAGACTCATTATGAGAATCAGGACTGTTGAAGTTTCTCCCTAGTAGCGACACTACATGCCTGAAAGAACATCTGGTTGAAAATGCAGCTGGAGATGTCTCAATTCTGAATTGAGTAATACACCTTCAATTAATTAGTGACATTTCTTCAGGGTTGGGTTGGTATTTTGTTTTTCCGAGGTGCCTGCTTTAGCATCCAAAGAAAGAGGTTCTGTCTAACCTCATAATTAATGAATGCCTTGGGTTGTGCTTTCTTTACTATTTCTTATCTGAATTTTGGTAATGCATCCACGGTTTCTGAAAAATAATTGATATGAACAGCAGCAATTTTCTAAGCAGGATCTGGGAGAGACCAGCATTAAGGGAGACTGACAGAGAGTCTGGGTGCTAAGAAAGCACTGGGGTAATGCAGAGAGGAGGTAGGTCTCCCTTGCAATGCATAGGCCAGCAATCCCCATGTTGCAAAGAGTGGAACTAAATATAAGCTTAATTACTGGTGAACATCGGAGGCTAATATAACCAAATATGAGAGAGCCTGAGGGAATGGCTCTGGGAAACTGGGCCAACTCTGTGGGAATGGTTCCTTGCTAATATTAGAAATTTGGTGCATTAGGTCATTTTTGTGTTGCTATAAAGAAATTCCCGAGGATGGGTAATTTATAAAGAAAAGAGGTTTAGGCTGGGTGTGGTGGCTCACGCCTGTAATCCCAACACTTTGGGAGGCCGAAGTGGGCAGATCATGAGGTCGGGACATCAAGACCGTCCTGACTAACACGGTGAAACCCTGTCTTTACTGAAAATACAAAAATTAGCTGGGTGTGGTAGGGGGTGCCTGTAGTCCCAGCTACTCAGGAGGCTGAGGCAGGAAACTGCTTGAACCCAAGAGGCGGAGGTTGCAGTAAGCAGAGATCGTGCCACTTCACTCCAGCCTGTGTGACAGAGCGAGACTTCATCTCAAAAAAAAAAAAAAAAAAAAAAAAAAAAAGGTTTAATTGGTTTACAATTCTGCAGGCTGTACAACCATGGCTCCAGCATCTGCTTCTGGTGAGAGCCCCAGGAAGCTTCTAATCATGGAGGAAGGCAAAAGGGGAGCAAGCATGTCACATGGTAACAGCAGGGGCAAGAGAAGGAGGGGTAAGGTGGCATCCTCGTTTAAACAACCAGATTTCACATGAACTACTACAGCAAAAACCCATCATCAAGATGATGGTGCTCCCCATGATCCAAAAACCCCCCACCAGGCCCTACCTCCAACATTGGGGATTACATTTCAACATGAGACACAGAGGGGACATATATCCAAACCATATCAGTTGGGAAAAGTCTTACTATGGAACCAGGAGGTCCTGGGTAGGCCTGTGCTCACTTGTACCTGTCTCCCAAATTTTGAACCCAGAAGCCTCTCAATTCAAAGGGAAGCTAAATTATTTTTTGCAATTATATTGAACTATCAAATGTATATAAACACATGTATATGACTTGTAAAAAATATGTAGTAATTCAACCTTGCAAAATAACAAGAAAAAACTACTTTCCTCAAAATGGAAATAGAATTTTTAAACCTCTGAGTATCATCACATTGACTATTTATACTTTCACATCACTTTTCTCTGTGTGCCTGCATACTGTTTTAAATATCTATTGCTGCCAGCTTCCAAATATCAGGAGCTCTGGTTGAAAAATGTCACTCAAATTCACGTTTTTACTGACTCTAAACAGAGAACCCCAATGCTATCTGATTCATGGTCTGTCCATCTGTTGTATCAGTGGCTCTAGAACTGAAAGAAAGAACACACAGAAGTTAGTTGCTCCATTAATCCAGAGAAGGTTGGGCTGGAGGGCCTGGATGATGCTGGGCCTACCTCTTGGTTGTTCCACAGACTTGCGCAACTCCATTAAACCACTTGCCCAAGATGAATTTCTAAGAGGCTACAGATAGTCTAATGCAGTAATTTTAATTTTTTTCCAGGACCCCTTTACATTCTTAAAACTTACTGGGGATGCCAAGGAGCTTTTATTTAAGCCAGTCATAACTATTAATAATCAATCTAAATAATTAAAATTTTGAAAATTAAAAATATTTATGCATTACTTCATTAAAATGTATAGTATTAACACATCATGTTTATATGAATAGCATATACTTTTATAAAAATACATTTTCAAAAACAAAAGAAAATTAACAAGGATAGTGGCCTTGTTTTATAATTTAATGAATATCCTTAATGCCTTTTTTAATGGAAGGCAGTTGAATTCTCAGATCTGTGTCTGCATTCAACTTTTATAATAGTATAGGTCATGTAATCTCTGAAAAATATCATGATATACTTGTGAGACAATGAGCATGAATAAGGCAAATCACATCTTAGTATTATTTTGTTAATAGCTCTGACCTAGTGAACCCTCTGAAATATGCATGGACACGTGAGGGGTTCCTGGGTCACATTTTGAGAAACATTGTCCTAATGCAAAGATTTCAGTATCATTTAAAGAACATTAACATGAAAAAAAAATCAACAAATCACAATTATCCAATCCATTTCCTCTTCAAAGTATCTTTTTGATTACATTCAAAATCATTAACAATTATTAACAATATACATAAATTCTATAAGCCTGAGCATTTGAATGATGTCAAAATTTAAAAGAAATGTGTATTGTATAGGTATGATGACATGCTTCTTGATTTATTTTTCTAATTTCAAAAGCAACTAAACACAAGATAAAATAAAGATAGTGAATAGAATCTATCTAATTGATCACCAATTAAGAAATATATTTAATAAATACTTAAAACATCAAGTACTATTCTAAGCAATATTTTCACATTTACTCATTATAACAACCCAATTAGATTATCCTTATTTTATAACTGAGAAAATTAAACCACAAAGAAGCCAAGTATTTTGCCTAATATTTCATGATAAGTGGCATAACCAGCAATTAAACTCAGGCATTTTGGCTCCAGACTCTGAGTAACCAACAACCATGCTGCCC
This sequence comes from Rhinopithecus roxellana, assembly GCF_007565055.1. Taxonomy (NCBI): domain Eukaryota; kingdom Metazoa; phylum Chordata; class Mammalia; order Primates; family Cercopithecidae; genus Rhinopithecus; species Rhinopithecus roxellana. The sequence goes on from NC_044559.1 coordinate 9,509,111, forward strand.
AACCCTGCCTTTATCATTGACAGTTGATGTGATTGCCTTCCAAGGCCATTTTGGGAATATGATTTTAATGAAAATTTTGTTAGAGCATCAAACAGCCAACAGCTTCTCCCTATCTTCTCCCAAGGATAATAAACATATTCCTAATTATTTCTCAGTTTAGCTCTGTTTCGTTTTCTTGTTTTTTTTTATAACTTCAACTTTTATTTTAGATTCTGAGGTACAAGTTCAAGTTTGTCACCTGGACTTATTGCATGATGCTGAGGTTTAGGGTATGAATGATCCTGTTACCCAGATAGGGAGCATGGTACCCAACAGTTAGTTTTTTAACCAATTATTTTTCTTTGAACCTATCGTCCATAATTTGCAAATCATTATGTTCTTTCAAAACAAGAAATATTCTTCCCTATTTTAGTCACTTTAGAAATCATTTAACTAGTGTATAAAGTTCTAAATGTAATTACAAATCAGATTTAAGCTATTGAATATTTAAAGCACAGTTTGTAAGTAATCCTATTTCAATAGTTTGAACACATTATTGTGTTAACATCAATAATAGTAGCATACCTATTATAATATGCCAGTATGAACACTACTATATTCAATTGAGGGGGCACATTAAAAAGTGCTTCAGTGTATGTTTTCTAAGCCTTCCCTTAATACAGTGCTTTGAAGAAGGATGAGCAGAGTTTATTATCATTGTGCTAAATTTACAGATGAATAAAGAGTGTAGGTGAGATGGCCACAAGGTTGTAGAGAAGAAATAATGCCCTCAAAACAGGTGCTCAGATAGGATTCCATTTGGTACAGCAATGGCTATTTAAGAATCTGCTGTGGATCTGGAAGGTCCACATGAGGAGGGGTAACTACTGTGTAGCCGGAGAAGAGGGTTGGGTCGTCTGTGACTAGGACAGTGTACAGTAAAAATCTGTAGTTAACGAAACTCTCGAGGCTGGTTCTGCCCTCCAGAACTAAAAGTCTATGTTATTTAGTGCACAGTTGATTAAGTTATGGGGAAACTGGTTCATGAACCTAAACTCACACAGGCTTAGAGTTCAGATAGGTTTATACTTACTGCTTATTTTCATTTGTCCACAAAAAATTGTATGACCTCAGTTTATTCATCTGTCAATTAATATGAATAAGCTAACTAATTACCCATCTTTCATGTTCCATAGTTTTAATTATTCTTGTTGAAGAATACTTTTTCAATTAGAAAGGCCTATTTGGAAAAGTAATTAAGATTTTAAAAAAACCTTACGAGTTGAGAGCAGAGCTTGGTATATCTTTGGGCTGGTCTACACAATTACCTGCACATCCTTCTCTCTCATAAACTCATTTATCTGCAGTCTTTGATGCATTTTTATTAATTATATTCACATATACAACAAAAACTCCCCCCCCCCCAAAAAAAAGAAATGACAAACAACAACAACAGCAACAACAATTGCTTGGGGAAGAGATCCTCCAGTAAATCTTGATCCCTCATTTAAAACCCTGTGCCAACTCTCCAGATTTCTGCAGCCAAAAGCACTATGTCCTTCACCTTCCATACAGAACATACCTTCAAATGAGGCCAGTCATAGCACATAAATATGGTTCATAAGAAACCAATGCTAAAAGACAACGGCTGGCATTCTATCAAAGCATCATGCTTATATCTGTATTCTCATTCTTTATCTGAGTGACCTTCTCCAAAGTAACAAATTATGTTTTGATTATTAAGATAGGAGATTGCTTAAGCAGAAAAAAAGGCAACAATTATGAACTAAAATTGATGTCCTAATAACAGGAGAGAATCTGGAAAAATAAAAATATTCATTCCCAAAGGAAAGTGAGGATTGCAAAGTGCTAGCCAGAGTCTCTCAAAGCAAGGTTTTAATCACGAACACAATAATTTGTGGCTTAATTTATACACAGTAATATCTATTGCCTAGAGAAGAATTTAGTGTTAGCTTTTCTGGCTAAAGTTTACTAGGAAGCCACCCAAATTTAATGGAGTTGGCTCCTGAGATTAAAAACAAAATAGGCCAGGTGCAGTGGCTCATCTCTGTAATCCCAGCACTTTGGGAGGCCAAGGAAGGTGGATCACCTGAGGTCACAAGTTCAAGACCAGCCTGGCCAACAAGTTGAAACCTCGTCTCTACTAAAAACGCAAAATTAGTGGGGTATGGTAGCATATACCTGTAATCCCAGTTACTCCAGAGGCTGAGGGGAGAGAGTTGCTTGAACCCAGGAGGCAGAGGTTGCAGTGAGCTGAGATCATGCCACTGCACGCCAGCCTGGGTAACAGAGCAAGATACCATCTCAAAAAATAAATAAATTCAAATGAAACAAACAATAAACCATATTTGCCTTATTCATGTGCGGTTCTTTAAATGTTTTATTTTTCAATTCCCATTATAGCCTTTTGAGAGAGACAGTTTTAATCCTTATTTTATAAATAAGGGTTTTAAATAAGGGTAGAATGGCTCACTAGCGCCAACTAGCTTTTCCATGTTCACTTGGCTGCAAGGCTTGGGAGTTAGATTGAGGCTTTGGTCTATTTGTTACCGAACTTCTTATTCCAATATACCAGACCAGCTATGTGATTTGAAAGTATCAGTACAAAATAAAAATGTAGAAGCCTTTGTTCAAAAATTAATGGTGGTTTCAGACCATTCAACCAAGTGGAAGGCCCTTTTTTAGCACGGGGTCCTGTGGAACTGTATGAGTAGCATGCTTATGGACCAAAAATAACCATACTTGGGAGTTCCATGTCACAGGCAAAATAATATAAAATAACACATTTCATTTCTTATAAAACATGAAGGTTTTTATAGAAATCACAAGCATAATGTTTAAAGCTAAACTGGAAGACATAGGTTTACAAGTAGCTATGACACACACAGTACCAAACACTTAAGATCCAAGCAAATGCAGTCACACATAAACATAGAAGCAGCAAGAACAAGGTATGAAATCTTGGCTTATTTTCTCTCTTGCCATGACTCTACTCATCACTTTTAATTTTCAATGGTGAAAAATGATGTGCCTGCAGGAACTGAGTTATTTATGGCACTAGTGGAGAAAATTCACTTGGGATTTGGACTGTTACTGAATCAGTATTATTTTTTTAATAGAGCAAGAGCTAAAGGAGAATGTTCTCATATCACCTTACTATTGATTGTTTTGTAAAACTGAAAAGTACAGATATTTTAGGCACTTACTTCTAATGATCAATCATGTGCTTTTTTTCCTCACCTATTTTTGTCACTATTTTTTCATCCTCTTCCCCGTATTTCTTGAACACACACTTTTAAAACACAAATTCCTGTTAAACCCATTGAAACATTTCTTTCTCCAAACAAACTGCCTAAATTCTGAATTTGATATGCAGCTCATATTTCAATTCCTTATCTGTCATTTGATTTGCTGAATTCTCAGTCTGCTGTGCTAGATTTAATAGCCTCTTATCTGTCCTAGGGGAGAAAATGACTTGCCAAGTAAAAAATATGCTCAAATGTTTGAATTCCCACCCTGAAAATAAACTGCTTTGATGTTAATTTAAAAGAGGGAGCTTCTTTCCACTTTGGATTAAATAAATTATTAAATGTAAAAGCACTTTGAGCATGATGCTATATAAATGTAAACTATTTTGTCATAAATATTTTCAAGTTGGGAAAGAAGAGGAAACTAAACATCTATGCGTGTTCGTGTGTATATATGTATAAAACACACACACACACACACACACACACACACACACACACACATAGATATTTTTCCCTCTTCTGCATTCTTTTTTGGTCCTTTTCCAAATGCAGATATATATAGTAATTACCTTTAAAAACAGCACTGTCTCTGATGAAATTGTTACAAACTTGGCCAAGTATTTCCCCCAGAACATCTGATTTTTAAGCTGAACAGATGTCCAAGAATGATCTAACTGAGAAGACTTAAAGAATAGTGCAAGAAGGGAACCATACCGTTGAACAGAAATGATCGGCAGCTACATAGGAGAAACTGTGGCCAGGTCCCTGTGTTCACTCATGCCCCAGTCCTTTGTGAAAACAGAAGTTTACGGGTGGTATATTCTGTCATCTCCCAAAGCTACTTAATAAGAGATATGTATCCTTACCTCCCATTTGATTTCCCCATTTTTCTGATGATACAGAATTTGAATAATGAAGCTCTTCTATCCATGACCTCAAATACTCTCATATACTGAAAAGAATCCACCCTGTTCATAGCAGCCAAAGCAACTAAGACTGAAAAGGGAATTTTTTTGCCGACAAGTATAAATATTCAAACAAATTCATTCAAATGAATGCCTAGATACTGAATTCCCAGCAATAAGGAAACAGCAAAGAAGAACCCTAAAACGCAGGCATTTGATGAGCTTCTTATTTTGGAAATATTGATTTGATGCTATAAATATCAATAAAGAAGCAAACAGAAAGTTAACTTATGTGTCTGAACAACTGAACATCTCTACACAAAAAAAGTGAACCTAAACACAGACCTTACATTGTTCACAAAAATTGGGTCAAAATAGATCATAGATCTAAGTGTAAAGCACAAAACTGTATAAAACTTCTATAAGATAGTAAAGAAGAAAATCTAGGTTACCTTGGGTTTGGGAAGAAGTTTTTTCCAAATTTTTTGGTGGTAAAATACACATAACATAAAATTTGCCCTCTTTAAGTGTACACTTAAAAATGCTGTATTATTGCATTAAGTACAATAATAACATTGAGTAACCATCACCAATATTTATCTCCACAATTCTTTTCATTTTATAAAACTGAAACTGTGTACCCATAGAACAATAATTTCCCATTCTCCTCTTCCCCACACATATTCTAGTAACTATCATTCTACTTTCTATCTCTATAATTTTGGGCAATTAATTTTATATAAAGTATCATCTATGAAAGAAAAAAATTGGTGTGGGACTTATCAACTAAGTTTAAATCAATTAAAATTTAAACCTTCTGCTCTGTGAAGAACACCATTAAGAAAACTAAATGACAAACCACACAGTGGGAGAAAATGTTTGCAAAACGCGTATCTGTCTGAGAAAGAACTTGTCTGAAAAATATAAAAGGAATTTTTTAAAACTGAACAATAAGTAAAGAAACAACCTAATTAAAAAGTGGGAAACAATCCAAACAAATACCTCACCAAAGAAGATATACAGATGGCAAATAAGCCTATGAAAATATACCCAACATCACATGTCATTAGAGAATCACAAAATGAGATACTACTATACACTTATTAGATGGTCAAAATCCAAAACACAGACAACAACAGAGACTGGCAAGCATATAGTGCAACAGGAACTTTCTTTCATTGTGGTGGGAATGTAAATGGTACAACCACTTTGAGAGACAGTTTGGGAGTTACTTATAAAACTAAACATACTCTTACTGTCAGCAATCATGCTCCTAGATGCTGACTCAAATGAGTTGAAAAGTTATGTTCACACACATACACAAAAAAACACCTTACATACAAACATTTCTAACAGCTTTATTCATAACCGCCAGCACTTGGACATAACCAAGATATCCTTCAATAGAAGAATTGCAAATAATAAATAAACAAGAATAAACAAATTATGGTACATCCATAATTTGTTTGGATAATATTCAGAACTAAAAAGAAAGAACGTATGAAGCCACGAAAAAAAGGCAGAGAATCCCAAATGCATATCATTAAGCGATAAAAATAAGACCAAAAAGACTGCATATTGTTTGATCCCAACTACATGACATTTTAGAAAGGGCAAAACTACGGAGACAGTAAAAAATATCAGTAGTTACCAGGAATCAGGGGAGGATGGAGGGACGAATAGATGAAAGACAAGATTTTCAAGGAAATGTGAGTATTCTGTGTCATACTCTGATGGTGGATACATGACATCATGTGTTTGTCAAAACTCACAGAACACAAAGAGTGAGCACTAATGGAAACTATGAACTTCAGTTAATAATAATATTTCAATATTTTTCTTCAATTGTAACAAGTGTTAATAATAGTGGAAACTGTGGGGAGGAAGGATGATATAGGAACTCCATACTTGGGTTCAATTTTTCTGTAAACCTTAAACTGCTCGAAAATATACAGTTTATTAATCTTCAAAAGATATATTTACATATTTAGCATGCTAAGAAGTAAACGATGCAGTAGGCTTTCATGTCTACAGATTTTATATAAGTGGATTCAAACCAGCACACAGGAAATTTTAGAAAATAATAATACCAATAAAAAATGAAGTCTAACAACTATTTATGTAGCATTTATATTGTATTAGGTGTTATAAGTAATATAGAGATATATAAATGGAAAGAGGTGCATATGTTACAATAAAATATTATGCCATTTTATATAAGTGACTTGAGCATCCTTAGATTTGGTATCCTTGTGGATTTTGGAACCAGTCCCTCACAGATACTGCAGATACCAAGGGATGACTGTATTGGTATTCTATCAAAGCTCATAGCATAATTTTCAGAGACAGCTTGACCCAAAATTTTGACTATTACTATACAGATAAATAAGATTTTTTTCCCAATGATTACTTTTTTATGTAACCATGGCCACAAATGCAGAATGAACAGAATCTGCATGACTTCAGAAAGATACTTAAGTTATTAAGATAGTTTTGAAGTTAGAAGATTAGTCACTTAAGACTGCCTATGCAGGCCGGGCGCGGTGGCTCAAGCCTGTAATCCCAGCACTTTGGGAGGCCGAGACGGGCGGATCACGAGGTCAGGAGATCGAGACCATCCTGGCTAACACGGTGAAACCCCGTCTCTACTAAAAAATACAAAAAACTAGCCGGGCGACGAGGCGGGCGCCTGTAGTCCCAGCTACTCGGGAGGCTGAGACAGGAGAATGGCGTGAACCCGGGAGGCGGAGCTTGCAGTGAGCTGAGATCCGGCCACTGCACTCCAGCCTGGGCGGCAGAGCAAGACTCCGTCTCAAAAAAAAAAAAAAAAAAAAAAAAAAAAAAAAAAAAAAAAAAAAAAAAAGACTGCCTATGCATGGTCAAAAAATCCTATGAATGGAGCCTTACAGCTCAGACTTAGGAATCAGGGAAGAAAGTGCTCTTCACAGATGCTCTCTTTCCCTGAGGTACATTCCCAAGTCTTTCCTAGACTGGTGAAATGAGATTATGGGGAAATGTTTGTTGCTACAACATGGAGTTGAAGCAAGAAGTTAACTCATGAGCATCAAGCAAGATGCTACAAATTTTACCGATATGTCACAGAGCACACAGACATACACACTCGTAGGAATGCATTTCCTGCCAACCACATGCAAACGCACATGTGTGCTTGTGTATAGACATACGAACGGAATTGTGAAAGTCTGACAGGTTTACTGAGCCCTTATTCGAGAAAATCAAATCTGTGCCCAAACATTAGAAAGAAGGAATTAAAGGGTGTGGAGGGGAAGTGAAGCAAGATTAGTTGTTAGTTACAGAATCCCCAGTATTTAACTGAATTGCATTTGGCCAAATTAAATTCAACCTATCGCCCTATGCATTTTACCTTTATTCAAGGTGATTATCTTTATTTATGATATGTTAACTTAAACTGGGTGTTTTTCAATCCAGTAGGAAAAAACATCTTGCAGTATACAGTTTCCTTAATTTACAGATTAGTAATCATTCTTCCACTGGCATTGACTGTTTTCTTTTTTTTTAAGGATGATTTTAATTAGAAATTCTAATTAACTGCACACTACAATTACCCTTTTTGCCTCTTCATGAAATTACATCTCATAAAGTAGACTGAATGGAAACCAAGTTACAATCAAAGTAAAGCTGCAGATTAAGAAATAAGCATTGCAAATCTCAAAGCATCCACCAGAACTCAGGCACTCTTTAAATGTGCATGGTCCTTTGTATATTCTTGAGATCATAGAGGTCACATTTAAAAAATGATTTCATTATTTCAGTCACTGAATTAAGCAGAATAAGTTAATTTGAACAACAATGAGTTACTGCTTTATTGACCTTGAAAAATCTTCTTAGATTTCCCAAGTCTCTGTTCTTCATTTACAAAAAGAGAATGCTAACCAAACCTATCTCACAGGGATTTTCTAAGTTAAAGAAAGTAATGGACATAAACAGTTGAGCACACTGTGGTCCCATTAGGCACCAGTGTATGCCAGCTATTGTTATTAAATAAAAGTAGCTATTTAGGAGCCAGGCTTTAAAATGCAATAGACTTGGTTTGTGTTCTGATTCTGCCTCACCTTGAGCTGTTTAAATTCTCAGAACCTTCATCTGCTCATCTGTAGAATATGAATAATACTACCTTTACCTTATAATAAACGAGATTGGCAAACTATAGATCAAGGGGCAATTCTGGCTCATTACCTGTTTTTTTAAATAAAGTTTTATTGTAACACAGCAACACCTATTTGTTTACTTATTGCCAAGTAGTTTGCACAGAAACCATATAGCTATGGGAATCTTATCCGTTTACTATCGGGGTTTTAAGAGAAAATATTTTCTGACATCTAGGCTAAAATTCGATGATCGGAGAAACTTGAGTTTCATTGATATTTTAGCCTAGATGTCAGAAAATATTTTCTTACAAAATTCTTATATGAATTTACACTAAATGGCATTTAACATTTTTTATTCTAAATAAAAAATTGTCACTATATTTTGTACTTTCCTCCATTTGTTTTTATACTGAGTATTAAAAAATCTGCTTGTGTTAATGAATTAAATGTTGAAAGGAGGGTAACTGCAGCCCTGATCACCTTTGCTGTAATGAACGTGTGTTTGTGTGTTCCTTCCTTACTGGCCTTTGTCTGTGTTTTGCTGGTAACATTGGTTTTACCTCTTTATGAGAAGACACTTAGAGCATATTATGGTTACCATGGAAATAAAGACTTTCACTCGAGTTTGTTGTGATCAGTTTCCTGCGACTTTTTAAAAAGCTTGCAAAGAAATTTTGTAATAAAACTACCTAATTTAACAAAACCATGAGAGAAAGTAAATTGTTGAGGGGAAGAAAACCTATAAATATGACAAAAATTGAGGTCAAAACTAATGTTATGAGGGATTGTATATCTATCTTTTACTGTTGAGAACAATGGTCCTTCTAATCCATTAACAAAGATGAACAGCAACATCCCTAAAATTCATGAAACATCCATAAAAGAGGCCTTTGAGAGGAAACACTTTGCATTTTTCAGTGTTTACCAAGTTCAAGGTCATAGAAAGATTTTTTTTTAAGCTATTGCAACAAATCAATGGAATCATTTTCTCTTAAATGTGGGGATGCTTCTGATATGATCAAGCTTCTCTTCTCAGAAAAATAATACCTACATATCAATGATATATTCAACTTTACTTTTAATTGTATAGAATTTGTCTAAATTTTTCTGCTAGATATATTTGACTGTGTAATTTTAGGTTAATTTGTAACTTACAATGATTTTTGTAAAATTTGTTCTTATTCCTATAACTATAAAAGTTTTGAGTAGAAATTCCACTTCATTCAACTTCATTCAACTGAAATACATAATGAGGACTTCTGTTAGGCCCTGTGCTAGGCCTTAGGATAGGAAGATCACAGCATGGGAACTGTCCTCCTGTAATACAATGCAGAGTTATTATAAAAACAATGCTCACAATTTTGAAACAAGGTAAGATAGTAAACTTTAGCTAAAGGAATAAGACACAGGCTCTTGGTATGTTGGGAATTACATATGGCATTTCAAACTAGAGGTTGATTCAGAGAAGAAATTTCTAAGAATGTAGCATTTAGTTACACTCCCTTGAATGACTGCAACCAAAAAAAGTAGAAATTAGTGGAACAAAATAATAAAACAGTGGAAAACTATTAACCAAAGCATAGAACTGGCAAATAAAAGTCACTCATTGCTTTGAGATGAAGAGTCCAGAATCGATTGAAGATATAGGTGTCACTAGAAGGAAGCTGATGAAGAGCAAATTCCTTCAGCCTTCTGCAAAAATAATGCATCAGCATATGCCTAGAGATATTTGTTTATTTACTAATAAACCTATTATGTCCCAGACACTGGGCCAGGGACTGGTGCTGCAACAGTTTACAAGATAAAAGCCTCAGGAAATTTGTCCCCTTTCCTGGGGGTTAGAATTTTCAGCAATTACAATAAAGAAGTGAGGACTTCAGATGGTAGACTGAACACAAAAGGCAGTTGTCTAGCACATCAAGTTCTTCAAACCAATATCAAAGAAGTAACTATGCTGAATCCAATAAATTAAGTTACAAGCTTTTCCTTTTTCTATATTGCCCCAACTACGAACCATCACATATTTCAAGGTGACAGCCTACTTTTGTCTTCCTTTCCTCAGGGACTTTCCCTGGGCAGAAACTAAACACAACTTAATTAAATGGTTCTGCTTGCCTTTTGGAAAAGCTCAGGCCCATTGGAAAGATTACATGAGATGTCTAGGAGGACAGGGGGGCAGGAATGATTTTTTTTTTGAGACACCAAGGGAGGAAAGCACAGTGGAATATAAGGGAAAAGAGGTACACGGGGGAAAAGTATGTATAGAAATGCCCAGTAAGCAAAAAGATAAGGCATCCCAGGATTGCATCCTTGGAAGTAAGATATTTAAAGTGTAGGAATATAAAAACACCCAGCAAAAGAGAAGGCAGCAAAGATTGTCAAAATTAAAAAAAAAAAAAAAAAAAACAAAACGGAGGAGAAAAAGACGTCTGAAAATTCATTCATAGTTTCTCCTCTCCCACTATACTTTCTCCAGACTAACAATATTAATATAAAAATAATTTCCCTGAAGGGATACAATATAGGTTGTTCACTTCCAATCGCATATGTCACTTTGTAGTCACTTCCGTAGTAGTGGAAGATGGCTCCCAGAACATTTTTTTGATCCTCCTTACTTAGTAGAAGAACACAGAGACCCAGAAATCCATTCATTTATTCCCCCAAACACTTATGAAGCATCACTCATGCATGAGAAACTGTTTTAAGTTCTTGATATACATTGAACTTACACCTAATAGGAAAGGAGAAATACTTTGTCTAAAATTATGTTGCTAAAAAATGGAAGAACATAAAAGAAGACCCATTCTTCTGATTTCAAATGATTTGCTGTTTCAATTAATCTGTATTGTCCCTTTGATTTTTGGCCCCATAGGAAATGCTAATATGAAGAGGTCTTTGTTTGTTTGTTTTGTGTTCGTTTTTATGGTGGAGGCCTGTCAACAACTGTGCCAAAGGAACCATGTCATCAGAACAATTGTTCTACATCGAAAATCCGATCACATCACTCCTGCTTAAAATTATTCGCTGGTTCTTCACTGCCTTCAGAATAACATCTACATGGACTTCATTTCATAAATTGGCACCTGGTCATGTGTACTCTTCACACATTGTTTGCCATTCTGCCCTGTGCGCCCTATTGTCCCAAAAAGTAATTTAATAACCTGCTATTCTGCCACTCCTCCAAGCTTGCCACCATAGCTCTAAATCTTTGATCCTTTCTTTTTTCCTTCTTTTTTTCTTATGCTGTCCCCCAGGATTATCAGCTTTCCTTCAGAGGCCATTTTTATGATTAAATTCAGTATTCTTTAATTTCTGATACTAAACTTTTTCTCCGTACAGATTTGTTTTTGTTTTTTAACAGACAAAAAATGTATACATTTCTTGTGTACAATATATTGTAAAATACGTACGCATTGTGGAATACTAAGTGGAGCTAATTAACATATGCATCACCTCTCGTACTGAGCTTTCTTTTCTTTTGATAACACTATCTACTCTGCAATTTTTGAGAATACAATACATAATTATTAGCTATAGGCACCCTGTTGCAAAATAGATCTTTTGAACTCATTCTTCCTGTCTAACTGAAATTCTGTGTCCATTGACCAACATCTCCACAATCCCCTCACCTCTCAGCCCCTGATAACGACCATTCTACTCTTTGCTTCTAAGAATTTGACTTTTTAAATTTCACATGTAAATGACTTTGTGCAGTGTTCATCCTTCTGTGTCTGGTTTATTTCATTTAACATAATGTTTAAGCAAAACATGCTTCAATTAACATAAACTTCAGGTTTATCTATGGTATCATAATGACATGATTTCCTTCTTTTGTAAGGCTGAATAGTATTGTATTATGTATGTATACCACATTTTCTTTTTTAATTGATACATAATTGTAAATATTTATGAGGTACTTGTGATATTTTGATACATGTATACAATGTGTTATGATCCAGTCGGGGTATTTGGGATATCTGTCACCTCAAACAATTATAATTTCTTTGTGTTGGGAACAAATTTCAAAACTTTTCCTTTAACTATTTTGAAAAATACACTCTGTTGTTAACTGCAGTCACCCTACTGTGCTACACTAGAACTTATTCCTTCTATCTAATTGTATGTTTGTATCCATTAAACAAGTCTCTTTATTCCCTCTGCCCTATCCTTCCCAGCCTTTGGTAACCATCATTCTACTCTACCTCCATGAGATTCACTTGTTTAGCTCCCACATATAAGAGACAGCATGTGGTATTTGTCTATGCCTGGCTTATTTCACTTGACATTATATGACCTCCAGTTTCATCCATGTTGCTGCAAATGATATGGTTCATTTTTTAAATGTCTGAATAGTATTTCATTGTGTAATAAGACCACATTTTCCTTATCCATTCATCCATTGATGGACACATTGATGGTTCATATCTGGGGCTGTTGTGAATAGTGCTGCCATAAACATGGGAGTGCAGGTATCTTTTTGGTATGCTGATTTCATTTCATTTGGATATAAGCTTAGTAGTGGATTGGTTGGATAATACTGTAGTTCTATTTTTTAACATTTGAGGAACCTCCGTAGTGTTTTCCATAATGGCTATACTAATAGAAATTTCTGCCCTTCTTCTTTTGTCAAATTTAGAAATGCCTACAAACCTATCATATTTCATAAATGTTGTCTTTCTGAAGGAAGCTTTTTTTTGAGGTCTCTTCCACTTTCTCCAGTCCCTTCTCTGAGGAAGCCTTGGGTAATCCAACTCTCAGAAGTGCCTCCATTTTGTCTGGCATAAACTTCCCATGCAGCAACAGCCATGGAGACCAGCAGGTTTGTGTTGCACATCTTCATTCTAGCCTTTGAGCTCCATAAGGTAAGGGTGCTTTATCTGTGGATACTTGTAATCTCTACATCTCCTATGCACGACACAGCACACAGCAAATGGCAACTGATGAAACCCATGCATTGCATAAACACTTGAATCTGGAAATGGATGTATGCAATAACATAAAAGAGTCATATATTCTACGGAGAGGTGTAAATGGAGAAGGGGTTCCAAATGAAATCTTCTGAAAATAGTTAAAATAGTATTTTATAAGTAAATTGTTTTGAAACATTTACAGCATAGGTGCCAAAAGATATCTCCTCTGTGAATGTGATATGAGGAAAAGGCTTTGAGAAAGTTATTTATCTTGATAAACAAACTTATCTTAAGTAAATTTTGAAAAATTAAAACCAACAGAATCTCAAAATTGAGTCAGGGCTCCATTTAGACCGAAAGATTTTCCAAGAGATTGGCTTAAAGAGCAACTTGTCATCTTTGCTACAGAGGTCAACCTTGGGTCTCTAACAAAGGCAATGCAGTACATTTAGGTAGCACACACAATTTGACTTTTCACTCAAGACTCAGCAATGTGCAATAAGATCAAAAGGAAAAGACAATCTCTTGTCACATATTCTCACATATCCTTCCATAGCCATTATCTGTGTCTGTCTTCTGCCTTCCCTGCTAGTCTATGCCATATTCCTTAATGCATTCGTGAATGGCAGCTGCTTGTCTGATGAGATCCTCATTTCCTGCCTCCAGCCCTGCTTGAGCAAGCTGCACCTTGGCATCAAATCGAATGCCAGATAAGCAGAATTCTTACATGTGCAATTAAAAGCCACTGAAGTGGAGATAACAGCATCCCATGGTTAACTGAATAATTCATGGCAAAATGTTCTCTCTTTATTCATAGCTCCTCACACCCTTGACTTGTTAAGCAGCCAGCACTCTTACTAAAGTACTGGTTTCAGCTGAGACATTTCTTAAGCAACTCCTCTGATCAGGTATTCACATGTTTTACATTACTTTTACCAGAATTTCTGTGCAAGTAGAAAAGAAAGAGGAACAAGGGCCAAAAATTAAAAAGAAAAGAAGAAACCTAAACAAATGTAGGCGCGCACACACACACACACACACACACACACACACACCACCCGATTCAATTTTTCTTTTAAATGAGTCCTTTAAATTCAAAGCATATGAAATATGTTTCAGGGTTTAAGTTGTTTATTTCTGCCTGTTTTTCAGAACTATTACTGCAAACAGCCTGCAAAAATCACAATGAAATGTAAGTAAGGGTGTTTGTTCTATTTGGAGCTCTATAATTGAGTCCACTTTACTAAGTACCTCCAAAATCAACTGTTAATGTTGAATAATGATTTTTTTTTTCACAAAATAGTTGACTTCAATTTTAGTTGCACAATCCTAAAATACCAAGAACTTCCTCATAGCTGAATTAGCAGCTTAATAAGGATCTATTCAGTAAGTAAGAACACACAAAGAGGTGAAAAAATGCTGAGGGCTACAGTTCGAAGAAAAGAGGATAAAGTATACAATATTAAATATGTTCAAGTATAGAATTCACTTCCACAAAAGGGGGAAGAATTTTTAAAATCCTTAGCTTTAGAAATTTTTTGTGAAACATAGAAATTAAAATGGTTTAATGTCAGTTATTTTTGTAAAAAACATGACAGTAATACACATACTGTGTAATAAATACTTAGTACAAAGATAGTTACAAAATGAAAAGTAAGAGTTATTCCCTCCCTTACTTCCTAACTGCACTCCTTCCCAAAGGTATTCATTGTCTATACATTTTTATAATGTATCTTTCAAGAAAACTTGTTTCATGTATATTTTTGCATACATTTGTATATACATTTTTATTTATACAAAGTAATCACTGGTTATTCACCATGGGCTTTTTGTATATTTGTTTCTTACTGGTTACCATTTGAACATACTGTTAAACTGTTTGATTTGCTTCATACTTTTCATCGGCTGAATCAATACGCCTTACCTAATCACATTCCTATTAATGCATAGGTAGCTTGTTTCCAACATTTTTTGTTTGATAGTTCAAAGGGTTGTACAAAAGAAATTCCTGCAGAAGTATCTTGCCATTCTTTTGAAAATAATCTGTTGAGTAAATTCACAACAGTAGTATGGCTGGTAAGGAAAGATATGTACTTTTACAGTTTGACAGACATTGTTGATGTATTCACCAAATTTTTGTACTACTTTTCACTCCAAACAGTGATGTATAATAATAAATACTTCTCCATAACCTGGATGAAACATTTGTTATCAACCTGAGCAGATTACAAAACTCACATTGCTTTGTTTTGTATGTCTTTAAAATGTGAGGGAAAACATTTTTTTCTCTAAAATTATTTATTATTTCTATTGCCTTTTTTGTTCAATCCCTTGTCTAGTTTCTATTGGCCTATTTGCATATTTCTTACTGATTTATGTAAGTTATTTATAAGTTAAGGGGATGATTTTTTCATGTCGAATGTTTAACAATTAAATAAAGGAGTTTAGAGCAGGCTTTCATTAATAGGATACAAAACCTAGAAGCCATAGAGAAAATATTAATAGATTTTCTAAATATATATTTCTATGTATGGAAACATTTATAATAAATTGAGTCAAGGAGAAAAGAACAAGTCACAACAAAAATACAACACATAAACCGGAGATAAATCTATATCTAAAGGCACAGAAAAGGGGAATTTATAGCTGAAAAAGTGTTCAATATTCTAAATTTTCCATGTTTGAGATATATATGAGGAATGTGTGGTCACTGAGACCTGTCACACAGAAGGAAAGATAACAATGAAAGATAGTTAGAATCTTTGAACACAAAGGATTGAAAGATTTGAGAAATTTTGCATATGAGTCCTCCAGAAAATCAGAGATCAGAAGCGGAAACTTCTTCTGTCAAGCCCTATATATCAAACCATATTCCGGGAGAAGATTGGCTGCTTCCTTAGTGCAAAATTTCCCCTCAATCTGAACTGTTTTTAGGCGTATCTACCAATAGATCCTGATTTCCTTGAAGGTAAAATCATGCCCATTAATATTTATGGTCTTTGTGCCTTTATTGCACCTCTTGAAGAGTCAATCTCAATACACAGTTAAAAAACAGGCCTACCTACTAAACCCTTTATTCATTTAACAAATATGTATTAAGTACTTGAGGTCTGCAAAGCACAGTGCTAGTTATTTGAGATATACCTCTCCCTACCATCAGGAAACTCAAAGTCTCCAATGAGAGAGAAAAAAATATGTAATTGACTAATCAATCAAATAGTAAAAATAACGACTATGGAAAGTATTAGCAAGACAAAGTTGTAGAGAGAACATTTGTTTGACAGGAGATGAGGCTACAGAAGTAGACACCAACACATTGCGTGTGGTCTTTAAGGCCAGGTTAAGGAATTTAACCTTTATCCCCAAACAGTGGTAACTATTTTTAAGTAATAGCATAAGATTTGCATTTTGAAAAGATTCAGTATAGGGAATAGATTGATGAAGGAAAGAAATACCAGTTAAGAAAGTTTTTCCATGGAAGGTATAAGAAAGGGTGGGGATTTGGGTTAGACTCTCATTAACAGAACGAGAACACGTGGTAAGGGCTTTGTAGCATGTCAATACTTCCTGGCATTGTGGATGAAGAAAGAGAAAATCTATATGTTGAAACTTCAAACTAAGTAAGTGGTTGTGCCATTTGCAGAAAAAAATAAACACTGGAAAATTGCAAGACTTACGAAGGCAAATGTGAATCAAGAGTGCGGGTTTGGCAATGATTTGCTTGAGACATGTTAGTATATCCAAGTAGAGATACCAACCAAGAACTTGGATTTATCATTCATATGAGTGACAGGGATATAAATATTTGTGAGTTATCTGTACATAGATGGAAATTTATGTTATGAGTATGAATGAACTTATCTAGCAAAGCGTGGAGAGTAGAAGGGATAAAGGGAAAGGTTAGCTGTACTGGTCAGCTAAAGGAGAGGTAGGCAGAAAACCAGGAACATAAAATGTCATGAAACCCAAAAGGTTTTCTAAGAAGCATTCCGTGAAGAAAATAGAATGGGAAACAGAATTAAATGCTACTGAAGAATCAATCCACTGTAGACTTAAAACCAGAGTTTAGCTTTGGTATATCAGAATGAGGACGATTTATGTAAAGTACTTTCACATACTATGATCTCATATCTGACCTGGTTCTCCCAACAATATTGTAAGACAGAAGGGTAAAATCACTTAAAATTCTTTCTCATCCATTTCAGAGGTAAGAAAACTGAAATTCCAATAGGTTAAAAAGCTTGTTCTAGGTAATATTGCTAGTTAGTAACTGGGGTGCAACTAAAATCCAGAATTTTTAAAATATCTAATCCATTGCTCATTTTACATTAGGCTGATGCCTCCACTACATGTAACATTATGATTAATTTTATTATTAGTATTATTATTGAACTGTTATGAGTAAGACACTCACAAGTGGGGCTACCTGATGAATCAGGCATGGACTCTACCTTCAAAAGTTTTCAGGCTATACTACTACATCATCATATATAAAAATGACTATAATATAATGTTGGGTCTAACAGTGAAATAAAAGTTAACGGAATATATTACTACAGAAGTTCATATCAGGAATGGAAATTTAGGGCATTTGAACTTGAGAACCTGACATGTTAGAAGGATTACCAGCATGAAGAGATTCAGTTAAAGCACTAATGGTAAAGGGACATCAGAGACAGTGATGTAGAGAAAGACAATGCATTGAGGAGAAAACCAAGTAATTCTGCTTGGACAGACCAAAGATAAAATGAAGTGGAGCAGTATAACATATAAATAGGAATGTAGTTAGGATTTACATCACAATGAGTGTTAACGACAACAAGGGGTTTCTGTGTTATAAGGAGGTAAAGCAGATTCAATAAACGTAATGTGAACTGAGAAATGAAATAATCAAAGTACACTTTAATAATAACTAGAGCACTTAACAGTGAGCTAGACATTGTATATTTAGACATTACCCTGGCTCTTCAATATGCCTAACTCACCTCTTCTGAGTACTTCTCTACTATTTTAATGATGGGATGACCATGAAACTTGCTTTGGTCCATGGAATATGTGCAGAAGTAATGGGGGCCACCTTCAGGAAGAAGTGCTTTAGAGCTATGGACAAATCTCCAGGCTTTGTTCCCCAGCTAAGTCCATCATTCTAGGAATAAACTAACTTTCATTAACACCTGAAGATTTGGATTTATTTGTTACTTCAGCATTTCCTAACCTAGGCTGACTGTACACTGTGTTCAGTGTTTTCACTGAGTTAACTAAACTAAAGTTGATGTTCAGCTGATAGGTAGCTCACACTAATATTAAAATACTCAACTGCTCCTGTAATGCTGATAAATGACCACTGCCAAAACCTGGTCAAGTGTGTCCTCCTTCATGACCTTGCCTCTTTATTCCTTATCAAGAATACTCCTAGAAGCTTCCATGACCCAGTGATGAAAGGTATAGCAGTTGTCCAACTACGGCCTACATCTGTTCTAGTTCATTTGTGCCATGATGTTTTAATGTATAATATTTTCATTATCATCCTCTTTTAGGCCCATAAAATACTCTTATCTCCCATTTAAGAAATGACAAAACTAAGGATAAAGTCTAAGAAAAGTCCAAGGTTACAGGTTGTCTCACTCCAGGACGTCCAGGCTTAACTACAATGGTCCTTTCCATCTCCAGCTTTAGGTGTATGATTTTGGCAGCTGCATAAGAAGAGGTGCTACAAAAAAGGGGAATGTATATGAGTTCATTAATTAGTTTGAAGATGAAATATGAGGGCCTCCATTAAAGAAAAAAATCATTTGTAATGGTATAAAGAAACTACCTCTGAAGAGATATTTGGAAGCAGTACCAGGAGGATTTAGGACAATTCAGTGAAGGAGTAAGGAGAATTAAGCTCCTAGAGATGGCAAGAAGGAGTACAGGATCATTTGTAGAGATAGAAATATCTTGCATATGAGATTGATTTGTATGTATTTGTCTCACATGTTATCTCCCTAGCTGAGCTATTAGAGACAGCTTTGAACAAGCAAAGCAAATGTCAAATGTAACTACCTATACACACAGAGGAGATTTACAAGAGAAGCCTCTTGGTGCTCTTATGCATCTAGGGATGGGTGTTTACCAGATATAATACATTCTTTATACCCAGGCAGACACTAAATTTTAACTGTGGGTAGTGTGTATTTCTCCAATTTAAACACTCTTTTCCAGGCATTGTTTAAAGATTCATTTGATAAATTTCACAAACCCTGATTATTAATCATTGGAATGTCTGACAGTAGATTTAGGATGGTCCTATAGTCCAGTCAAGAGAAATATCCTTAGTGGCCGAGAGTGTTAAGTGTTTCCTATATCACAGGAAAACAGTATTTCCAAGACTTCCTCATAGACAGAATGAGAGCTGAGTATAAATATTAGGAAACAGAAAAAAGACCATAAAAATGTTCATCTCCAATATGAAGAATTAAGAACTGATAGGGCTCCTCTGTCTCTCTCTGCCCTTCAAAGATGACCATGGAGACTGTGTGTTTAGATGGTGGAGACAGAGATGAAAACAGTATGGATCCTTCGGGTACCGCTTGGAAGAGTATTGGTGTAAAGAGTCACCAGATCTGCAGCAAATCCACATGAACAAGAAATGAACTCCTTTACTGTGAGGACACTACAACTTTGGAATTTATTTGTTCCCACAGCAGAGCAAAACACCATCACAAGTGATTATCTTGTATTGACCTAAACAACCTCCCCCTAACAAAGCCCATTATGTTTCAGATGATTATTATTTCATTTAGAATTTTTTTAATTGATTAAATATCTACTACGTGGTAAGTTAATCTATCACTACCAATTCTCAGGTCCAAACAAAATACCACATCTTAATAAAGATAAAAATCTGTAACCCTCATGTGACTATTCCTGACATGGTCTTTGCTTTTGAAATTTAAGTTTGTCAGAGCATTTTGGGATACAAATATATGTCTTTCATATGTTTTCCCTTTCTGTCTGAATGGGTAACTTGTTAATTATTTTACTAATTATAACTTTATAAACTAAATTGCATTTTGAGAGATAACTAATCCATTAATTTCAGATTATTTGGCCATGCCTTCTTCTTTTCACCCACAGAACTTTTTAAAATGTACAGGGTAATCCTTTACTTCTCAGTTGGTCCAACACCTAAGATATCACACGTGTGCTATTCCATGATGTATTATAATGAAGCATTCTTCTTCAATTCTGGTAATTTACCATATTTAATACATTGCATACATCCATCTCCCAAAAAAGTAAGAGCAGTCAACTGTTATATTAAAAAATAGCAAATATCTGTTGAACAATTAACAAGCAAACAAACAAAACAAAATAACCAAAAAAAGAAGCCAAAAGGAAAAATTGTTGTTATCTTTTCTTGGGATGACAAACCACCATGAAAGTAAGAAAAATAGTTAACATTCACAGAGTGCTTATTAAGTGCCAGGTACTGGGAAAGGGAGCTTTGCATGCATTATCCTATTTTTTCATCACAGTAAAGCTAATAATGTGGAAAAACATTTTATGGAAAAGGAAACTAAGTCACTAGTTATGTAAACTGCTCAACCATCTCTATGGCTAATAAGAGGTAGAACAAGAGGAATTTCAAGCCAGGTCTTGCTCATAAGCTCATGCTTTTAAAATCTGTATCATACGACTTCTCATTAGAAGCCTGAGTGTTTTGTTTTCATTTTTCTGTGTTTCTCCTCTTTGCCCTGATTCTGGAATGACTTTAATATCACAACAGAATTACATATTTTCCAACACTGGAATGAATCTAAGTACTAGATTAAAAGGTGATGAAACAGTCAAAATTTAATATGGTCCAAACAAAATCATCTGAAGAAAGTCATGTCAAAGACTTTCCCAGCGTCCTGGGATTGAGGACAGGTGTGCATCACAAATTCTCCAATCAACGGAGCCTGAAAGTGTTAGTGCCAATCAAAAAGCAAAAATCAGCCTCAGATGGAAACAAGGAGACTGTTAGGTATCTGGATTGCATACAGTGGACCACTGGAGAGTGGCTTATCTGTCAAAATCTGTGTGTGTTTGGTGGGGATTGAAGGATGGAAGTCAAGGCTGTTACCCACAAAACAGGAGCTACAACCTGGATCCTGAGTATGAATATCCTGAGAAAACTGCTTGCAGTATTTTTCCAGTTATCCATTAACTAGTTTCAGAGACTGAATCTTTTGGTGTTAGAATCCAGGGAAGTCATTAACTGGCTGTACAAGGCCAAATCAGAACCCATATTCTCCATGCACATGAGATAAACTGCTTAGAAAACCAAATGTGTAAGGAAGGAGAAACAATGATTCTCTGTAGTAGGGTGTGGCTATATGTCCTGCCTACCTGCCATTTTCCTCAACACTTCATATTCAAGTCTTCCATGCAATTTATAGTTTGCCATATGCTCACATCATTCCATCCTAGGTCTGCTCCTCCTGCTGCTGCTTTCTCTGCCGGGGAATGCCCTTCCACTTCGTATCCCTATGACAAACTCTTCTTGAACCTCGCTACCAACAGTGTTCTTTTTGCCCTGTCATCTAATTGTATTAGTCATCTAAGCACACGAGGTCTCTGCATTTCAGGGCATTATATAGAATCTGGCACCAAAGAGGCCCGCAATACTTTTGTCAAGATTAAAAGAAAGAACACACAAATTGGGAAGGTGCCTTTTGTCTTGTATGCTTTCTATATTACAAAGAGTATTCCTGCTGAGTTAAGAAGATAGTGAACACTCAGAGAATGTCATCTCACAACAAAGAAATAATTGCCATGTTTTTTTCTTCTAGCAGTAATAGCTATGAGATGCCAGCCTGTGCTCTGACACACTCAGCACAACAGGATCCTATTGTGTAAAATAAGGCACTTTGTGTCCGGATTCACCTGGAATCTTAAGAGCAACAAGATAGAGTGTTAGAATCTAAGAATTTCTCTTTCTCTGTGGTTCAAAGAGAAGTGTTATGCTGAGAAATGTTGAGCCTGAAAGGTTACCCATTACAAGACTTTAACTTTATTCCAACCATATATCAGAGAGAAGGAACTGGTAACCAGTAAATAAATGGTATAGGGATCAAGGTAAGTGGAAACTCCCAGGCCCCTCACCTTCTATGCTTTCTTTTCTTTTTCTTACAAATGTCCTTGAGAAACGATGCATCAAAATGTCCAATCAAAGCAGAATTTCCATATCAAAAATTAGATTCAAGTAGGTGATAAAATGGAAGTTTTAATCAATTCAGAGAAGCTCCATTCAAAGAAATATGGAAAATGAATCAACAGAAAATATAATTATGCAAAATAATATCACTGACAGCCTCAGCTCAAGCATTCCCAAACACTTTTTATTTCCCACAAATACATTTCTGATTGAAAGGATAAGACATCATTTATCAGTTGTTTATCCAAACAAAGTATGGACATGGAAAAGTGATCTGTGAGCTTTTATTCATTAAACTTCTATCTGTTAGCTATATACTTGAGAAAAGAAAGTAAAATAACAGCTGTTTCTCAAAAAATGACCCCTTATGTACTAAGAGCTCATCACAAGTAGAAGTACTTTTCTTTTCATTTTAATTTGTTTAATATCATTGAACATTTGTAAAAATGCTTCATAGCATTATCATGTTGAATGATCTCTCTTTGAATACATCAGCTTAAGATACTCAAATCAATAACACTTCAGCTATTAAATATTTTCAAAATATTGAAATTGTTGAAATATCAAAAATAGAAAAGAAAATTTTAGTTTCATAATTAGCTTGGTATCTATAGTTAATAATGATGTACTGTATATTTCAAAATTGCTAAAAGAGTAGATTTTAAATGTTCTCACTACAAAAAAAGATAAGTAGGTGAGATAACGGATATATTAATTAGCTTGATTTGTTTATAGCACATATATCAAAACATCACATCTTTCACCATAAATATGTGGTTTTGATATATGTGAAAATATAATGTGAAATATATCACATAGGTAAGTATGTGACATATTGTATTTAAGGAAAAAATAAAAATATAAATATTCACCTAATACTTTTTCTGAAAATATACATAAATACTAAGTTTTCTGGGTATAAAAATTAGAAAAAATCAGGAAACAGTTTGACTCTCAGAGGTGGAAACAGCCATATCGCATGATTAAATGAAATAAAATCACCTAGATAATGATTATTGATGCAAAATAAATTACATTCTTAATTAATTATGAGGATACATATTTTTAGTTAAGAATTCCTGGTGAAACCCTGAGGGGAAAATATGTCAACAGTATTCCACTATTAATCACACATATGTAGATCCAATTTTTCTTTTTTACGTATGTGAAAAAATGTAAAATGAATAGGACATGTCATAATTTTGACAATGGTAAGGTTTCAATAAACAATGTTCAATTGTTTCTCATTCATAATCTCATAGAAGTTTGAAAAAATGACTATGGAATTTGTCCATTTAAAAAATAACTACGGATCTGGATGTCATGTTCTAAATCTTTAACTGCTGCTGGCTTATTATATACATGAGTATACACTCACCTCCCCACATCCCTGGGTTTACTAAACTGCCCATTTTTCTCCTTCTGCACACTCAGAAAGTCTGTGTGCCAATATCAGAAGGCTGAAATATACATTTAGACTTGACCATGTGACTAATATCTGGCTACTAAAACGTGATTGGAAGTGCAGTGTGTCATGTTAGGACTCAGGGAGTAAACAGTCAGGGTGCCGTCCCCACTCACTCTGTGTCCCTTGCCCTTACAGCTAGAAATACAAAATTCCAGCATGGCAGACCACAAGATAGAAGCAGTAGGTCCCCGCGTCACTGCAGAGGAGTGGTGCTGCTCAGGAGAGCCACCCAACAAACATTAAACTGTGATGTGATTGTGAAAAACTTTTACTATATTCAGCCATGGAGTTGGTTATTTCTCATAACTGTTAGTTAGAGTTGCATGACCAATAGAATTATTTGCTTTTAAAAGTAGCGACTATCCGCAAATGACAGAGGGACTGACTGTGTTTCAAAATAATTAATGCCAAACTTTCTCAGTTTTTTGTCTCCACAATTACTTTTCCATTAATGCTTTTATCAAAAACATTTATATCACAGTGATTAGAATGCAGTATTGACAGCAAGCTATGAAAGAAAGAGAAAGACCTTTCAACAAATTAAAAACAAAAGTTGAACAGTCGGTATTGGTTGGCAGCTGACGGTGAGTTCTGTCAATCTGCTATACTCTCACTTTTCCAATCAAGACTGTGGGAAAAATCTATATGCTTCACTAAAAAGACTACATTTACCTATATCTATAACATAACAGAGATCGAAACTATGATGAGGATGAAGATGATGGTGATTATTGACTTGATATCATTTATTGAGTGTTTACTTACTATGGAATAAGCAGTTTGCACATAATTTAGCACCTTAATATTTCAGATATCCCTTGTGAAAACAAAATTAGTGTCTCGATTTTTATTGATATGGAACCTCAGGCTTAAAGTCATAAATCAAATAAATGTAGGAAGGTTTGTCTAATTCCAAGACTCGTGTTCTTAACGACCACTTTAAGAGAAAACAAGTAGAGAATTTAAAATAAACCAGTCTCATTAAGTAACTTTGGTGCTTAATATAGTTCTATGCGCTACCCCTATTGCCCTCATATTGAAGTTCAAATGGCTTATAGTGGTTAAAAACCTTTCAGAAGCTGACGTCTCCTCACCTCTATGTCTTTTCCTCTCAATTTCTGTAGCTACAGTTAAGGTTACTTTACACATGCAAGTCTGCATGAGACAGAGAATATGGTGGAGAATTCGGATAGACTAATCTGGTTTAAGCAAAACTGAGAAATGTGATTGGGATCTAGCATATTTCTTGAAATTCAAGGGTTAGGATCCGTTTTAAGACTGGGAGTGTTGGGAAGAAATACAAAACGTGTAATTTATCTATTACTAGTTTCTATTTTTTTTTTTTTTTTCTACCGGTTTGCTTCACTCTTACCCCTACTTAGTATAATCCTCAATCACAGATCAGAACAGGGCCATACATGGATTCCAAGTTACAGGTGTCCCTTGTTCCAGCCTCTTGATAAAAGATGGAATTAAAAGATAATACAAATATGTCAATACATTTTTTTTTTTTTTCAGATGGGGTCTCACTCTGTCACCCAGGTTGGAGTGGTGACATCTTGGCCCACTGCAACCTCTGCCTCCCAGGCTCAAGCGATTCTCCCACTTCAGCCTCCCAAGTAGCTAGGACCACAGCTGCCTGCCACAATTCCCAGTTAATTTTTTGTATTTTTGGTAGAGGCGGGGTTTCGCCATGTTACCCAGGTTGATCTCAAATTCTTGAGCTCAGGGGATCCGTCTACCTCAGCTTCCCAAAGTGCTGGGGTTACAGGTGTGAGCCATTGTGACTGGCCAAATATTTCAATACATTTTAAAGGCCAGGTAAAAATGATGGCATACTGTAAATTTTAAAGCAGTAAAGTTAACAACAACAACAACAAAAAAAAAGCAGAAAATTTAAATAGGCCATTTCTGGTGGAAGATGCAGGTAAGCGATTAAAGATTGTATCCCTTCCTCCCCCAAGAGGCATTAAAACAACATACTGCCTTTTCCTAAGTCTAGGTTTCTTTTTAAATAGCAGATAATTACAAAGATAATTAAATTTTTACAGACTATAGGAAGAGACAGACACTTTATCAATTCATTTTTAATGCAGGCATGAAATGAAAAATCAATACCAGTAAAGACAGTAAAAGAAAGAAAATTATAGAACAGGAATATCGGTATATTAGAAATAGATCTATGTCTACAAAGATACAGTAATCTTCAACAAATACTACCATGTAGAATACAATAATGATTTAGTTAATATATTAGGACCCATAAGACTCATGCATCATTGAAAAAGTAACAGAAAGAGTCATACAATTATTTCAATACATAACATTACTTAATTAAATAAAGCAGTCATTTCTTATTTAAAATGAAATTAAAATAGAAAAAGAGGAAATACTCTTTAATATGAGACATTTCACCAAAAACTTACAACTTTTAAAAACTAAAATACTAAAGCCATTTCTATTATGATATGGATAAGATGGAAGTGTCTATTAATACTATAATTACATAAAATATGATTAAAATTTTTAATAAATTCAGATAAAGATTGAAAGAAAAATAAAACTATAATTTTACTGAAAATATCATAATAAATCTAGATTAAACAAGATGGCCAATTTAAAAAAGCAATCAAATTAATAAAGGAACTACTTAAGGTAGTTGGATATACGATACTTATCCAAAATATAAGTAAAAATGGAAAACATTCTGTTCTCAGAAGTGATAATACTATGATGCACATAAGAATTAATTTAATAAGAAAGTTATAAAACATATGAGGAAATAATTATTAAATCTTATTGAAAGAAATAAAACATAGCCTGAACTTAAGTAATGACATATCTTATTCTTGGATACAATAAAAAATAATAAAAATGTCAGTCACCTGAAAATCAAATCGGTTCTTAATATAAAATTCCAAATAAAATACCAACATTTTAAAAACTGGAGAAAATAAGTTAAAAGTTAATATGTGACAATAAATCATGAAATATGATATATTAACACATTTTTATTTTTAATTATTCCTCAAAGCAAAAATGAGAATTAAAAACATTAAGTATATATATCTTCAAAAACATTAATGCTTGAAGATAAAGTTAATAGGAAAGATGATGACAATGAAAAAACTGATGTCAACAAAACTTTGGAAGCGCAAGGAAGATGGAAGTGTTACAACTGACTTACATACATGTATTAAATTCTTAATTTTAAGCAAAACAAAACTTGTAAATTTTTTATTTGCAAATGTCTTAATACTTTATATTTAGGCCTCGAGAATTCTCATTAATAAAAAATGGCTTGAGTAAATTCAGATATATAAGTATTGCAAATTACGGTGTTCCTTGAGAAGAATGAGCTCTATATTTGCTGTACTTGGATGACTTTCCATTGATATCATTTAGTGACAAGAGCAATATTTAGAGTAGTGTACATAAAATGATTTTATTTTTGTAAAAACAATGACTAAGGACCATTATGCATGCATGTGCATTTGTACTTTGCCATACACATATGAAGGAAGGTACATGCTGCTCAGATCTGCTGTAGGAAATATACCAGCTGTCCTTCTGGGCTGCGGGAAACATACCAGCTGCTGTCCTTCTGGGTCCAACCCTTGTTCATAGTAAGACCACTCTTCATACAGACTACTAGCACCTGATGACTGGACACAGCATGGCGCATAATATAGGCCATTCCTTCAAGTTGTAGGTATTCAACTGGGTGAGTTTGGTTCAATGAATCCCCCTCGGCTTAGCCAAACTTTTTCAGAACTAGACTGCAGTCTCAGACTTTCTCTTTTCCTTCATGGAAGTCAGGCCTGTTTAAAGGCTCCTCTCAACTTCTGCTTCCTTCCTTTCATCTTGTGTAGGTAATTCCCTAAATATATCTTTATTCACATATAATCCTGTCTTGGAATCTGCATCTTGAGGACCTGAACTCAACTGAAGTCTATGCTCCAAGAAATTAACAGTGGTTACCATGTTCAGCTGGATGGTATTAGGAAGAAAGAGAAAAAAAATACATAGATGAGAGGGGAAAATAAGTTAGGATGGAGTAATAATATGATTTTATGAAATTTTATGCATGCATACAAAAATATGCTTATGCACAAACAAATGGAAGTATGTTCAACAAATTATTAATGGTGGTTATCTCAGAGTACTATGATTTCATGTGATTTTGAATTTTTTTATGTTTTATATATTTAATATTTTTAGAAGGAACATGTAATATTTAAATAATCAGAAATAATAGAGCACTTTCCTTTGTAGAAAATAACAAAAACTTGGAAGACTATATATCCGATAGGGAAAGAAATGCCCAAGCATATGAAGTTAAGCTCAGAAGCAGACCTCTTAGACAACACAAAACTGATAAAAGAAAACAAATAGAATATTAGAGTTTAAAAGAATGTAAAAATAAAATGAGCATCTCTATATTTATCTAACAGTTATCCTATATTTTAGAGAAATACCAATTTGAGGTCTTTGCATTATGAGTTGTCATGCATCTTATCTCTGACACATTAAGTAGCCTTCAGATAGTTTATCTCATTCTTCCTGATGTGTCTGCAATTGCCATATTTCAGTACTTAATGTAACGCAATTGAGGAACCCCCTCAGTCCCAGCAGGTCTTGATTGTTGTTCACTCTGCTTTTAAATGCTATGCAATAGGAGGTGAGGCCTGAGTTATGTGCAGTGACAGAACTAGGCGTAGATCATCTAGATTTATCTGTAGGAAAGCTGAGTCATGGCTTAGGGTTCAGGAGGTTTTCTATAACTACAAAAAAAAAAAAAAAAAAAAAAAAAAAAAATCTTAGCTGAGGGACACCTGAGGGGTTTTTCTTGTGTAATTGCCTTATGACAGAGATAAAGAAGAATGGTAATTTGGGCAATTGACACTTGAGCTGAGCTGCTGATGGCCAAGCTGGTGACTTCGCATGATGCTGAGCCATCTCCTTCCTCACAGCAGCAGAAACACAAGCTTATCCTCTAGCCACCATGAAAGGCTGGAAGTGCCTCAAGATGGCCACACCCCTCCTTGTCTCTGCAATTTGGAATGCATTTCTCTCTGGTGAGACTGTTTCTACTCCTCTGTTAGAAATGTCAAATCCTAGCCCAAATGGCTATTGCCTCTGGAAATCATTCCCAGGTGGAGAAAGGGCCTTCCTCAGAGCTCCACAAGCTCCAAACCTCTCTTTCATCTTTTACCACCTTGTAATGCAGCAAGTGTTGTGTCTCTTCTCACCAGCTGGTGACTACAAGGATTTGGAGCCAAACCTTCTGGGTGCAAAGCCAGCTCTGCCACTTCCCAGCCTTTTGACCTTGGGAAACTTACTTCGCCTCACTGAGTCTAGGTGTCCTCATCTGTAAAATGTGGTATTTGAGAGGATTAAATAAATGTACATGTTACAGGACTTAGAAACATGTCTGGCACAAAGTAAATTCTATGTCAGCATTAACTGTTATTATTATCTCAGTCCCAGAACCAATATCGGTGTCAGGCTCATGATCAAGAAAAAAAAAAAAAAAAGCTAAATCAACAAATGGGAACTAATTAAACTTAAGAGCTTCTGTGTGCAAAAGAAACCATCAACAGAGTAAATAGACGACCTAGAGAATGGGAGAAAATATGTGAAAACTATGCATCTGACAAAGGTCTAATATTCAGCATTTATAAGGAACTTCAACAAATTTGCAAGAAAAAAAATCCATTAAAAAGCAGAGGACACGAAAAGACACTTCTCAAAAGAAGACGTACATACAGCCAAAAAGCATATGAAAAAAAGCTCAGTATCACTGATCATTACAGAAATGCAAACCAAAACCACAGTGAGATACCATCTCATACCAATCAGAATGGTTATTATTAAAAAGTCAAAAAATAAAAGCTTGCAAGGTTGTGAAGAAAAGGGAACACTTATACACTGTTGATGGTAGCGTAAATTAGTTCAACCATTGTGGAAAGCAGTACGGCAATTCCTCAAAGAGCTAAAAGCAGAAGTACAGTTCAAACTAGTAGTCCCATTATGGGTATATACCCAGAGGAATAGAAATTATTCTGCCATAAAGATACATGCATGTGTAAGTTCATTGCAGCACTACTCACAATAGCAAAGACATGGAATCAAACTCAATGCCCATCAATGATAGCCTGGATAAAGAAAATGTGGTACATATACATCATGGAATACTATGCAGTCATAACAAGAAAGAGATCATGTGTTTTGTGGGAACATGGATGGAGCTGGAGGCCACTATCCTTAGTAAACTAATGCAGGAATCAGAAACCAAATACTGCGTGTTCTCACTTAAAAGTAGGAGCTAGATGATGAGAACTTATGAACACAGAGAAGGAAAAAACAGATACTGGGGTCTACATCAGGGTGGAGGCTTGGAGGAGGGAGAGAAGCAGAAAAGTCAACTATGGGATACTGGGCTTAATACCTGGGTGATGGAATAATCTCTACAACAGAACCCTATGACACGAGATTACCTATGTAACACACCATCACATGTACCCCTGAACCTAAAAGTTTAATAAAAGAGAACGATCTGCTTAATGAAAATTACAGAAGCAAAGGTACATTCTCACCAGACAAACCAGACAACACAGAAAGGGCAAAGCAGGCCACAGAGAGCAGAAGGGCAGATGCCATTGGTTGGCATTTAACAAGAGGGCTGCCGCCAATGCAGCTCACATGCCCACTTTTCACACTATACCCACACTTACAGCAGTCTCTAAGAGAGGTGAAATCCTTACCAATAGCAACTAGATTCATGCCTCAACTTTACTGTTAGATGCACCAGGCTTACCTAGAATTTAAGTAGCTCTAGAGCACACTGCCAAAAGCATCTTCACCATGTCTAAGATTGTAACTTAACTCCCTGGGAAGGAATGAGATAACACAGGAGAAGACAGTAGAAAGGAAAGTGGACGAGCCCTGTGGAATTTGAAAATTTTAAGATTAAGAATAGAAAAAAATAGGCTTCAAGTTAGATTGTGAAATAGCAGCCTGAGAGACAGGAAGAATCCAGAAAAGTGAGATGTAACCAAAGACCAGAAAGTGTTTTAAACAGGAGAACATCATCAAATATGTCAAATGAAGCTGTGAGATGAGAAGATGAAGACAAATACAGGGCAATTGAATTTGGTGACCTTGACAAGAGCAGCTTCACACAGTGGTTTGAATGAAATCCAAGTTGCAATGGTTGAAGAATGAAGAGAGGAGGTTAGTGACAGAATATATAAATGACTTCTTAGAGAAATAATGGTATAGGAAAAACAACAGGTAAAAGAAATAGGCTGGTAGCTAGAAATAAATGAGAAGCAAATAAGGTTTTCCTTTCTTTTTCAAAAATGAGAAATTCTAAACTACGTTTATAAAATGTTATCAATGACGATTTAAGAAAGGATATGTATGTTTCAAGAGAAAGAAGGAATAATCAAATTGCCAAATCACTGAGAAAGTATGCTTGAAAGGAATCAAACTATGAAGGCACTGGCCATTAGTAGGAGGCAGGCTATTGAGTTAATTTTAACAGAAGGGCAAAATAAGAAGACAGATATTGAGGACATGGATTTTGAGGTTAGTTTTTGGGAGGATGAGGAATTTTTCATTTAGATCTTCCATTAACTCATGAAATACAAAGTCTTCAAGAAGTACTTAGGATGGTCAGTAGCTTTTAGGAAAAAAGAAGCTCTATGTATTAGTTTTTCTTTACAGTATAAAAATGAGATTTTACACAATTGTGGTAAGATTATTAGACAGACTTGACTCATTTTTGAATACAAAGTGAAGCCCATCTTCTGGTTTAAGAGGTTTTCTCCAGCAATGTTCTGCTCTTTTGGATGTGGATATAGAGAAACTGGACAATGGGTTCAAACAGCATTGAGAATGTGCCACCCTCGAACTAAAATATAATGACTAATCTGTATTTGCAAAAATAGGATTTAATTGTAAACCAGAAATTAAGATTAATCTATAGAAAAACCTAAGAAATTTTAGGAGGGATCTTTGTTCTAGTGAGTAATAGTGGTAGCAACAGATTAGAGATCTCACAATATCTCCTCTAAATATGGACTGGCCATTGGTTTGTCAGATCCCAAATATTCAGAGTAAAGTCATTTGAGTTTTTAGGGGACTGGAACACAGTGAGGGAGTGGAGGAAGGCAGAACTCTTCAGAGGCTGCGTCACTGCAGGGAGGCAAACACAAAGTGCAACAGCAGGCAGCAGGAGGACAGTCTATGTAAGGAAAGAACCAAACTATCATACAGAGGGTCCTCCTAACTGCTCTTTTCACATAAAAATCCACGTCCTTCATGTCTTAACATCAACATGTAGAAGTCTCTAGCACTGCTTTTAATGGTTATATAAGATCCAATTTAATATATTACATATTTAGTTTGATTTCATCTTGTTAAATTATTACTAGAATTAAAACACTTCCTTGCACATTCATATGGGAAGATAATCTCATCAATTATTTCTGAACATGCCTGACCTCCCTTAGGGGTCCTCAGATTATTCCATTTCATGACCATAACAGCCTTTGAAACAAAGGGATATGCAAAAAATGTTGCAGCCTTCAGGAAAGGCCATCTGCTCCAAGAGTGACGTGGTTAGTGAGAACAAGCTCCTTGCCCTTTTCTAGTTTGAGATTCTATCCCAGTTTAAACTATGAAGTCACCGCAAATGCTTCAGGGTAGCTCATTTGATTTTGTAAAGTTTTACTTTATTTGTAATTGACACATAATCATTGCATGTATTCCCGGGGTACAGTGTGATGTTTTAAGACAGGTATATGCTGTGCAATGATCACATCACAGAAATTAGCTTATCCATTACCTCAAACATTGATAATTTCTTTAAGAACAGTCAAAATCATATTTCCTACGTGTTTTGAAATATAAAATACAATATTGTCTGTCATAGTCACCCTACTCTGCAGGGGCTAGTTTTCATTCCCCAGACAATTCCACTTAAATCATACTGTGAAATCAAGAAGCTCATCTGCATTTTAATTTTAATTCACCTTCCTGTAAAATCTAAAGTTCCCATTTTGGGAAGCACAGCATTTTGGTGCATCTGTTTGTTGTAAACCCAGTCTTACAGGACGTCATGTAATAATGTACTAACATAACAGATGATCCTGAATCCTGAAGATTTTGAAATACAATCTGTGTTTCTATTTGAGGCAACTGAATCTACAGGTTTGCACTAAATTGAAATATCATAACTGTCTTGTGAACTGTTGCTTTTTTAGAGACCTAGTTACATCTTGCAGATAAACAGAGTATTTATGGCAAGTATACACATACTTAAATATCATGAGGTGAGGGGGATATGCCTTAATCCAATATTAGAACTGAGTAATTGTGGAAGAAACTTTTATTAGTTCAAGTATCTAACAAGAAACTTTATTTTCAGTATTCCCCCACACTACCCATTCAGACTTCCATGAGTCATTCTCTGAGGTATTCCGAGCACCAGCTCCCGGCATATATAACAAATAAGCTTCCATAGAATCTTTCACATTTAGCTATCAAGGCACTTCTATTCCAAACATCTTAAAGACTGCATATATTTTTCTTGCGACCTCATCGAAAATACCTAAATAACAAGCAACTTCAGAAATCAGCATTGAAAAACTCTCTTCAGCAAACCCTTGTACTTATAAAAGAAGTTAGTAACTCAGGGGTACACAATGATCATGGATGCACTGTAGACTTCAAAGAAAGATGGATATGATATAAAAAAAGAATTTAGATGCATATATGTTTTTGCAAATATACCCGTCTTAGGAAACATGAAGTGGTGGTTGTGCGGGGGGCAGTTCTCGCTAGTTCTCCTCCTCCCTATTCGTTTGTCTTTAGAAAAAGCAAAAACAACAGTATAAAAAAATGCCGTAGAAAGTACAATAATTAAAAATATAAACTTCAAGAGAAGCTCAGACATTGAGATACTATGACCGCAGTGGACAATAACCTGCATACAATTCCATTTGCCTTCATTTTAGAAAGGTTCCTGACTTGATCTTTGGAATTGCAGCACTCACGAAGCACTGCTATTTGTTGTAAAACTGTGCATTTTTCTCTAGTCATAAAGGTGTGTGTGTGTGTGTGTGTGTGTGTGTGTGTGTGATCACTTTTCTCTACTTGGAAACAGATAAGCAGATTTGCCACTGGGATTGGGCCTGTGACATCATGTGGAGGTACATTGTCAACTATCTCCAATCACTTCAGTGATCACTCCATGGGAAGGACAGTACTGCTTCAAATGACAGCAGGCCCAAAGCTAGAATTTGGTCTTTATCTCTTATGAGGCACATATACTATATGTTTTTGAATCCGTCACTTCTCTAAGTCTCCATTTCCTTGGTAAAATGGGGACAAATTTAGATTTGATAACTCACATATATCTTTTTGCTATAGGAGACAAAAACTAAATCTGAAAATTAAAAAATTTGATGAGTAAGCTTGTACCATAATAAATGCAGCAGAAAGGTTCAAGAAGGTAGCCCTGACTTCTGTTGCAATTTTATCTAAGGGAACTTTGGAGAGTTACTTAAATGTTTTGTGCTTCAGCTTTCTAATTTGTGAAAGGATACTTTGAGAACTTCTGGAAGCATTATGCTGAATAATACATATGAAGTACTCAAAAAAGTTATCAGTCAATACACATTAGTCAGCATTTTTAAAATAGAAAATATCTTCTTCAAATAAGAGACAATTTTATTTTCCACAATGTTAACAGTTGCAATGTATTAAAACACATCAGATAAATAAGTTTAAATCCATGTGTTCATAGTACCATGTTAAAAAAAAATGATCACCTTTCAAAGATGATAGGAAAAAAATCATTATCTTGAAAACTGGTAAATATCTGGCTTTTATCTTGCCTTTCCTATATGAACGATATCATTGGGTAACTAAATAGATGACAGCGAGTGATTCCTACAGAATTATTTCAACTAATATGTAAAAAAAAATATGGATTTTGAATATCACCATTTTCAACCCTCAATTATTTAATGGATTTACTCATTTTGCACCTCTTGAGGGAAAGCAAATCCACCTACAGTCCTGCTAAAGTCATGAAGGCCCGGCTGGATTCAGAGACTTCTTTCACGAATTCCAGGCTGTGGGAAACTACAGTTCAAATGGGTCCAGTCGCTCATGATAAACTGTATTTTTAAATTTTAAAAAAGAAGAGAATGGTGGATGAACCTGTAGACTAAAAAAGACACAAAAGACATAACCAAGTAGAAAAAAATAGCGGTATAAACTCTAGTGTCTATGGATGCATATTTGAATTATAAAAATATAAAAGTATTAAGGAAGCAACTACTATAAAAGTCAGCCTAGGTTGTGAGGGAGTGAGGTAGGTGGGTTTGAGACGAAGCACTTGGGACAGGGATTCTGGGCTGGCTAGCAAAGTTATTCATTGACCACTGTGGTGGTTGCAAAGCTGTTTGGCTTGAAACAGTTCATTAAGCTAGGAAGTTGTTTTGTGTGGCCTCGTGTATCTGGTTTAAAAAACAAAAACAAAAACAAAAAAAACAATATTTTAAAATAAAAATAAAAACTTAGACCTTGGTACTTTTATCATTATCATCTAGTCTACTGCATAACCAACTCAGGAAAAAAATCACAAAAAGGAATTTGCTTCCAATGAAAATATCATATTACTAGGTTAACTTAATTTCATTTCATAGTATTACAGTCATAGTTGTCTTCTGCAAATATTTACAGACTTTTTTCCTTCTCTATTAGAGAACTGGAGAAAGATTTTGCAAGCTACTTCTTATCCATAAATGTCAGGAGATTTTTTTTTTTTTTTTTTAAATACAAAGTGCATGTAACAAATGTTAAAAATAGTACTTGAAAAAGCAGATTTACTCCCTTTGATTCTTGTTTCTATACCAAAAATGGTATTGTAAACTCTTTCTCTCTCTCTCTTCAGTAAGCATACCATTTATCTCTACATGCTACTTCCTCAAATAATGTATTTTAATCTCATGGAAGTCATTGCTTGAAGTCAGCTCAATTTGTGATTTAAGCAATACATAATGGTATGCTCTGTGTTGTCTATGGAAAATATTATGTCACTGGATATTTAATGAACCTTTAATGAGAACAGACTTTGGTATTTTCAACAGTTTGGAAATGCAAGCTTTAACTTTGGGGGGAGGGAAAGGTGTGGGAATCTGGTAGTATGTCCCAGATTAGGATTGAAACCAAGTACCTGAATGCTAATTAAGTCCCAGGTATGGAGGTACATTTCTTCTGTATTTCTGCAGCACAGAAGTGAAGTAGTTGGGGATAGGTACTGGATTTTCTGATATAGAATGTTAGAATCCTAGAATGTTAGCCCTGCAACACATCTTCAAAATATAATTGTTCAATTTCTAGCTAATGGAGGAAACACTTCATTATTTCTATAAGTTTTACATGGGTCTAACTCCTAGCTAATGCTTTCAACCTGGGGTCTTGCACAATTCCATGTTTATTATGCATGAATTACATAGGACAATCCAAGGAATTAGATATCATTGGAGAAAAATAACCTAAAAACCCAAAGGAATCTTGTAGTCACCCAATTGAGTTAGAGAGGTGCAGCTGCAATGTAAACCCATGCCAACCCTATATCATAACTCAAGTCTTTTCATTCTCTTTTGCTGTTGTCTTGTTTCCCTAGCAAAGCCACTGGATTGAATGGAAAGGAACATTCCTATTGGGAAATGGAAATACGATAGAATCAGTCAGTGGAGTGAAATGGCTGGGCAGAAGTAACACAAAACAGACACTCATATAACCCTCCAGCAAGGGTGATACAGGACATTACTATCCTGACTTCCCTGGCTGAATATGTTTTCTCATTGGTTGGCTGAAGTATTCTAGCAATTAGTCTTCACTGGAGGTAGACAATGGAGTAAATTACAAAGGAAAAATTATTTAAATGTTAAATATTTATTAATGTTGAATATACCTTTTTCCCTCCAGCCTTTCACCAAAGATAAATGGAATATTTTTAGAGCTTTCTATGTGGCAAGCATTATGCTAGGAGTTCATATTATAAATTGAACTAAAGGAAACTCACAGTCTACTCAAGGACTTCAGCACAGATCATTTGCATTCTGGTTCATCTCTTGAGAAATTTCTTTAGATGAGGGAAAACATGTTTTGCTGCCTCCAGCAACACAGTCCTTATTTCTACCCACCTTCTTCTCTGGCCGCTGTCTCTTCAAATCCATACTCTCTCAGTGTGTCCCACTGAGCTACCCAGAACATAATGTAGAAAATGGTGACCAATATTGGATCTTTCAATCAACACTGAGAAATTCATCTAATTGGAAAATGTCAAGTTTCCCAATTATTGTCACCCAAGCA
This sequence comes from Rhinopithecus roxellana, assembly GCF_007565055.1. Lineage (NCBI taxonomy): Eukaryota > Metazoa > Chordata > Mammalia > Primates > Cercopithecidae > Rhinopithecus > Rhinopithecus roxellana. The sequence continues at coordinate 9,546,357 of NC_044559.1, forward strand.
TCACCTTATTGACCACTCATAACTCCACTGATATCATAAATATGCCTGAGACAGAAAACTAATCATCCAACATTGATGAAAAGGTAGGGGAGCATGAGGAATCCCCTCCGGGCACTGCATAATTCTGCAGAATTAAGGAATTTGTGTAATTTCTCCAGGGACATGTTCAATTATTCTGCATCAGCTTTGTAACAGATAGTGATAATAGCTATTTTAGAGTTTAATATAGCAGAATCTCAGGCAGAGGAACAGGTGCAAAGGGAATGGAATTAAACATCTATTTCTTTGGAAAATCAATCTGCTGGCATTTTCTGCATAAAACCAACTCTCTTGCCTGACTCCCTACCCTCTGCATTTCCCACTTCCCTGTGCAGTCCCAGGATTACTTGAAACCATTTGGTGTCTCACCTATTGTCTGCTAGAATCAGCTCTAACTTCAACTCTGTCAGTATGGGCAACAAGAATTTAATGTATTTTATGATGCACATTGAATTCAGTCATAAATTTCTTGTGGCTAACCTGCTCTTAAACTCATTTTTTTCCCTAGCTCTAAAGAAAATTCATAAACTATAAACACTTGTTATATGCTGAGCACTATCCTTTGTGTTTTACATATATATATATATATTACTTTGTCTAATCTTCAAATGAGTAAAGAGATGTTATTAGTTTTACAGATGAGGAGGTTAAGTGGTTTACTCAAGTCTACAACTTGTAAATGCAGGGGTGAAGGTATGAGCTCAGCATCTTCCAACTCCAAAGCCAGTGCCAGTTCCACTGTTTCATGTTGTTGACAGGTTCCCCCAGTGTTAGGGCTTTGTCTCGCACTTGCCCGATGCCATCCAAGAGCTGTACGTATAAAATTTAAATTTATTTCTTTTAAATGGCCCAGAGCATGACTGTCCACTGATTGAGCTCCCTGGCGCTGACCACACACCCTCTGCTTGGATTCCAGATCATTGCTTCTTAGTTACCTCTTTTCTGTTTTCTGCCTGCCCTTTTGGGTTCCAGGATGCTTTTTTAAATTATTATTATTTTATTTTTTATTGCTCTATCTTTCCTCATGCTTATCACCTGCCCAAACTGTACACTGTCTATGTCTTTGCCTCTTATCCACTTGCCTGTTTCACTGGACTTCCCCCTGAGCACGTCTATTTGGTTCTGTTTTTCCAGGTCCTGCCTTGGCCGACTGGACAAGTTCTTAAATTTCCAAGGCTGGATTGGATTGTGCATGTGCGTGCGTGCGTGTGTGTGTGTGTGTCAGAGACAGAGAGAGACAGAGATAGAGAGACAGAGGAAGAGAATATATTTGTGTATTTTGTCTGTCTTATTATTGCTATACAAGGTCATGATTATTCAGATAATAAGTATCAATGAGAGACTTCAGTCAATTGTTGTAATCTATTATGCCATTGAACCAGCAGACAACCTGGAAAGAAATAACCATTGTCCAGACCCTTCTGGCACAAGATTATTGCCTTAATTAGTCAAGCAAGGTTCCCCTGTCGTGGTTAGAAATTTATAATAACCTTTCAATAGTCTCTTTTAATTAGGTCTTTTAAGGTGTCCAAAAATGTATGCAATTTTGTCTCACAAAGCAAAATGGAAACTTGTTACTTGGTCAATTTTACTAGACAAAAATATTTAAACTTGAATATATAATTTGGAAGAATTTCATAACCAGTTATATATCTCACAGGGAGTGGTTTTATTATTATCTCCTAGAAATCCTTTCATGATTAAAAACAAAACAAAACAAAACAAAACAAAAACTCGTATGAGTCACTTATTTTTTTGTCCTCCAGGTTCTAGGTTATCCTCTGATCTTCTTTCCTGTACCATGCTATTCATATCACAGGCCAATTTGAAAATAATTCTATCTTTGAATCTGATTTATTAAAAGTTCACTCAAAGTGCAACTGCATTAGTTTCATCTGCTTTATCTCCTCTTGTTACTATTTTTGCATATTTAAACATAGCTAGATATCCCAAGTGCCCTGTGAAATGCTGACCATGGATCTATATCTTCCCTGACTGTTTAAAAGCATCCATGTTGGAGCTGAGGAAGAACTGAAGTCTATTCTAGACCTGAATGGGAAAAAGCCAGAAAATCCAGTGTTTTGGCTCCATTTGAAAACTGGAATATATATGTGTGTGTGCGCATATATATATAAACACACACACCTATGTATATGTACATATATACATATATCAATGTATATATACATCAGTGTATATACATGTGTGTATGTATATATGTGTTTATATACATATACACACTATATATGGAATATATATACACACATATATGTATGTACTGGAATATGTATACATATATACATACATATATACACACTATGTATGGAAGATATATACACATATGTATGTATATACTGGAATATATATATACATATATACATACATATACAGATAGATGTCTTTGCATGTATGTGTATATGTGTGCATATGGTTTGTGTATATTTCTATATAGAAGATCTGGAAGATCTTCTGCATCTGAAAATGAATGAAGTTAGACCATTTAAAATGGATAAAATTAAATTATGTAGCATTATTTTATTTTAAAAAGAACAAAATTGGAAATATAAAACTCAATATGTAGATAGTATGTCATTTTACATTTAATAAAACTTAGGTTTAATTGTTCCATATAATAATTTTATGAATGAATAAAGTATGGTTCACGTGCTGACACTTTTGAGTAATTTCTCTCTACAAATTTTATGATTGCATAGATTGCTTAATCTTTTGGTATATTTTTAGAAAATATTTTGCAGTGCAAATTCTATCATCATCATATTGCTTTCCTCCCTCCTTCTCTACCTTCCTCCCTTTCTCCTTTGTTTGTTTTTTCCCCCTATTTTTCATATACAGTAATTGATGGGCAATAGTTTTGGGTGGGATTTGAGTAATTCTTCAATCTTACTATGACAGGTCCATGAAATATTGCATGTAGTACATGATATGCAATTCCATTATGTGTTTGATTTGCCCTGCATTTTTATTGTTTTGTGGAATGCAACATTTAGAAATCAGTTAGAGATGATTTACACAGGTATGACATATGAGTGGAAAAGTTAAGTGAAGATGGATGATTAGGTGGAGAATAAAGTAACCTAGGAATACTTTCATTACAAAAACTCACTTTTATACAGATATTTCTAACTTTAGGAACTTGGGTAATTAGAAGCCCATATATATCATCACAGGATTAGAGCATAAATACAATTGTTTCAGCTCTTTTACTCAACTTATATCATAGACATTTTTCCATATTAACACATATAAAGAAGGCAATGGTTGGAGAAGTAAAGTAACATGTACAAAATCACACAGCTTGTTAATGACGATGCCAGCACCATGTTGTTTTTAAGTTAAACTATATTTACTACAGACATCATTTAAAAAAAAAAAAAAAAACTATCTTGGTATTTATTATGCAACTTTTGCACTTCCCTAACATTGCAATTATTGGTTAAGAAGAGATGAACGAAGAAATCTAGCGTACTTCAAATTGTATGAGTAATTCTGTAGTTAGAATGCAGTTGCTAAGAACTGGAGTTTGGTTAGCATAGAAGCCCCAGCATCTGTTTTCTTAAAACAAGATTTTGTTATGCACTTTCAAAACAGGACTGCAATATTTATTATTCTACCTGCAAGGTGGCCATGCAAAATCCATTACAGAGGAATGGAGTTTAAAAGTTGATATTATAAGCCAGGCGCGGTGGCTCACGCCTGTAATCCCAGCACTTTGGGAGGCTGAGATGGTCGGATCACAAGGTCAGGAGATAGAGACCATCCTGGCTGACACGGTGAAACCCCATCTCTACTAAAAATACCAAAAGAAATTAGTCGGGCGTGGTGACGGGTACCTGTAGTCCCAACTGCTGGGGAGGCTGAGGCCAGAGAATGGCATGAACCAGGGAGGCAGAGCTTGCAGTGAGCCAAGATTGTGCCACTGCACTCCAGCCTGGGTGACAGAGCGAGACTCCGTCTCAAAAAAAAAACAAATATTGTTATTGGCAAGATTACTTTAAACATTTGGAAGGGAGATTTACAATGTCCTTACTTATTTGAATTATAACAATAATTTAAGAAATATGACTGTGCATATATTCATACAGTCAAATAAGACATCATAAAATAATTACACTAAAAGAGGTTTATATTTCAAATCAAACTTTTCCTCCCATGCATCCAAAAAGAAAAAGGATACCAGCTCCCATAATCCCAGAGGAAAAGCTCCTAGATGATTTAACTGTTTCCATTTACATGGAGTATTCTAGGTCACAGTCATACTTAGTTCTTTATTTCTATACTGAGCCCTAGATATATGTGTAATGGGATAGATTTCAGGTGGAAATTCAATATCAGCATCTCTTAAGTAGTTGCTATTTTATTTCCTAAATTAATTATTTCTGAAATACAGTCCTCAGTTGCTGCAGATATAGGGGCATCTAAAGGTAATGCTGAAAATGGAAGCTGGTAGGTATGAAAGTAGTATTGAAGCTCCTGGTTTCATGTTAAAGTTACAGAAACTTTGCTATTTACTTTATCATAGTATATATGCATGCCTTACTAAAATCACAATGTATTGTTTAGGAGCCATCGATAATAAGTGTTTATTGAACTGAGCTATCTGTGGGTAGTAAATTAGATGGTCTTGTCAGCTGCTTGGTGCACTAAGTATGTGTACAGCTTAGCTCTCTGTCAACTTATCTAGGAAGGCAATGAATGTGTGGAGCAAACTAGCCCTCCTCCATGTCTCTCACCCTCCTGCTGAAACCAACTGCTTATCTGAGCATTTCCTTTCAGGGTAAAGCAGAGGACAAGTGGGAACAAACCCAATCATCAAGACTTCAAGCCTCTGATTGTGTCGCACATGTTAATATGCCATTGGCTAAATCAAGTCGTGTGGTTGAGTTCAGAGTCTGATTGGGAGGATGTTACGTAGTTGTAGGGAAGGGGAAATGGATTGAGGACAGTGAAAGACTGGAATCAATTATGCAATCACTCTATTGCATTACCACAGCCTGAAACTTTAAGGAAAAACAAAAAACGAAAAACGAATGCCTGGAGATTATGGATTGACTCATCTATGAGAGAGAGTGCATTCCTTTCTTCTAACCTACACCCTAATTACAAGTACAACTCAGCCGGGCGCGGTGGCTCACGCCTGTACTCCCAGCACTTTGGGAGGCCGAGGAGGGCGGATCATGAGGTCAGGAGATCGAGACCATCCTGGTTAACATGGTGAAACCCCATCTCTACTAAAAATACAAAAAATTAGCCAGGCATGGTGGCGGGCACCTGTAGTCCCAGTTACTCGGGAGGCTGAGGTAGAAGAATGGCGTGAACCCGGGAGTCAGAGCTTGCAGTGAGCTGAGATCGTGCCACTGCACTCTAGCCTGGGCTACAGAGCAAGACTCTATTTAAAAAAAAAAAAAGGACAACTCATACCCAAATACAAATCAGCATCGTGCTATGTCAATATAGCACCTTTAGAAGTGCAAATCACTTTTAACTCATCATCTCATATATTCTTTAAATCACCTAATGAAACTACCGGCCAGGAGGTCATGAGCATTTTAGGGATAAAGCAACTGGGTCTCTGAGTGCCTTAAACAGTCACAAGGAAAAATAACTGACAAAACCAAGGCAAAAACTCTCATTATTCAATGGCTAACCTAGGTCTACTTCCACTGAAATTTATGGACTCCCTTGACAATTTCTCAGAAGTCTTTGCTTCGTTGTCATATCCCTAGCACTGCAAAAAGGCTCCAGAGAATCTTACTGCTTGACTGAAGCTTATCCCCCTAAGCCAGATGAAGTTACCACGATTTATCAGAAAGAACTCCAGGCTGCAGGAGGCACTGAATTCTGAGCCCTGATGTGCAGGAGCTGAATGAATGAATCCTTGAACAATCCATTAAAGTTCTCAGAGCCTCATCCTCTTACTCTGTAAGATGCATATACAAAAACTTACCTCTTGGAGCTATTATAAATGTAAATAAGATAATATAGATGAAAATACTCATCACAGTCCCTGGATGGACAGTGGAACCTGAGTTTTATCTTTTCTAACTCTCAGTTAACAGACACCATAAAGTTGTAAATTCAATATAAGAATTAATATGAGTTCAAAAAGTTTCTGATTTTAGTTTTCTTTAATAGGAGATGGATAAATACATTGATGGATAAATACATGGACAGATGGACAGATAAATTACTTGTAACAGCAATACTTATTTTTTTATCTTGAATTTTTCGAAAATAGTACAAAAAATATATTTTTTTTTCCTGAACCATTTGAGGTGTATTGACATGATGCCCCACCACCCCTCAATGTTTTACATTATTTCTACAAAATGATGACAAAATTAGGGCATTAATATGAATATATTACTATTAAGTAACCCACAGACCACATTTAAGTTTTGCCAGTTATCTCAATAATCAGCTTTATAGTAAAAAAGATCTAGGCTGGGCATGATGGTTCCTGCCTGTAATCCCAGCACTTTTGGAGGCCGAGGCAGGTAGATCACCTGAGGTTAGGAGTTCAAGACAAGCCTGGCCAACATGGCGAAACCCTGTCTCTACTAAAAATACAAAAATTAGCTGCGTGTGGTGGCGCGTCCCTGCAATCCCAGCTACTCGGGAGGCTGAGGCAGGAGAACTGCTTGAACCCAGGAGGCGGAGGTTGCAGTGTGCCGAGATAGCACCATTGCACTCCAGTCTGGGAGACAAGAGTGAAACTCGGTCTCAAAAAAAAAAAAAAAAGATCTAAAATAAGATCATTCATTACAATTACATTTACCTGTCATGTCCATACTAGTCTCCTTCAACCTAGAAATTTCCCAATCTTTCCTGACACTTAGGAAGATTGCCCACCAATTATATTACAGCATTTTCTCAATTTGGGTTTGTCTAACGTGTTCTCAGGATTATATTCAGTTTTTATGCCTTTGGCAAGACTGTCACAAGAGTGATGCTCTGTTTTTATTATATCAGCTGTTCCAAGATTTTTATTTGTCACTTCTTTATTAGCACTTCTTTTTAGTCACTTTTTAGTCACTTTTATTAGTCACTTCTTTATTATTTGTGATTGATAAATATTTCACAGGATATTACCTTGAAATGATATAAATATGTGATTCTTCACCATTTGATTTGTTCATTTACTAATTTCTATCAGCTTATACTCAACATTTATCTTATTTCACTTACTGGGTGAAAATCTCAAGCTTTTCTAGTGCGATGCTTGATAAATTGACTCTCCTCTCTATGTCCCTGTAATTTTTTGATCATATCTTTTCTTTCTGACAAAATAAAATGTTCCAACTACATCTTGAATTTTCCCTGCCCAAGTCTAGTAATCAGCTGTTTCTCTAAAAAGTCTAGTTCCTTCGCAGGGACATGGATGAAGCTGGAAACCATCATCCTCAGCAAACTAACACAGGAACAGTAAACCAAACACCACATGTTCTCATTCATAAGTGGGAGCTGAACAATGAGAACACATGGACACAGGGAGGGGAACATCACAGACCGGGGCCTGTCGGTGGGTAGGGGGAAAGGGGAGGGAGAGCATTAGAACAAATACCTAATGCATGTGGGGCTTAAAAACTAGACGACAGGTTGCCAGGTGCAGCAAACCACCATGGCACCTGTATACCTATGTAACAAAGCTGCACGTTCAGTACATGTATCCCAGAACTTAAAGTAACATTTTTTTAAAAAAAAGTTTGGTTCCTTTTAGTGTGGAACAGCATTTAGCAACCAAGAACTGGGCATTCAGAAGACAAGCTTTTCTTACTGGTATTGGTGCACTGCAGTTCCCAGACCCTCTTTAGTGGACAGAATTAGGCAATATAGATTGAGGGAGGAGACCACCCCTCATATTGTCCTATGCCCAATTTCTGCCTCCAAAGAAAGAAGAAGTAAAAACTAAAAGGCAGAAATGAAATCCACAGGCAGACAGCCCGGCGCCACGCCCTGGGCCTGGTAGTTAAAGATACACCCCTAACCTAACTGGTTATGTTATCTATAGATTCCAGACATTGTATGGAAAAGCACTGTGAAAATCCCTGTCCTGTTCTGTTCCGTTCTGATTACCAGTGCATGAAGCTCCCAGTCACGTACGCACTGCTTGCTCAATTGATCACGACCCTCTCACATGCACTCCCTTAGAGTTGTAAGCCCTTAAAAGGGACAGAAATTGCTCACTTGGGGAGCTCGGTTTTTGGAGACATGAGCTCGCCGATGATCCCAGCTGAATAAAGCCCTTTCCTTCCACAGCTCGGTGTCTGAGGGGTTCTTGTCTGTGGATCGTCCTGCTACAAGATGAGTATATATATTCACATACAGATAAACATATACATATATGCATGTGTTTTTATATCTAAATTTATTTCTACTCATATTGACATTCATTTTTATTTTCATATTTGTTTCTACCAGTAACTATTAGTTTGCTAGGGCTAACCTAACAAAATACCAGTGACTGAGTAGCTTAAAGAATATAAATTTATTTGCTCATAGTTCTGAAGGCTGGAAGTCTGAGATCAAGGAGTCAGTAGGGTTGATTTTCCTGGAAACTCTCTCCTTGGCTTGCAGAAGGCCTTTTTTCTGCACATGTGCACCCACCATCTCTCTTTGCATGGTCAAATTTCCTCTTATAAGGACACCAGTCATATTGGACTAGGACACACCTTAATGACCTCACTTAACCTTAAAATGTCTTTAAAGGTCTTATCTCTAAAGATAGTCACATCCTGTGGTACTGGGGGTTAGAATATCAATATATCTAATGTATCTTTCAGTTTAATTGTGATTTATACTGATACCTCCAATCTCAAGCAAAAATCATAACTCTTATGCTAATGTTTTCTATTTCCATGTGCTGTAAATCTTTTCTCCAAGAGTGAGAAAACTGGCTCCCATTATACTCAATATATTTATATATTGGATTAATCCCTCCAGTATATCATCACTTTTCCATCTCATCTTGCTGGCAACTGACCACTCCCCTCTCCACACTTCCCTGGGTGGATGCCTCCTTATTCCACTTGGGCTCAAACACTCCAGGCTGCGTTCTGTCTGCCTGCCGTCCAGCATTCACACATTCACACTCACACCCTTTCACACACACACACAAACACACCCCCACTCACATCCTTACACACACTCACACACGCACACATACACACTCCCTACCTAATTTGTCTAAACCCCTCCCCCCCCCAGAAAATATCTTTTGGACTGAATTATTCTCAAAGAAAGAAGGAAGGGAAGAAAGTAGAAAAGGAAAAAAGAGAAGGAAGGAAAAACAGAAGAAGGGAGAGGGAGATGGAAAAGTACAACACTGGAAGGCAGCAGGCAGGAAGCGCAGTTCAGTTCTAAAGCATATTAGGACAATTTTTTTTAAAGAATCCATGGATAATTGGGATAACTGAATAGTTAGAAACTACTGACTACAAAAGATTATTAATTACAGCATGGCTATGGAAAATATCAACCTGAAAAACAAAGCAGCAACAGCGCTCAGCTTCTCCAACTGCCAAGTTCAAAATAAGGAAAATGTATTTGTCTTCTTAGAGCAAAATTGGAGTAAGAGCAAAATAAACGAGAAAAGATGTTTTCAAAGTTGCTCTACAAAGGGAGACTGGTTACCTGACTTAGTCAAAAATAGTTAATTATATTAATATAAAAAAACGGCAGTCAAGATGGGAGCTGGTTAACAATGGACCTTAGATTGAAAACATTGTAGTAACTATAGAGGCATTTTTTTTTTTTTTTTTTTTTTTTTGCAGATATCATCCAAGGACTGTCCTCAGAGGTATGGTTGTCTTGATTTAGCATTCAAGTCCCTGGCACAGTAGACATAGAGAGAGATGTATGTAAATATCATTAGCTGATTACATAAAATACAAATAAATGAAACAATCATCTGCTAGCATCTCAATAATCGCAAAGTGATCCTTTGATTACAATGAGATTTTCCTATAGAATTCTCTGTAGCAGGGGTAAGGCCACAGTGCTATGTTAAGAGGTAAAGTTAGAGCTCATGCTTTAACAATTGCACAAAACCCTTATCATGCAGTCCATGTAGACATTCCTCATTACCTGGAGTGTTGCCTGTCTGTGGAAGCTCTTTTCAGGCAGTGTTACAGGTATGAACTATTGCTCTAAATGGAGACAATGAGCTGTTCAGTTGGCTGTACCACTGTAGTTTCAATTGCAAATGTATTAAGTTGCTGTGAATTATATACCAGTTTCTCTTGTAAATAAAGAAAATCCAATCTTACGGGATGAAGCCCTCTCAGGATACTAGGTAAAGGTTTGGAACCTGAGCAATGAAGACCAGAACACTGGTCTCTCCTGATGTCATGAAGATAAATTGCACGTCTGAGGCTGTGGAGACAACCTCTTCCCTTCTGCCCACTGCCTTCCAAACGTCAATGTTTGGTGATCCTTCTTCCCACTTACCTAGAGTATAGTTCCTCTACCTATTAATACATGGTTTGGACAACAGTAACATGACTTCTTTAGAATGTAGTTTGGCCTCAAAGGTAATAGTTCACTGATTTTATTTTCTGAGATATTTCTGTTAGCAGAACCTTGTGAGAAAACAATTATTATTATTTTTTTTTCTGGTGAAAAAATGTAGAGATTCTTTGAAGAATCTCAAATTCATTTAATACTTTTCAGAGTGTCTGCTTGGCTACTGTTGTAGAGTTAGGGTTTTTCCATCTTAGGTATGCAACATAGATTGCAATAAATGGAACAATCAAGTACTCCTACAGAGACAAAAAAATTGATAACAGAAAAAATCTCCTTAATAACCATATAGCATTAGAGTCTGATTATATCATGGTAAGATACTTTAAAAGGAAAAGCAGACAGAACTCAGGTCTTAGTTACTGAATTGTTGTTTTGTTTTGTGTTTAAATTTCTAGTTGACTTGTGTAATCAAGGTATAATACAATCAGAAATGATTTATTTAGGATAGAAACTGCAGCTAGAAATAGGCAGAATGTTGTAAAGGTGAATAGTTCACATTCTGAATCCAGGGCACTATAGATTCAAACTCTGGCTCAGTCACTTTCTGCCTGGGAAAATCACTTAGGCCCTTTTAATTTCAAATGAAAATCTAGGGTAATAAACTGAGCTTTTGCTAGAATGTTGTCACTAACAAATGAGGTAATAAATGTACACATCTGGGGCATGGAGACCTCTCAATGACTGCTCACTATTATAAGTCTCATTGTTTGAAGGCCTCTGGAACTCACTTGGTCCTCAAAAAATTTGCATTCTTTCCTCGTAAATTCCAGGTGACCTATATGAATGAACAGGGAATGTGTCACCATATTAACAACACTGTCAACATCAAGACAGCCCTGTCCAAATCTGAGGCAGCAACACTTCTGCTTCTCATTTTCCAACATCAGTTCATTTAATAACTATTAATAATGGGGTCAACGAAGTTCTAATTAGAAGAGATTTTCATACTCACTCAGTCTAAACCCCTTGATTTATGGAAGCAAAAATTGAAGTCAAGTGGTAAATTCATTTGTCCAAAGTCATAGGATATATTAATACCATTATTTTAAGGAAAAAAATTGAAGGTACAAATTTTTGTAAATCTAAAATTATACCCCTTCAAAAATTACATTTAAAAATGTCTGAGTAACCTAGAAGTGTTTGTTTTCTTATTGAAGGTTGTATAACACTTTTATGTAATTTAAAATATATTTTGCTCAATAGTAGTCTAGGAATTTCATACCCCACCCTCAGGTGTCAAGTCATTGCTTATAAATCTAACTGACCCTTACCAAACTCTATTAAAGGTGCAAGGCAAGGCCAGTTACTAAGATGGATGATCACGTAGTAAACAAAAGGGGTCCCAATTTACATCTCAATAAAAACAAAGGTGCGAAAGTCACCATTGTCCTGCAAGCCCTTAACCATCTACATAATACTTGATCATACTTGCTACTTTGTTTGGAGGGTTTGATATGTAGAACTTTTTTTTAATACCCTGTACATTCCATGAAAATGTAGGCAAGGCATATCATAATTTAAATGTTACCATTTGTAAATGAATTGACCTAAGGAAATTCTTCAAAAGGCAATTATAACTTAAATAAAAAGAATAATATTTTATATTTAATTGCAAGTGTAGCTTATAGACTAGGTCTGGATTCCGCATATCACTAAATATTCACAAAAACCTATGAGGTGAACAACACATGCATTTTACAGTGAGTAACCAGAAACTCTGAGAAAATTTTCACAATGTTGTGTTGTCAATCAGTGTTGGGTCCTCAACTTTTTCCTAAATCTACTTTCTCCAAGTTCAGAGTGCTTGCTTATTCATGTCGACTTATCTTTTTTGGTCAGAGTATCTTTAATAATAAGTTAATAAATCCTCATTCTTCATTTAGTGCATCTAATATTTTAATAATAAAATCAATTTAATAATAATTTAATTTAATCAATTTAATAATACAAATTATAAATAATAATTAGCACTATAAGGAAACATGAGGCCCAAACAATATCCCAGTTACCTTGATGTCATCCTCTGACTAATCAGTCAACAGAGGTAGATCCTGAAGAATCCCCTCTGAATTAATAATCACAAGGTCCCCAGATTACAAAGTCTTTGCTACAACATGGTAATCCATTCCATCACAATTTCATGGCTGGGAATTAAGCACAAATCTGTTATCTCTGAATCCAAGCAAGAGAAGAAAATGGGTCTTCATGTCAATTACCAAAGTTTTAACCACTTGTAAAATGAGTACGAGCAAACAAACAAAAAACATTACCATAACTTTCAACTAACAAGTCAAAGACACCTCAATTGCCCATCCCCCACACATAAGTTCTTAAAGTGCAAAAGCAAAAGGAAAAATAAGCTGTTTGGAAAGTAGAGAAATTCCAGCCCCTAACTCTATGTGAGTGAAACAAATTTAATTCGTATAAGGGGGACAGCACTAGTTTGAGCCATCCATGTCTAACGGAAAACTATTTGATTCTTGTTTTCCTTTTTTGCTCTTTGCTTTCTTCCTGTCCCCTGGCTATCCTGAGGTAGCCAAGAAGTCATTTTGTTTGTCTTCTTGAATCCATCAAATCCTCAGTAGATCCAGACTTCATGAAAATAGTGTTAAAAAATCTTGCTGAGTGATAGGTCTGCTTTGTAAAGAACACAGAGAGGCTGATCAATTATTAGAGTGTAACTGATTGCTTAGCAAAATAAGCTCACAGGAGACTCTGGGAAAAACCATACCGAGCGGCCAACATAAGTGGAGCCTGAAATCAACATTTACAAAGCTGATACAATGCCATTTGTCAAATATCTCAGCTTAAAGATTGTCCAGGATGAAATAAGGTCTAGGTCTAGATTTTACCTGCTAATACAAGAGTGCTGCAGCTTTTGTGAATGCCAGTCTAAAAAAAAAAATAAAAATAAAAATAAAAAAAAGACTACTTTAAAAAATATTTGCATTTTGAATTGTTGCAAACTACGTTTAATTTAGGCAAAGAGGGGCAGAACCCATTACTTAAAGGAAAATGTGCAGGCAACTTGTATCAAACAGTATATTAATCTTGAAATATAAATAAGTCCACTCAACTTGTGTTTAAGACATGTAAGCATTTTTATATGGGCACTCATCCCAAGCTCTGTCTCTTTTCAAAATCTATGATCTCTCATATGCAGGTTCTCAGGCTCTCTGCATCCCTATTAGTGTGACTAAATGTAAAACAATTCCAGCCTTTTATCATTTCTTTCCCGACAAAAGCAGTTTTTCTCTAGTGGCACTCATCTAAATTTATTTGGACAACTCAGAGATTCTACAGCCCTCCAATCCAACTCCTATATATCTCAAAATAGGAAATTCTGATTTATGTTCACTTACCAAAAACCCTTTAAATATTTTCTTCTGTGGAGAGTGGGATTTCCAAAAATGTGTTTGGTAGCACTCCAGTTCCATGAGTGTTGTGGGCTAATTCTATTACCTGTGTAATATCTATCTCTAGCACAGATTTCCAATATGACAACCCATTGTGATTAAATTACATATATATTTGTGAGCAAATATATAGTGTGTGTATATAATTTTCCTCACTAGATCGTGCTTTGATACAAAGACTATATCTGATATGGCTATGTTTTCCATGAGGTGTGGTACCTTCTCAGTACTCTTTCTCTCTCTCTCTGTATATATATATGTATACAGATAGATAGTTTTTTTTTGTTTGTTTGTTTTTGTTTTTGAGATGGGGTCTCACTCTGTCATCCAGGCTGGAGTGCAGTGGTGTGATCTCAGTGCACTGCAGCCTCCAACTCCTGGGTTCAAGTAATTCTCCCACTTCAGCCTCCAGAGTAGCTGGGATTACAGAGGTGTGCCACTATGCCTGGCTAATTTTTGCATTTTTAGTAGTGATAGGGTTCCAGCATATTGGCTAGGCTGGTCTTGGACTCCTGACCTCAGGTGATCCACCAGCCTTGGCCTCCCAAAGTGCTGGGATTACAGGCATGACCCACCATGCCTGACCTCAATGTATATTTTTGAGTGAATGAATTAATGATGGAAGAAACATTTGAAGAGACTATCCTTTCTCCATTGTGTTTTTAGCATCTTTGTCCCAGATCAGTCAACTACATATACATGGATTTATTTCTGAGCCCTCTGTTCTGTTTCATTGGCCTACATGTCCTTATATGAGTACCACACTCTTTTGATTACTATAGTTTTGTAATCTATTTTGAAATTAGAACATGTGATATCTCTGGCTTTGTTCTTTTTTCTCAAGATTGATTTGGTTATTTGATTATATTGTGTGATTCCATATGCATTTAAACATTTTTTTCTGGCCAGGCATGGTGGCTCACACCTGTAATCCCAGCACTTTGGGAGGCAGAGGTGGGTGGATCACCTGAGGTCAGGAATTCAAGATCAGCCTGGCCAACATAGTGAAACCCTGCTTCTACTAAAAATATAAAAATTAGCCAGGTGTGGTGGCATGTTCCTGTAGGCTCAGCTACTTGGGAGGCTAAGGCAGGAGAATCGCTTGAACCTGGTGGGGCAGAAGTTGCTGTGAGCCAAGACTGTGCATCACTGCCCTCCAGCCTGGGCAACAGATCAATACTCTGTCTCAAGAAAAAAATTGATCTTTCTATTACTGGTAGAAAATACCACTGAGATTTTGATGGAGATTGAATTGAATTTGTAGATTGCTTTGGGTAGTAGTATGGATGTCTTAACAATATTGTTTTCCATGAAAACAAAATATCTTTCCATTTCTGTGTGTCTTGTTTAATTTACCATTTTTATAGTTTTAAATTTACAAGTAATTCACCTTCTTGGTTAAGTTTATTCCTAAGATTTTATTATTTTTGTGCTATTGTAAATGGTTTTACAATATTTGGGATTGTTTTCCTAATTTTCTTTTCAGATAGTTTGTTGTTGGTCTATAGAAATGCAACTAATTTTTATATGTGGTTTTTTTACCTTACAACTTTACTGAATTCGTTTATTAGTTCTAACATTTTGCTGTTGTTCTTGTTGTTACTGTTTTAAATGGAGCCTTCAGGGTTTTCCATATATAAGATCATGTTGTCTGCAACAGGCACAATTTTACATCTTCCTATTTGGATGCCTTTCATTTCTTTGTCTGTCCTAGTTGCTCTTCCTAAGACATCTACTCTTTGTTGCATAGAAATGGTGATCATAGAGGAAAAGCTTTTTCAGCTTTTCAACATTGAGTATAATGTTAGCTGTAAACTTTCCATATATGGCCTTTATTATGTTGAAGTAATTTTCTTCTGTTCTTACTTTGTTTACAGAGAAATATATTCTTTATAACAAATGGTGTTGGAAAAAATGGATAATTCCCATGCAAAAGAAGGAAACTGGACCTTTATCTTATAGCATACGCAACAACAACAACAACAAATCAAAACAGACTATCAACATAAATTTGAAGTCTGAAACAGTAAAACTTCTAAAAGAAAACTTAGGGGAAATACTTCATGACATTGTTTTTGCCAGTATTTTCATAGATATAATATCAAAAACTCAAGTAATAAAAAGCAAACAAGTGGTATTACATCAAACTACAAAGCTCCAGTACAGCAAAAGAAATGATCAGCAATGAAAAGGTAACCTACAGAATGGGAGAAAATTATTTGCAAAGCATATATGTTAGACCCCCAACTATATAAGGAATTCCCACATCTCAAAAGAAAACAAACAAACAATAAGCCAACTCAGGAATGAGTTAAGTTCTTGATACACATTTCTCAAAAAAAAAAAAAGATGTACAAATAGCCAACAGGTATATGTAAAAATGTTCATCATTCTAATCATTAGAGAATAGCAAATGAAAAATACAGCAAAATGTCATTTTATACCTGTTAGGGTGGCCATTATTTAAAAAAAATAAGAGCAAACAAAACCCTAGAAAATAACATGTGTTGGCAAGGAACTAGAGAAATTGGAAATTGGAACCCTTGCATATCCGTTCATGGAAATGCAAAGTGGTGTGGCATCAATGGAAAAAATTTGGAGGTTTCTCAAAAAAGAAAAAACAGGACTATCATAATCTGGCAACTCTACTACTGGGATTTTATCCAAAAGTACTGAGATCAGGATCTTAAAGAGATAGTGGCACTTCCGTGTGCATTGCAACACTATTCACAAGAGTCAAGAGGGGGAAACAACCTAAATTTTCATAGATTAAATAAAGACATATATATGTATGTATGTATATATATATATATGTACAATGGATTACTATTCAGCCTTAAGAAAGAAATGTGCAATATGCAATAACTTGGATGAACCTTATGCAAAGTGAAATAAGTCAGAAAGGAAAACACTGCATGATTCCACTTATATGAGGTGTCTAAAATGATTACAAACATATAGTCAGATAGAAGAAACAAGAGCTAATGTTTGGTAGCATAATAGGGCAACATTAGTTAACAATAATTTACTGTATATTTCAAAATAACTAAAAGAGTAGAATAATGTTCCTAATACAAAGAAATGATAAATGCTTCAGGTGATGGATATCTTAATTACAGTGATTTGATCTTTGCACATTGTATCCTTATATCAAAGTATTGCATGTATCCCTTAAATATGAACAACTCTTAGGTATTCATAAAAATGAAAAAATAAAGAATAATCAAATTGATAGAAGCAAATTGTGAAATAGGTTGCCAGGGGCTAGGGGAAGGAAGAAATGAGAAGTTAGTAATCAATAAGCAAGATGAATAAGCTCTGGAGAACTGCTGTACAACAGTGTACCACTAGTTAACATTTAGAAATATATTAAGAGGGTAAATATCATGTCAAATGTTCTTAACATTACAAAATAAATATTTAAAGAAAAGAAGCACTTAGAATCTGTTGACTAAGATTAGGTGAAAGTGAAAATACGTTTTTTAAAAAAATCCTATTATTTGCTAAGAGTACATGTGCCCCTCTGTGTGTATATGTGTGTTCACAGAACACTCTGTCATTATTATCACAGATGAGTGAACACGTGATTTAACGTAAACTGGGCTGAGTGTAAACTGGGCTGTTTTGGAGAGTGAAATGGGGTTTCAAAAATAATGTATCACATTTTAAAAAATAGCTGTTTATTAATTAAGAAATTGACTTATTATGTTGGTAGATTATAAAATATTTCTACTCAAAAACAATGTTGAGAGTAAAATTACTTCTAAGATATATAAACAATATATATCTCCTCTCATCATATAATAGCAATAAAGGCAAAATAATAAAAGTGTTTTGTCATTTGAACATGTGTAAATTAACAGTATCAAACTAATCATCTTTCATAGATATTCATATATGTTCATCAATTTTTAATTGAAATCTGTCATTAATACTATGTCATTGGTAATGGAAGAATAAATCTTGAAAAGGTGGCATTATTTTTAATTACCTGTAGACCTGTATAGATTTGCATTTTATGTATAATAAATTTCATACTGTTAATACTTTAAATTTATTACTGATTTACATTATTGTATAGATCATAATGTCTTTAACTGAGAAAATACTTTCACTAAAATTGTTGCAACAAATTTGGAATCAATTTTTCTAAGTGCATTCTATTCTCAGCTCTTTCTTTATCTTCATATTGAAATATGCAAATGTTTCAGTCCAAATATTTTCATAAGTACGTTTTTACTTCAATTTACAGTACCTTTCTTTGTTAATAATTTTAACAAGACACAATTCAACAAATAAGTTGCCTTTTATCATTCCTTAAAATATTTCACTAAATTAGGATACTGCAAAATTCTAGGCCTTCTCAAACTGATGTCATTCTAACATACAATATAAACCCATTTGATTAAAAACAAAGCTCCAGGAAAATCCTTTTTTTAATAATTTTTCTGTGAGTCAAGATATTCTAAAATGCTAAAATGGAATTATATAATTCAATGTTGCCCAAACTTTGGATTCATGTTTAATTCTTTCAGTCTTTCCTTTATTTTTGCAGGGATAATTTTTAATGTCATATCATTCTGGGAACTCTACCTTCAAGAAGGCATGCCTTTGGAATGCATAATTTTATTAAAATTTCCCAATTGAGTTTGGTAAGAGAATGCTTAGAAATGAGTTTACCAAAAAAAGTTATATGTGATTAAGGAACATTAACGTTAATTTGCCAAGTATTTATGTAAAAGCTCAACATTTTTAAAAACAATTAAGGATAACCCTTGTAGAGAGAAATGAGGGCCACCAGGCTAAAATATATATTTAATAATAAGCAATAGTTTTTCTTCTAAAGTTGCTTTTATTAAACATGTTTGTAAATTTTGACAACTATAGCTTCTCTTTTTATTGGTAGATTATTGAAAGCTTTTTGGGCCCAGTTATGAATTATGTTTGTACCCAGGCTGTTGTTACTACATTTCTGCTCTATGGGTTCCATAATTCAATAAGAACATTGCTTTTATCATGACACAAGAATCATTCAAAAATTGTATGTGTATTAAACTGTGAAAAAGAAACAAGTAGTTTCTCTTTAATATTCATTTTGAACTCTTATAACTAAATTTCTTGTAGCGTTGAAATTACCGTGAGATGCATTACCTACATTGGAATGAATTCCCTAAACTTTTAGTTTGATTCCATGGATTAGAAGAAATTCCCGCATTGGCCTTAACTGGCTTTCTCTTTAAACCATCCGATAACATCAATATAAAACTGGCATCGTTTAACTGTTTGCAAATTTATCTGTTAATAAATTCAAGACATTTGCAACTACTTTGGTTTCCCTTTTTTTGTATATGCATAACAATACTTGCAGTAGAAAATGAGTGAAATTAATTTAAAAGAACAATTATTTGATAAATAGTCCATTTCAGAGCTGTACTAATTTGGCATCTTTAGGCACAGTTCCCTAAAATAACAAGTGATTTTTTAAATAGATGCTGGTGTTTCTTTAGTAGATTTAGGTCTTCTGGCTTTTGTGTGGTCAGTGATTTCACTGCAGTTCCCATGGAGGATGCTCAATGTAGAGAAACATTTTGCTCAAGTACGTGTTTATCATTGACTTTCTCAACTATTGGAAATTCTCTAAGCACGCACTTCTGTTTATTTGAGCTATTGCTGCTAAAAAGGTTTATTAAAAAGTAAGTATTGCCAAACAACAAACTAAATAAAGTAGATTTATGCCATACAATAAATGACACAACCACTGTAGTGAGAGCATTTATACTACTTTCTAGGCATTCTACAACTGGAAGGCTGAACTTTTATTACCCTCACATATTTTACAAACTCCTAACCTGTAATGCCACATGTATTACTCTAACTCCTCTCCCAGTTACCGTACTGCATCTTCCTGTACCAGGCAGATTTAGCACAGGCCATAAAACTGGTTGCTACACCAAGTGGTTGCTGGGGACAACAAGCCGGATGCCTCTACCACAGACACCTGAAGCCACAAAGAGTTAGCAGTCCTTAGTCACATTTGAGAAGGCTTTGCTATGTCAGCAAACATCTGCCTGCTGCCTTACAAAGAGAGATTTAGCTGATGCATTTGGAGAGAATCATGAAAAGAAAGATGTGCAACTTCTAAGCGCATGTTAAAAATCTTGCTCCTAGATAAGACTGTATTGGAAGCTAAAAGTCAAAGTTGCAGTCTACCAAAAGCATTCCAGATGATTTAAATGCCATGATTATTAGTGACAATTTTATTGCAAGTGAAAACCCTAGAATAAGTGCTAAACTAGGCAAGATGCCAGGTAGAAGGATAACCAGGGCTTTCCTAGGTCATTCAGGTTATGTGGTCCCCCCAAAACAAAGAGGGAATATTTAGTCAAATTTGCATTAATGATGATTTGAGAGAGTCTTTCTATGCATTTTTTTTTCTGCAATTGACAATACTTTCTTTACACCAACTAAAAGAAAAAAGCCAATCTTCTTTTCTAAACTAAATAGCAATTGCCTGGCTCAGAAATGCTGGAAAAAATGAAAATGTATTTTTACTCAACACTGGGTTTGAAGGCCACAAGCAATCAAAAAAAGCACTGAAAAATCCTTAATAGCAAACTCTGTCTCCAAGACAGCAGAGAAAGACATTGGCTTTTTACTAGACACTGCCCCTGATAAGTCCAGGAGTCCTTTATTTAAAGGTCATCTTCCTGACAGTAGAGGAGACCTTGGAAACCAGAACTCTGAAATGTTCAAATATCCAGGGATAACGTCTTCAAAATTCCTGAATTAATGCAGCTTCTGCTAGAATACTAACCATATGTGAGATCCCTACCTTATTGTATTTGCAAATCATTTTAATGATTAGGCTTTTTACAAATTTCCTGTTGTCATTCATCTGATCAAAACTTCCACTCCATTTTCACCATCTAGAGCCAGCAGATGTAACTTCCCTTCAATATAGCAGATCTACATACATTTAGCTATGCCTCCTCATGTCCTTTCTTCCCAAGCTTAAACCTACATCTATGTATGAAGCCTAAATGTGTACTTACTGATCCAACAATAGTTGTTAAGGACTCTTTTTTTCCCATAGCTGTAGGTCAGTTGTTCCTAGCCCAGTGCTTTTTTGTACCCTACGTGAAATTCAGCAATATTTTGAGACATTATTGTTGCCACAACTGGGAAGGAAGGCTGGGGGAAAGGAGGGTGTGCCACAGACAACTAGGGGCAGAGACCAGAAATGCTGTAAACATCCTACAATGTATAAGCCAGCCCCACCCCCACCCCAGCCCTCACTACAAACACAGCAAATAATTATCCAGTCCAAATGTCAATAGCATCTAGGTTGAGACAATTTGTTATAAGACTGCATAAAACTGCTACCACAGGGACCATAAAACCTGTCATTTTTGTAAACAGAAAGGAGAGATGGAGAGAGGGAGGTAAAGAAACAATACAGCTCATTAAGATCAAGTAGAGTGAGATTTTAAATTTCCTTGATCTGGACACTTCAAAATAGCACAGTGGCCTCCCTGGAAGGGTTAGAGAAGATAAACATTGACTCCTCCAAGGCTCTCAAGGCAGTCAGGCAAAACTTGAGATTCCCTTTTGGCTGAAAGCTACTTCTCCCTTTTATACCTATAAACCCTAAAATATTTTCAAATTTGCTTTTTAAAAATCTTCTTATTTGTCAAATATAACTTACAAAGAGAACAGTGTGGAAAACATATATGTTTAGATCATTCAGGCTGAAAAACAGAACATGGTCACCATGTCAGAAGCCCTCTGTAATTCCTTCCCACTCTTTGTGCAGACAGACACTATCTTTACCATTGCAATACACATTTTTTTAAAATTGTAGTTTCCTATTTATGTACATATTTCTAAACAATTATATTTACTGATATTTGTTTTTTGATTTTGCATGCATGGAATTATATTTTAAGCATGATTTTGTATGTTTCTTTATTTACTTAAGATTTGATGGCATGATTCATCCATGTTGACACCTGTAGATGTTATATTGTCTCCATTTGTTGTATAAAATTTTTTTTTTTTTTGGTAATACAATACAACTTTTTTTAAATCCATGCTCCTTTTGGTAGCATTTTGGGTATTTCTAGTTTGTAGCTATTATAAATAGTCTTGGTATGAAACATTCCTGGATATATGCCCTAACAGACAATTTCATGATTTTCTGAAGAGTATTTTTCTTGATGTGAGACTGCTGGTTCAAAGGTGTATATAACTTCAAATATACTATCAATAGATACTATCCAACATTTCCAAAATAGTGATATCAGTTTACATTACCACACCAAGTACTTGATCAAATTTTGTGAATGTTCCATAATGGATACAAATATGCCTAAAAATAATTTGTGTTTTTCCGTTGTTTGGTGTGGTATTTTATTGTTCAGTTCTTCTATGTCATTCCTACTCTTTGTTTTCTCAGTTTCTCAAATTTTAGTCAGTATTTGTTTCTTATCATTTTTTTCTTTATATGCCTTAAAACTGTTACCAGGTAAATACAAATTTAGGATTAGAGGACTCAAACCTTCATGATTATAAAATGAACCTCTTTATCACCAGTAATTCTTTGTGACTAAAAGACAACTTTTGTGATATTTACAGCTACACCTTTCTTTTGATTATTATTTGTACTTTTGATTACTATTTGTACATATTTTCATTTTTATTCTTTCATTATCTTTATGCTTTAGGTACATCTCAATAATGCATATGTCTTATAAACAGAATATACATGTTCAATCTGATAATCTGTTTTTAACTAGAGCATTTAATCAATTTGCATTTAATTTCATTTTAAATATATTTCATTTTTTCACCACCCTGTGTTCTCCTTTCAAATTTGTACTTTCAAGTTTAATTTTTCTTATTTATCATTTTATCTGCTTTTCTGTTTTTATTAATATTTTAATTTTTAAAATAAATGTTATTGTGTATATTTAAGGTATGCAGCATGTTTTTATCTTTCAATTTTTGTGACATAATTTCTGAAGTTAATTTACCTATTTATATTCCTTTAGTGATTATAGCAAACGATATTAAAGTATAAAGTAAAGCAATTTATTCTAACACCCAGAAAGTAACAGGGAATCAGAAGGCTTTGCCTCTGTTCATACCTCTCTAACTTACAGTGTATTCACCCAATCACCTAAATTTATTGCATAGTTTTATCTTTTCTTCTCTGCAATCTTATTTCCAGATAATTTCCCTGATCTTTCTTCCTGGCCATCTCTTTAGTTACATCTAATCTGCCACTTAATTCATCCATTTAGTTATTTATCAGTTATTATATTCTTGATTTCTACAAGTTGTATTTTGTAAGTTTTTAATTTGATCTGCCACTTTTTATAGGTTTCTGTTTTTGGAATATGTTCTCATTTCATCTTTTATTTCATACAAGTAGTAATCACGGCTGTTTTATGATCTGTCTCTCATCATTCCCATGTATGAAATTCTTTGTAGTTCTATTTCTTGCTGTCTGATTTTTTCTGTTTTCTAACTCATGTTACCTCCTTTTCTGTGGGGTTGATTATATTTGATATGCTTTATCATTATTGTGTGATGTACCTTACCCTAGAAAAAAAATCAGAAGCAATAATTTTGGGCTTAAGATAAAGATGCAACTGTACAAACTGTTTCTTTTTGTTTTAAGGTACCTAGGAGTCCCTCTGGTCTGCTCATAAGTTAACATAAATTCATAGTTTGTGAGCTTCTAATTGATGTCAACATGGGTTTGAAATGAGTATGAAAGCTGATTTTTAAAAATTTCTTCTCAAGAGCTATTCCTTTTGGATAACCCCTCAACATTAGGAGGACTTCCTGTTAAACTCTCAGGTTTTGGATGTGTTCTGGAGTTGGTTCTCTCATACATTTTAGGCAGTTAGAAAAACAAAGTTAAAATTTGGCTAGATGGATTTTTTTTCCAAAGTAAAAGCATCTTCTATGCTTTACTTACTTTGTTATGTACCTCTCTCTCTCATCTCATCTGTTTTGTAATGATAATTCCTTACAGACTTTTTAGATTTGTTATGCTTTTTAGAAATTTTCAAGCCTGTCCTTTTTGTTGTTGATTGAGATAAGCTAATCCACCTTTAATCTAAGTAGAATTTCAGTGCTTTAATTGTCCATGTTTGTCATGATAGGAATAGGTTGGGGAGCACTGCTGCATATCATTTATTGGCTCCTTCTAACATGTTAGTAAAACATTTTAGTGAAAGATCTATCACTGTGAATATAGAAGGAGAGATGATGGAAGAAGAAATAAAATTATGTGAAAACACTGAGAAACCAATAAATATAAAAATGTAGAAAATGCTAAGTACCATAGGAGGGCCCAGTGAAATTACTCTGGAGGTCTATTATGGAACAAATTACTTCCAGTCAGAGTGATCGGAGATCTCTGGAAAAAGAAACATTTGTAAAATATATAGGATTTGAAATGAAATGTTCTATGTTAAAAAGAACATGAGTTTTCAGGAAAGACTGCTCTGTATTTGAAAAGCAGCTTTTATATTACCACTTATACGAATTTGTTACTGGAACTCAATGAATATATATGTAACCTAAAAGTGATCATATATATCTAACAGAGAATTATGGTAAATAAATGAAAAATTAAGGGTTAAGTCTCTAATACAATGCCTAGGCCTTTTTATAGATATTTCCTATTTTGCAGTTACTGAATTATTCCAGTTTACAAATGTAGGTATATAATTTGATACCCCAGT
Source organism: Rhinopithecus roxellana (assembly GCF_007565055.1). Lineage (NCBI taxonomy): Eukaryota > Metazoa > Chordata > Mammalia > Primates > Cercopithecidae > Rhinopithecus > Rhinopithecus roxellana. The sequence goes on from NC_044559.1 coordinate 9,571,111, forward strand.
GAATTATTTTTAAGGTTTAAATTTAAGTCTTGGATAAGGAAAACAATTATTAAACTAACGTTATTCAACACCTACTATGTATCTCACATAATGGTATATATTTTTATGTAAATTACCTTTAAATAGTTCCATTAAATTGTTTTCCTGTAATATAAGTACACTACTATCTTTAAAGTCGGTCACAACCGTATTGCTATTTTTTGTTTTATTCATTCTGAAATTGTTCTTAGATGGCTGGTGGGCTACTATTGGAGATGATACAAATGAGATATACTTTATAAGGTGTCTTGAATAGATAATCACAAAGGTGCCTCTTGTTTTGGTTTTTATGAGAAAAGGGTGTGTTTGTTAGACATGTACAAGGAGATGTTCAAGGGTAATTGTGAAGACCACTTATCACCCACTTCACAATTCAGGCTCTACATTTTAACTCAGTAACAACTTTAAGGGAAAACAAGATCTTTTTTCTCAGTACCTGTTTTTGATGAAAAGGGTTCAACAGAAAAGGGCTGAAAATTGCATGACTAATGAGAACACAGAGAAATTCAATCAGGAAAATAAATAAACTTATTTTAAAAGTCAACCACACTTGGAGCCAAAAAGTCCAGGAGGAAAGCAAAATTCCTCTCAATGAGAGAACTGCTTCTTTGTTTGGAAAATACCGTATGGAGACTTTTGAGTTATGTAAGGTGAGTGTCCTTTGGTATAGAATTAAGCAAATACAATTTGGCAAATAAAAGTACAGAATGCTACCCACAGAATGGGAGAGACTTTTGCAAGTATAGGTCTGAGAGGTAACTTGTGCGTACTATATATAAATAATCATCACAGTTCAATAATGAAAAAAGGCAAATAATACAATTTTAAAAAGATGAGGGATATGAATCGATATTCATCTAAAGAAGACATAAAATTGGCCGATAAGGACATAAAAATATGCTTACCATCATTACCTATCAGAGAAATACAAATCAAAACCACAATCAAAAAAGAAACAATAACAATTATTTGAAAAGATGCAGAGAAATTGGAACCTTCATGTACAGATGGTGGGAAAGTAAATGGTGCAGTCACTTTGGAAAACAACTTGGCAGTTCCTCAAACTGGTAAACCTAAAGTTACCATATAGTACAGTAATTCTACTCCTAGATATATACCCTAGAGAAATAAAAGCATATGTTTACACAAACTCTTGTACACAAATGCTCATAGCAGAATTATTCATAATAGCCAAAATGTGAAATAAATGTCCATCAAGTGATGAAATGACAAATAATATACAGTAAATCCATACAATGCAATATTGCTCCATAATAAAGTACTGATACATGCTATAACAGAAATTAACCTTGAAAACGTTATGCTAAGAGAAAGAAGCCAGTCACAAAGGTGTACATAGTTTATGATTCTATTCATATGACATGTCCAAAATATGCACATCTATAGAGAAAGTAGATTTGTGTTTTATTATGTCTGGGTATCACAGGGGATGGGGTATTGAGAGGTAATGGCAAAGGTGTACAAGGGTCTTTTTGAGTAGCAAAAATGTCTATTATGACCATGGAGATATGAATTTGTTTTTACTAAAAACTAGTAAATTGTACATTTCAAATTGCTAAATTGTATGACAGGAATTATATCTCAGTAAAGCTATTAGAAATAAAGGAAACCATGTTAAATTGAATTCCAGATAAAGAATGACTTTTTTTTTTTTCCAGTAAACAGGCATACCTCTTTTCATTGTACTTCACTTTGCAGATATTGCATTCTTTACAAATTGAAGGTTTGTGGCAACCAAGTATTCAGCAAGTGTACTGTGGCCATTTTACAAACAACATATGCACACTTCCTTTTTCCATGTCACCTTTTGGTACTTCCTGCAACATTTTGAACTTTTTAAATTAAAATTAAACCTGGTACGGTGATCTGTGATCAGTGATTTTTGTTGTTATTATTGTAGTTGTTTTGGGGTGCCACAAACCATGTACTCAGAAGGTGGAAAACAACACATATTGTGGTGGAAGTTGATTCTAACACTTATCAATGATCCTGAGGGGCTCAAGACTTCAGTGGAGGCCAGGTGCGGTGGCTCATACCTGTAATCCCAACACTTTCAGAAGCTGAGGTGGGTGAATCACCTGAGGTCAGGAGTTCAAGACCAGCCTGGTCAACTTGGTGAAATCCCCTTCTCTTCTTAAAATACAAAAATTGGCTGGGTGTGGTGGCAGGCGCCTGTAATTCTAACTACTCGGGAGGCTAAGGCAGGAGAATCGCTTGAACCTGGGAGATGGAAGTTGCGACGAGCCGAGATTGTGCCACTGCACTCCAGCCTGGGCTAAAGAGAGAGACTCAGTCACATACACACACACACACACACACACACACACACACACACACACACAGAGAGAAAGAGAGAGAGAGAAAGAAAAAAAAGACTTCAGCGGAAAAGTAACGGCAGATGTGGTGGAACAAAACTAGAATTAGGGGTGGAGCCTGAAGATGCGACTGAATTTCTGCAATCCCATTGATAAAACTTGAACAGATGAGGAGTTGCATTTTGTGGATGAACAAAGAAAGTGTTTTCTTCACCTGGTGAAGACTCTGTGACCATCGTTGAAGTGACAAGAAAGAATTTAGGGTATTCCATAAACTTAGTTGATAAAGCAGCTGCTATGTTTGAGAGGATTGACCCCAATTTTTAAAGAAGTTCTATTGTGAGTAAAATGGTATGAAACGGCATCACATGCTACAGAGAAATCTTTCACGAAAGGAGGAGTCAGTCAATGCAGCGACCTTCATGGTTGTCTTAAAAATTTTCCACAATCACCCCAACCTTCAGCAACCACCACCCTGATGAATCACCAGCCATCAATATCGAGGCAAGACCTTCCACAAGCAAAGAGATTAGGACTCCCTGAAAGCTCGGATGATTGTTTGATTGTTAGTATTTTTAGTAAATAAAATGTTTTTAATTAAGGTATGTTTTTTGCAGACATAACGTTACCGCACATTTCATAGATGACATTACAGTATAAATATAACTTGTATATGTGCTGATAAATCAAAAGACTGTGGCTTTCTTTAATTGCAGTATTTGATGTATTACGGTGGTCTGGAACTGAACTTGCAATACTTTCGAGGTGTACCTGTATTGAGTATATCCCACGTTGCAGCCTTATACTTAAAAATTATTTGTTTTTATCTGAAATTATATTTTAACAGGGAGTCTTGTATTTTAACTCGCAATCCTGTAGAAAATAGGTAAGAGAGGTTTAGACAGAAAATTAGAATGCCCTCATAAGCAAGACAAACAGTTTCAGAGGTTATACCCGAACACCAGTGGATCTTCAGAATCCAGAAAGGACAGGGAAGGAATTAATTAGGGGAAAAAGAGGCTAGTGATATTTCATGATAATCCAAAGTACTTTAAATTTTCCCCTAGACTGAGAATGGCCAATATATTTTTAGAATAATAATGTTCAACATTCAGTTGTTCTCTGCCTGTATTGTCTTCATCTTCCTTTACCCAGTAATACTACGTGACAATGTGCTACAGAATTTAATTTTGGAGGTTGGCCAATCCAATAGGCCTGAGGCTGAGTTCAGAACCACAGCCCAGGGGCAAGTTATACAGACAGACAAGCTGAGATGAGAGAAGCTGGCTGAGATGAGAGAAAAGAGCTTTAAAAATGTCCATCTTTTTACCCTCCTAGGAAAATACCAGATAAAAATAATTCCTGAGAGGTTTTTGTTTTGTTTTTTGTTTGTTTATTTGTTTGTTTTTAGTAAAGCAGCTACAACCTTCCATTTCCAGGAATAGTGATTCCCATCACTTTACTGAGTAAAAAGTAAAGCCCCAGGAGACTAGAATATTTGGATCCATTTAAATTGCTATGTGGAAAAAGGCTTTTTAACAACCATTTCCATGTATTAATTTTGACTAAAGCTGCCCTTAATGGATGTGGACAGGAAGTCATCTTATTCCATACACTGAAATGATATTTATAGGGCTCATACTAGGTGGAAGCTCTAGGACAGCTTCTGGGAAATTTGTAAGTGAATTAGACAATCCATCTTCTCAAGAATCTAACAGACTAGTAGAGGAGAAAGAAACTAACACAAATTCCCATAGCACAGGAAAAATGATCTACCATAGCACAAATCCCATCATATTCATTTAAAATACTACTATTTTAGTTTAGGCAAAGCCCTAAACATCTTTCTTCCAAAATTTCTGTTCCCTCCCTACAAGTCTCATTTATAGTCACCTTTCAAAAACAAAGCTTTAATCATGGTTTTAGTGCCCTTAAAATTCTTCATTGACTACATGTTTTCAACTGTATAAAGTTCAAAGACTTCACCATAGCCACTAATTCTTCCCCAGTTTGGTTGCATCTTACCTGTCTAGCTTCAACTCATCTTTCTCCCCCACGGACCTGAGGCTCCAGCATGCCCAATAATTTTTGCCATGTTAAAATAATGACAAAATTATTTAAAATCACATATTTCTTCTGAGCAGTAGGACTGTGTTAAGCAAGGTCCTTTTGCTCTTCAAAGCATACTGATATGGTTGAATACACAAAACAGAGCCCAGAAGAGAGATGGGGCCAGGCTGAGTACTGGGGACATAAGCTGAAGAAGTTGCCTGTGGAGTGTTCCTATGAAGGAAAGGGAAAGGGAATTTAAAGAACAATCATGATTTAAATAAATGTGACGGTGTTTGTGTTGTCATCACATAAGCTTCTGCCCTTACCTCCACCCCGTAACCCCTACATTGCTAAATTTTCAGAAGAATCTATTACATTCAAATGACTTTTAAGGTTGGTTGGGAGGTATCAAAAGTGAGCTGGTGCTGAAGTTTCACATCTGCGTCAAGGCAATGAAGAACAGAGAAAGCTTTCACAGAATGGCAAAGTAACTCAAATTTAGAGGATGAAACAGAAGCAGAAGTGACCATGAAACTATAAATTCTCCTAAGTACTCTCTGAACACTTGAAGTACTCCGGACAATCAAGGAGCATGGGATGAGGATCCGTTTGATCAGATCTCCAGGGGCAAAGGAACCTGCCATGTAAACTCCACCTGTTACACCACACACAGATTTTCAGTGCCTCAAGTTTAGACAAAATTGTTCAGTAGGATTCCTATGAAAGTCTTTGAGATCACATTGTAGCTGCACAGGCCAGGAGTGAACATCTGGGGAAATGCAATAGAATTACATTGATTCATAGGGGAATACCCATAATATCTTTTCTCCTTGACCTCTACTGAGCTGGCTTCATTATCGAATCTCTTGGTGTTATGAGAGACATTAATTTCTGAACTGTTCAGGCTGGTAGGTAGATTTTTAGTATCAGGTGTCATCTATTATACCTCACAATGGGATTTTTTGAACGTGAGCATGCTGATAAAATCAGGGATCAATTCAACAAATGAGAAATTGCTCATTCAGACCACCCTTCCTTCCACCTCTCTCTGTGGACGTTAATGGCCCTGTCACCAACTGCCCTTGAAGATGAAACCTCTACAGTGTTAACATGAGTTATGTTAACTTCTTCACATATCATAATAAAAATTCAAGCCTAGCCAGAGAAAACTACTTCCATGTGTAAGGCCAAACAAAATATTTTTAAAGAAAATGTAACTTTTAATGTTCATCATTCTAAACATTTACAAATGACTAATATGTGTGTGTGTGGGGGGGGGAGCAGATACTTTTTTCTAGTGTATCTACTATTCTGCCATGTTGTGATCTGCTTATCATTCATTGTTAGATTGAAAGTTCCACAGTAGCATAGATTTCACCTCCTTTGGTAACATTGCCTCAGCACCAGCCTCTGACACATGGTAGATGAATGTATTTCAAAAATGATTCATTAGGCAAAGGATGTTGCCATCTATAATTATTCTGTTGGTCCATTTCCTTTCTCACATGTAAACAATTTCGACTTCAAAGTATATAGCCATATAGTTAAAATATGTTATTTAAAAAGGATTGGCTAATTTTTATTGTTTCCTGTGTGCTAGGTACACTTTTAGGTACTTTATCTCCTTTTGTCTACTCCACTCATTTTACAGGCTGGTAAAATTTAAGAAATGTGTCCTATGTCAACAGTAAATGTAAGAGTTGAAAAATGAATCTAAAGCCTTTCTTATTCCAGAGCTACCCTTCACTTTGGACCACTGGCCAATGTGTTTCCCCAAATACACATAGATCTGTCCCATAGGACAGAGTCCCTGATGCATGAGATAAAAGTTGTCAGGATGTAAGTCTCTGCTTAATGCTATTTTCTCTTTTCCTTATCCAGTAGGGAGCTTATATAAAGTTTTGCATTAAAAATATTGATTATGAGCTAAATCTGTATCTTTGGTGAACAAGGAAGCTAACAATGTGAGTCCTAGCATAATTGCCTCAAATTTGGATTGCTAGCTCTTCATCTCAGTGTAGGATTGTATTTACTCTTATCAACCCTCCACCTGCTTCTACAGAGAGAAACATACACACACACACACACACACACACACACACACACACACACACACGGGGACAGCGTGAGAGAGACAGAGACAAGGAGTGAAGATTAGTGATTGGGAAAACATAATGAAATCCTGCTTAAGAAGATTTCTTCCTAACATTTTGAAGACACACTTGTGCTACCACAAGATTACATATTCCTAGACTAAATCCATCAGTGACTACAGTAGCAATTTTAGTTTAGGATCATTGGATATTTAAGTAAGGCAACATCCTTTGGACAGTGTTCAAACTGAACACTTACGTTCAGTAAATCAAACGAATAATTGTAATTACTTTCCTTAAATGACAGAGAAAACTGCTATGCTTATTTAACATACATACCTTTTTCCCCTTATTTTTCCATTTCACTCCCAACAATGACTCCAGTGAAAAAATGCAAATATAAAGAAAGAGTGTGTATAGAACTGTTAGAATCTCATTAGGCCAGATGGTATCTATAAAAGAAATTTCCACGGAGACCTAAGAAGAATACCTGGACAAAATCCACTCCCACATTCTGCTGAAAAAATCTGTCAGATAGAAAGAGTGTGATGAACCTGGGATGAAAACAAAGTATTTTCACCCAAATTCATGAAATTTATTTGCATAGGAAGCATCGTGTATATTACAAGATTAAAAATAAATAAATAAATAAACTCAAATGCAAAATGACTAAGAAAGAGCATTGTTCCATATATGCTTTACTGGTGATTTGTATTTTGAATTGCATTTTTCCCTGCCAATAAAACTGGGTTTCAGTAATGAATACCTTCTTATTTTTGGCATTCAGTGGGTTGAGTTTGACACATATGTTTTTTCTTTCCGGTAACATTAGCCTCTTGGTCACCCTTGTAAAAGCATTTGAAAATAACTCTTACTTCCTGATTTCTTGAAAAATCCTAAAACTACAAAATTAATCTGGAAAGAAGCTTTGTCATTTCTAAGCCAAAAAGTAAAGAATTATCTTGGTACAAATGTAATTAAATTTGGTTGATAAAGAAAAGGTGAATTGTTGATTAAAAAAATCTTTCATCAAAGGCCATAAATAATACAAGAGGTGTCATTATGGGTTACTTTACCATCCTTATCTTTTGCAACCTGCATTGAGGATTTACATTTTCCTTCATTAAAATCTACCCAAAAGGTCATTATGCATTATTTGTATGTGTGGATGCTAGACTATATTTTTGAAATGGCTCCCAGGTCAGTTCCTTATACTTAGTATATTGGTTGATTGGGCTCCCCCTGTTACTCCACTAACCATCCAAGTCTGGTCATGAGGCTGACCTTGGGAGAAAGTAAAGATGCAAAACCTGGAGGTCTCTGGTGGTAAGTCCTTCATAGATGGAAAAGGAAGTAAAGTAAAATTGAAAGTGGTCTGTTCTGGATTTTGTAAAGAAATGAAGCAACTAGGGAGAGTGAGAATGTCATAGACAAACCTCATTGCCTCCTATCTTCCCCTTACTCTACTTACACTAACTCAGGTGCATGCGCACGTGCACACACACACACGATGTTCCAACCATTCAACATAGACACCAATCTATGCTGTTACAAAAGAGTCTTAGAGTCCTCATGTAGTGATTGGCCACACAAGTTCTGAGACAATTGCTTATTGACCAGCCTACATGGGAAATCTTCAATATTTTAACAACTGTTGGGGTCATCCTGGTACAAACTGTCTTGGATGTTTGGGATCACGGCTGATCATGTGTGCTTTCAGGGCCCAAACATCCCAGAGTAAGAGACAAATTAAAAAAATACACAAAAGTTGGGGAACCCCATCTCACTCTGCAGAATGGGCATAGTTGGCCCTGAATGGAGATACTGTAAACTTCTAGAAGAAGACCCGCATGGAGCCACTTTCAAAATGGTATGGTGGTAGTGACATGGAAGTGGTGGCCACTAAATTGGCTTAAAAATTGTTCAATGGTTTTGTTATTGATGTTATAGGCAGGGCAACAATTTGGAAGAAGGAGCAGCAAGAGAAGGAACAGATAACTTTTATACAAAATGAAGGCCTAATGTGTCACTGCATATCCAATAAGTGATGTGAGCAGATCTGAAACCTTCTTACACTTGGAAAATTTCCCTAATTCCCATCCTTGTTCCCATTTGTATAGTAACTAAAGGAAAACTGGTGAAACAATAGAGTCACCAATGACACATAGCAGCTCTACTTCCCAAGGCATCCTGCCAGACGCACACATTTCTTACTGTTAGGTTGATCTGTATGGAGAATCTGCCTGTATAGTGAGGTAATCTCCTGACAGATGAAGATAGAGCATGCATTAAAACAAAAACAGTAAATTCCTCATTGGCTCAAGAATGGTAATTTAAATGAGGTTCCTTGGGTATTTATTTTGTGTATGTTGCTGTTGCCATTTGGTGGTTATATTGTTTGCTTTTGTTTTGTTCTGTTACGTTGTTTGTTTTTTCTTTTGAAATGAGACACAACTGGAAACTTACATCATATAGTTTTCAAGTAAATATAAATAAAATCACTTTGAGATACCACTAAATCTCCTACAGACTGGCAAAAATCAGGAAGTCTGACAATCCCATGTGCTGCCTCATGTTAGCATATGTGGAGCAGTAGAGACCCTCATACCCTGGCAGCTGGAGTGGAAACTTGTATTATATCTTTGGAAAACAACTTGGCATTATCTTAGGAAGACATAGATGAACATGCTGTGATCCAGTGGTTATATTCTAGTGGTCTCATTTAACATGGCAAAAAGAAAAACTACAAAACTAGAAACAACACAAGTATCCACTAGAATATATCAACAATTTGTGCCATATCCTTGTGAAAATGGCCCTACTGCCCAAAGTAATTTATAGATTCAGTGCTATTCCCATTAAACTATCATTGAAGTTCTTCACATAATTGGGGAAAAAAAACTACTTTAAAAATCATATGGAAATGTAAAAGAGCCCTTATAGCCAAGGCATGCCTATGCAAAAAGAACAAAACTGGAGGTATCAAATTACCTGACTTCAAACTACAAGGCTACCGAAAATAAATACATAAATAAATAAATAAAACAAAAACAAACAAACAAAAAAACAGCATGGTACTGCTACAGAAACAGACACATAGACCAATGAAACAGAATAGACATCTCAGACACAAGACCGCACATCTACAACCATTTGATCTTCAATAAACCTGACAAAAACAAGCAATAGGGAAAATATTCCCTATTTACAATTGGTGCTAGGAGAACTGGCTAGCCATAAGCAGAAAGTTGAAACTGGACACCTTCCTCATACCTTAAACAAAAATTAACTGAAGATGGTTTAAAGCTTTACATTTAAAACCCAAAACTATAAAAACCCTAGAAGAAAATCTAGGCAATACCATTCAAGCCATAGATGGGCAAAGACTTCATGACAGAAATGTCAAAAGCAATTGCAACAAAAGCAAAAATTTACAAATGGAACCTAGTTAAACTAAAGAACTTCTGCACAGCAAAAAAAAAAAAAAAAAAACTATATTATCAGAGTGAACAGACAACCTACAGAATGGGAAAAATAATTTTGCAATCTATCCATTTGACAAAGGTCTAATATCCAGAATCTACAAGGAACTTAAACAAATTTATAAGAAAAAACAAACAACCTCATTCTAATATCCAGAATCTACAAGGAACTTAAACAAATTTACAAGAAAAAACAAACAACCTCATTAAAAAGTGGGCAAAAGACATGAACAGACACTTCTCAAAAGAAGACAGGCATGCGGCCAACAAACATGAAAAAAAGGTCAACATTATTGATCATTAGGGAAATTCAAATAAAAACCACAATGAGATACCATCTCATGCCAGTCAGAATGACGATTATTTAAAGGAAAGAAACCACAGATGCTGGCAAGGCTGTGGAGAAATGGGAAAACTACTTTTATTTTATTTTATTTTTTGAGACAGAGTCTCACTCTATTGCCCAGACTGGAGTGCAGTGGCATAATTTCGGCCCACTGCAAACTCCACCTTCTGGATTCCAGTGATTCTCCTGCCACAGTCTCCCAATTAGCTGGGACTACAGGTGTGTACCACCACACCCAGCTAATTTTTGTATTTCTGTAGAAATGAGGTTTCACCACGTTGTCCAGGAAAATAGAAATGCTTTTATGCTCTTCGTGGGAATGTAAGTTAGTTCAACCACTGTGAAAGACAGTGTGGAGATTCCTGAAAGAACAGAAATACTATTTGACCCAGGAATCCTATTACTGTATAAATCCACAGGAATATAAATTATTCTGTTATAAAGATACATGCATGCATATATTCAGTGCAGCATTATTCACAAGAGCAAAGACATGGAGTCAACCTGAATGCCCATCAATGATAGATTGGATAAAGAAAATGTGGTACATGTATACCATGAAATACTATGCAGTCATAAAAAGGAATGAAGTCATGTCCTTTGCAGAGACATGGATGGAGCTGGAAGTCATTATCCTCAGCAAACTAATGCAAAAACAGAAAACCAAATACTACATGTTCTCACTTATAAGTGAGAGCTGAACAATGAGAACATATGGACACAGGGAGGGGAGCAACACACACTGGGGCATGTCGAGGGTTGTGGGAGGAGGGAGAACATCAGGATAGATAGCTAATGCATGCTGGGCTTGATATCTAGTTGATGGGTTAATAGGTGCAGCAAACCACCATGGCACACATTTACCTATGTAACAAACCTGCACGTCCTGCACATGTATTCCAGAAATTAAAATTAAAAAATTTGTGGCATATCCATGCAGTGGAATATTATAAAATAGTGATAATGAAGAAACACAACTATTGGTATCTATGTGAATGAATTTAAAAATAAATGATATCGAACTAAAATGAAAAGTTTACAAAGGAATATACTACAGTTTCATTTATATAAGAGTCAAATAAAGGCAAAACTATGTAATTAAATGTTTCTTATACTTACATATATGATAAAGCTAAAAAGAGAAACAAGAAAGAAAATCTACCAAAAATTCACTCTGGCGGTGATCAGAATAGCATGCAATGAGGAAGTGACATAAAAGAGCTGAAACTTACTGACAGTGTACTCTTAAAGTAGGCCTTGGATAGATTGGGGTTTTGTTATTCTCCTTTAAAATATACATGTATGACAGGGCGTGGTGGCCCATACCTGTAATTCCAGCACTTTGGGAGGCCGAGGCCAGGAGTTCAAGACCAGTTTGGCCAACATGGTGAGACCCCATCTCTACTAAAAATATAAAAAATAGCCGAGCGTGGTGGCATACACTTATAATCCCAGCTACTCGGGAGGCTGAGGTAGGAGAATCACTTGAACCCAGGAGGCAGAGGTTGCAATGAGCCGAGATCACATCAGTGCACCCCAGCCTGGGTGACGGAGTGAAACTCCCATCTCAAAAAATAAAAATAAATAAATAAATAAAAATAGATTATACATGTATGGGATATGTACATGTATATTCACTATATATAGCCTATATATGTATATTTTATATATTTACACATATTTGAATGTTTCATAGATTTTATAAGCTCAAAATATAGAAAAGTAAGAACAATAAACTTCAGCTTTGCATGCACATATCAACAACCACCTTATGGTACTGTTTTATTTATCAGAAAAGATACCAGAAAATTATCTTCGATATTCATTAGAGAATATAGGCACACTCTCTAAGAGGTGTGCTTTATCTGATCTTAAAAATGAAACAATAAATAACAAGAAGAACAATACAGTTTCTGAGGTTATTTCCATCTGCAATTTGAATATGGCTATTATAAGCCCAAACCATAGCTTACAATGAAAAGTTGAAGGAAATCTTATTTTTTTAAATCTAAACTGGGGGATAAAGTAGACCCGAGAAAACTTGAGGTGTCTGATAGATTCCTGACAGGATCTATTCATCCTATTCCTCCCATTTCCCTTGTTCACTACAGGGCAGAACAAGGACATCTGAGGCTACGTGAAGGATTTGTTCTGTCCTTTCTTCCAGTGACTCTGGTGTTTATTCACAAAATCCCCTGGCTCCTTCCTGTTTCTTATTGACTGTATTATTTCCTGCTCTTTTGAGCAGAAATAAAATGGCCAGCTTCTGTGCTACCTGGCGCCACTCTTCCCCACCACATCTCTGTTGGACTTGTTCAACAGCTCTGAATCCTCCTCAAATTCACCCTCATTTCCCTAAGGTGCCCAGCGGGGATGAGTAACAAGGAGTGACAACTCACCCAGGTGGCTTTTAATATTGTTCGTGTGAGGAGTAACACTTTTCAAAGTGCATCATACACAGAATATGTAGGCAAGGGTAAGGAAATAGGTCATTGATTTTAAGTGATAAGCTGGGATAAACTTGAACCACTGCAGAGAATCGTGCACAAATTAGAGACACAGCGCATTAGTTTGTTTTTTTTTCTTCCTCTCTATGATTTGTTGTTGTTGTGTTTGTTTATTTTGTTTTCTTTCTTTCCAACACAATGTAGAACAGATGTAACTATTACATGCTTCCAAATGATCTGAATATCAGAAAATGCTTTCCCTTGTGTCCAGAGTTACAGGGCAGTCTTCTCATGTTCATAAGAGAACCAAATATCCAGCCTTACTTTTTGGTAGCAGATTTGTGGTTTTGCAACAGGCTCACATGCAGAAATGTTGAAATGAAAAAGCCTTTGGAATAAGTGAGGGTCAGGAGACTTGCTCCTACTGATATTCATTCACTCATGTAATAAATATTTCTTTTTTATGTGTCCTGAGCCTCTTGTAAGTGTCAGGCATTCAAGATTGAACAAGCCTGTTTAGGTCCCTGTCCTGTCTTTATCCTATATTTATTTCTGTTCTTTTCCACCCTGCTCTTTACCCAAGGAGCTGATTTCAGTGGGATGCATTGCCTGGGTTTCCTTGCCCTCTGGCAGCTTCTAGTGGCAAATGGTAAAAGGGAAGTAGCAGAAAGAGAAAAGAAAGGACCAAGGATGTGGACATAAAAGGGAGGAGAACCCAATATCCTTAGCCTACTTCATCTTATACCTCTCTTCCATGACTCCTATTCTCAACTGGACCTTGGGTAAAACCATTCTGCCCCTTGTTCCTTCCGTTCTAATGGAGTAGCATTTCTTGATGATTCTTTTAACTCTATCCATACTTGGGTAAATAATCCTTATGGGAAAGTCTCTCCAAAAGTACCATCTGGGAATATCATCTGTTGCCTGGCAAGACCTGGACTGAAACCACCAAAATAAGAAACAGTATGCATAGTCTTTCTGCTGAATGTCTCCAGAGAGATGCACATGTTTCACCAGTAGAGCCCTGTCTCCATGGAAGGGGCCTGCCCTTATGAGCTGTCAGCATCACGCTTGTGGGAATGTAAAATTTATTTAACAAATACCCATTGAGACCTAACTAGATGCATGATGGAAACAATGATAAGATTAGTATCTGCCTCTGGAAGCTCATTCTCTGGGGATAGAGTGTGAAACAGATATCACTGGAATGTGGTATGTTGAGAGCTAGCAGAATGGGATGTACAGAGACCAAGGGAAGCAAATTATTAATCTTTTAGAGGTATGGAGGAGTTTGGTATAAATAAATATTTCACTGAAAATGGTATATTTGAGCTGAGACTTGAAGGATGAGTTAGAATCCCTTTGACCACAAAGGGGATACTGGGTTGGGGTAGTTGGTAAGCAGCACAGGGATGGAAGTGAAGCAGCACAGGGATGGAAGTGCGGGGAGAAGTAACCTTGTCTGCGAGGAAACAGGAGTAGGAAGGCCTGGAAAAATGGGGCCCATGTTCTTCTGTTGGAGGAAAAGCAAATGCACAGTAGAGAATGGTAGGGACAGAGGTTGTGGAGAGCATCAGCACATGCCCTAAGAAAGGTGACAGGGGGTTGACCATAGTGGGTCCTATAGGTCAAGTTGAACACTTTTATTCTGTTGGCTTTGAAAATACAAGTCATAATTATGCAGTCAGGAATTCAGTAATCCTATGTGTATTTTAGACATGTAAATGAGTGATATCTAGATGGAAGAACCAGTTACTGGGGAACAGAGTGGCATCTTGGAGTCTTGCCTCTGCCCTAGTTCCCCTTCTGAGCGATGAGTCTTACTTAATTTCAAAAATGCTATTTAGCTGTTATACATCATAAGAGCTTACTGATTGTTTAGGGCCAGGCTTTATTGTGATTTGTTAAGGCATGCATTCTGATTGGCTTGTGCCCATGCCTTATCCTTGTAATATGATGCTCTTTCTTTTTATTTATTTATTTATTATTATTATACTTTAAGTTCTAGGGTACATGTGCATAACGTGCAGGTTTGTTACATATGTACGCTTGTGCCATGTTGGTGTGCTGCACCCATCAACTCGTCAGCACCCATCAACTCGTCATTTGCATCAGGTATAACTCCCAGTGCAATCCCTCCCCCATTCCCCCTCCCCATAATAGGTCCCAGTGTGTGATGTTCCCCTTCCCGAGTCCAAGTGATCTCATTGTTCATTTACCACCTATGGGTGAGAATATGCAGTGTTTGGTTTTCTGTTCTTGCAATAGTTTGCGGAGAATGATGGTTTCCAGCTGCATCCATGTCCCTACAAAGGACGCAAACTCATCCTTTCTTATGGCTGCATAGTATTCCATGGTATATTTGTGCCACATTTTCTTAATCCAGTCTGTCACTGATGGACATTTGGGTTGATTCCAAGTCTTTGCTATTGTGAATAGTGCTGCAATGAACATACGTGTGCATGTGTCTTTATAGTAGCATGATTTATAATCCTTTGGGTATATACCCAGTAGTGGGATGGCTGGGTCATATGGTACTTCTAGTTCTAGATCCTTGAGGAATCACCACACTGTTTTCCATAATAGTTGAACTAGTTTACAATCCCACCAACAGTGTAAAAGTGTTCCTATTTCTCCACATCTTCTCCAGCATCTGTTGTTTCCTGACTTTTTAATGATTGCCATTCTAACTGGTGTGAGATGGTATCTCATTGTGGTTTTGATTTGCATTTCTCTGATGGCCAGCGATGACGAGCATTTTTTCATGTGTCTGTTGGCTGTATGCATGTCTTCTTTTGAGAAATGTCTGTTCATATCCTTTGCCCATTTTTTGATGGGGTTGTTTGTTTTTTTCTTATAAATTTGTTTGAGTTCTTTGTAGGTTCTGGATATTAGCCCTTTGTCAGAGGAGGGAGGAGAGTTTGGGGGATATGGAGAATGAGTTTGGGTTTAGGAATGTCCAGCTGGAGCTATTTATGGAAAACTCTGTGAGGGTAATTAGTAAACCTGTGGGTCTATAGATTAAAAGATAAAGTTATGTCTTTGAATGTCATGAGAAACAAGGTAGGGAGTTAAGTTGTAAGTATATAAGATAACTAGGAAAACTCTTGTCAGTCCCAAAGATGAAGAAGAATGGAACCTCTGATAAACTCTACAATTGAAGTGTGGACAAAAGTGAAATTCACAGACAGGGAGACTGACAAGGAATGGTCATGAGAGAAGGACCCAGGAATGGGTCATCATTAGGGCGACTATCGTACTGATTTGCCTGGAAGAGTTCCAGTTTATGCTTATCATTCCAGCATCCCACTTGGTTCAACAGTTGATCTAGAAAAACAAAAACCAGTCTAAACGATTAAGTCTATGCTTAAGTCAGTAGAAAATTTAAGGAAGCAGCAGCAAACAACACACTACATGCAGATCTGTGCACAACTTCATGTCTACCAACATTTGTGGAGTCTAAAAAGTAGTCTTTTCCATGAACCTCAAACATATTTTTGAGGATTTATTTTCAATGGTTTGTAGTTATTATTCTGGATATTGATTATCTCTCTGGATTTTTGGTGTTTTCATTGCTGTTGCCTATTTTCAGAATTTTAATTTTACTACCGTTGTTTTTAGGATGGTGACGTTTTAACTTCCACCATTGTTATTTCTTTTTCACTTTCAGTTTTAACTTGAGGTCTCTGAGCATTTTGCTGTCGACAGGCTAAAATACATTTATCTGCAAAGAAGAATACATTTGTCATATCTGATATACTCTAACTCCCCATAAACAACGGCCCATCTGAGATTCTGTTCTAAACGCACATACGAAAACAATGCATTCCATGCCAGATTTGCAATTTGTTACATGTTAACATTTTAATCATCTCTATTGGAATGAATAGTACATTCCCACAAATCTTAGAGAAACATTGGTTTCTTGTGGGAAAGCAGTCAGACTACTAAGTGCACATGCAACCCATAGGAATCCAATTTAAACTTTGAAACATTTAATTACAAAGCCTTATGTTTAATTGGTGCAAAATAACCTTGAGAAAATATGTTATTAGAGAAATGCTATTGGATAGGCAAGGTACCATGATTTGATAATGTTTTCTGCAGTAAAATCCTTTACCACAGTGTGAGTTGCTGTTATCTGACCTTCCACTGTGTTTTACTTTTACTGTCTGCAGTCAGCAGAGAAACAGGCAAACAACAAATAAATTGATTAATTCAAACAATCACTACTTCTCTATGTATATGTTCCCCTTCCTTAGGGGATATTTTCTGCACAGAGGAGAAACAGGCATGTTTCTAGAATACACAAGTAGCTTGCAGAAACCTAGTCCCAAATACTGCACCCGAGGTCACTGCCTTCTCTAGCCTGGCCCAGTAGCCACCCAAAGGCTCAAAACTGCCAGGTCAGGCACTGAGATAAGAAGGTCAGTGGCCTCCCACCCTTGGGTCAGCTGTGTTCAGCAGAGTCAGATGTGGTATCCACAGACACACTCCAGCTACAGGCTTTGTGTCTTCAGTGCAGGGCTACTGTAGTGGATTGGGTATAGGGTTTTCATACCTGTTCCCTTCAGGCTTGGAGGCAGAGCCTGCACCAGGCTTGTATTACTCTTTTCCTTCTCAGAATAACATTTTTATTTTTTTATTTACAAAACCTCTCAGGCAGGGCCTAACATGCCCATAAGCTTCCTCTTCCCACCTTACTTCTCTCTCTTTATTGTACTGCTAGAAATCAACCCATGCCCTGATTGTACCAACTCCCTCAGGTGTGGAGTTTTACACTGTGAACCCATCATGGGAGAGACAACATCCCTACTACTAAATTAGCTGCATAAGTTTAGGAAGCGTGGTCCCAACTCAATTCCTGTTCCTCCCTCAGCTGTCAGGGCCCAGCATGGCTTGAAGTCATTATACAAGGTTTTATGACAGCACATTGCTCTTTTATTCTCCTTTGTCCTTAATAGGCCTGGGACAGCATTGTTCTGAACACAGTTTTCACCTCACGATTACATTTTGACATGAACAGCAGTCCTTACAGCATATCTTACCTGTACTGCTGTGTAACTTCACTGATAATCACACAAGGCAGTGAAATTGGTCAGGAGACAGAACCACCTGAGATGCTGTGTGAAAACCCTGAGACGTGATCACAGCTACAATCAGGAAAATGACTTCCTTAGGAACAGACATCATTCAGTCAGGTAAACCATTCCATAGCATGTGAATTTTACCTGAGAATTCATTTATGTGAGTAACTAGTTCATTCTGAATACATTTCCTGGTTTATAGAGTAATGCATATAAAATCATTAAATTGCTTTCTCAAATATGTTCCCC
Organism: Rhinopithecus roxellana; assembly: GCF_007565055.1. NCBI lineage: Eukaryota > Metazoa > Chordata > Mammalia > Primates > Cercopithecidae > Rhinopithecus > Rhinopithecus roxellana. The sequence goes on from NC_044559.1 coordinate 9,589,242, forward strand.
AAACATGTAAATTCCATGAAACTGGAAGCCTGCTCCACAGCTGATTTATTTAGAAGATGCAGAATTGATTCCACATATCACAACTGAAAACAGAAAGACAGGAGACAGGAAGAAGACAGGTAGGTAGGTAGGAAAACAGCGAGTAAGGGAGGAAAAGGAGGGAGGGAGAGAGGGAAGGAGGGAGAAATTCCACTCAGATAGAGGAAAGACCCAAGCAGTGGCATTTGTGTCTTTGAAAACTAAGGGGCCGCTTCTCTACAAAAAGTTTCCGTGACTGCGGGCAACAGAACTTGATATGTCAGATTTAAGCAAAAGAGTAACTTGTTGGAAGAAATTACTTACAAGGAATCAAAGGAAAAGTCAGAGTACCTTGTCTGAAAACAGACATCAAGGCAGCACTGGGACAGCTTGTAACATTCCTTGCAAAGTCTCTTGTTTTTTTTTTTTGTTGTTGTTGTTGTTGTTGTTGTTTGTTTGAGACAGAGTCTCGCTCTGTGGCCCAGGCTGGAGTGCAGTGGTGTGATCTTGGCTCACTACAACCTCTGCCTCCCAGGTTCAAGCGATTTTCTTGCCTCAGCTTCCCGAGTAGCTGGGATTACAGGTACGTGCCACCACGCCCGGCTAATTCTTTGCATTTTTAGTAGAAATGGTGTTTCCCCATGTTAGCCAGGATGGTCTTAATTCCCTGACCTTGTGATCCGCCCGACTTGGCCTCCCAAAGTGCTGGGATTATAGGCATGAGCCATGTGCCTGGCCCTTGCACAGTCTCTTAATGGCACTTGTCTCAAGATGAATAAATTCTAATCATTAAAAATCCTTGCAGCACTCTTCTTAAAAATACAATTGTAAGGAGAGAGTATAAATTTGCATTAGCTTTGGTTTTCTGCCTGCTCCTTGGCCACAGGATGACCACAGGATGTTCAAGATGTTCAGTATCTAGATGTTCAGTGCCCTCAAGGGTTCTTCAAAGTGAGGTTGGAAAAAGAATACTGGACAAAGCAAAATCAGGTATTCTCCACAGTTAGACAGCTATCATGCTTCAGACTTTGCATTGCAGTATCCCATGCAATTATTTAGTCATATGCATCTACCAGTCTTACCAAGTAGGTAGTGGCAGCCTCATATCACTGCCAATGGGGAGAAAGGGACCGGGGTGATTGTGCACTGACTTACACAAATGTCAACAGCTAGTGAGTGACAGAGCCCTAACTAGATCTCGATGAGCCTGAGACTTCCTGTGGCCCAATTTGACAAGAAAATAGAAGTCAATGGTCTATCTCTTCAGGGTTCACAGTCCACTGGCATGTACAGTGATACCAGCTGTTAAAATACTGAAATACTTCCCAATCAGTTGGTAACTAGCTACAGGCTCTCTGGATGCCACATGAGCACCCCTGTGGCCACTCTGGCCCTTTCTCTAGGTGCTCAGATCTTCCTGCTATTCAAAGACTAAAGAGGTAACACATGGCACATCAGTGAACAACTAGGATTCTGCTCTTGTATTATGGCTGACATTCTTTCTGATGAGTTGCTCTCAGTTTCATACCAGTTAAATACTTTGCATTTCCCTACTGTTTCTATTTAAGTCTCCAGGAAGATGAGGGTAGGACTTTAAATAATTGGTTCCACTTTCAATTCCAAAATTATCTTTGCAATATTTAAAATAAAAATAGCTAGATCATTACTTTCACTGTGGTCTTAAAGAAAAAACTAATAAAAGTAAATTACCTCTCGTCCCATAGCGTCTGTACGTCACTGAATTTTCCATTTTGGTGCCCTTTCTTTCTTAGCATTTTTCCTCATTTATTAGAAACATTAATCTAATGGGAGTGTAGTTTATGCTATAGTAAAAAAAAAAAAAAAAAAAGTAAAAAAACGTGTGATGTTTAGAAGGGTATAATTATCATTTATTCATCAGCCGGGTTCCAGGAGGGTCTATAAGAGTCACCCCAAAAGAAGACCACAAATCATAATCAAATGTTTTTCCAGAGGACTCTAATGATACTGTACTTTGTTTTCATCCCAAACGTGATGGCGCTTACTTTGTATTCGGGTTCTATTTTTCCATGTTATAATACATTCATTTAAATGCAGATTTTGTCATTCTGCTTAACATCATCAGTCTATCAGACAAACACCTGTGGGGAAATATAAATTAACCTATCTCTGGACACTGGTGGGAAGCACTGGGCTGGCCACAATTCTCAGTTGGCCCTCAGGGTCACCTTTTTATCATTTGTACATTAAGAATCCCCTTCAGAATTGCATTATCATGCCTTGTCATCCAACGTGCTGTGACTCTCATTAATAGGATAACTTTGGCTACACCACAGATGAGAAACTCATCCATAATTCCCAGGAAAAAAAAAAATGCCTTGCTGAGGAAAAGGGTCACTTATAGATGTGCTGATAACAGTGTGATACATTACAACGTGTCCCATTGCTTTATCTGAAAGATTCTAGTATGGCTTTTCCCAACACAGGAACATTCAGGCTGCAAACACAAGACAGTACTCAATGAGTGCCTCCTTAGAAGGCATCTGACTGATCATTCATGAAGGGCACAGAGGGATAGAAACCCATCTCTTCTGAAAGGTGAATCAAGACCACATACCAAATCCACAGACAAGAGCTTACTATAATGTCACAATCAATGGCTCAGAAAATCAGACCTAACATTAATAACGGTCAGCTTTGGTTCTGTCTTCTACAGGCAGTATGTCAGTGCATATTCAGAGCAAATTGAGAAGTAAGAGTGGTATTTTTTTCCATGTAACAGATGACATTCAAAGATTACCTTATACATAGCTGTTGTCCAGGTCATCTGCCTCCTTTAAAGTAGACCCCCCACTACATTAGTTCAAAAGCAAGAAGTGTAGTATCTGAACAACATTCCATAGCTTGACTGCATGTAAATGAAATCACTGGTCTCATAAGCAGTATGACTGTGTACAAGGTTGTGTAAACCCTGGAATTCAGGACATTAAGTGTTTAGTACTGGGTTTGATACAATCTTTCCTGAGCTTCTAACCAGGTTAGGTGTTCTTATTGGCCAAAGTTGTAGTATTCCATAGTGTTCTACCCTGCACTCAAAACCATTTAAATTATTGTCCTGGTAACTACATTTCTAAATGTCATAAAGCCTTGTTAACCACAGTGCCCACAATTTGCCTAGTGTATGATATTTCATAGATATATGTTGACTGAGTAGTCAATCCCCAAGTCAGTCCATAGCAGACAGAAACTGACTTCAGATATACATGCCTTACCAAGTGGAGGTGTCTCCCGATAGTCCAGTTAGATGCATCAGATGTCACAACTCTCTTCTATAAATCCTGGTTTCCTTGTTCTCTTGTCTCTGAATCCAGGTTCTCCAAGGAGCCATCTGACTGGTTTTCAGTGTCTCACTAGGTTTTCTGCAGAAGCAGGGTGTGCAGCCCAGATGGTATAAATACATTTCTCTCCTTGGATCTTCATTTCTCAAACTAAGGTCACATTGGCATTTCAGTCATTTACTTGATCTCCATGTGTTTGGAGATTGTGGAGGTAATCCCCTGGAATTCGGCCACAGTAAAATAATATCTCTGGGCCTCGAAGGCAAGGACACAGGCCCAGAAATATGACGACTTACTATGACACCATATATTGAGAAATCAGTGGTGTTTGTTCAAGAAGACTACAGCTGGGAACCAGCTTCTCGGCCATTTTTTTATGTCCATATTTTCTTACAAAACTATTAATTATCTTTATTTCCTTGAAAGTCCTACAAAACACTGCAAAATACATAATAGGCATTTTGCTTCCAACTTTCTAAATATATTCCATATAGCAGAATATGGTTCATTCTATGAATAAATAGTTTTGTGAGAAATATGGACAACAATAATGGTTGGAAAGCTGGATCCAGCTATAGGCATATTTATTAAAAACTCTTACATCTTCTTGAAATCAATGGATTTATACTCTACTCTCTACTACCAAAGTCCTTCTCTCAGAAGACTCTACTCACCAGATTTTCCTGAGATCTCTAAGCTAATGATTCAGCCCATGTGGGTCTGTAGGTCTTGATCTTTCAGCATTCATTTTGGTCATGGCTCTAAAATGTATCTCTCCCTCACCCTCTGCTAAAGTTCGTAAGTTTATTTCTATGGGAAATATTTACACAGCTTATAGATTTCAATCTTCCCTTCTTTTCTGTTTCACTTATATCATTTTTAAAATCAATTAGGAGGTTCAAAATATAGACACACCCTGATGCACTTCTGGGCTTTCTTCTAGTCAAAATGGATAAGCTACAAAATGAAACTGTTATTTCCATTGAGACAAGAAGCACCTTTTAATAGCTCCAGAAACACCTTACAATCATTTAGTCATATACTCTTCATAACATATCAGACAAATCAAATTGGAAGGCAAAAGAATGCAAATCCGGAAACAGAATAACATTTTAAATGAGTCGACTATTAAAAATATGTACATTTCACATACTAAGACCTAGAATTGTCTGATTCAGAGGATCTACAAAGAAATCCTAGGGGAAAGTAGTTTCTCCACAGATAGTTATATGATAAATAAAACTCATAAAGTTTTATGTATTACAAAATAATTTTTAAATTACCCTGTTAAATTCCATACTAGTGTGATTCAAGGCAGGACTGATATTATTACCTCAATTAATGTATGAGGAAATGGAAGAACAAAGAAATCTGTAATTCTTCCAAAGTCACTTACTTAAAAAGTAGGTGACGGGAGACTCTAGTTTATATTTCCTGACTTTGGTTCTAGTGTTCTTGCCAAAATATAGAAATATAATTACCTTTTCTTATAATTTTTCATTGAACTATCAGAAAAATGCAATTAATATTTAATTAATAAAATTTCAATTGATCTTTATTTAGGTGCTTAGCACTGGAAGGTATGAGAAGAAGGAAAGTGCTTTGCCCCTGCAATAAAGCCTTTTACAATTTGTCTGAGGGAAAACACAAACACCAAGAAAACCTGGGAAGTTGTGCTGCTAAACTGATTTTTTTCTTGAGTCTGAAATTATCAGAGCAAGTGAAGGACATTGCTGACCTGAACAGGTTCACACAAGCCTACCATTCACACATCAGTGTGTGTTAGTACATGAGGAACAGGACTCCAGAACCTGGCAAGCTCACTTTAGAGACTTTTAGATTGCTAATAAAATGCAATAGTTTTTTTTTTTTTTTTTTTTTTTTAGAGAAAGCAATCAAAGCTATGTCAATTCCTGCCAAGATGTTTTTTGACATATGCTTATATCACCCATAGCATCCAAATGAACACTCTCTCTGCCATCTATCACTTAAGACACTGAATCTCTTCGGATTTCATTCATCCCCATCTTCATTCAGCCCTTCAGCAATCATTCATTGAGTGGCTCCCATGTTATGTGCCAGGCAGTGTTTGCGGTGTCATGAGTACAGTAGTGAACAGAAGAGACACAATCCTTACTCCCATTAAGTTAACATTTTGATTGGGAGAGATAGACAATGCATTAAAAAAATGAAATATGCAGGATAAAAATATTAATAGTATCAGCTATGGAATAACATAAAGCAGGACAGAGAACTAAAACGTCCCATTTTTGGTGGTTGGAGAATTGATAGTTATTAAAATGTGGTCAACCAACACTTGATGCATGGTCAACATTTAAGCACAGGTCCAAGAGAGGAAATAGAGAAAGACACGGTACTTTCTGGGAAAAAAATATTTTAGAGAGAATAGCCACTGAGAAGGGCTGAGGCAAGAGGCTCCCCGGTATACTGGCAGAAGAGTAAACCACATAACTTGGGAATGGAATGAAGGGGCCAGAAGATTGTCAAATAAGAGACCAGAAAGCCCATGGGGAAGCGGCTGGCAGGTCACGGAGGGCCTGTGGCACCTTGAAAGTACATTAACTTTTGACCTGAGTGTAACAAGGAGACCTTGGCAGGTTGCAGACAGGGGAGCGAGGTGACCTAACTTCCATATTAAAAAGTTTGCTCTTGTTGTGGTGCTGAAAATATCCTAAAGGAGGACAAAGGCAGAAACACTGGGGCCATAGTAGGAGGTGAATGCACAGTGTGGACAAGAGATGACAGCTCTGTCTCCGGTCCACTTCTTTCTTAATTGGCTGTGCTTAGATTTCCACCCATTCCCATCTGTTACTTCTCACATCACCAATGTCCTGATCTCTTCCAAATCTTCCTCCAACTTGGATTCCCCTCGCCAGCTCCATATAGTTTGCAATAACAGCCTACAACCAAGCCCCTCTATCTGGAGGTAGAGCTATGCCAGACACAATATGTTCAAATTAAATCTATTAATTTTCCCTCTTGGCAAAGCTCAGAATATTATTTTTCCTATCTTATTTAATGATATTATACCCCCAATTGTCTACCTATAAATCTAAATCATCCTCTATCCTTACCTCTTATTAGATAACCATCTACCATTTCTAGACCTTTAAATTTGCTACCATTTTACTATGCTTATTGTTGATACACGAGTTTAGGACATGCTCATGTTTTTCCAGAGGTTCATACATAACATCATTTTTCAACTGGTAAGATCATTTTTCATTTTTCATAGGTAAGATGAGTCCCCTTAGACACATAGAAGCAAAAATTCAGTATAGACCAACCATAAATCCAATGATTCCTACCCAAAGCAGCATAGTCACTGTTTAGAACAGACACAAGCTTGTTCTACTACTTCATCCTTATTGCCAAAGGACAAAGATTCTAAAGACCCACTGAAAGGATTTTAGCAGATCAGATGCAAGTTAGAAAGATCTAGCTGCTGTTTGTATGAACAATGCACTGCAGCGGAAGCAAGGATAGCAATTGAAACTGCTGAAATAATTCAACCTACAAAAATGTAGTATTAAATATAGTCATGGAAGTTAACATGGAGAGAAACGGATGGATCCCATCGATATTAAAGAGATAGGTTTGGGGCAGGGCGCAGTGGCTCACGCCTGTAATCCCAGTACTTTGGGAGACCGAGGCCAGCGGGTCACGAGGTCAGGAGATGGAGACCATGCTGGCTAACACGGTGAAACCACGTCTCTACTGAAAATATCAAAAAAAAAAAAAAAAAAAAAAAAAGAAAGAAAATAAAAGAAAATTAGCCGGGCGTGTGGTGGCAGGCACCTGTAGTCCCAGCGCCTCGGGAGGCGGAGGCAGAACGGCGTGAACCCAGGAGGCAGGGCTTGAGAGCCTGCAGTGAGCCGAGATCACGCCACTGCACTCCAGCCTGGGCGACAGAGGAAGACTCTGTCTGAAAAAATAAAATAATAAAATAAAATAAAATAAAATAAAATAAAATAAAATAAGAGATAGGTTTGGGTGGACTGGCCAAGTGTATGCAGTGGGGATACTGAGGAAGAAAGTAGCTTAGAGGCTAATTCTGGCTTTTACGTTTATGTGCTTAATATGGTTTGGCTGAAATTTCTAGCTTAATGCAACACTTAATGGAGCCAGTGATCATTAAATGTTCCCTAGGAAGAAACTAAGAGGCTAATTGTAAGATTTCAGGGTAATGGTCATTCTAAGTCTCAAATAGAGACTTCAGGACTTACATAGGGGCTCAGAGATGACCTACTACATCCCTATCCTCCTCCAAGTTCTAGCATATGCCTCTCTTTTTTCAATATGTCCTCATTGCTCTGATGGCTGCCTTATTTTCTTGTCCTTCTCAAGCAACTACAGCCTGGACTGACACTTTAGCCTTTATTCATATATAGTTTTCAAGGGCATTTGTCTCAGCTTTATACTCACAATGAAGGCTACTTGAAATCAGAGAGTTTTGTGTCAGATGTTTTGTATCCTTCATTCTATTTAACCTTCACAAGAACTCTTTGTTAGATTATCATAACTTTCAAGCTGAGGCTTAGCCTGTACACCATGGAGTGAGAATTTACCTGTAGGTTGTTCACACTTCAAAATCTGTAGTTTGCCCCGCATATAATCATAAAAGTAAAATAAATTTAACTAAACTATTATGGGTGATTTATAACTTATACCTAATCAATAAATAGTTTGAAGATGTATCATTCAATTCACATATTCATCTTAGATAACTTCCTGGAATGTAAGAAACAGTAGCAACAGAGGTCTTTTCTGTTGTCCTATTTTTTGCTTGGAGACCATTTGAAAAAACATTTATATTTAAGAAAACGAAGCTTCTAAATTTTAGAAATTTAATTTCTAAAAGAAATTAAATCATATTCTTTCTAAAAATCATCTGTATAATGGTAAGCCCTAAATAGCAAGATAAGGTCAAGAACATGTGAAGAAATGAAGGAGCAGATTGCTAATTATCATTTTTATTATCTTCTAGGAAAGAAAGGAAGATTTGTCTGTAATTGCTTTGGTAAGCAGTCATAGTAAACGAACCTGAAAATGCAATATTCCTTCTCCAAAATTGTTAGTTGTCTCAATTTCCCCTTTGAAAGTACCAGCCGAGTCTCTTTTTAACTGTTTGGAAAAACAAAATCAAACTGAGTTACAGCTCAGATTGTAGGGAATACATGTTGGCTCTTTGCCTCAAGTGGTATGGAGTTTGCCTAAAAAAGAGAATTCTTTTTCCAGTTGAATTCAGTACTCCTGTTATATGACTACCATACAAGGAACATGTCACATGTCATTCCACTTGTCACTAGGCCAGACTCTTCTTCTCAAGGCATCTTTGTGTTTCCACTGAGAACCACCAGTGTCTAATGGCATTTCCTTTTCAAATGGGATTTGGTTCCTGCTACTCAACATGTTTCCACCTTTGTCGGTCAATGCTTTCATCATGCAATCTTGTTGATGCCCTGGAGTCTCATCTGGAGTCCACAAGCTTCCCAAACTGAGCTGTGGGCCATGAAATGGGTGACCTACATTTTACTGCATAATACACTGTGTACCTTCATGGCTTACAGGATTTTACCGAAAAAATTTCTGTAAGTTTTTGCTCACACTTTCTCAAGAACCCCCACCATGCCATCTGAATACCTGGGTTGAACATTGAGTGACAGGCAACAGGCAATTCTCTAAACCACTCCTCTTCATCAACAACTAAAGCTTACTCCTGAGCCAATGGTTGGGAGTGTGTCTTTCTTTCATCAGAGTGTATTTTCTCCTAGTAATCTCACCCCCTTTTCTTCTCAGGCATTCATGAATCCCATAGGTCTGCCTCCCAGCTGTAATGAACTCGCTAAATTTCAAAGGTGAAAAGCAATTTTAAATTCATGGAATTCATCTACCCACCAATGGTAAACCTGTTTACAACATCCCTACCAGGAAGTCACATTTGGTTTCTGATGAAGACATACAGTGATGTTTAAAAGACAGAATTTTTCATTTTGAGCTCAAGGTGCCTCTTCTACCTTCTGCATACTTCTCCTTCTTGCAAGTCCATATAAAAGGTGCAGTGGAAGTGGTTTTTTCTTTTTATCTCAATTCTAATTAGTGCTGCACAACTCAAATTAGGTCTCAAAAAAAAAATAAATAAATAAAAACAACACAAAGTGAGAAAAAATCACACTTATTTATTTCACCTTAATGATGGATTTTTTTTCACAGCAAACAATCAATGAAATGAAAAGATAAGCTACAAAATAAGAGAATATATATGCAAACCATATATCTGATAAAGGATTAATATCCAATATATTTTAAAAACTCATACAAGTCATTAGAAAAAAAAGACTCAATTTAAAAATGAGCAAAGAACCTGAACAGACATTTTTTTTCCAAAGAATACATACAAGTGATCAACAGATATAGGAAAAGATGCTCAACATCACTAGTCAGCAGAGATATGCAAATGAAAACCACAGTATCATCTCAAAACTGTTAGGATGGCTATCATGGAAAAGACAAGAGGCAACAAGTGTTGGTGAGGATGTGAAGAAAAAGGAACCCTTGTCTATTGTTGGTGGGGAGAATTGGTACAGTCATTATGCAAAACCGTATGAGTGCTCCTAAAAATTGAAAATAGAACTACCATGTGGTCCAGCAATCTAAATTCTGGGTATATATCCAAAGAAAATGAAATCACCATCTGGAAGAAATTGCTGCACCTACATATTCACTGTAACATTATTCACAATAACCAAGATATGGAAATGACCCAACTGTCCACTGATGGATGAATGAGTCATGAAAGTCTGGTTCTATTTTATACACACACACATGCACTAAAGTACTATTCAGCTTTTAAAAAGAAGAAAATCCTGCCATTTGTAACAATATGGATGACCTTCAAGGACATTATGCTGAGTGAAATAAGCCAAACACAGAAAGGCAAACACTTTATGATCTCACTTAAATCTAAAAAAATTGAAGTAGAGAGCAGAATCGTGATTATTCTGGGATGGAGGATTGCAGGAGAATAATAAACTTTTCAAAAACTCATTCTGTATCAGTGTGCACCACACATCAAAATGTTAATCATGGTGAAATTCCCTTATAAAGACTGTTATTTTGATTTTTGTTTGCTTATTTGAGTATTTAATTTGCCTATTATGGATTAAAAAGAAAAGTTCAAGTATTTTAAGATGGTATGCAAGATTTAATGAGAAGGATGAAGAGAGCCAACTTGCATTTGATGCTAATCATTTGCCCCACACAAAACTCAATTTTTTGAATAGGATATATACTCAACAGAATTAAGAAAAACCTGATGCTTTTACCCAGAGTGGCTGTCAGTCAGTCCAAATCTGGTAGCTAGTCCTGTAACTGAGAGAGACAGTAACTTTTAATTAAAGACTGACGGAAAAAATAATCGAAGTTAATTCAGTAGAATATTTCACAAATTTAGATATTAAATATGAAAATCAATGTATTCCATTTGGCATGAGATTTGGAATGATGTATTAAAAACACTTTTTAAAAGATTCAAACCCTTGGAGTCTCTAATTCTACTTCTGGGAATATATTCTAAGAATGCAACCTAAAATATAGAAACCGATTAGATAGAACATATTCAGGGCAATATATGTTTAATGAAGAAAATTTGGAATTAATCTAGATATTCAACAATGGGAGGAAAAGTTTACTAAACTTTGATATTGGTGTTTGATATTTAAGGTAAACATCTGCAAAAAGACTGTTTACAATGAGCAATGTTAGCGTAGAAATATGTAAAGAGAATAAAACAGGATAAACCATAGACAATATTTCTCAAATATGTTAAATAAACACTTATAAAGATAATAAAGGCTGAAAGAAAATAAACAATCATGTCAATAGAGAGTTCTGGGAATAAGGGCAGTAGTTTTGTAATTCTTTTATTTTATCTCTTTTTTAATGAATGGAAATAATTTTTAAATGGGAAAAGAGGGATACTGTACATGAAGAAAAGCTGACTCCCCCAGAAATAGAGTATCATCTCACATCCAAAGTAGCTGTGCAGATTACTGTGGTGTTATTACTAGGCTTATGAAATATGAATGCTGACCTTGTCTCCTTGCCTTGTACCGACGGTGAGAGGTATTTACTGGAGGCCAATTACTTTTTCTCTCACCCTTAATTCTTCTCCAGATTTTATTGCTAACAACATGCTACAAACCTAAAATTGTTTGAATGTATCAGTCTCCTTAACATTTTCTTCTTTTCTTTCAAAGTAATTCTGAATATATTACATCAATTGCATGCATAATGCTAATGCCAACATTTTGTGCAAGACGGCATCTTGTCAGAGAGACCATATCTGAGTTCGTATTCTAAGCAATTATCAGCTTCTTTATGAACGTCAATAAATGTAAATTCTAATAAAAAGGAAAACAAAATCTTATTAATTGTCCTCTGGAGCCATCGAAATAGTCCTACATTCTTTAGGCAAGAACTCACTGAGAATGTTTTTAGTCTCACATTCTGCCAAAAAGAAAGTGGCGGGACACCAGCATTTTGCATCTTTGTGTTTGTGTGTGTGTGCATGCTAAAATACTGGAACATACAAAAGTAGACACAGCCAGAGAGAGATGGGCAAATATGGATTTACCCAGCATTTGATGAGGCTTACCCTTTGGGTTCCCACTTTCTTTGGGCTTCTGCTAAGACCTTTTAACTGTTTAGATTTGTCATTTTGTAAAGAAGACCCTTCAAGTTGTGGAAGACACAAAGTCTATATTGTCTGCTAGGCATGACCAACTTGCCCAGATTACTCTGGGAAAACAGTACTAGGCAGAAACACAAAAATCTATTACATCTGATTCTGAGATGTGAGACCTAGTTGGGTAAATGGAAGGGAGAGAAGAGCAAAAGAGAAATGCATGGGAAAGGGATGTGGGAAAAAAAAAAAAAATCAAGTAGGAAAAAGCTGTTTGCTGAACTGTAAGATCTGAGATTAAAATCAAGTCTTAGGCTTTTCCCAACAAAAATTCCTAAAGTGTATAACTTATTATAGTGCCAGAAGGGTCAACGTTAAAACCATAAGAGGGATGGTCTTGGGACTACAACTGTTCAAAGCTATGATTAAGAAAGAGCAGGGATCGGCCTGGTGCGGTGGCTCACGCCTGTAATCCCAGCATTTTGGGAGGCTGAGACGGGCAGATCACGAGGTCAGGAGTTTGAAACCAGCCTGGCATGGTGAAACCCCATCTCTACTAAAAATACAAAAATTAGCTGGGCATGGTGGCACACATCTGTAATCCCAGCTACTCGGGAGGCTGAGGCAGGAGAATTGCTTGAACTCGGGAGGTGGAGGTTGCAGTGAGCAGAGATTGTGCCACTGCACTACGGCCTGGGCGACAGAGCAAGACTCTGTCTCGAAAAAGAAAAAAGAAAGAGTAGGATCAGCCTATCATGGTGTCTGATATGCATGTAATAGCCAAGTTCTTAGCTGCTAAGGTCTCACATGCATATATTATTTTCAATCACACACAAAAAAACTGTTCATACAATTTCTGTCTCAGAAAATAGTGGAGGCGACCTGCAGTTTGAGTTTAGTAGCAAATTACCACATAGACACTGATTATTAACAAAGGGTCTTAGCAAACTAGTTCAGTTCTTTCACTTACAGATGAAAAATGGGCTTTAGAAGGGAAAATGAGAATGCCTGGGGGTGATGGATTTAGTGGCAAAGCAGGCATATTATTTTTTTTCTTGTAATACATCTTTGCATATTAGATGATACATTTATTAAAATCATGTTTTCTGACATATTATGGAAAAATAAGTTTTTTAATGTTAATGTATAATTCTCACACAAATCCATACACATACACACACATTTGCACTTACACATACACACACAACCTCATAAGCTATAGTGGAAGAAAGTTACATTTTATCACACATCCTATTATTTCAAAATCTCATAATAAAAATTTTGCAAAAGGAGATTGTATTTGAGTTTTCTTACTTATGCGTATGTTAGCTTTTATTTTTACTAATTGAAACTTTTGTGGAGGAGAGGTAGAAGTCAACAGAAGATAAAAAACTAATTATCTTCTCTGCTTAGAAACACTGAACTTCAGTAATGGGATTGCTGGGTCAAATGATATTTCTGGTTCTAGATCCTTGAGGAATCGCCACACTGTCTTCCATAACGGTTGAGCTAATTTACATTCCCACCAACAGTGTAAAGCATTCCTATTTCTCTGCAACTTTGCCAGCATCTGTTGTTCCTTGAGTTTTTAATAATTGCCATTCTGACTGGTGTGAGACAGTATCTCATTGTGGTTTTGATCTGCATTTCTCTTAATAATCAGTGATGTTGAGCTTTTTGTCATATGTTTGTTGGCCTCATGAGTGTCTTCTTCTAACAAGTGTCTGTTCATGTCCTTTGCCCACTTTTTAATGGGGCTGTTTTTTGTTGTAAGTTTAAGTTCCTTGTATATTCTGGATATTAGATGTTTGTCAGATGTTTTCCCACTCTGTAGGTTGCCTGTTTCCTCTGATGATAGCTTCTTTTGCTGTGCAGAAGCTATTTAATTTAATTAGATCCCATTTGTCAATTTTTGCTTTTGTTGCAATTGCTTTTGGCATTTTCATTGTGAAATCTTTGCCCATCCCTATGTCCCGAATGGTATTTCCTATATTTTCTTCTAGGTATATACCCAGAGGAATATAAACTATTCTGTTACAAAGATACATGGACGTGTAAGTTCACTGCAGCACTATTCACAATAGCAAAGACATGGAATTAACCCAAATGCCCATCAGTGATAGACTGGATAAAGAAAATGTGGTACATATACCATGGAATACTATATAGCCATAAAAAGGAACAAGATCTTATCCTTTACAGGGGCATGGATGGAGCTGAAAGCCATTCTCCTCAGCAAACTAACACAGAAACAGAAAACCAAACATCGCATGTCCTCAATTATAAGTAGTAGCTGAACAATGAGAACACATAGACACAGGGAGAGGAACACTACAAACTGGGACCTGTGAGGGGGTTAGGTCGGGATAGGGAGAGCATTAGGAAAAATAGCTAATGTATCTTGGGCTTAACACCTAAGTGATGGGTTGATAGGTGCAGCAAACCACCACGGCACACATTTACCTATGTAACGAACCTGCGCATCCTAGACCTGTACCTCGGAACTTAAAATAAAAACTGAAATTAAAAAAAAATAAAACTGAACATCAAGTGATTGATCTTCTCTCCACACCGGCACCTGGACTGCACTTGTTCTAGAGAGCACCGAAGTCACAGCAATCCAATGCCCCAGCAATGACACCCAACTAATCCATCCATGCTCATTAGTAAGAAAGAAGTTACTGTTGTTTAAAACTGAATACAAAGCTCAATTTAGTTTTACATGGATTCTTGGATTAACTTTACATGGACCCTGAACCAATTGTGTCTCTAAAATAGTGAAGCGGACCTTTGGTGCCTAACATTAGAGAGATCACTGACCTCTGTGATAAATTGCTAAGGACACTTTTCCCAAACAAATGTTCTGCAAATATGCAGCAACATTTGCATGTAATTATATAGCTTTATTGGACTAGGTCAGAAGACCAAGGTTTGCCATTGGTCTCTGCCCAATTTGATGTAATGTGAACTTACACATTCAACTTTCCTTTCTGAGCTTCAGTTTCTCTAATTGCAAACTCTTTTATGACTGGGTTTCATAATACCTAAGACTACTTTTAGCTCCAAGATGCTGTCAGTTTGTGTTAGGTTTCTATGCAATCTCTTTTGAATAAGTAAATTTATATAACCACTTTGAGCCTAGGAGGAAATTTAAGCTTAACGTGTCTCAGAGGTTCATAATGACATTAGAAATTATGTTGATGATCTAAAAAAAATCACCGAGTGTTACTTAATTTTCATTTAAATGAAAGAAATAATTATCCTGACAAGACAGGGGATATTTCTGAGTGAGTTAACTTAGTTCACTTTGGTTCTGTATGAGATTGAAACCATTTAGCAGAAAATTAAATTAACATTTGCCAAGAAATTAAGATAAAATGTGAAGATCACCATGTAACGCTATTTGTCATTCTGGAAAGAATGGATGATGCATGTCAACCTTCAAGCTTAGCTCCATGAGCAACTGGAAATCATCAAGAGTTTTAGAAGTGATGGACAAATAGAGTTTGATATGGGTAAATGCCAATTGATTCAAAGAGTGAAAGGACAACTGACTGTGACAGATAGATTCACTATCCATGAAGATCAAATTATTGAAATACAGTGTTCAAGGAATTCTAGAGAGGCTAGACTTTGCTGTTGTAAGAAGAGATTCATCTTAGGGCAATTAGAGTAAAGTTGAAGAAAATGCTTATGAATGATTCTAGTTCTTCCTGTTATTCCAGCGATTTTAAATTCCCTTTATTTTTCTAACGAAAGAAAGAGCACAGATAGGCATATGACAACATTTAAGGACAAGAGGAAGGGTCTCATGAGTTTGCAGACGTTTGTCCACTTATTTACATGCCAGAGGGCAGGTAATCAAAAGCTGACTCATGGTGTTGCCTGGAGTTGATCACTGACCAACCCCATTAAATGGCAGTAAAGATCAATATCATTGAGGTGCTCAGTGGTTTATATGCAGCCTGAAATAAATTTACATAGACTAATTGGTAGGAAATTAGACACTAGTTAAATAGAGATTATGAGGGGAAAAAATAGTACCCTTAGATACTTCAGAGAACAACCTTCAATTTCTGCAAAGTTAAGACAGCTAAAAAAGGTCTGCAATATACTTACTTTTATTCTCTCATTCAACAAGTATTTTTTGAGGACCTATTATGTCTCAGGCACTATTTTCAGTGCTTAAAATACACTAGTGGTAAAAAGACCAAATTTATGCCCTTTTGGTATTTACATTCTAGGGGAGAAAACCAACAATAAGCAATATCCATGCTAAATAAACACATTATCTAGAGTGTTAGAAAGCGATGCAACTTTATTATATATAAATATATATATACACACACACATATATATATATTTTAATGGGAACAGCATAAGCAGAATCAGGAGCACAAAGTAAGATGGCAGGCAGTTTACTCTGTTAGATAGTTCACAGTAGGGATTACTGAGAGTGTAAAATATGGACAAAGACTTGAAAAGGATGAGGTAGTTATTAAAGCTGATATCTGGGGACTTGACCAGTGCAAAATTCTACAGCCAACATCCTACAGCTGGAATGTGATGGTATGATGGGTGTAGAGAAAAAGAGAGGAGCTCAGAAGAAGACCATTGTAACTGTTTCAACTGTTTCTGAATCAGGTGGTGAGGTGACTTTTGAGAAGGGGAATGACATAACGGGACACATTTTGGTCATACTGCCGTATTGGCTGCCATATTGAAAACAGACCCTAGATGAACTGAGTTTGAAGTAGGAAATCCCATTAAATATTTAGTTTTTATTATTTATTTTAAATAATCCAGACAAGAAATGATAATGGCTTGGATCAGTGTGTTAACAGTAGTAATAATGACAAAGATGCAGATTCTTGAGATGAGAGAGGCAGCTGGTGAAGCAGATTTTGAGGGAAGAATAGGAATCAAGTACTGGAAATATCTGTTAGACAGCCAAATAGGGATATAAGGTAGACATCTGGAAATACAAGTCAAGAGTTTGGAAAACAGGTCTCAGCTGAAGCTATAATTTTTAATGTTGTTGAAATGTAGGTGATACTTAGAGTTATGAACACGGCAAAAATTCACCAAAGTCATGAGGAGAAAGCAAGAGACAGGGGCATCAAAAAAGAGATGCTCCTGTGTTAAGAGCTTGGAGAGAAGTAAGAAGGAGTGTTCGGTGAGGTAGGAGAAAGATTGAGTGTATACGACACTACGAGCCATCTGAAGAAAGTGTACCCAATAGAAGATCAAGATGGCCTTGCTGATAGATCACCCAAGACTGGGAATTGGTCATAGATGGAGCAGTATGGGATCAGGGTGGCTTCTGTATGAGCATGAGAGGGGAAAAGCAATCTGAAAAAGTTAGGAGAACAGAAGTAGAGGAACTGGCTGCCAGAAGTAGTGGAACTGCCAACATGAGTGCAGATACATCTTAAAAGAATTTTGCAGCAACAGGAACAAAGAAGTAGGGTGGCCGCTGGTGTGGGAGCTTGGGTCAAATGACAGTTTTCTTAAGGATTAACAATATATTAACATAGAGATGGCAATAATCTAATTGAGAAAATTTTGAAATCAAATAGACTGGCAGTAAAACCTGGTTCTGGCACTTAATAGTTTTATGACCTCAAATAAATCATTCATCTTCTCTGTGCCTCGGCTTCCCTATCCTTCCAGGTATGAAGTTGAAAATGACTTTCGGTAGCAATCTCCAGGAAAACAGCACTGGACTGTGGAAAGATGCACAGAAAGCGTTTATATCGTAGGATCTTGCTTAGTAGCTGTATAATGTTAATCCAAAAACTTTTTTAAAGTCCTAGCATCTTCGTCTTGAAATGAGATAACAATACTTGTTTCAATAGATTTTGATAAGAATACAACAAAGTTGTGCAAATGAATTGCCTGGCATAGTGTCTGGCATACATCAAGTGTGCAATAAATGTGATTTGTTTTGTTTGCTCTATCGTGTCTCAAAGATCCAAATTCCCTAAATGGATGCCTTCTGCACAATCAACAACAGGCGTGTTCTTTGATGAATGAATCCAGGCTCCAGCCCCTGTTTGTGACAATATCTTAGCTTGAGGGTGTACTATGACCATTTATTTGGCTTAGGTTATTGCTTCCCTCCTAACAATGACTTTGCTGACTAATCCTTTGCCTACTCACCATGACCCAGGCTCTGATTTTCTTGAGCTCTAGACACAGAGACTGCCCTATTGAAACTGCTGCTGATGCAATACCAGGCATAGGGAAGGTTATTTCAGAAACCTGCCTACAGAAACTTCAGATGAACCTAAACAAAGATTGCTAACTGTTCCCTGGTATAGATTTTTAGGTGAATTTTCCTTCTCCATATACCTCTAAGAACATGTTAATACGCTTTGTGGGGATAGTTACAAAATATAGAAACTGATTAGTATTATTAAAGCACCCATTTCTGAATCAACTAGCTCTGCATTCACATCCAATTTGAATCACACTAGTTGGGTGAATTTAGGCAAGCTAATGAGCTTTTCTAAACCTCCATTATCTCATCTGTATATGTGGTTTACCATATTAATCTCATACAGGCTGTGTGAGTGTACTGAGATAATTAAACAAAAGCTCCTAGCAGAGCACCTGGTATGCATAAGTAGTAATCATGTTTATTATGGATTAGGCCTATCTATATATTAGGTAACTGGACACAAAAGTGATACCAACTGAAATTTCATTTTTAAAAATTCACAACTCAAGGCAAGAGTAACGTGATAGAAGGTTTAATCCAAACTTTTTTTTCTAAATATTTGAGACCCTATGGTAAGAAGATCTTCATGAAAATATAAGAAAATAAATACAGAATATGGTATTAAATCATTAATTCTTGAAGTTTTATGTAACTCTCCATTCAAGACCCAGCTGGTCATGCCATCCCTGGAGATGGCTTCACAGCCCCCAGAGTTTTAGTGAATAACCCCACCCTTAGAGGCAGCTTCCCCTTTGAGGGTCAAGTCCATTTGAGACCACAAAAGTCATCTCTCCTTCCATGGAACACTGTTGTTGGAAAGAAATTCCTCAATGGAGATTGTAGTTATTCAGACTAAAGCTGGAGCTATCATTTTGTACTTAGCATACTTTGAGATTAAAAAAAATAATAATTTTACGAGAGCTGTGTGATAAAAACAAAACAAGGGTTTTCTCAATGTTTTCCAGATTTAATCAAAGTAAGTTTTTTTGTATTTGTTTAAATTTTACTTGCAGTTTGGGAGGCCTCATTCTATGTTCAGCCCTACTGTGATGTGTGTGGCCTTTAGCAAGCTACACGTCCTCTGGAAGCCTCAGTTTCCACATTTGGAAATAATAACATTTCTGTGGAAGATGGTTGTGAAGAGTAAATGAGTTTGTATGTTTAGCATATACGCAGGTATAAGGTGCTTAAGAATTGTAAGTTCTTTCCCAGGATGACTTGTTGATGACTTTGAAATAACCCTGGTTTACCATGGTCTTGAAATTATCAAGCAACCAACTTCATGCAATAAACAACCAAGAATAGGCTCATAATTACATCTCCCATTCTCTCCATAGAAATTTAAATGAATTCACACCATTTTAATTAAATTTTCTTATTTTCAATAGCCTTGAAAAACATTTGGTACACATACAATTGTTAGGGCTTCTGTATCACACATGGAAATCTTGAGAATTATCTGCTAAACAAATACTGTATCCATGTGACGGTCTTTAATTATTGTGAGCCCAAAGAGACTGTAATCAATAATATATTGACTACAACTCATAATATACTGAAATGTCATCCTGGGCTCCACAAATGACTTTAAAATTCAATATGCAAGATTTTCATGAGACACCCAGAGGAATTTGATAGAAAATAGCATTGCTGTGTTTCTATATTTGATCTGTTTCTCTTTTCTTAGAGCTAACACAAGTAAATAAATCAATAACATAAAGGTAAATGCCTTTTCTTTTTCTAATAAACTGTGTATAATAATTGTAGTCTTGGTCATTTCCAAATAATCCCAACTAGATGTGAAGTGGAAAAAGAGATTCACCTGAAAGTAAAAGTAGCAATGGCCTCTGGACATGCTGAATGTTTAACCTGGATTCTGGAGACTGGAGTGCACTCACTATAACACTGTTTTTTTAATACATATAAACCTCTACTCAGGGTTACAAAGCTGGTCCCTCAGGTGGTTCACAGAATAGTGTCACCCAAGTTTGTTTGGAGGATTAAAATAAAACAAATGATAGAAAGCATGTATTAGACTTATACATTCCTCCCAATGCAGACAAAAATTAGTCACTGGAAACTGAATCCACAAATCCCCTTTCTAAAGTGTTCATTTTTAAATGCATTTACATATTTGCAGGATGATGAAGTATCTGGCTTTTATACTGACTTACTTTTTTTGTTTATTCAGAAATAGGTTTACGCTACAAGAACAAAGTAAAATACACTTTTATTCTTTGTATGCTCAGGATTTATTAGCACACTGATGATGAAAAATTATACATATATCTACATAATAGATATATATAGTGTATATATTATATATACATATATTATATAGATATATAACATTTATGTTAAACCTCTTAAACTTTTGTATTCAGTACAGTATTGTTAAATATAAGCACAATGTTTTACAGAAGATCTTTATAACTTCACAACTTACACGACTGAAACTCTATACTCTGATCACCCCTTCCAGGCCCTGGCAGCTACCATTCTACTTTCTGCTTCTGTGGGTTTGGCTGATTTAGAGATCTCATAGAAGTGGAATCATATAGCATTTGTCCTTCTGTGACTGGCTTATTTCACTTATCATAATGCCCTCAAAGTTGATCCATGTTATAGCATTTGACAGAATTTCCTCCATTCTTATGGCTGAACGATATCTCATGGTATCCACTGTGGCTGGGTGCGGTGGCTCACGCCTGTAATCCCAGCACTTTGGGAGGCCACGGCAGGAGGATCACGATGTCAGGAGTTCGAGACCAGCCTGGCCAAAATGGTGAAACCTTGCTCTACTAAAAATACAAAAATTAGCCAGGTGTGGTGGCACACACCTGTAATTCCAGCTACTGGGGAGGCTGAGGCAGGAGAATTGCTTCAACCCGGGAAAGAGACGTTGCTGTGAGCCGTGATCACACCACTGCACTCCAGCCTGGGTGACAGAGCAAGACTCCATTAAAAAAAAAAAAAAAAATTCCATTAAAGGCATGAGCCACAGTTTATTTGCCCATTCACCTGCCAATGGACATTTAGGTTGTTTCCAACTCTTGACTACTATGAATAATGCTTCACTGAACATGGGAGTATACATATGTCTTTGAAAAACTGATTTCAATTATTTTGATTTTCAGTTTTTTGAGGAACATTCATACTGTTTTCAGTAGTAGCTGCACTATTTTACAGTCCCACCAATAATATGCAAGGGTTCCAATTTCTCCACATCCTTTCTCCAACACTTGTTATTTTCTGCTAGTTTGTTTCTTTGATAATGGCCATCCTCAGAAGTGTGAGCTGATATTTCATTTTGGTTTTGAATTGCATTTCCCTGACGATTAGTGATGCTGAGCATCGTTTCATGTATCTTTGGGCCATTTGAATGCATTCTTTGAAGAAATGTCTATTCAAGCCCACTTCCACTTTTGAATTGGGTTATTATTACTTTTTTTTGCTATTGAGTTGTAGGAGTTTCTTACATTTTTAGATATTGAGTCCTTATTAGATATAAGGTGGCTAATATTTTCTCCCATTCCATAGGTAATCTTTTAACTCTCTTTATTTCTTTTACTGTACAAAAGCCTCACTAGTCTATTTATTTTTTTTGCTTTTGCTGCCTGTACTTTTGTGGTCATATAAATGAAACTACTCAGACTATAAATGTCTATACTCAACTATAAATGTATTTGTATAAATAGGAGGAAAGCACAGTACAAAACAAAGCAAGTTGCTATGGATTCTTCCCAGACATTTGCCCAATATTTAATTTGGTGCTCAGTTACATTTTACTTAGGGTATCTTGCTCTTTGTCAGTTGCAAAATATTCCATATAAGATCTTCAGATAATTGTTACATTTAAAAAAAAATGCTAGTGGGCCCTATTTCTGATTAGATTACCCTTCAAAAATCCTACTATTCTGCACATGTGCTTACCATACTGGATGGCCTAATATCCCAAATTAGTCAAATTAATATTCACAAGCAGAAGCTCTCTTGGTACTTGGTGCTAAAATCTATTGACATCCTGTTTCTTGAATTATTCAAACATACATCATTATCAATTTGTATAAGTATGTTTTATAAATTATAAATAGGCAATCATTTAAGGATACATTCCTTTGCAAGTTTATCTAAGAATCAGCTCATCTTTGAATTCAGTCAGGGCACTGGAGGCTTGTAAGACTAGTTGGTTAGAGCAGGGTTATGGTGGGGACACAGTTGTGTAGTTAAGTTCCTGAGTCCTACACTGGGGTCGTAATGAACAGGTATCACAGTAGCATTCAAGAGACAATGTCTAACTGTGCTAGTGTGGAGCAAGGTGTGTTGTGAAGGGTGCTATAAACACATTATCTTGTTCATCTTGCAGGATACCCTTTCCATGGTATCATTTTAATTTTATTGGTATGTAAACTGACATTATTCCCAATCTTGTAGATGGTTAACACTAAAAAGTGTTAGTAACTAGCAGCAAGTATTCTGGAAAAAGCTGGCAGAATCACATACATCACTCCTGCATACAGAAACAGGACAAGACGTTATCGCTCTCCTTACGGAGCTTAGAGAGTCTGGAAGTCCTAGATCTCAGACCTGGAAAGATCTAAAAAGTCCTCCAGTACAGCTATATTCTTTGCCAACATTGTGACTGTACTAGGAATGTAGCTCTCCTGACAAGATCTCCATATTAAATTCTGGCTTTGTACCAGGGTATTTCAAAAGGAAATCCCTGACAAATGTAGCCTCTGATGCTAAAGAGCAGGGACCACTGTGACTGGAAGCAAAGCAAATCAGATCAAGTGAAAACATGGAATTTGTAGATGTGATTAATGACAAAGACAGCTTATTTAAGGGACAAACAGACAAGAAATTTTAAATAAAATAACAATAAATAATAGCTACAACTTTAAAACAATAACAATAATGACAACAAAACTGTTATTGTTGACTTGTGCCAGGCACAGTACTAAATTCTTTACATATATCATCTTACTTAGTCTTCAAAACAAACTCAAGGACAAAGCTATTATAATCTCCTATTTTCCAAAACATAATACTAAGTCTCAGTGAGGTAAAATCTTTTGGCCAAGGACACAAAGCCAAAAAGTGGTGATACCTGGATTCAGAACCATCTTAGATGAATTCTGAAACTCAACTTCTCACCCACTGTAGTACACAGTGTACTTAAAAGTCAGGAAGGTAAAACAGAGATTTGGCTCCTTCACTCAATATCCGTATGTATCCCAGATTCTAAGTGCTAGTCCAGGTGGGAATGGGCAGGTATGCGACCCTGTTTTAAATCACTACATTGTTTTATTGCAAAACAAATAAGCCATTATAGAAAAAAAGCAGCATATCTGTTTACAGATTCAAATACAACTTAAAAAAGCTTTTCTAGGCACTGGAGATTAAAAGTTTGAACTATAATTACATTTCCAGATGGTCTCTGAATATGAAAAGCAAATTAAAATCTAATGCATATAGTATTATTTTTAATTTTCTTAGAAGTAGTCAAAAGAGTTAAAAGGCAGAATTTGCTGCCATTTCTAAATTCCAACCCTTGTTTGTACCCATACACTAGCAGGCAAATCACGAGCAATGCACACAGTCATGAAATCCACCAGGATGCTCAGGTGCTGGGGTAGCCCGAGATTATTTTCCATGAACTAAACTTGAGCAACTGGTGATGTCCCTTCTTTCCAACCCAAGTTGTGATTCTAGGAAATATCCATTAGTGACAGAGAGGAAAATCTTTCTAAAAGAGGTGTAGGGTCTGGCGTGTGTGTGTTTGTGTGTGAAACATGAAAAGCTACATTGCAATTTTCTGGGAAGCCATCTACATTAAACAGAGGGGAAACACCTACTACATCTACTACTAGCATTGTCTGCTTTACATCATCGGCAACATCATGTCATCATCACCAACATCTTTATGAATACATACAAGAATTCCCATTTGAAAGCCAGATTGTTTTCTCAACTCTACAAAGGTCCATGGAGTTTGAGATGACCAAGCAGTGAAGATGCTTTGAGAGCTGAGAGTCAGAAGTTTCTGGACCCTTTAAAGGGCAGAAGGAAGAGCTGCCCTCCGTCTGGGAGACCCAGTCACCACTGTACACCTTGCACTCACCTGACTCTGTATGCAAATTACGTTTTTTATTTCATAATAAAAGCATCATTGTGTTAGTCCCTTTCAATTTTGAAGTCCAGTTCTCTAGTAAAGGCCAAGATGGCCTCTGAACAAGGTTCTGCACGGCGAAGTAGGGGGTGCATATATTCCTAGGAATTCCCCACATCAAATTACTTTTTTTCATCTGTCTGTGCCCATCTGCCCTGCCTTTCTTGGATAGAAACTTTGAATTTTGGAATTTCTTGAACTAAAGTTACTTGTTAATCCATTTAAGAAAATTCTTGCATCCTTGCAACTGTAGCATCTGTGCTGGTTGGTGAACCTGATGCTTGTCTACAGTAAGATTTATTCCCTCCAAGGCTCATTTTGGTTTACTCAGACTCTGGATTTATGACTCTCTCTCATGTGCCCCCACACTGTAATCCTGTAGGTACATCATTATCAACCACAATCTCCTACTCACTACCATTTTCCTCCCATAATTGTACCTCTATGAAGATTAACAAAACCTCATTGCCTAAGCAGAGATGACTATCCCTGTGCTTCCTAAACTTTAATAAGCACATGAAACATCAAGAGAGTTGGCCCTCAGCCCTGAGACTCTGGTAAAATAGGTCTGGGTGCGTCTGGGTGAAACGTAGAAATGTGCATTTCTTCCAAGCTCCATGGCCCCTTTGATGGTGGCTATCCAGGAACCACACTTTGTGTAGCACTGACCTTGCCTGTTTCCCTGCACCACACCTCTCCCAAGTCCCTGTGCTCCAAGCTTAGTGCTGGGAATAGAAACCCAAATCTTACAGCTCTTATCACTATAACACAAAATCCTTTTGATTTCAGCTAAATATTGGAAAAGGGGGTCAGAATATTCTTTGTGTTCCCAGAACACCGTTCATTGGGGTAGATGGGTTCAGTCTTGGTATCAGACTATTCAAGACAGTTGAATAGTTCCAGGATGACAATGCTAAACGCAGTGTGGCAGCCTTTCTACTAAGTGTGCTCAATGCTCATAAAGACAACATGATAACTAAAAATAATGATTTAATAAAAACAGTTGTTGTATATTTACATTTGCCTGAGTATTTTGCATAATTCTACATGTGGATTTTTTTTTCAAAAAGCACATCTAATTCTACATGTATAATCCCTAATATTTCCTATTTTTATGTATTTGGTTTTAAAAATGGAGATGAAAATCACTAGATACAGGCATTGAGCAAAGCTGTACTTCTAAACATAATACTGTATTTCTACTCCAGAATTGTAATTTTTTCTTTTTTTCTTTTTTTTTTTTGAAATGGAGTCTCACTCTGCTGCCCAGGCTGGAGTGCAGTGGCGTGATCTCAGCTCACTGAAACCTCTGCCTCCCGGGTTCAAACAGTTCTCCTGCCTCAGCCTCCAAAGTAGCTAAGATTATAGGCACCCACCACCACACCCATCTCACTTTTTTGTGTTTTTAGTAGAGATGCGTTTTTACCATGTTGGCCAGGCTGGTTTCACACCCCTGACCTCAAGTGATCCACCTGCCTTGGCCTCGCAAAGTGCCAGGATTACAGGTGTGAGCCACCGTGCCCGGCCGACAACTGTAATTTATAATTTGCGAACTAATTTCAACTACATAGAGTGATATTTATGAATATAATTATTAAACCTAAGATTACCTTTAAATTTCCCAGAAAAGTGTTTTCTGTTTCCATTCTATTCAAAAACAGATTAGCAATGTTAATATGTAAATGAATGATTAATTAAATAGAGCAATCATTTTGATCCTTTAATTTCTTACTCAAGAAAGCCAGAAATAAACATGTTAAGATAGGAGTCACTTTCTCAGAAAGTAAAACCTGGGACTATACAAGATCACACAGGAAGGAAGTGTGGAGGAGAAGAATGTGGAACTTGGCCAAAAAGGGGAATCAGACATGCTGCACTTTATGAATTCATAGTACAAATATGACTACCATCAAAATAAATAATGGCTGAAGAAATGTCCATGGATTTGGCAACTAGGGCCATTAGAGGCTTTAGAAAGAGTAAATCCAATGGACTGAGAAGTTTCAAGTCATAACGCAGTTAAATATGATAGAGAAATAAAAACAATATATGATAGAGAAATAATAAGGGCACCAACCACTCATAATCGTGAAGTCTGGCAGTACAAGAAATGGAAGGCATGAGATGGTAGCTGGGAATGACAGCAAGCTCCTTGGCAGAGGTTTTCATGGTGGAGGAGAAAAGGGTTTATGGTAAATCCCAGTGGGAAAAGTGGAAGATGAGATATACTTTGGATAGTAAGAGAGTAGAAGGGATGGGAGGCACTGACAGAAGATTAAGCTCAAGTCAGGATGTTAGCCAAATCGTCCTCCAACACTGGTAGATTGTCTCATTGTATTATTGTTCACAAATATTCATAATCCCCTCATTCCATGGGAGGAGTGCATATTTACCTCCATCAGCACTAGGCTTGACCATGTGAGCTGCGTTAGCCAATGAGACAGAAGCAGCTATGAAACAGGCTATACCTGTGCAGAAGCTTTAAGTGCTAATAGGTTTGGCTTAGTTTTCTCTTGTGCCATGAGAATAAGCATGTGCCATGCACAGGCTATATGAAGACGTGTGGACTGCGGCTAATCAGAGCAGAGTGCAGAGTGGGACTGGCAAAACACAAACTTATATAGACTTATATAGATAGACTTATAATAGGATAAGTCTATCTAGATGCCAACACGTAATGTAAATGAGAAAATGATTCTTATACACCACTCTGATTTGGGGAGTTATTACCAAAAAAAAATGGCCAACACACAAAAAGTAATATGTAAAGACAAATACAGGAGAGACTTCTTTAAACCCCAAGCAAAAATAACGTTTCTTTTTTTTTCATAAGCACCAATTATTTTACTTAGGATAGTCAGGTTAGTATATAGAAATATCATCCTTTTAATTTTTAGATGACTTTTTGGGAATATAATTACTGTAGCTTAAACATCACCTGTTGAATGTGTGCAATTCAATGATTATTAGTACATTTACAGAGTGGCGCAACCATTACCACATCAAATGTTAGGATATTTCCCATTGCAAAAATAAAATAAACCTTGTACTTGTAAACTTCCATTATCAACCCAACTACCCAATCCTAGACAATCACTAATCTACTTTTTGTCCTAATTAAATTTGTGAATTTTTGACCTTATGAGTGAAATCGTACAATACGCAATCTTTTGAGTTTGGCTTCTTTCATTTATCATAACAGATGAATCTCAAAAACATTAGGCATTTTTTTTAGGGCAGACAGAACACGTTTTTGAAATGTTTAAATGGTAGGGTTTTTTTTATTTTTTATTTTTGAGAAGGAGTCTCCTTCTGTCGCTCAGGCTGGAGTGCGGTGGTGCGGTCTCAGCTCACCGCAAGCTCTGCCTTCCAGGTTCACGCCATTCTCCTGCCTCGGCTTCCCGAGTAGCTGGGACTACAGGTGTGTGCCACCACACCTGGCTAATTTTTGTATTTTTAGTAGAGCAGGGTTTCACCATGTTGGCCAGGCTGGTCTCAAACTCCCAACATCGTGATCCGCCCACCTCGGCCTCCCAAAGTGCAAGGATTACAGGCATGAGCCACTGTGCCCGACCTTTTTTTTCTTTTTCTTTTTCTTCTTTTTTTTTTTTTTTTTTTTTTGAGATGGAGTTTTGCTCTTGTTGTCCAGGCTGGAGTGCAATGGCACGAACCTCATAACCCTGAGTTAAAGGTATTTTTATTCCTATATTTCAGACAAAGAAATTGAAGCACAATTATTTAATTCAGCTTCCACAATCCCAAAGCTCTTAAGTGCCAACACCAGTATTGAAAATCAAGTCTGTTTGATTTTTACGTTTTTTTCCACTCTATCACATCACCTCCTATTAATTTCAAAGGACTATTTCTCTAAAAATGTCAGTTATCTAAGGATATTAAATTGGATAGTGGATATCCTTCAACTTTATACTATGAGCCTTTCTCCATTGTCTTGCACCAAAAGAGAAATGTAAGAAAACTGTACTGTGCTTTCGAAATAGGCAAAGTAATTTAAAAAGCAGATAGAGTCGAAAGTAATAACAAAAGGAGCCTGTCTGAATATTGAAATGTAATCCACTTTGCCCAATCAATTATTTCCTAAATAAAATAATACTATAAAAGATTAGAAGGTTCTTGTCTATTGTTTTTAATTATTTCCAAGCTTAAACTGGCATGGCATATAAAAGGATATAATAGGATAATTCTAAAATACTTCAAAGTAATTTTCAGGAGACACACAAGCCAACACTCAGTGTAATCTCAAATAACTGGAGCAGTCTTGTGATTGCTAAACTCCTAAATCTCACCCAGTTAACAGAGGTTCTTGTGCCCTATTAAAGAGCTTAGTATCCATGGTAGTAAAGGGATTCATAAGCATTTTAGGATTCATGCTATTATGTTCAGACTAATTACGCATCTTAAAAATGTATTCTTCAAATCCCAGAGGGGATTTGATTGGGGATTTCTGACAATTAATTCCAATCACCCCAGAGTAGTCCCATTTTCCTTATCCCTGCTTTCATCATTGCACACTTGGCCTCACCATAGTTTCAGATGTCCCAGAGTCACTGCAGACTCTACCGGAATCTTGGCACTTTTAAGCTTACTAGAAGCTAAATCCAATTGATTCAACTTTCTCAAAGGTTTCTGAATGCACACATTCCATTCCTGTCCCCTTGGTTTATGCCTTATTCCTCTATGTCCCCTAACTGATCTCCCTAATTTCAGCCTTGACATTCATCAACTTATTTCATTTCTGTGTTGCCAAATTGTCTTTCCAGAGCAATTTCTGTTCTCATCTCTTGCCTGCTAAAAACCATCAAGGTTCCACAATGCCCAATAAATGCCACCACCTGAAGGTCAGCCTTCTAAAATGTGACTCAAATGACTTTATGTTTTGTGTTATACTCAGCTAATTCTCTCTGTATAGCATAAGTGGTCACGGGCATGGGCTCTGAGGTCTTTGAGTTCAAATACTTGCTCGGACATGTAATAGGAAAATTACCAATGACAAAAGGGGTAATACAATCCAATGAATGAGTCTCTGTGCTCATATATGTTAAAGTCCTTAGTGGTCTATGTTGGCATTATTATGATTATATATCTCAATAAACCTATTTCTCGTCTCACTGCCTTGGTCATGTTCTTTCTTCTGGAACCCAACTCTGTCGTGAGACCTTACTTGGCATTTCCTTCCTGAACTCCTCGTGTGGATTTGGTATTCCCATGTCTCAGGTCACAGTCGAGGTTCTTGTTCTCCTTATTTTCCTGGTGCTCTCTGGGGATCTTTGCCATCAGTCCTCATGGTTCTCCATATGGAATCCCCACACTTTGCCTCCTTTTTGATTTTATGGACCTTTTCGAACACCAGCTTCTGCAGCACTAGTTCACATGTGGTTTTATACTCAGATTCTGCTGTTCACTCTGGCCCAGAAGTAGTGCCAGACTTACCATCCATCCTTTCCAAAAGGGAAAGTCTGGATGAACTAACTGGATGGACTTGGAACTCACGTCAAATGACCTTTATCCCATAAAGCTTATTTTGATTCTTTTCAAAAAACTTTACTATTTTTTTTTTTTTTTTTGAGTCGGAGTCTCGCTCTACCGCCCAGGCTGGAGTGCAGTGGCCAGATCACAGCTCACTGCAAGCTCCGCCTCCCGGGTTTACGCCATTCTCCTGCCTCAGCCTCCCGAGTAGCTGGGACTACAGGCGCCCGCCACCTCGCCCGGCTAGTTTTTTGTATTTTTTAGTAGAGACGGGGTTTCACGGTGTTAGCCAGGATGGTTTCCATCTCCTGACCTCGTGATCCGCCCGTCTCGGCCTCCCAAAGTGCTGGGATTACAGGCTTGAGCCACCGCGCCCGGCCTGATTCTTTTAAAAAAAACTTTACTATTTTTTATTGTGGTATAATATACATTACATGAAATTTCTTATTTAACCATTTTTAAGTATACTCTTCAGTGTTATTAAGTACATTGTTGTGTGACCATTATTGGTATCATTTCCAGAACTTTTTCATCATCCCAAACTGAATCTTTGTAACTGTCAAACAGTAACTCCTCATTTCCCTCTACACACATCGCTTGGCAACCAACATTCTACTCTTTGTCTCTATGAATTTGATTACTTTTGGTACCTCATATAAGGAGAGTCATTCAGTATTTGACCTTTTTGGATAGGTTTGTTTTACTTAGCATAATGTCTTCAAGATGCATTCATGCTGTAGCATGCGTTAGGATTTTCTTCCTTTTTAAGACTGAACAATATTCCATCGTGTGTATATACCACATTCTGTTCATGTATTCATCCATCAAGGGACTCTTGGCTTGACTTTACCTTTGGCTACTGTGAATACTGCTGCTATGAACATGAGTGTATCAATATCTCTTGAAGTCCCTGCTTTCAATTCTTTTGGGTATATACCTACAAGTGAAATTGCTGGATCATAAAGCAGTTTTATTTTTAATTTGGAGGAACTGACATACTACTCCACAATGGCTGCAACATTTTACATCCTTACCAGTGGTGCACAAGAGCTCCCATTTCTCCACATTCTCACCAAAACTTGTTTTTTGTTTTGTTGTTTTTTCTGTTTTGCTTTGTTTTTCATAGTAGCCATCCTCATGGCTGTGAGGGACTATGTTGTCATGGTTTTGATTTGCCTTGCCCTAATGATTGTTGATGTTGAGTATCTTTTCATGTTCTTATCGACCATTTGGATATTTTCTTTGGAGAAATGTCTATTCAAGTCCTTTGCTCTTTTTTTAAATCAAGTTTTTTTTTTTTTTTTTTTTTTTTTTTTTTTTATTGTTAAGTTGTAGAAACTCTATATGTTTTGGACGTTAACTGCTTATCAGATGTGTAATTTTCAAACGTTTTCTCCCATTCCATGGGTTGCCTTTTCACTCTATTGATAACATTCTTTAATGCATGAAAGTTTTTAATTTTGATGTAGTTCAATTTATGTCTCTTGTTGCTGTTGCTTATGGCTTTGGTGTCATTTCCAAAAGATCATTGCCAGATCCAGTGTCATGAAGCTTTTCCCCTGTGTTTTTCTTCCTAATATTTTTAGAATTTTAAATTTACATTTAAGCATTTGATCCACTTTTAGTTAATTTTTTTATAGTGTAAGATAAGGGTCTAACTTAATTTTTTTGCATGTGAATATCAAATTTTTCCAATATAATTTTTTGAAAAGATTGTTATTTTCTCATTTAATGGTTTTGGTGTCTTTGTAGAAAAGCATTTAACCATATATGTAAAAGTTTATTTCTCAGCTTTCTATTCTATTCACCCATGAAGCCATCTGTGCCTAGGCTTTTCTTTCTTGGGAGCTCCTTGATTACTGATGTAATCTCTTGGATAGTTATATGTCTATTCAGATTTTCTATGTCTTTATGATTCAGTATTAGTAAGTTGCATGTTTTTAGGAATTTGGCCTTTTCCTCTAGATTATCCCATTTGTTGGTTATATTGTTTATAATACTGTCTTATAATTATTTGTACTTCAATAAAATTGGTGTTAGTATTTTCCCCTCTTTCATTTCTGAATTTAGTTGAGTCTTTTCTCTCAATCATAGTTAATCTAGCTAAAGGTTGGTCAGTTTTATTTAAAATTTCAATGAACTAACTCATGGTTTCATTTATTTATTTTTTTCTATTATTTTTCTGCTATTTTGTGTCCATCTGCTCTAATCTTTGTTATTTCTTTCTGCTAGCTTTTTCTTGCTCTTTTTTGAGGTTTTAATGTATAAAACCTCAAAAATGTGGATTTAATGTATAAAACCTCAAAAATGTGGATTTAAGACCTTGGTTCCTTTTTTTTTTCTTTCAGCACATTAAATACACCATCCCACTCCCCTCTGGCCTGCAGTGTTTCTCAAGAGAAATATGCTGATAATGTTAGAAAGAAGTATCATGTATTTGGAGAGTACATGACACCTTGCTTTTCTCTTGCTGCTTTCAAGATACTTTCTTTGTCTTTGAAGTCAATACTGTGATTATAATTTGTCTTACTATGGGTACATTCTCTCTGAATTTATCCTACTTGGAGTTCACTGAGCTTCTTGTATTTGTATATTCATTTCTTTCCTAAATTTAGTATATTTTCAGTCATTATTTATTTAAATAAGATATCATCCTCTTTCTCTTCTGCTTCTCTTTCTTGGACTCCTGTAGTACACACATTGGTCTCCTTGGTAATGGCCCACACATCCCTGAGGCTCCATTCACTTTTCCTCATTCATTTTTCCTTTTTCTTTTTCAGATTCAATAATTGCAAATGACTTGTCTTCAAGTTCTCTGATTAGTTCTTGTGTCTGTTCAAATCTGCTGTTGAACCCTTCTAGTGAAATGTTCAATTGTTATTGTATGCTTTAGCTCCATAATTTTAGTTTATTTTTTTAAATATATTTTATCTTTGTTGATATTCTCATTTTGTTCATATATAATATTCCTGATTTATTTCAGTAATCCATTCATGTTTTTCTTTAGCTCCTTGATAAAATTTAAGTCAGGTATTTAAAAGTCTTTATCTAGTAAGCTCAATGCCTATATTTCTTCAGAGACTATTTCTGGGGATTTTTACTTTTTTTCGTTTGAATGGACCACGCAGTCCCATTTCTTTGTATATCTCTGATGTCTCAGAGAAAATAGAGTATTCAATGCCATCCCCATCAAGCTACCAATGAGTTTCTTCACAGAATTGGAAAAAACTGCTTTAAAGTTCATATGGAACCAAAAAAGAGCCCGCATTGCCAAGACAATCCTAAGTCAAAAGGATAAAGCTGGAGGCGTCACGCTACCTGACTTCAAACTATACTACAAGGCTACAGTAACCAAAACAGCATGGTACTGGTACCAAAACAGAGATATAGACCAATGGAACAGAACAGAGTCCTCAGAAATAATACCGCACATCTACAGCCATCTGATCTTTGACAAACCTGAGAGAAACGAGAAATGGGGAAAGGATTCCCTATTTAATAAATGGTGCTGGGAAAATTGGCTAGCCATAAGTAGAAAGCTGAAACTGGATCCTTTCCTTACCCCTTATACGAAGATTAATTCAAGATGGATTAGAGACTTAAATGTTAGACCTAATACCATAAAAACCCTAGAAGAAAATCTAGGTAGTACCATTCAGGACATAGGCATGGGCAAGGACTTCATGTCTAAAACACCAAAAGCAACGGCAGCAAAAGCAAAAATTGACAAATGGGATCTCATTAAACTAAAGAGCTTTTGCACAGCAAAAGAAACTACCATCAGAGTGAACAGGCAACCTACAGAATGGGAGAAAATTTTTGCAACCTACTCATCTGACAAAGGGCTAATATCCAGAATCTACAAAGAACTCAAACAAATATACGAGAAAAAAACAAACAACCCCATCAAAAAGTGGGGAAAGGATATGAACAGACATTTCTCAAAAGAAGATATTCATACAGCCAACAGACACATGAAAAAATGCTCATCATCACTCGCCATCAGAGAAATGCAAATCAAAACCACAATGAGATACCATCTCACACCAGTTAGAATGGCAATCATTAAGAAGTCAGGAAACAACAGGTGTTGGAGAGGATGTGGAGAAATAGGAACACTTTTACACTGTTGGTGGGATTGTAAACTAGTTCAACCATTATGGAAAACAGTATGGCAATTCCTCAAGGATCTAGAACTAGATGTACCATATGACCCAGCCATCCCACTACTGGGTATATACCCAAAGGATTATAAATTATTCCACTACAAAGACACATGTACACGTATGTTTATTGCGGCACTATTCACAATAGCAAAGACTTGGAATCAACCCAAATGTCCATCTGTGACAGACTGGATTAAGAAAATGTGGCACATATACACCATGGAATACTATGCAGCCATAAAAAAGGATGAGTTTGCGTCCTTTGTAGGGACATGGATGCAGCTGGAAACCATCATTCTTAGCAAAGTATCACAAGAACAGAAAACCAAACACCGCATGTTCTCACTCATAGGTGGGAACTGAACAATGAGATCACTTGGACTTGGGAAGGGGAACATCACACACCGGGGCCTATCATAGGGAGGAGGGAGGGGGGAGGAGGGAGGGATTGCATTGGGGAGTTATACATGATATAAATGATGAATTGATGGGTGCTGACGAGTTGATGGGTGCAGCACACCAACATGGCATAAGTATACATATGTAACAAACCTGCACGTTATGCACATGTACCCTAGAACTTAAAGTATAATAAAATAAAAAAATAAATAAAAAAAATAAAAAAAGAAAAAAAAAATACAGACACAGACACGTCTCCAATGTTTGCACACAGTCCATGCAGAAGAAGGCATTCACTCATCAGTATGACATAAAGCCTTAAAGTCCTCTCTTAAGGCTTGAGGGACTGTTCTGAATACATATATTCCTGGTCCTGTGCAGGCATCATTTTATCCCCCAATTCTTCATATACATTATAGTTTTTAAATGCCTTATTTTATCTAAGAGTCACATCCCTGCTTCTTCTCTGGGTCTTAGCTGTTCAATTGTGTACCTCAGCAGGCAATCTCTTGTCTCAGGGGTCTTCATGTTTGTAGCTCCTCGTTGCAATTTTCATGAGCCACCACCACTGCTTCTCATGGCTTCCTTCAGACTGTGGTCAAATCTAGTTTTGCTCTTTTATACACTGAGTTAGTGACACCTCAGGCAGCCTGAAGACAAGTTAGAATGTTGCAAACTCAGTTCTCTGCAATCTTCAGTTCACCGAAGGGAGCTGAGGACTGGGCCACCAATTCCCTCACACTGTGCTGGACAACATTGGGAAGGCAGTGGGGCAATGGCAAGTGAAAACGCCACAAAGCTCCCCATCATTTTGAATGTGGCTTTTCCATGATTGGGTGTTCACTTGGTTGCTCTATGCCTTTGCTGATTTCTAGAGTTCCTACAAAGTTATTTTAGTCAGTTTCTAGTTGCTGGGTTTTTGTTTGTTTGTTTGTTTGTTTTCATGTTGCCATGGGAGAAATCTTGCTGACACCAGTCTATCTGTTGACTCTTTTAAACTGAAAAACAATTTTTGTCACCCCTAATACATTTACTATACCTCTCCATGACACTGGCTGCGTTTGGTCTATAATCCATTTGTTTCCTCCTGACTTTTTAACTCTAGTCACCCTCTAAATTTCTAAAGGGCAAAAAGCAGTTCCTTTCTTCACCCACTAAAACACACAGTTCAGTGCCTGGTTCTGAATAGGCACTGCATTTTAGCTTGATAGAGTGAACGCTGCAGAAAAGCAAGCTGGTGCGCACAGACATCACACTGTCTAGCACCGTGGCTGTACAATCACAGGATTGCTTTAGAAAGTGTGTCAACAACTGGGTGTGTTCACAGAAAGCCCACACTAATTTTCCTGAAGTTGGTATATTGTTATGTTAGCAGGCTGTTTTTGGAAATTGCAGCAGGCACTGTGCATCAGCTCAGAAGGAAAATGAGCACCACTTCCCTACAATGTCTGCACCACACCCCTTCCCTTAGTGAAGAGTGGGTATTTACCAAAACAGAAGGCAGCATTGTTCCTATTGTTGGCTTGGCTTATTCAAGAAATTCTAGAAGCAGTCCTGGTGTTTTCAAGAATAAGAAAAATCAAAATGAAATAATAAAACAACAAAGTCACTTAGTAGATGAGTCTCTTAGAGTTTAAAGTAAAAGACTGTAAGACACTAATTAATTCCTGTTATCTTAGATAATGGAAGAGAAGAAAGAAAAGGGGAAAACGTGCTTTCATTACCACACACGGAAGTCCTTCTGAAGAAAGACATTAAATGTCTCCCCTGAGGTGTCTGTTGTCCTCCTAAATGAATTAGTCAAGTAGAAATGCACATTATTTGGACAGGGATACCCGAAGGGGAATTGCCATAAAATGGAGATGCTTGATAACCCATCTGAAAATATTGTAATGAGTAGCCTGTCATAAAAAATATTTTAAGGTAGAAGACTTATTGGAAATCAGCACAAATTCTCTTAATCTGAATCTCTCTCTCTCTTTTCAAAAATACCAATCAAAGGACTCCAAACTATCACTTATATGCCAGTGAAGCTGATTTGCAGAAAGTGAATTTCTCATCATTGAACCAATGTATTTTAAGGGGCTTCCTTGCTGTATCTCCACCTTGCTGTGTCTGCTTCTATATGGAATAGGCACACATCCATACAAAACATATTTCAAATAAAATGTGTTCAATGCCCCAGGCTTTGGGACCCAAATGTCTATTTAATTTTTCAAAGACTGGCCAATCATTTATAGGTGGTAAAAGATATTAAGAACTTGACCATGGTTAATTTGAAGATTAAAGGATTATGGTTACATAGGCGCAAGAGACAGGATTTTTTCTAGTTTTTTTTTTTTTCAATTTCAAATATGATTTATCTCCACCATCCACTCATATTAAGTAATTTATCCTACTTGGCTTATATACAGTCCTTCACAGTAGATGCTTGGTAGTTATTTGCTGAATGAACCAATTATAATTTGGCTCCAAACTTTAAGAAATATGCAAAACTTGATTTTTTTTTTTTTTTTTCCGAGACGGAGTCTTGCTGTTGTCGCCTAGACTAGAGTGTAATGGCAAGATCTCAGCTCACTGCAACCTCTGCCTCCTGGGTTCAAGCGATTCTCCTGCCTCAGTCTCATGAGTAGCTGGGATTATAGACACCTGCCACATTTTTGTATTTTTAGTAGAGACAGGGTTTCACCATGTTGGCCAGGCTGGTCTTGAACTTGTGATCCACCCGCCTCAGCCTCACAAAGCCCTAGGATTACAGGCATAAGCCACCGTGCCCGGCCGGAAACCTTGATTATTAATGGAATTCTTTCAGTTTTAATTTTCCTTGAAGTTTTGTTACAACTTTTTTTCTTTGAGAAAGAGTGAGCCTATAGGTTAAAAAAAAGCTTTATGTAATATAGTTTGTAGAGAAGATGTCATTTAAACTGGGCCAGAGGAGGAACATTAAGAAATGCCTTCATAATGTCCCATGATCTCTCAATAGTTCAGGTGGGTTGGCAGCCAGCAGGCAACCAGGTAACAGAGAATGAGACAATCAAGTTTAAAGAGATCCCCAGAGAGCCTCCAACTGGCCTGCACACTGGGAGAATGGGGTGGAGCCGTGGGAAGTTCGGACCGTTCGTAGGGGAGAGGAGCCTGGCCTCTCCAGTTCCAGGCTGATCACCTGGGTTTCAGTCTGTGAGGCAGGAAGTCTACCTGCAGGACTCTTGCTTTGCTGAGAGTCACTG
This sequence comes from Rhinopithecus roxellana, assembly GCF_007565055.1. Lineage (NCBI taxonomy): Eukaryota > Metazoa > Chordata > Mammalia > Primates > Cercopithecidae > Rhinopithecus > Rhinopithecus roxellana. The sequence continues at coordinate 9,626,952 of NC_044559.1, forward strand.
TTTCCCTTGTTTTCCTTTTCACCCAATAAACCCAGCCCTTCTCACCCTTCAAAGTGTCTGTGTGCCTAATCTTTCATGGTCACGTGACAAGGACCCTGTTTTTAGTTGAACTAAGGAGAAAGTCCGACAAGAGGACCACAGAAGAGCCTGCAGTCTCTGTCAGCTCTTGCACAGAGAGGTGCAGGGACCATCATAGAAGAAAGACAGCTGCAGAACCAGGCCCCCGGGAGGACCAGGGAATTGTGTGGGCAGCAGACTGGGGAATGGAGAATGGGGAATGGGGAATAGGGGCAGGTCAGCTGTATAAACAGAGGTCCCTGATGAGGCTGAGCAGGGCAGAAGGGCTTGAGGAGGGAGGGTTGGAAGCTCTCACTTCAACCAAGGACTGTTTCTGGGAAATGGAGCTGAGACTTGTTTCTGGAAACAGCAGTGGGGAAAAGGATTGCTGAGCTGAAGCCAGGCAGGACAGCCACCAGAGCTGGAGCTAACAGCAAATGAGACTATCGCCAGAGGACACTGGGGTTTGTCACTGAGATAGCATTGCTGTTTTACCTGGCTGAGTACTGCCAGAACCTGCCTCCAGCTTATCAGCTTTCTTTGCCAAGTGCCATTAGGCAGTCATGGGCCTCTGACGAACTCTATCATGAGGATGCAGAATCTTTCCAGTCTTAACAAAGTACTATTGAACTCTCCATGATTTCTGTCCCTGTAGCTAACACTGTTAAATAATTATCGTTCTCTTTTATTGAGTACTTATAATGTGTTTCACACATTCTGTCTCATATTATCTTTATAATACATTCTCAAGAGAGGAGAAAATTGAAGCCTAGAGGGTTTCAGCCACTTGTGTGAAGTTACCCACAGCATGAGTAGTGAGGACAGATCTTTCATCCAGCTCTATCGGGCTCTAAGACCTCAGCGATTTCTACCAAGCTACCTGACTCTCACTGAAAGATATCTTTACTGCAAATATTAATGATCAATGAATCCCAATAAATAAAGAGATCTGTTTAGATGGGAGCTCAGAAACCCAAAGCCCTTCTTTTACAGTGTGCCTTGACATGGCGTTGAATTTGAGCCCTGCATCTCAGACACAGGTTATAAAGAGGCCAGAGGGAGGGCTCCCACCTGACAGCAGCATACACAGAGGCTCCCATCACTTCCCTCTTCTAAAGTCTGAAAAAGTATAAACATGGCCCAGTTTTTTGTACAATTCACTAGGTGAGATGAAAGCAATTAGCTTGCCACTACATTGCCTTTCTTAGCATGCACATTCAAAGATGCAAGGGAAAAAATGATCACCACTGGCTCTATTTTGACCTTAACTAAGGAAGTAATTAGAAGGAAATAATAATGATAACATCCATTCATTTTCACCGTCTAATCTGAACTGCAATATCCAGTAAGTAAACATCTTGAACTAATGTGCATTCAGACACACAGAGCTCATGTCTGCATGCCTGTGCAGGCCAGGCTTCCTATGCACTCAGAAATCTTTGGCAAGGTCAGGTACCCAGAGAAGTAGCTTGGCTCCTAGGTACTCAGAGGCTGGCTCTCCACCTTCACAATTGGTTCCTGATATGCCATGCATACACACCCTTATTCTAGCCACCATGACCTAGCCATGATCACTCCCTGAACTGCATGTCTTTGTCAGTTTTCTCATTTACATCCCTCATCAGAACTTTTCCCCCAACACAATGCCATCACGACCACCACCACCACCACAACCAAGAGGCAGTCTCTGGGTCCTGAAGTGCCACTCACCTTTCAAGTTCTGTTTGATATGCCTCTTGCTCCATGGGTCCTTTAGCTTTCTACAGATCTGGGTTTCTTTACAGTGTGCACCAGGAGCTCTCTGTGTCTGACCATTACTATCTCCCTTGTACTTATCTCAATGCTTTGTAAACACAAGCATTCAATAAGTGTTCATAGCAGGAAAAGAAGGAGGGGGAAACTGAAGGAAAGCAGAAGGAACGGAGGGAAAAAGAGAGGGAAAGAATGAAGGAGGCAATAAACATGTATCTTTTCACTTAAGAACCATTTTTGAAAGGAAAAATGAAAAGAACTCAACAGGCCAAATGAATAACTGCAGCTTCCTTGCAAACTTATCTAAAAATGCACGTGATGAGCTGCAGGTGAGCTCATTCACTTCACAAAGAAGCTAAAACCTAGATGACCAGGAGCTTGTCTTTCTGAGCCATAAGAAACCTTGCTCAATGACAGCAAGAAGTCAGGAATGTTGCTTGTTTTCTCTCCCACTGTCACTGATTTAAATGCAAAGATTCTTTCTCTTCCTCCCTTCCTCCCTCCTTCCCTTTCTTTATCTCTCTCTCTCTCTCCTCTCTATATCACTCTCCATCCTTCCCTATGACCATCAAAATAAGGGGAATCAAATCAGAATTTCTACTTCTTTTAACCACACTGAAGATTCCATTAGATGCAATAGATCTAAAGTGCCTGCTGTTATTCAGCAAAGCATTTCCCTGTAGCTGCAGCGCCAGCAGACTATTCTATTCCTAGATGTAATTCAACACCCTCCTCACATAATTCTCTGCCTAGGAGAAATCTGTCAGGTCTTTTTTGTATCACCTGTCTCCTGGACAATGCCAACGTATCCATAGAAATCTCTCCTCAATGCTGAGATTTAAAAAGGTGGTGGTCGGGGGGAGATGGTGGCGAGGACAGTGATAACTGTTTTTTAAAATACAACAGATCTAGGTCACACTGAAGGTCTCTCATATGTAACCTCATCCTCTTCAGTGATTCAGCCTCTCAGCAGTGCCCTCTCTAAAGGTCTGACATTTCCATATAAATTCAAGAGAATTATTTTTTATCACAGTTCATAGTTATTAAATCTCCTGCCACAGCCGCCCACCCTTCCCATGCAAGGGAGGAGCAGTGTCACTGCTAACCTCCTCCTTCTTGTGGAATCCAGTGTGATGTGGTGGAGGGAGGCTGAACTTTGGGATCACATGACCTGGGTTCAAATCCTACTTCGAACACTAACCACCTATCCTAGGGCAGAATCACTTAACTCAGTTTGTTGTCTATATAAAGAGGACACTAATACTTCACAGGTTATTCTGAGGTCTCAACTTGATTGCCTTAGTGATGTGCTAGAAACAGGGGCATATATAGTAGGTGCTAGTCAAATGTTTTCCATTTCCCTCAGGAGATATGTGATCATACAACAGTTATGCAAAATTCATGACCTTCAAAATACACACACACACACACACACACACACACACACCATGAATATGGGCACATAGGCCATATTACTTGTTTCCTTAAAATCAAGTTAAATTTAATATGATATATCCTTCTCTGCCAAGGAGGAAAGAAAATAAAATATACTTATGACTAAGCTTAAGTCCCTTCCTCTAATATGCCCCTTAGTCCCAGAGTGGTAGAAGGCACAGCGTTGTTTGGTAGCATGAATGTCTTAGCGCATCAGTCACAGGACATCCATCCTCACGAGTCACCAGTGAGTGCCCTACTATTCCTGTCCTCCAGTTCCCTTCCTGTCCAGCAGCTCGGGGTCCTGGGGCCCTTTGGTGTGGATTCACAGTCTTGTCTCTCTGCAAGCAGGCCACCTTCCTGGTCTACTTCCAGGGAACAGAACACAAGTTCCCTCTCCCATAGGATTCAACATACTTCCTTCCTTTTCCAGGACTGCAAATCGTCTTCAGAGCAAAGGAAAACATATCCCATTTTTACTTGTTTCCCTGAGAGGGCCTCTGCCTCTTAAATATTCACCATGAGTTTGGCAGCGTGGAATAGATAAAATGAGGAACAGAAGTATATTGCAGGCCTGGAAGCCCAGAGCCTGCTACCTTCTTGGATAAGGGCAAGAGGAAATGCATAAATGTAAATTAATATTTCACAGTTTTCTCTGCCACATCATAATAGCAAATGTTTGAGTAGCTAATATTTAGTGAGTACAATAATGGGCTCACAAAACACCAGCAGTTCTACAAAGGATAAACTTGTCAATAAAGTGCAGTGCTTGAGTGTTTACAGGGCTCCTTCACATGCTATCTCAGTTGATTCTATCTGCTGGGGAACAGGTAAAAATTCAATAATGGTCCCCTATTTAAATAAGTTGATAGAATCTCTGCAAAGTCAATCTGCGGACTTACCAGCTTGCACATCCTTGAAGCTCTTTGTGGATCCCTGTCCATCTGCCTTCGCCTGCTTAAGAATGTATGACAAATATGTTTTTTTTTTTTTTTTTTTTTTTTGGTCAGGGTACTGGGGCCTCACATCCTGAAACCCAGCACAAAACCCATTCTCCTTCCCCTTGCCTGTCCTCACCTCCTCATTGTGTGTGCATCTCCTTCCAGGACTGAGGCTATGCCATGTTCCTCCTGTTCCCATCTAACCTGAGGATCTAGACTCTGCTTCAATTCACCCTATTCCCAGCAGCACACGTCTGTCTGATTTCTTGGGTACTGGCCTGGCTTTTAATGTTGTGTCCTTATTTCCAGAGTCGCTGACCCCACCTGCCTGCTGGATCTCCATTAATCACCTTTCTGCATGGGTTCTTCAGACAGCATCCTGCTTATTTACCAGTCTTCTTTCAGCTTCCTGGCCTGAGCTGCCTACCTGTTTACTTTTAGAAGCAGGTCGATTTCAAGGCCTAAACTTTCCTAGTCCAGTAATTCTGTTTTATTAAGACCCTATCTCCCTAGTTGCAATCAGAGGAGTCAGTTTCCAATAGAAGATGGATGTTGAAGTTGATTTCTTCCCAATAGAATCCATCAAGAAGCCAAAGAAAGGGGCTAGGGCATTGCTTCAGAGATCCTATCTGCTTACTCAAGTTCCTCTTGTGATGCATATTCTCTTTGGGGAAGAAAGCCTGGTGGATTCTGCTTCTAGAGTTCATGATTCTGATGAGAAGTGGTTGAGCTGGGGAGGGTGTTATTCCAAGGGCAGTCAGAGTTGCTGTACCAAGTAGAAGACACAGAGGTTGGAAGAGAAGAGGAGGAATAGTCAGAGGATGACAGGATTTGAATTATCCATCAAGGAGAAAGGCCAGACTCAGGTGCCTGGAAGTGAAGGCAAGAATAGAGGAGATCAAGGGAGTGTACCACTGGGCAGAGCCAATGAAGTCAGGCGGGTTGGGACCTCAATCTAAACAGGCATGTGTGCCTGGGCAATCACAAGGCACATCCTGATAGAGACATCAGGCCTCTAAAGAAGCTGGATAGATCCAGAAGCAATGACTGTTCCCTGAGTATTTACTGTGTTCCTGGCTAGAGTCTTAAACTCTAACCTCGTCAAAACTTCATGACTCTTACATGACATAGAAATGAATAAGCCCGTTTTAAAGGTATTGAAAAAGGCCCAGCAGAATTAACATGATGGCTCTATCCCATAACCAGTGGGAAGAGCAGAGGTCATGTGAAATACAAGGTCCATGTGACACCGTGCTTTCCCTACTACTTTGTTCTGTTCTGTCGCCCCCCAACCCCTGAGCGCCCAGGTTCTGGGCACTGGCCTCAAGCTCCCCTTTGATCCTGATTCATTTCCCAGCACCATTTAACTGCTGCTGCAGGTAGGAGAACTGCTCAGAAAGAGCCCATCCAGGACTGCCAACTGCTTTTCAGCTCTAGTAACCTAGGTACACAGCCAGACGGACTTCAGCCCTTATTAGAGGGACAGAAACAGTGGACTCCCAGCTGAGAAGCCTGTAAAGTTAAACTGTTAGTCAAGGAAGACAAAGGGATCCTGGTGCTAAACTATTCCAGGGAGCTAGCTCTTAGGGAAGCAAGTCCTCTATTCTCCTAAGAGATTGGCCCACTTGGAATTCTTGGTTTAGACAACTTTTTAAATCATACAGTGACTGACTTGAGACAACCCAGAGTGAACACTCTTAATTTGACACCAGATTAGTCAACCAGAAATTTCTTGCAAATGTGCTGCATCTCTGCTTCAGCCAGAGCCTAATTAAGATCCTAGCATGGCTGTTTCTTTGTGCCAGCACCGTTATTTAGTTAATGGCCCCATTATCATTAGCCTTCCAGCCACTCTGGTGTGCCACTGTAGAGATGCTCTTCAGTAAGATAGAATTTAGAGACAAACAAACAAACAAACAAACAAAGAAAAACCAGTTCCTGGGAGTATCAGCTGTAAACCACACCAAGGCTACTCCCCACTACCATCCCCAGCACTCATCAATGCAGGCAGCCCATAAGTCAGAAGCCTGCATTCCTGGCCTGGCTCCTCTTGCCTAGGAGATGTGGGAAGCAGGGCATGCACTTGCCTGCTGGAAGTTGGGGGAAATACTCCTGCTTCTTAAGTGGCTGTTGTTGAGAGAGCCATACACTCTAAACTCCAAAGCACTGAACACAAGTTAGCATCATTAGTGTATTCTGAGCCCTCTTTTTCTGATAATTAATTGATTGATGCAGCTTCTATTTGCCTGATTTCCTCTCTCATTGTGCAATGAATCTAATATCTTCCTTTGCCAAGTTTTCCCATTTTAGCCTAGAAGCACAGCCTCCAGAGCACTCATTAGGGGCTGAGAAGCTGCTGACAGGGTGCTGCTGGCTGCGGTCTTGGCCAAACCCAGGCCTCAAGCTGACCACCCCAGGGCCGGGCACTTTGACTCTCAGACTGTCTCCACAGTGACAAAGAAGGCTGGCTCTTTTAGTTCCCCATGATATAAATATCCAAGATATCATGTGCATGTGATTTCCTTCTTCTTTAATTGGTAGTTTGGATTCTGCTGCACAATCAGCCTTCCCCCCATCGAGTCAATTAGCTTCAGCAAATGCACTGGGTGCTTCTCAGTCTCTATAATTATCACTTAGTGTCAGAAATTGAAAAATGGAAAGAAGCAAACCCTAACCATATGACTTGGAGCTGAATGTCAGCTTCTAAGAAAAAAATTTTCCTGAGCCCAAGTCTTCATATTTTTGCTACTGTTTGGATCTTCTTTAGGAGAGGTCACGTGAATCTGCATGTCTACAGTCTGATTATTTAAAAGCTAGCTGACCTTCAATAGCAGTGGCAACAACTGAGCCTCCATTCTCTGATCTGTAAAATGGAACTAATTTCATTTCCCCACCTGATTCATAAGACTTGGGTAAGTGAGTGTAAAGATTGAAAGCTAAGTCATACGATTATATTGACTAATAAAGTCTAAATCACACAACAGGCATAAAAGAGCATCATTACTTTATTTAATAAAGTATTTTTTAATTGGCAGGGCAAGAAGTTAATTTGTAACAACATATTATCCAGCAACTGCCACTCTCAGTGTCACCTCGCAGAGCCATGGTTTTCTAGATTCACACAGTGATATGATGGCATCTGCTTTCGATTACAATCTAACTTGGTTTGTTAAGTAAATGCACTACAAGAGAGTGCAGATAAACAAGCTTGTACAAATGCATAGGCTCTGGATTCAGGCAGTTGAGGGGTTGGATCTCTGCCATGCAGTAGCTGCATGACTTTGCCCAGTTATTCAGCCTTGACATGCTCTGAAGAGGAAGTGAGATCATATCAGTAAATTATCAAGCATAGAGGAGGTCATCAGTTAAGTTAGTTCCTTTCCTTCCTGAATTCTCACAACAGTACTAAATGGTCAGTATGTTAATTAACAATACTAACATGATCAAGGAAAATAGGCCATATTCATGTCATGGCTTCTAAATACAAGGCTCCTTCCACTTGCTGCTCTATAGCTATTTAAAAAGACAATTGAGAATATGGTTTCCCAACATCAGTGGTGCCCTCAGACCTATATTGAGGGAAGACAGAGAGAGAGCATTTTGTTCACTGTTCTTGACTAATGTTTCAGCCACAATTAAATGTTGCTACTGTACTTAGGACAAAGGACAAATGATCAAAGAAGACTAATTATAATGAATTATGATCCTTCTCCAAGTCTGTGCTTGATATTTCATCTGCCATGTGAAAGATGACAAAGCTGAGGAAATAACCGCCTGCCATCTGTCTAAAAATTCAAAGCAGGAGCAAAAAGTGCTCAGAGGGCAAGTCAGTTAATGATCAATTAAAATCTTAAAAGAGCTGCTCGCTAGTCAGTTTCTGGATACATCCAATCCTAAGGAGGCCAAGGACGCCTGGGGAGCTGGCATTCATCAATTCCAATATGACTTTCTAGTAGGTGGACAGATAATGAAGAAATTAAAGAATGTAGTCATCTTGGGTTCAAGACCAGCCCTATATTTCCCTGGCTCTTCTCTATTTTGGTCATTCAAGCAACCTCTGTGAGCCACAATTTCCACATCAACAAAACAGGAAAAAATAAAAAAAGACAGTTATCAGCCTACCCACTTTGCAAGGTCAGTTTTAGACTTGTATACTCATATCTCCCACTCAATCAACTCAAATCAGATTCACTATCTTTCTCCCCAAAACTATTCTTACAGCACCTGTCTCTGAGAATGACACTGCTATCCACACAGCCCCCTAATCACTCTCAATCTTGGGATCAAGGCAGACTTCCCCTCTCAGTCCCCTCATCCTCCAGTGAGATGAATATTCCTAGCTTCCTATCCAGCCTATCTCCTCTTCTCAGCTCCCATCTCTTCACTGACCCTTCGGCCTCCAGCTTCAATCTCTTCACTCCATCACTGATGCTCCTGCCCATCCAAAACTTACATCCCAAAATTACAAAGCTCAACAGGACATTTCCCTGCCTGAAGTCCTTTATTGGCTCCATGACATCTATTACAGAATTTTTAAATTTCTTATGAGTAATATAAACATATATATATATATATATATGTATGTTTGGATCATTAATATACACAACAAATAAAGGTAGAGCAGCAGAGATAGAAGAAGAAAATGGGACCCTACCTACTCATCCCCCAAGGCTGCCCCTGACTTACCTCTAGACAATATTTTAACTTCTATGATTTAAAGTCTCACACTGACTTTTCTTCATTTTCAAATCAACCTCTATGGACTTTTAAGATAGATAGATAGATAGATAGATAGATAGATAGATAGATAGATAGATAGATTTTTTTTTTTTTCTTTTTGGAGACAGAATTTCACTCTTGTCCAGGCTGGAGTACAGTGGCATGATCTCGGCTCACCACAACCTCCACCTCCTGGGTTCAAGTGATTCTCCTGCCTCAGCCTCCCGAGTAGCTGGGATTACAGGCATGCACCACCAAGTCTGTCTAATTTTTGTATTTTTAGTAGAGATGGGGTTTCTCCATGTGGGCCAGGCTGGTCTTGAACTCCAGACCTCAGTTGATCCACCTGCCTCAGCTTCCCAAAGTGCTGGGATTACAGGTGTGAGTCACTGCACCTGGCCTAATACGAAGATATTTTTATATGCTCAATTGTTTTACTACAGCAGTCTCTTACATTTGAATACTGCTTCAGAGTCTATAAAGCTTATGCCATATGCCTCATTCAGTTATTCAATGCACCTGTATCAAGTATCAACTACACATCAAGCACTGTGCCAGGTGTTGCCAAAATAGAGTAAAAGTTCTCCTTTTCTCATGTAACTAACAGTTTAATGGGGTGGGTAGATAAATACTAGCTTGAATCATGTGAAATAATCAAACAGTCAAAAACGGTCAAATTTCAGCAATTTCAAATGGATAAATCTACATGAGCTGTATTTTATAGGATTCAATCCAAAATCAGTTAGTGGGTGTGACATGTGTGATGATAAAAATGTGGGAACAGAAAAAGCAAATAGGAGGGATGTACAAGTCTGAGCCAGAAACAGAAAAAATGTCTCAGAGGAGAGGAAGCTTGACACACAGTGGAAATGGTGGTAATGGTGGGTGCTGGTGGTGATGGTGTTAACAGTGGTGGTGGTGATGGTGGTGGTGATGGTATTGATGATAGCGGTGATGATAGTAGTCATAATGGTATTTGTGATGGTGTCGGTGGTGGTGGTGGTAGTGGTGTTGGTGTTGGTGTTCATGGTGGTAGTGGTGTTAATGGTGGTGGTGATGGTGGTGGTGCTGGTGATGGTGATGGTGTTGATAGCGGTGATGACAGTAGTCATAATGGTATTTGTGATGGTGTCAATGGTGGTGATGGTGGTAGTGGTGTTGGTGTTGCTGGTGGTGGTAATGGTGGTAGTGGTATTGGTGGTGTTGGTGGTGGTTGGGGTGGTAGTAGTGTTGGTGGTGGTTGTGGTGGTAGCAGTGTAGGTGGTGCTGGTGGTGTTAATGGTGGTGATGGTGATGATAGCGGTAATGATTGTAGTCATAATGATATTTGTGATGGTGTTGGTGGTGGTGGTAGTGGTGGTGGTTGTGGTGGTGCTGATGGTGGTAGTGGTGTTAATGGTGGTGGTTGTGGTGGTAGCGGTGCTGGTGGTGGTGTTAATGATAGTGGTGGTGGTGGTGGTGTTAGTGGTGGTGGTGGTGTTAATGTTGTTGTTGTTGGTGGTGTTGATGGTGGTAGTGGTGTTAATGGTGGTGGCTGTGGTGGTAGTGGTGCTGGTGGTGGTGGTGGTGTTAATGGTGGTGGTGTTGTTAGTGGTGGTGGTGGTGTTAATGTTGGTGGTGGTGTTGATGGTGGTAGTGGTATTAATGGTGGTGGTTGTGGTGGTAGTGGTGTTGGTGATGATGGTGGCAGTGGCGTTAATGGTGGTGGTTGTGGTCGTAGTGGTGTTGGTGGGGGTGGTGGTGTTAATGGTGGTGGTGGTGGTATTGGTGGTGGTGGTGTTGATGGTGGCAGTGGTGTTAATGGTGGTGGTTGTGGTGGTATCAGTGCTGGTGGTGGTGGTGTTAATGGTGGTAGTGGTAGCGGTGGTGTTAGCAGTGGTGGTGGTGTTAATGTTGTTGGTGGTGTTGATGGTGGTAGTGGTGTTAATGGTGGTGGTTGTGGTGGTAGTGGTGTTGGTGGTGATGATGGTGGCAGTGGTGTTAATGGTGGTGGTTGTGGTCGTAGTGGTGTTGGTGGTGATGATGGTGGCAGTGGCGTTAATGGTGGTGGTTGTGGTCGTAGTGGTGTTGGTGGTGATGATGGTGGCAGTGGTGTTAATGGTGGTGGTTGTGGTGGTAGTGGTGTTGGTGGTGATGATGGTGGCAGTGGCGTTAATGGTGGTGGTTGTGGTCGTAGTGGTGTTGGTGGGGGTGGTGGTGTTAATGGTGGTGGTGGTGGTATTGGTGGTGGTGGTGTTGATGGTGGCAGTGGTGTTAATGGTGGTGGTTGTGGTGGTATCAGTGCTGGTGGTGGTGGTGTTAATGGTGGTAGTGGTGGTGGTGGTGTTAGCGGTGGTGGTGGTGTTAATGGTGGTAGTGGTGGTGGTGGTGTTAGCGGTGGTGGTGGTGTTAATGTTGTTGGTGGTGTTGATGGTGGTAGTGGTGTTAATGGTGGTGGTTGTGGTGGTAGTGGTGTTGGTGGTGATGATGGTGGCAGTGGTGTTAATGGTGGTGGTTGTGGTGGTAGTGGTGTTGGTGGGGGTGGTGGTGTTAATGGTGGTGGTGGTGGTATTGGTGGTGTGGTGTTGATGGTGGCAGTGGTGTTAATGGTGGTGGTTGTGGTGGTATCAGTGCTGGTGGTGGTGGTGGTGTTAATGGTGGTAGTGGTGGTGGTGGTGTTAGCGGTGGTGGTGGTGTTAATGTTGTTGTTGGTGGTGTTGGTGGTAGTGGTGTTAATGGTGGTGGTCGTGGTGGTAGTGGTGTTGGTGGTGATGATGGTGGCAGTGGTGTTAATGGTGGTGGTTGTGGTGGTAGTGGTGTTGGTGGGGGTGGTGGTGTTAATGCTGGTGGTGGTGTTAATGTTGGTGGTGGTAGTGTTGATGGTGGCAGTGTTAATGTTGTGGTGGTAGTGGTGTTGGTGTTTGTGGTGGTGGTGTTGATGGTGGCAGTAGTATTAATGGTGGTGATTGTGGTGGTGGTCATGGTGTTAATGGTGGTGGTTGTGGTGGTGATGGTGTTGATTATAGCGGTGGTGATAGTGATCATAATGGTATTCGTGAGAGTGTTCATGGTGGTAATGGTGATGTTTTTGATGGTGGTGGCAGTGGTGGCGTAAGCCAGCAATCCAAGAGCACATAAAGAAGTATAACTTAGAAATCTTTCAGAGTAATGTGAAAAACAGCACATATAAATATTAGGCAATCCATATGACAAATGGAGAAGGAAATAATTCAAATGTCCTGAACAGATGACTATTGATCAAAGAGCAGGCATGTGGGAGGATAGAGGGCTCCTCTTGGGGAGGTGCTCCTCACACTGCAGCTGCCGGTGCAAGGCTCTAGCAGGGTCACACAGGGACTGCAGAGCCCTGAGAGCAGGCCTCCCGCAGTTTTATATCTGTGCTTCCTTGGAACTTCTTGGTCAGCCAGGGACCCTATCTGCTGATTCCCTACACTGCCATAACCCTGTGGCACGTGTAGCTAAGAAGAGAAGCCAGAAAGCCTGCACTGTCTCCAGATGTTATGTCATTCTCATCTCAGTCCTTTCCCGCACTGAAATGAATAGAGAATTGCATGAAAGACAGAGATCAAAACAGAGCAAATTAAGTAGCACTCTCGAGGTAAAGGGAGGAAAAGAAAGATGTAATAATATTCATCATAAATTTAGTAGCTAGCTATATTCACTACTTACTATGTGGGACACTGTGCTACATGCTTTATAGACATGAATTATAAGTCATAATTACAACTTTTAAGTAGCTATTAGTTTCTCTATTTTACACTGAGAGGTTAAGATTTGCCTAAGGTAAGTCAAAGCAAATAACGAAGCCAGGAAGCCAAACTCCAAAGCCTTAGCCACACAACCCTTAAGCACTCTACTGTGGACATGTTTCCGTAATCTGATGTACCAACTCAGTCCGCAAAACCTATCTTGATGTCAGTATGGCTATTATTCCCATTTTACACGTAAGAAAAATGGCATAGGGATGGAGAAAGAGAATGTAACGGAAAGGGCTTGTAGAGAAAGTGAGATTGTGTAGGCAGCAAAAAGAGGAGAAAGATGGAATCCTCACTCCAGTTAGGGAAAGGCAAGAAGCAAATGCTCCACCAGCTATCAAAATAAAGAGAATCATGACCTTGCCATTACTCAATTCCTCTAGCAGTTTCCAAACTGATTCTTTGTCTTTTGTATTCCCGTATCATACTCCTGACAATCATGGGAATGAGCAAATGAAGTAGCATTATCTTTTTTCTTGAAAAATAATCTGACTGGAACTAAGGAGGTCCAACAATTAGGGGTAACTTTTGCTGATATTTTCTGTGTTTCAGCTCCTGAAATAAATGGTATTCCCAGGGAATCATGGCTGGCAGAAGCCGAGGTTGATATGCTTGTTATTTTTAGGTGAATATTACTTCCTTTCTCTGGGATCAAGTGGATGCTGTTGGAGGGCTCGCATGGGAGGAGTGCAGACTACATTCAAAGGATGATGCAGAGATGTTGAGAAATAATTCAACACAGGACAGAGCAGCGCTGTTTTTCTTTTCTCCAGGCAGAAAGGTGGGAGAGAAGATATGTTTCTAGACTATAAACTTCTGAATGAGGTCAGGGATTGGGTCAGCTGTGCTCACTATTGCATCCTCCTTGTCTGAAATAATATTAAACATGCAATAGTTGCTCAGTGTGTGGTTTCTGAATGAACGAATACATGCACTTGCACTTGTTTACAATCCAATTCTATCAGTCAAAAAAGTCTGTTGATAACACTAACAATGGTGGTAGTAACAGCAACAATTAGAGACAAGTGCAACTCTGTAGAGAAATCTGAAGTAGGTGCAGGGCCCTCAGCAATGGTTGTAGTAACAGCAACAATTAGAGACCAGTGCAACTCTGTAGAGACATCTGAAGTAGGGGCAGGGCCCTCAGCCCACAGCAATGCATAACAATGCAAGATAAAGGCTCACAGACATGGCAGAATAGTGAGAACTGAACAGGGTGATGGAAGATATGGCTCAGGGTAATATACAGGTAATAAAGCATGCCAAGAAATAAACAAAGCACTTTGATTCTACAATGCCCCCAGTGACCCAAAGGTAGAGAATGGGAGTATGGACAAGAAGGGCTATTTGGTAGCAGCCCTGGCCATGGTGATGGGGCAAGCTGCTGTAGCTATAGTGTGGCAAGCAGCTGCATCAATCTAAGAGAAACTGCCAGTGAATGGAGAGACTCAACGCAGGAGGCTGATGACCTTCTGTTTCCTCCAGTGGAGACAATGCAGCTGAAAATTCTGGGCATGAATATTAGTAAGCCTTCACTTCTACCCACAAGTCGCTAAGGCCTGGGGAATGCTACCTCATGAGAGACTGTGAGAACATTATGTGAGCATGCTTTATGTGAACACTCAACTCTTTTAACCCAACGATGATACATATTCTTTCTTTCCTTGTTCAGATTAGAAAACTGATGCTGCATGAGGTTGGGTCTAGGCTTTGGAATTTAGAAATATCACAGTAGGAACTTAAATCCAGGTCTATCTTACTCCAAGGTGTACACTATAATCACTGTTCTTTGTGTCCTTCTTGAGAGACAGAGTGAGGACTTGGTCCCTGTTGCCTCTGATTCCAGTTTCTCCAGCCTTTTTCTACTTCATTCTCCAGTGACATCTCTCTTCTAGAAGCCAGTCCCTTAATGACTTTTGTTTTTGTCAGTGTGTGTATGAACTTCTGGCACACAAATAGATTGAATTCCCTATAGACAGATGTGACCAGTTCCTCAGGATGGAGTTCATCTTTGAACCCTGGCACCTCTGAAAATGTCTGGAACAGAGTGGATGCTCTGTTTGTCATTGATAATAAAGACAATGCAATAAGATTACAAAGCCAAAGAGGAAACACTCTTCTTAGAAGAGTTTTTACATCTCTCAGTCCTCCAAGGAGCTTATTATATACCCTAGTTTACCCATTTCCCTTATCCAGCTAGACCATCAGCACAAGCATGGACAGCTGTCCCCTGGTTGGGCTGTGAGTCATGTGATGAATTGAGGCATCCTTGTGAAAAGCCCGGCTGGAACTGAGTCAGGGAGGACTCTGGAGAAACACAGAGGACTCTCCCAAGCTCTCAGGGCCTGAGGCCCAGTGGCAGACTGCGCTGTTTTACAGCACACCCCACCCACCCAAACATACACACCATGGTGTGTGCCTTTCTTGTCTTCTTTTCCTTTAAACCCACTTTACATGCTCTTTTTAACCTGCATTGAACTCTTTAAAAATGGTAGCCCCACAGTGGGTGCTAGGCCCTCCTTAAGATTTTCTTAGTGGAGAAAAGGGAGAAAAGAGGGGTTGAGTTTATCACTGCCAAATTTGTCCTGAACTTTCCATTCCAGTGATCAGTGCCTTTTCCACAAGGCAGCAGTAACCTTCACTGATGTTCAGATCCCTACAGGCTGGTGCTGGTCAGGGGATCCCCTTCTGTGCTCCCAGTGTGTGCTGAATTGTGATATGGAACTCAAATGAACATATCGGAGAATAAATACAGAGCACTGTTGTTTCGCCATGGAGTTTGGTTCAGCTCACCAGGTATCATGCAGCTCTTCCTACGTTCCTGGCTATGCTGGATTCAGGAGACACTGAGATTGTCTAACACAGGGGTCCCCAATCCCCAGGCCATGGACTGCTGCTGGTCCATGTCTTGTTAGGAACCAGGCCACACAGCAGGAGGTGAGAGGTGGGTAAGCGAGCATTACCACCTGAGCTCCAGCTCCTGTCAGATCAGCAACAGCATTAGATTCTCAAAGGAGCACGAACCCTATTGTGAACTACACATGTGAGGGATCTAGGCTGTGTTTTCCTTATGAGAATCTAATATCTGGTGATTTGGGGTGGAACAGTTTCATCCTGAAACCATGTTCCCCCTATTCCCCCACCACCAATCTGTGGAAAAAAATGTCTTCCATGAAACTGGTTCCTCGTGCCAAAAAGGTTGGGCATCACTGGTCTGAAAGACAAATTGGAGGCTTAATAATAGACCAACTTAATAGAGGAATAAGACAAATGAACATAAAATTACTATCTAGAGTGAGTGACCTCACAGATGCATGGAAGTTTTTTTTATTGGGAATGATTACTTAGCTCTAGGATGACTTCAAAGACATCCTAATGCTGTCTAGCACTTTGAAAACCAGTTTCCTAGATACCTAGGATTATCGCAGACATTCCAAGGAGAGGAAATAATACATTCCGTAGTAGGGAAGTGTCCTGAAAATGCAGGTTACAGAGGAGAACTGCAAAAGGATGCTGGCGTGGACCAAAACTCTACAGAAAGGCTTCCTTCCTCAGCACTTAGACATGGCCAGACCTGGGACAGGCCAAGTGTCAGGCCCGGTGCTCAGGAGACAATGAGGCTTGCTGCAGCATTTCTAATGGCAGCTCTATATTTCTAGAGAGTTGTTTTGTTTTTTTTTAATGTCACAATTTTGTTTCTGTGTATTAAATATTGAACTTTCTTTTACTCTAGTTAGAAAAAATTGGAGTAGAAATCCCAAAATTACAGTCATGCACCATATAATGACATTTCAGTGAAGAAGGAACTGGCATATATAATGGTGGTCCCATAAGATTACAATGGAGCTGAAAAACTTCTATTACCGAGTGATGCACTGATGATCCTGACCCTGAGTAGGCCTAGGCTAATGTGTGTGTTTGTGTCTTATTTTCTAACAAAAAGTTTTAAAAAGTAAAAGACACCTGTAATCCCAGCACTTTGGGATGCCAAGAAGGGAGGATCGCTTGAGCTTAGGAGCTTGAGAGCAGCCTAGGCAACATAGGGAGACCCTTTCTCTACCAAATAATAATAATAATAAGTTAAAAAATAAAAAAAAAATTATCCAGTTGTGGTAGCACATACTTGTAGTAGTCCTATCTACTCAGGAACCACAGGAGGATCACCTAAGCCAAGGAGTTTGAGGTGGGAGTGAGCTGTGATCACACCACTGCACTCTATCCCAGGCAGCAGAGTGAAGCCCGGTCTCTACCAAAAAAAAAAAAAAAAAAAAAAAAAAAATTAAAGAAAAACATTTTAAATAGTAAAAAACTTAAGAATAAAGATATAAAAACAGATATTTTTGTGCAGCTGTATAATGTGTTTGTGTTTTAAACTGTTATTACAAGAGGCAAAAAGTTAAACAATTTAAAAGTTTAAAAAGTAAAATGTGACAGTAAGCTAAGGTTCATTTATTATTGAATAGATCAAATTTAAAAAATAAATTTAGTGTAATCTAAGTGCCCAGTGTTTATGAAGTCCACAATAGTGTACAGTAAACAGGCCTTCACATTCATTCATCACTCACTCACTGACTCACCTACAGCAACTTCCAGGCCTGCAAGCTCCATGTAAGTGCCCTGCACAGTGGTACGACTTTTCACCTTTTGTCCTGTATGTTTACTGTGCCTTTCCTATGTTTACACTTGTTCAGATACAGTAATACTTACCACTGTGTCACAATTGCCTACAGTATTCAGTATAGTAACAAGATCGTATCCTAAGAACAACAGGCCATACAACGTAGACTAGGTGTGCAGTAGGCTAAGCCATGCATGTTTGCCTAAGTACACTCTGTGACATTTGCATAACAAAATCACTTAATGATGCATTTCTAAGAACATATTCCATCATTAAATAATGTATGACTATATATTATCTGAAAGTAAATGGTTGCTTATTACAGAGCAAACAAACAAAATCACGGCACCCTTGCTTTAGAGCTGTTTTCTTACTTGAGGGAGTCACATGTGAGGTAAAGAGCGTCTGGAGTTTAGTTTTTGAGGGTTCAAATTCCAGTCCCTCCACTCATTAGCTGAATGACCTTGGGCAAATTACTAAATTACTTAAAGTGTCTGTGTTCTCAATTTCCTCATTATAAATGGAGATAATATTATCTACCTCACAGGGATATTGTGAAAACTCAATGAGGGTATGTTGCAAATGTTTTCCTCAGGTTAATATTTGCCTCTCAATTTTGTTTAATATGCTTTCTGATGTACAGATTTCCTTTAGCAGTTAACTTCCCAAATATACAATTTGCCTCTATAGTTGATTTCATTGTTTATTTTTTGTTTGCTTAGAATAGCTTTTTCCCTCCCTGAAATCGAAGAGATATCACCTGTGTTTTCTGCTTCTTTTGTAGTGTTACTTTAAACATTTAGATGTTTGGTTCATCTGAAATTGTGTGCATTGTTGAGTGTTTTGAGATGAAACGAAGAACTAACTTTTTTTATCTGAATGGTTGTGCAGTATATATGAAGTAACTGATCTTCTCCTAATTCATTGTAAATACCATCTTAATAATACATTATATTTTACACTTGGGGCTTTGTATTTTGTCTCCTTGATCTACTTTGTAAGTTATTTTGGCATTGTTTTTTATTTTCTTTTAACTGTTTGAACATGAGTGTAGCATATATTCTCCATTCTTTGTTTCTAAGATACTCTTTTATATCCTGTTCTACTCTTTCTCATAACCAGTTTTAGAAAGACAAGTACTCATAGTTCAAACTTCTTAGAAAAACAAACCCACTACAAATAGATAAAATTGGTAACAAGATGAAGTACATAGCAAACAACTTTATGCCTAATCTATGAAATGGGACTTCCTTGACCTTCCCCCATTAAGAGTTGCTGTCATTGAAGAGAAGGTTCTGGGAGAGCCATGATCTCATAGGGTATGGAGCTGTTGTGGCTCCGCTAGTACTGTGAGGAATGCTCAAGTCTAATATATAGGTGACTAGCGAACAAAATACCCACTTTCATCTAGCAATGGACCTGGGCACAGATGTGAAAGATAACAATAATTGCTGTGATTTACTGAGCAATTACCATAGGCCAGGCACAATGCCATGCCGAGAAAGGGAAGAAAATACGATTATGAGAGCTTTGGATTCAGACAGTCCTGAGTTCCAGCTCCAATTTTATTACTACCTCGCTGTGGAACTTTATATATCCATGGCATTTCTGTGACATGTAAAAATGACACATGAAAAGCATGTGGCTAAATCCCCACAGTGGACTTCCCCTGCAGCTAACCCTTTAGAAGCATCATCAAATTCAACTCTGATAAAAACAACGTGCTTTTAACCTTCTCTCTTTTGAATAAATGAGAAACAGAAGACAAGACAGTTAAATAACTCACCAAGATCTATGCAATTGGTTAATGTACAGACAAGTTCCAACTAGGTGTTTTGAGCTCAAAACATCAGGCTTTTAACCTGTGCATGATCTTCCCTATATTTATTCTCACAGTATAGACACCAGGTGCCATTTATACCTTGCACATTGGTTTCTCTCTACATAAAGCTATTGTGGAGACAATTTTGTGTGATGTTTAGTTTAGGTGTTGTCTTTGGTTGATAATTTTTACTATTGAATTAATGCAATGGTTACAGACGACAAACCCTGGAAATGGTCAAAATCAGTTTGCAGATAGGGTGATCAATCATCCTGGTTTTCCCAGACTCTTCCTTCTTATCTATAAGCTTCGACTTTGTCAGCTCTGTTGGCACACCCCAGGAAGACACGAAAGAAGCTCTAAAGAAAAAGTACAATTATGAAGATAAAGACAATTTACTCATAATACGGCCTAGCTCCTGAGTGCTCTTCTAATTCTCTAGGTTAAGGTCAGATAAATAAATGAATTTTACTCTTACATCATTTATAAAAATAATGAATCTGTATAGCATTTTTCAGCTCACATTTTTTTGTGTATATAATCCCATATAATAATAATAATAATCTGTAAAGTAGTTAAGTTTTCTTCATTTAAAATATAAGAAAACAGGCTCAGAAAGTCTTCTAAGATCACACAGAGTGGTACAGTTGGCAACCTGTCTACTAAGGATTCACACTCCTCTTTTAGAGTACAGAACTGTTTCTGAGGCAGCCCCTAAGCCACGGACTATATTACATAGAACCTGTTGCATCTAAGTGGGATCATGTGACTGACTGTTGGCCACAGAAATGTAGACAGAAGGCATGGGAATCCCCTTTCAAACTGTCTCTATAAAATCCTCTACATTTTCTCCTTCACATGTGCTCAATGGATGTCGGGCAAATACTCAGGGAGACTTGACAGTTATATGACAAATGTGATAAAGCCAAAAGAGGGAAGAAATCAGGTTATTTAATCCACACACGACTATACCTAATATATGTGCTTATTATAAGGGGTTTAGAACTCCAACTGTGGCAGAAAAAAAAGGAAACTCCACAAGATGACAGCTGATCACAAGCACATTTTGATCAAGTTTTACAAAAATGTGATAGTTCAGTCTCTCAGTGAATGAGTAAAATGGTGGTTTGTATTTCTCTATCTGAGGTGAAGAAAGACCATTCTCACATGGATATTATACCATAGCAAAAACAAAAAGGAATTTCAACTTGTAACGCAAACTACAGGCTACGGATAACAGAAACCACAAGGAATAAATTTAACGGGAGAAAATGAAGTAAATTGTTTTCTACACATTACACGTCAAATCTTACAGATTTTCACCAGAAAGCTTATGGAGTTCTGAAAATGAGGATATGGTATTCACTGCACAGACCCAGCTGATTCAGCAGATGTAGTGAATACATAATCTGTCATGTTCTGGATGGACAGTCTGACTTCATAGTCGTAAACAGAATTGTGTCTAACAGCCCTAGGCTAACACCACAAACAATGAAACACATCATTATGAGTTTATAGAACAAGGCTAAGAATACTAATAATTACTTCCATCATGGCTGTGCCATAAATAGGGTTATCAGACATCAGCTAGGATAACAACTCAGCTTTCGAAAAATATCATAGATCTGGGGACACTCACAGTCTGGCAGACAAAATACTAGAAGAGGCCATGCAGGATTCCAAATAGAAGAGATATGAATCCTACTTAACCACTGTGACTTTCCATAGAGATAACAATTTTTGTTTTGAATTGTCAAACCTATAGAACCCTTTCAACTATATTTCTCTTTTTTTTAATCCTGGATGAAAATTTTCAAAGACAATCATGCAAGTAGGTCTATATTATCATCACTCTGTGAAGCAATGTATAATTCACGTGGTCTTTTTGCCTCTTGGGGCAGACTTTCAAAATGTTTGATGCATATATTGCTGAAACCCAGTACAGCGCAGAAACCCAAATGAGACATCATATATGCAGTATCTTGAAATAAAATAGACAAGCAGAGGCACACAGAGGAAAGCTGATATACATTCCCTGTTAAGATTTTTCAGTCGCAGTTATTGATTTTATTTACATTTGCTGTTATTCCTCTGAGAAGTTAAATAAACTATTTCTTGAGAATGGAAGGTTGGCTGCTTTGTTTTGTGAAAGAGGAAACAAACACCCCAGCTCCCCACGCTATCACTCCTGGGTTTTGCTAAATTGTTTGCATTTATCAGATAAATTTTCTAATGTTAATATTTACCTACATGAATTCTCCCTATTCATCATGTTCACAGGTGATTCTTCAATTCTTTAAATATTTGACAGCCAAATCAATTGTACCGAAGGCCTTCTAGGATCAAATCTGTACTAATTCAACTGAGACAAGTCATATAACATAATCCTTACGAGCGTGGACTCTGAAGGAAGACTGCTTGGGTTCAAATTCAAGCTCCAACAACATATGCTATTTGAGTCATCCAGACGAGTTATTTAAGTTCTCTGTATTTCAGTTTCTAATTATGAAATGGGAATAATAATTTCATCTTCCTCTAGAGTTGTCTTGAGGTGTGTGTAAGTTGAATTGTTTACAGCACCTAGACCACTGTCTGGCACACACAGGTATTACAGAGGTACAGAACCGCTTATTATTATATTGCTATTCTTTTTTGTTCCAGGAAGAAGCAGCTCTTCGGTAGACATACAGTTAACATAGATGATAAGGCTTTTAATTTGGAAAAAATACCTGTGGTATCAATTTAATGATTAAATGATGTTGAGTTAAACACTAGGGAAAACATATAAACAGAGAGAATGACTGTGGAAAACAAAGCCTTCAGTTGTGGCAGGGCACCTGTTGAGTATTTTATTAGGCTGTCCATTACATGGCAATTTTTGTTGGATTCAACAAGATTTACCAAAATAAAAATGTCAGTGTTGAACTTGATAAACGATTTTGTGTTGACCAAGTTAAATCCACACTACTTATGCAGTCAATAAATGTATTTAAAGTGCCTTGTTTAAAAATCCACCTAAGCAGAGGATGAGAACAGTTTGACTACAGAGTGGCTTTGGGTTTGACGAGTCACATTTCTGAGAAGCCTTGGCAACAAGAGATTTGAGGGATGCTTTCAAATCTGCTCCAGAAGAGGGTGTAGGCAGATTTCTTCAGAACACAACATCAAAAAGAGAAGTCAAAAGTTGTAGATTTTGATTTATTATATAAAACATGAGTTTTCCCACCAAGGAGAAGCTGAGTAACCAGCTGCTAAGGTCAGTCTGTAGGGTTTTTAACTACTTGACTTGCTGGAAGATTAGCCAGAAAGAGACCAAAAGTTTGTTACGTCCTCAAGTGCTCTGATGGTATGGGTTCTATTGCAGGTCTTGTCTGTGCTCACCAGGCCTATAGGCACCCACAATAACTCAGGGAAGCCATCTGGAAGATACAAACCAGCATTCCCCAAAGAGAGGCCCATGGGTGTAATTAAATCCTAAATTAAACAAAACAAGTAGGTTTCTTTACTGTAGGATTTATGAGAACTTGTAGTGTGCTAATCCATTTTATAAAAATTTACCAGAGAGGGAAATGCTGAACTTGATATATAAAACTAAAAGCATATCTCAAACTTATTTTTCTACAGACCACTCCACTCTCTCAAACTTATTTTTCTACAGACCACTCCACTCTGTCATGCATCCTCTTGCAGAACTACTGCTTTAAAAAAATCCACAGAAACCACTTTTATAGAGCTTCTTTCCAAACCCATGGCTAGTGTCTCTTTATGGAGAAGAGCATATCATGCCACCCACAGTCTTCTGCTATCTCTCTCCCATCAGACTGTGAGTTCTTATAGCTCTGAATGAGTTATTGTTTTGATCTTCACCCTTTACACTGTCCTTGATACAGACAGGTTGCTCAAAAAAGTATACAAATAAATGAACAATTGTAGTAAGTGGAGCTGTTTCTACCTTGAAAGATGTTGAGTAGGGAATGAGAGCCTGGGACCAGACATATGCTTGATGTGGCCCCATGTGAGGAGGTCCTGATGATCTGAAGATGTGATTCCCTGGGAATGTGTCTCTTGGAGGCACTTAAGTTCATCTTAGTAGAGACAAATGCAAGAATGCATGAATGCATACACAGATTGACTCATCATAGACTTCAAGGTATTCATTCTTTGTTATTGATTGTGATTATGAATTCTTTCCTTTTCTTCCTCAGTACCTACAGCAATGTGGAAAGTCAGACCAGCCGCAAGCTACGGCAAATGCAAAGATGATTTCATCTTGGAAAATGAGTTCTATCTTTCATTCAGGCCAGGCCTCGTGCCAGTGCATGGGTGCAAGGATAACAAAAAACCTGGCGTTTCTTCTGAAGATCTCACAGGCTCTTCCAGATATCTGTCAGCTGACTTCCTGTCTTGCAAAATGTCCACTACACGTTCTTCCTTTGTTGGACCCCTGTTCAACTTGCATCTCCTCTGAGAAAACTTCCTCTGCTACCAGGGAAGCTGACTGCTGCCTCACCTTGGCTCACTGCATCATCTGGAAGCCTTGTTCCAAATGGCCCCACGTGGTTCAGACAGCTCCATCTCTTTCAGACCTGCCCTAGGCTCGCAGAAAGAGTCTTTGCTTAAGGAACAGAATAAAGGGCTTGATGGCTGCTGCATTCATTCCAGTGCTTCTCCTTTTCTTGCTATTTCCCCTATTCATTCAGTGTAAAAGATAATTACGCACTGAATGAGAGGAGTTATGTTACTCTTGAGAAATTGCAGAGCTAAGGCTTGACAGTTAACTTTCAGAGCAGGCACTGGAGTTTAATAGAGTTTTCAGTTACTTTGAGGGTACAAATTGGATATTCAATGTTATACAAATAAATAAATATATATACACATAATTGCTGAATTACAGACAATTAAATATGCATGAATATATAAACATGAATATATACATGTATACAAATTCACCAAATCAGTAATTAAGTGCAATACAAGTTGAACCAAAACTTCTTATAAAAACATTATCAATAACAAGATCCAGAAAGAAATCTCCTTCATGATATGGAGGTGAGAGCATTCTAATATAGGTGAGCTGGGAAAAGAAGCAGCCATTCGTGGGAGAGAATTGCGATTTGGATGTTTTGAACACAAATTTGATATCCCTATGTTTATGTTCCTTAAAAATTAAATCTGTTACAGCCACAAAAGTATATTAATCAGATATGAGCCCTTCAAAAGCAGAGACCATGCCTAACTATCCACCACATGCTCGGTTTCTGGTTCACAGGAAATACTCTGTAAATGTATGCAGAAAACGTCCTATGTAAAATTGTTTAAAATACATATTTTAAAATCCATATCTTATAAACCAGTGAAAACATGATTTCTTTTCCCTAGTGCTTCCTTCCCTTGTTAAATCTCAATTTTTCTAGATGCTGTACCACGGGTGGGGGCTGCCACAGGCAAAATACAAATTCAACATCCCTCTCCAGAAAAGTCACAAGTGGAGCACATTATACATTTCCCTAGTAAAATTTAACACCTGTTTCTAATAGTAGATTATGATTCTAATGGCTGAAGATATCCTCCAGGCACTGACTGGAAATAATCTGCAGCACTATATTTCTTCGGGATGCACATTTCTTGGGGAAACTAGATAATCTTTGAATGCTTCCTCTATTTGGAACTAAAATCAATATTCTCAACATCATCCCTCATTTACCCCTCCAATAAGTCCTATTTTGTCATCACTCAACATTTAAAAGGCATAATAGAACTGTATCTAGCGAAAGGAGAGCTCTATAGGATAAGCCTTGTACCAGGTGAAGGTGTATAGGAATGAGTGTGAACATCAAGAGCAGCTATTTATATTCTACACGGCAGAAGGCCTTGGAGATTTTGTATATTCATGGAATAATTCTCCATCCACTAGAACACCACATGCAGAGGAGCCTTAAGCTCTTCTGACCCACAGTTTCTAAACACCTCCGAGGTTCAGTAACACTTTTGCAATTTTCAACCCAAAAACTGCTAAAGAGAGGAATACAACTCTGCTACTTGTTACATAGAATACAACAATGAGGCAAATTCCCTAATATGAAATGGCTGAAAGCCATAGGTACGTGTGTGTACATCAGGGGGTGGAAGGAGTAGGTGGGAAGAATAAATACATATAAAATCATGAAGCATACTGACTTAGAAAAGCAACATTTAAAATGTGAGTGGAATTTTGGAGAATATATATGCACTGATTAATTCATTGACTTATTCATTCAGTGATTTTTTTTTTCTTACTTATTAAATTTTTAGGGATGGGGTCTCACTATGTTGTCCAGGCTGGTCTGAAACTTCTGGACTCAAGAGATCCTCCTGCCTCAGCTCCCAAAGTGCTGGAACTACAGGCATGGGCCACTGTGCCTGGCCTCCCTCACTGCTGGTTGCCTGCACTCCATGGCCTACAAACTTAAATTCAAATAGAAGAACATTCTCAGAAAGAAAGAAGTTCATTTTGGTACTCTGTATTTACCATAATTTGGGAGAAGCATCCATTTCTGCCCACTGTCTCCATTCCTAGAGGGTAGCATTCGAGACCTTGTTGTTTTCTCACACAGTTTGCAGTGGCAACAACAGCCCCAGTAAACAAGTTTTGTTTGAGATTCCTGTCTTTCTTCTCCTCCTATTAGAAAACTCTTAATTACTGCCTCCTCTTGACCCATTTTTCTGGCATTCTGGGGCTACCCTCAGGGGAGGTTCTGTCTAATGCCATATCATCAACCGTTTCTAGGAGCAGGTATGTAGATTCCTGAGGAATAAGAAATCTGCCTTCTTAGAGAAATACGACTTCCAATTCAGAGCCAAAATTTCACAAGGTTTTCAGGCATAGGGGCAGGGGACATTGGGGGAAGCAGTTTTGAATTTTTTATTCCTTCAACTTTTAAGTTCCAGGGTACGTGTGCAGGATGTGCAGGTTTGTATCATGGGTAAATGTGTACCATGGTGGTTTGCTGCACAGATCAGCCCATCATCGAAGAATTAAGCCAAGCATTTTTCTTGGTTCTCTACCTGCCCTGTACTCCCTCCCCATGATGGGACCCAGTCTGTGTTGTTTCCCCAATGTGTCCATGTGTTCTCATCGTTCAACTCCCACTTAAAAGTGAGAACATGTGGTGTTTGTTTTTCTGTTTCTGCATTAGTTTGCTGAGGATAATGGCTTCCAGCTCTATCCCTCTCCTTGCAAAGGACATGATCTCGTTCCTTTTTATGGCTGTGTACTATTCCATGGTGTATATGTACCACATTTTCTTTATCCAGTCTATCATTGATGAGCATTTGGGTTAATCCCATGTCTTTGCTATTGTGAATAGTGCTGCAATGAACATATATGTGCATGTATCTTTATAATAGAATGATTTATATTCCTTTATATAATCATTAAACACCTACCTTGTGCCAATACTGTGTGAGTTTAAAATCCACAGTTTCTTCCATTGTGGAACAGAGTGCATGGTCCTGTGAGAAAGATGCCAAAGCAGGTAAGAACATTCACAGCACCGGGAAGTAAGTGACTTTATCAGCCTGAAATGTGAAGAGAGTTTCCTCAGATGTTCTGACACTAAGCTGGGTCATGAACAAGTAAGTAGGAGGTAGTGGGGGAAAAAGGCAGCCTCTGATAGTGATCACTTGGTATCACAAGTGAGGGTGTGGTCTTAGGAATGCTGATAATTTGAGCAAGGATATTAATCCCCATTTAAGTATCTGAGTGTTGACAGCCAAAGAAGCACATTAGAGTTAGGTAGGTTGAGGCCAGATAGTAAAGTAGCCTGAATGTAAAGCTAAGAATAAACTGGTTCTGTACTCAGTAGACGCCTTTACCCAGTCTAATGAAATGAGACGTTTAATAAATTCAGGCTGGTGGCCTTCTGGAGGATGAAATAGAAAGACTCAAATCAGTGAATTACTGGACTACAACAGAGAGGAGAAAAGAACCTGGCTCCCAGGCACATGTTTAGGTATAGAATCAGAAAGTCTTGGTGTTTGAGTGGTATGACAGGTGGAAAGGAGAGGAAAATCCAAAATATTTCCCAAGTTTTTAGCGGGAGAAAGTACTTGGATAACTACACCAACCAGCAAGCCAGAGGAAACAGTAGGAGAAAGGCATTTAATGAGAAAATTTCATTTTAGACACAGAGAGCCTCTAAGAAGCCATGCTTATGACATCCTTCTCCACATGAACCTAGGATAGAAGTGACATGCTAACATCCTTCTCTCAAGGAAAACTCAAAGCTATGTCCTATTTGTCCAGCACAGAAAAAAAATAGATCAGTAAAATAGATAATTGCTGAGGCCTTTAGGTGAGGAATGACATCCACAATACTCTAATTTCCTACTGTGTGCCTCCAATGTTTACGTCCTTGTGGGTAGTTGGGCTGACCACCCTGGTGTGTATCTAGAAGGGATACATACAGTTTGGGAGTCATCTGCCAAGGCAGCTCAAATAATGGGATTTAACTATGTCATTCTGGGAGAGGTTATAGGGTACAAAAAAAAAAAAAAACGGTCTGGGGACAGCCTCTATGAAGAATTTGCTTAAGAAAAGAAGAAACTTAGACCCTCCAAATGCTTTGTGTGTTGGAGTTAGACAGAAGATACTAATTAGCATCTCAACTGTCTCTGTAGCATGGCTTTTGAAACTAGATTAAACCTTATTATCCTTAAATATTTGATCAGCCTGTTATAGCATTTATTGTTTCACATGTTACACGCATTCAGATCGCTGCTTATGCAAATCCATCTTTGTTGGTTCTGTATTAAGTAATTTTACAAAGAATCTGATAATAACATCAGTCAAGGATTTGACCTGTAGCAGTCTTTATTGTAAACATTTGGAAGGGAAAATGCACCAAGATACCTGAAAATAGATGCAATCTTCCAATTGTTTTTTTATATACTTCTCATAATATAGTTTCAATGAAAACTTTCCTGTTCCTATGTCCTGAATGTGCCTTGGAGCTTTCACACCTGTCTTTTCCTCTGCTTTGGAAACTTCTAGTAGCTCTACATGTCTAAGGTCTTTTCATTGGTCCTGCCTAGCCCACTCTAACCAAGAAGGCCCTCCCCTCATTTTGCCCCCTCCACCTTAGTATTTTCTACCAGTGCATCTTCATTGCAGCACTAGTCACAAGTTAAATTATGTATTATGTATTTATTTATCAATTGTTTGTCTTATTTCCATTCTGTGTATAGAATGCAGCTCATGAATCATCCAAACTCCTTCTTTTCTTTAGTCACATCAGAATAATTTTGGGGGCTTGGCGTGGTTGCTCACGCCTGTCATCCCAGAACTTTGGGAGGCCAAGGTGGGTGGATTACCTGAGGTCAGGAGTTCAAGACCAGCCTGGCCAACATGGTGAAACCCCGTCTCTACTAAAATTAAAAAAATTAGATGGACGTGGTGGCACGCGCCTGTAATTGCCGTTACTCAGGAGGCTGGGTTCAAGAATCACTTGAACCCAGAAGGTGGAGGTTGCAATGAGCTGATATTGTGTCACTGCACTCCAGCCTGGGTGATAGAGCAAGACTCCATCTCAAAAACAAAAACGAACACACAAGAAACACATTTTTTTAAGAGAATGAACATGTTAATTTATTGCTGGAGGAGGACTGCCAAATGTTGATAGTCTATCATTTCTTCTTTCATTTATTAGTTGGCATACTTTGATATAGAAAAGTGCAGATTATTGCTTTCCTTTTATTTCCCAGTATTTATGATAATGGATGTGTTCCCTATTATCCCCGTAGGTGACCAATTCACCTCTTACATTTCTTCACAATGAAAGCACTATGGAGGAACTCTGTGTTTATCACATCATAGTGAGTCTCCAGGGTTTGAAGACAATTGGCCTAGATCAAGAGCACTGAGCTAGAGCACAGATATTGCTTCTTCTTTAAAACTTTCCTTAGTTCTTTCAGTCAGAATCACATAATCCTTCCTAGATGCTCCCTTGGCATTTTGCATATACTTTGATTGACACATGTTGTTGGAATAATATATAACAGTGATTAGGAGGATGATCTGTACAGAAGAGGAAACTGGATTTAATCCTAGTTTTGTCACTTATAAACTGTGGGTACTTGTCAAGTTACTAGAGTCCTTGAAGTCTTGGTTATCCCATATGAAAAAATGGTTGTAAAATGATTGATGAGATATTTGGTCAAAATCACTTATCGAAGTGGCTGAAACTGTATGTTCTTAAAAAAGTTAATCTGTATTATTGTAATTGTCCACATGTCTAGCACTCAAATGGACTATGAAGTGCTTAAAACAAAGAAACACAATTATTTATCTATTTTTTTTTTTTTTTTACCATCTAGAACAATATAGGTGTCCAATAAATATTTATTACATGAGTGACAACCCAAATTACCCAAGCTGGTGATTTTGTCCTAGGCTACTCATCAATTGTAATAGTGATGTGTCAAGTGGGATATCACAATGGAGAAAAACCCAAGAGCATCTCCTGGATTCTAACATCACAGAAGTTGTCCCAGGGCTTTTTTCTCTCCCTCTCCCCTTCTTTCTTACTCCTCTGAAGTCTACAAATATGCTGTGGAAGACTCAGATTGTGATCTATAACCCTTTCTTCTCTGAGAATCAGGTTCAAATCTAAATGTCAAGGGAGGTATGTAAAAGTCAAAGACATCCCAGAAGTATCTATTGAAAGTTCCAGCTGGGCGTGGTGGCTCAAGCCTGTAATCCCAGCACTTTGGGAGGCCGAGATGGGTGGATCATGAGGTCAGGAGATCCAGACCATCCTTGCTAACACGGTGAAACCCCGTCTCTACTAAAAAATACAAAAAAACTAGCTGGGCGAGGTGGCGGGCACCTGTAGTCCCAGCTACCTGGGAGGCTGAGGCAGGAGAATGGCGTAAACCCGGGAGGCGGAGCTTGCAGTGAGCTGAGATCCGGCCACTGCACCCCAGCCTGGGTGACAGAGCGAGACTCTGTCTCAAAAAAAAAACAATAAATAAATAAAGTTCCACTGGTGATTTATTATTCTAGTGGCTGTCTTCCTCTAAGGAAAGACACATACTGAGCCCAATTATTTCAACTTCAGGTTCAGCGTAGAACACCAAAAACCAGCTGACAGAACAGGCCTGTCAGAAGTCACTTCCAAGTGACTTCTATGCACTTGCCTCCTAGATGTATCTTACTTCACTAAAAAAAAAAAAAATCCACACAGAAATAAGATCTTTGGTGCTCAATAGTCCTTGCCTGAAGGCTTTACTTTTTGTTTCTGATATGATTTCTGGCTGATGAATTTGATAATGTATACACTCTGCCTATTTTTCTTTCCATAGGTAACACTGAGCCTTAAAAGTAAAGCAGAAACAGAAGGGCATGGAGACCGTGCTGTACCATCTCCCAGTTCCTCTCTGAACTCCAGCCACCCTGCTGTTTCCTTATTTGCTCAAATGTACCATAAGCCTTCTTGAAGCTAGTACTTTGCCCGTGTTACGCTTCCATGTGACCTCCTTCTCACTAAACCCATCCTTTGCCTTATTAACTCTTACTGACATTGGAGATCCCAGTTAATTGCCATTTCTCTGTGAATGTATCCTTAACCAGGCCAAAGTACTTTCTATCAGTCCTTCAAATTCCATCTTACAATTTATCATTATGTTTACTGGCATGACTGATTTAATATCTACCTCCCTCTTTCATTCACAAGCTCCATTATGCTGGAATGGAATGGAGGAATCTTGTTTTACGTGTAACACTGAGTAGTGTCTCTAGCATAGAGTCAGAATCAATGACTATTAATTGAATGAATGCTTAATGAAACATATCAAGTAATCAGAAGGAAAGGTAATTCACATGCATCAATCATTAATTAATGCTAGGCAAAGGACCAGGTCAGTGAATATAAACACACATTATATCCTACCATTCTCACTCTAACAAGGAGGCATCATCACCATCTTGTAAAAATGCAGAAACTAGAACTTGAGGAAGTGAGTCATTTGCCTACAATACAACAGCAATCCCACAATAATAGGTATTAGAACTAAATTATCAAGCTCTGGAAAGAAAATAACATTGCAAGGTGTAAGAATCTCTACTCGGATGCCAGGCATTCTTGACTAAAACTTGCAAATATCCTCAACGTTTAGTAAGCCAGCCTCCTGGTGATCTGACTGGTGATTGGTCACCACAGCAGGCTGTGTGTGATTCTGATGATGTGGTGAAGACTTCCTTTTCCTCAGAATTTTCGAAGAGATTTAATTATTTTCCTTATTTTCATCTGTTATTAATACACCACCCTTGGTTTTCCCCATCTAGGAACAAATTTTGTCCCTCTTCTTAAAGATTTGCTAGGATCGTCTTCAATGCCCATGTTACTACAGCACTCTGTCTCATCACTGTGCAGGCCGGTTCATTTTCCCTGCAAAACCAGGAGAGTCATTGAATTGGCCTCTTATACAAAGTACTGATATTTATAAAACTTTTTATGCATGTGAAAATGAAGTTTCCGAATGAAAGTGACTATCAAGTTCATGGAAATAGTGAATAGCAGACCCTGGATTTGAAACTACATGTACTAACATGAAACCCAATGTTGTTTCTACTGTAGTACAGTTGACTCACAAATCATCCTCCCTCCATCACAGATGCCAAGGACAGGAATCTGCTACCAAAACCATTTTCTCTGAAATCATTTCTATGTGTGTTAATGGTTTACTGCTTCCATTTGAATACCAATATACAAATGGATATTTTTGTTTGTTTTTAAAGTTAAAATATATTTCTCTCCTTGGTGCCAGACAAGTATTCTTGTGTGGACCTCATTTCTTGCTTTCCAGCAAAATAATCAGTGTCCAGATTAAACTATTACTTCTAAGAGTCTACAAATTGCTCCAGTATTTAAACCTAGCTAAGAAAGAAGGATTAACTGCTAATCTGCAATGCCAAAGGAAATTTCACAAATTTATAAATCCAAGGGGATTTGTTATGCAATTATATGACCTGTAGCCACATTCCTTTCTGGGAAGAAATCCAAAATATGTGCACATTTTCTAAATTTAAGCTGAGTCAGCAAACAATTTCTATAGTCAGCAAGGACCACAGTAAACAATAAAACTGCCATTTGGATTGTTCTTAAGATTCAAAATACATTTGCAACCAAAGCTTAATAATTAGTGTGAGGCAATATGAAAAAGCAGAGTACTTAGTGTAAGCTAATATAATGTAATGTCTTAAGTGTTTAGCAGATGATTTTTATGAATCCAGATAAAAGAAATGCAATCATTTACCATGGGACCTATCTTCTTGCAGCCTCCTGGATTACAGGTAAATTGATTGCATAGTTCAAAGCTGACTCAAGCATTCAGGAAAAAGTTACCAGCTCCACAA
Organism: Rhinopithecus roxellana; assembly: GCF_007565055.1. Classification (NCBI taxonomy): domain Eukaryota; kingdom Metazoa; phylum Chordata; class Mammalia; order Primates; family Cercopithecidae; genus Rhinopithecus; species Rhinopithecus roxellana. The sequence continues at coordinate 9,659,443 of NC_044559.1, forward strand.
GAGTTCCACAAAGTCATGCTTAAGCAATGTTACAGATAAGATATTAGCCACATCTAATAGCTTCTGAATCTCAATTGTGTTAACAATCAAGTTTCACTGCAAAGCCTCTGAGACACAGGAAACATCAAAATCAACCATAATAACAGGGTGGAGAATTAAAGAAGTAAGAAATTATCATTAATGAAGCAAAAAGCCCAAAAGTATAGCATAAATACAAATAAAACTAAAAGAAGGCTGTTTGAAAACAAAACAAAAAAAATCAAACAGGCAAACTAGTAGAAAGGATGATTTTTTTTAAAAAATGAGAGAAGTTGAAATGAACATTATATATAATAAATGAAATGTAAGTATGTACACAGAGGAGATATTTGCAAAAATTTCAAAAAATATGGGCACATTTGGTAATGAAAACAATAAAAATCTAGAGAAAGAGAATTATTTTCAACAGAAAATCATGTTCTCAAATTAAATACCAAAAGACAGAGAATCTGAAGAGTCCAATGATCATAGAAAACATGGGAAACATAATCTGCCATTAGAAAATGTCCTAATGCGCACATGGCTTTCCAGATATGTTCTACTTACCTTAATATAAGAGATTATGCCTATTTTACATCAATAATATTAAACAGTGGAATAATGTACAATGTTCTAAAATTTACTTTATGAAACCTAAAACAAAACAAAGCAACAACAAAATGTATTATTAGCTAAAGTAACAACAATAAAACCTATTAATAGCTAAAGCTAATAAACATAATACAATAAAAACATGATATACATACTAGTTGTATACATGGATATGAAATTCAAAGGGAAATACTAGCAAAGTGAATCCAGTAGTGTATTACAAGAATAAAACACCATGACCAAATTAATTTTATTCCAAGAACACAAGGATAATTTGACTTTACAACATATAAACACATAACTAATTAATTAATTACTTTTACAAAGTAAAATAGAAATCAGGACTTCCCAGTCACAATTACTCAGAATTGTTTTAATGATTTAACTAATGTAATAGGATATGTAAATTAAGTAATAAGTATCAATTTCCTATAAGAAACATAAAAGTAAACTCCATTTACAGATATTATGATGATACACTTAGGAAAACCCTAGAAATTACTAAAGAGTTAACAAAAATCCTAAGGTAATTTAATAAAACATGTAAGTTATACATATGGGGGCAATTTTTGCTTATCATCATTGCCCCTTTCTCGAAAGCAGAAAGAAAGATACATTTAATAAAATAGTTGAAGGTCGTAATTTGTTTTAAAGTATAAAATTTATTGAAAATTACACAAAAGAACCACAAGCAAATAGAGAATATCCTGTGCTCATGTGGGAGACATCGTATATTTATAAATGAATTATTTTCCCCAATTAATATACAAATGAAATGCAATTTCAAACAAAATTTTGATTTTACAAAAACCCAGCAAACGATGATATGGTAGAACAGATATCTAAGAACTAAAAAAATACTGAGAAAAAAGATGAGAAACACTCTTTCTTGACTTTAAAACATTACAAATTTTAGTATATTGACCTATAATTGGACAAATAAGCCCTAAGAAACAAGTAAACATTTCATAAATAAACGCAAAGGTATAGTAGAAATTAAGGTACAGAAAGTAATAATTTAGGGTTGGGGCCAAGGTGGCCGACTAGAAGGACTGGTGTTCAGAGACTTCCATCAAAAGAAAAAAACATAAGTGTGTGAATCCATCACCAGCAACAAATGTATCTAGGTTCTCCCATCAAAATCAACTAGAAAGCTAGCATGACTCACGAAGAGAAGGAAGAGCAGTGTGGTGCGGTGGCCCACCTGAAAGCCACACAGGGAAGAGGAACCCCCTCCCCACAGCCAAGGGAGGTAATGAGTGAGCTTGTTACCCAGTCAGGCAATCTGTTTTTTTTTCACAGAACTGTGCAATCCATGGAAGGGAAGATCCCACTCGTGAACCCACGCCACTGGAGCCTAGCATCCCAACCCTAGAAAATGCAGATTCTTAAAGCCTCTCAGCTGAAATGTGCTTAATCCTAATGAACTCCCGGGGTGAGGGGTGACCAGCACCAACTGTGGCTTCCTGCTGTCTAAGCTCCTTGGGGAAGGGGCAGCAGCCGGCACTGGGACTTGCAACTGCCTAACATGCTAAGCTCCCTGGGCAGAGGAAGGGCAGCATCCATTTCTATAGCTCCAAGCTGTACTTTTCACCTGCTGGAGCCAGGGAGGCTGGATGGTTTAGTCCCAAGACTTGTCCCCACAGCCAAACACACCGGCTGTGGCAGTCTGTGGCCAGAAGACCTCTTCAGGCCTAACCCTGACCCATCCTTCCTCATTGGGCTGGGCTTCCTTGCAGGACCTCCAATAACTCCAGCCAGAGGCTCAGGGACAGATTTTTGATCTCCCTGGGCCTGAGCCCCTAGAGGTAGTAATGGCCACAGTCTCTGGAAAGCAGCAGACTTAGCCTCACCTCCTGGTAGTTCTGAGGAATCTGGGCAGCCCAGAAGAGTGGGCTTCCCCCCATCGAAACACACTCTCCACCAAGGGACAAAGTGCTTTGTAAAATGGGTCCCGCTCCCCATCCTACCCAACTGGGTGAGACCCTCCAACAGGGTTTGTCAGACACTCTATTCAGGAGTGATCCAACTGGCATCAGGTTGGTGCCCCTCGAGGTCAGAGGTCCCAGAAGAAGGAGCAGGCACCCATCTTTGCTGTTCACCAAGCTCCTTGAGTGACATCTCTAGGCATGGGAGCAAATCAGATGAATGGGGCCTGAAGTGAGCCCCCAGCAAAGTGCAGCAGCCCTACAGAAGAGGGACCTGACTACTGAAAGAACAACAAACAAGCAGAAAGCAACAAAACAGCATCAACAACAACAACAACAACAAAAGGCCCCTACAAAAACGTCATCCAAGGATCAGCACCCTCAAAGACCAAAACTAGAAAAATTCACAAAGATGAGAAAGAATCAATGAAAAAACTGCAGAAAACCCAAGAGGCCAAAGTGTCTCTTTCCTCCAAATGATTGCAACATCTGCCCATCAGTGGTACAGAAATGGACAGAGTACCAGATGGATGAATTGAGAGAAGCAGGCTTCAGAAGATGGTAGTAGAAAACTATGATGAGCTAAAGCAACATGTTCTAATCCAGTGCAAAGAAGCTAAGAAACTTCATAAAAGGTTAGAGGAATTGTTAACTAGAATAATCAGTTTAGAGAGAAACATAAATGACCTGATGAAGCTGAAAAACACAGCACAGGAACTTTAAAAAGCATACACAAGTATCAACAGCTGAACTGACCAAGCAGAAGAAAGGATATAAGAGTTTGAAGACCACCTTACTGAAATAAGACATGCAGACAAGGATAGAGAAAAAAGAATGAAAGGGAATGAAAAAAGCCTTCAAGAAACATGGGACTAGGTGAAAAGACCAAACCTATGATTGATTGGAGTACCAGAAGGAGAAGGGAGAATGGAAACAAACTGGAAAACACACTTTGAGATATTGTCCAGGAGAACTTCCCCCAACCTAGCAAGACAGGCCAACATGAAAATTCAGGAAATGTAGAGAACACCCTAAGATATTCTGTGAGAAGATTAACCCCAAGACACATAATCATCAGATTCTCCAAAGTTGAAATGAAGGAAAAAGGGTAGCCAGAGAGAAAGGCCAGGTCATCTACAAAGGGAAGCCCCTCAGACTAACAGCAAATCTCTCAGCAGAAATTCTACAAGCCAGAAGAGATTGAGGGCCAATATTCAACATTCTTAAAGAAAAGAATTTTCAACCCAGAATTTCATATCCAGCAAAACTAAGCTTCATAGGCAAAGGAGAAATAAAATCCTTTCCAGACAAGCAAATCCTGAGGGATTTTGTTACCACCAGGCCTGCCCTACAGAAGCTCCTGAGAGAAGCACTAAATACAGAAAGGAAAAACCGGTACCAGCCACTGCAAAAACACACCAAAATGTAAAAACCAATGACACTATGAAGAAACTTCATCAATTAGTGTGCAAAATAACCAAACATCAGCATGATGACAGGATCAAATTCACACATAACAATACTAACCTTAAATGTAAATGGGCTAAATGCAAAAAATTAAAAGACACAGACTGGCAAATTGGATAAGGAGTAAAGACCCATTGGTGTGTTGTTTTCAGGAGACCCATCTTACATGCAAAGACACACACAGGCTCAAAATAAAGGGATAGAGGGAAATTTACCAAGCAAATGGAAAGCAAAGAAAAAGCAGGAGTTGCAATTCTAGCCTCTGGCAAAGCACTTTAAACCAACAAAGATCAAAAAAGACAAAGAACAGCATTATGTCATGGTAAAGGGAACAATTCGACAAGAAGAACTAACTATTTTAAATATGTATGCACCCAATACAGGAGCACCCAGATTTATAAAACAAGTTCTTAGACACCTACAAAGAGACCTAGCCTCCCACACAATACTAGTGGGAGACTTTAACACCTCAACCTCAGTATTAGACGGATCAATGAGACAGAAAATTAACAAGGATATTTAGGGCTTGAACTCAGCTCTGGATCAAGTGGACCTAGCAGATGACTACAAAACTCTCTACCCCAAATTAACAGAATATACATTATTCTCAGTGCCACATGGCAATTATTCTATAGTCGACCACACAATTGGAAGTTAAACACTCCTCAGCAAATGCCAAATAATAGAAATCATAAGTCTCTCAGACCACAGTGCAATCAAATTAGAACTCAGGATTAAGAAACTCACTCAAAACTGATCATGTCACTCAGTCTGGGGAACAGAGGGAGACTCCATCTCAAAAAAAAAAAAAAAAGAAAGAAAGAAAAAGAAAAGAAACTCACTCAAAACCACACAATTTCGTGAAAATTGAACATCCAACTCCTGAATGACTCCTGGATAAATAATGAAATCAAGGCAGAAATCAATAAGTTCTTTGAAATCAATGAGAACAAACAGATAACATACCAGAATCACTGAGCCACAGTTAAAGTAGTGTTACAAGGGAAATTTATAGCACTAAATGCCCACATCAGAAAGCTAGAAAGATCTCATATTGACAACTTAACTTAACAACACAATTCAAAAAGCTAGAGAGGCCAGAGCAGACTAATCCAAAAGCCAGCAGAAGACAAGGAATAACTAAGATCAGAGAAGAATTGAAGGAGATAGAGACACAAAAAGCCCTCCAAAAAATCAATGAGTCCAGGAGCAGGTTTTTTGAAAAAAAAAAATAACAAAGTGGATGGACTGCTAACTAGACTAATAAAGAAGAATAAGAGAGAAGAATCAAATAGACACAATAAAAAATGATAAAAGGGATACCACCACTGATACCACAGAAACACAGGCTACCATCAGAGAATATTATAAACACTTCTATGCAAATAAACTAGAAAATCTAGAAGAAATGGATAAATTCCTGGATGCATACACCCTACCAGGACTAAACCAGGAAGAAGTCAAATCCCTGAATAAACCAATAACAAGCTCTGAAACTGAGGCAGTAATTAACAGCCTACCAACGAAAAAAAGCCTAGGACCAGACAGATTCACAGGTGAATTCTACCAGAAATACAAAGAGGAGCTGGTACCATTCTTTCTGAAACTATTCCAAACAATTGAAAAGGAGGGACTCCTCTCCCTAACCCATTTTATGAAGCCAGCATCATCCTGATTTGAAACCTGGGATGAGACACAACAAAAAGCAAAAACTTCAGGCCAATATCCCTGATGAACATCAATGTGAAAGTTCTCAGTAAAATACGGGAAAATCGAACACAGCAGCACATCAAAAAACTTACCCACCACGATCAAGTCAGCTTCAGCCCTGGGATGCAAGGTCGATTCAACATACACAAATCAATAAACACAACCCATCACATAAACAGAACCAATAACAAAAACCACGATTATTTCAATAGATGCAGAAAAAGCCTCTGATAAAATTCAACAACACTGCATATTAAAAACTCTCAATAAACTAGGTATTGATGGAACATATCTAAAAATAATAAAAGCTATTTATGACAAGCCCACAGCCAATATCATATTGAATGGGCAAAACCTGGAAGTACCCTTTGAAAACTGGTGCAAGACAAGGATGCCCTCTCTCACAACTCCTATTCAATATAGTATTGGAAGTTCTGGCCAGGGAAATCAGGCAAGAGAAAGAAATAGAGTATTCAAATAGGAAGAGAGGAAGTCAAGTTGTCCTTGTTTGCAAACAACATGATTTTGTATTTAGGAAACCCCATCATCTCAGCTCAAAAACTTCTTGAACTGATAAGCAACTTCAGCGAAGTCTCAAGATACAAAATCAATGTGCAAAAATCACAAGCATTCCTTTACCCCAACAGTAGGCAAGCAGAGAGTCAAATCATGAATGAATTCCCATCCACAATCACTACAAAGAGAATAAAATACATAGGAATACAACTAACACGGGATGTGAAGGACCTCTTCAAGGAGAACTACAAAGCACTGCTCAAGGAAATAAGAGAGGACACAAAAGAATGGAAAAAACATCCCATCCTCATGGATAGGAAGAATCAATATTGTGAAAATGGCCATACTCCCCAAAGCGATTTATAGATTCAACACTATTCCCACCAAACCACCATTGACATTCTTCACAGAATTAGAAAAAACTAGGTTAAATTTCATATGGAATCAAAGAAGACCTTGTATAGCCAAGACAATCCTAAGCAAAAAGAACAAAGCTGGAGGCATCATGCTACCTGACTTCAAACTATACCCCAAGGCTACAGTAACCAAAACAGCAAGGTACTGGTACCAAAACAGACGTATAGACCTATGAAACAGAACTGAGACCTCAGAAATAACATCAGAGATCTAGAACCATCTGATCTTCAACAAACCTGACAAAAACAAGCAATGGGGAAAGGATCTCCTATTCAGTAAATGGTGCTGGGAAAACTTGTTATCCATAGGCAGAAAACTGAAACTGGACCACTTCCTCACACCTTATACAAAACTTAACTCAAGATGGATTAAAGACTTAAATGTAAAACCTAAAACCATAAAAACCCTAGGAGAAAACCTAGGCAATGCCATTCAGGACATTGATATGGGCAAATACTTCATGACAAAAATACCAAAAGCAATTGCAACAAGAACCAAAATTGACAAATGGGATCCAATTAACTAAAAAGCTTCTGCACAGCAAAAGAAATTATCATCATAGTGAACAGGCAACCTACAGAATGGGAGAACACTTTTACAAATCTACCCATTCGAGAAAGGTCTAATATCCAGAATTTACAAGGAAGTTAAACATATTTACAAGAAAAAAACAAACAACCCCATCAAAACGTAGAGAAAGGATATGAACAGACATTTCTCAAAAGAAGATATCTATGTGGCCATGAAACACACGAAAAAAAGCTCAACATCACTGATCATCAGAGAAATGCAAATCAAAACCACAATGAGATACCATCTCACACCAGTCAGAATGGCGATTATTAAAAAGTCAGGAAACAACAGATACTGGCAAGGCTGTGGGGAAATAGGAATGCTTTTACACTGTTGGTGGAAATGTAAATTATTTCAACCACTGTGGACTATAGTATGGTGATTCCTCAAGGATCTAGAACCAGAAATACCATTTGATCCAGCAATCCCATTATTGGGTATATATCCAAAGGAATATAAATCATTCTACTGTACAGACACATGCACACATATGTTTACTGTTGCACTATTTACAATAGCAAAGACATGGAACCAACCAAAAGCCCATCCATGATAGACTGGATAAGGAAATGTTGTACATATACACCATGCAATACTATGCTGCCATAAAAAGGAATGAAATTATGTCTTTGCAGGGACTTGGATGACACTGGAAGCCATCATCATCCTCAGCAACTAACAGAGGAACTGCAAATCAAACACAGCATGTTCTCATTCATAAGTGAGAGTGGAACCTTGAGAACACATGGACACAGAGAGGGGAACAACCCACAGCAGGGACTGTTGGAGGGGAGGGGGTGAAAGGAGGGAACTTAGAGGATGGGCCAGTAGGTACACACGTACAGCTATGTAACAAACCTGCATGTTCTGCACATGTATCCTGGTATCCTGTTTTTTTTTTTTTTTTTTTTTAATTTTATTTTTAGAAGAAGAAATACAGAAAAAAAAAAAAACAGAAAAAAAATGTAGTGTATATACACAATGGAATACTATGCTGCCATTAAAAATACTGAAATTTTGTCATCTGCAGCAACATGGATTCATCTGAAAGGTCATTGTGGTAGGAAAAATAAGCCAAGCACAGAAAGAAAAATATCACATGTTCTCACTCACATGTGAGAGCTGAAGAAAAAGGATCTCATAAAAATAGAAGGTAGACTGGTCGAGAGAAGGAAAGGATGAGGAGAAGTTGATTAATGGGTACAAACACACAAGTTGATAAGAGAAATAAAACCTAGTACTAGGTAGATCAGTGGGCTGATTATATTTTACAATAATGTACTGTACCTTCCAAATAGTTTATGCTAGTTATGCTTCTAGCATAAAGAAAAGACAAATATTTCAGGTGATGGATATGTCAAGTACACTGATTTGATTGCCAATTATATGAATGCATTAAATTATCACATGTATTTCAAAACTGTACATCTATTATGCATCAATAAAAAATTGTTTTTTTAAAAAATGAAAAAGTAATAATTTAATTCACTGAGAAAATTTAATAAAAACAAAAGAAATTATTTAATAAATGATGTTTGCAGAATTGGCTAGGTATCCAAAAGAAAATAAAACTACAATGCAACCACAAACCATGTATCAAAATAAATTATACATATATTATATAATTGCATTTGGAAATTGTCAAATATATGAAAAGTAAATGTATGAGATTTTTGTTTAAAATGTGAAATAGGTGAGAGTCTAAATCAGAACTGAAATTTCAGAAGTTATAAAGGAAAGGAGGTAGGACACTGACTACATAATACATAATAATTATAGCACTCCTACAAAATGGTAAGAAAATAGACTTCGAATCATAAGTAAGCACAGAATTTGAACAGGTAAGAAAGATGAGAGCAGAAACAGAAATGCAAATTTCCAATCAAGACATGAATAGAAAAATACACTTACTTTTAGATAGGAAAAACGTATTTTAGAAATAGATACAATTTTTTCACTGTAATATCTGCACATATGCATAAAAGTGAAGATTCAGAAGCTTTTTATTAAATAAATTGACACAAACATTTGATTCATTAAGTCTTTTCTAACGGACCTTCCTCTACAGGAATGAAGTCAGCAGTATGTAAATCTACTTGCTGTTTTATTTTTAGTGTTTAAAAAATATGCTATAAACCTGAATATCTGGTCTCAAGGGGAACAGCAGATCCATCCTGTGAAATTATGAGAGTGATTAAAGAATAAGTTTGAGAAGCAGATCAATATATGTAAGTATATTTATATCCATGGAGGAATGCCCATTTCTTTTTATGTAAAATCATTCAAGTTGCAGAATATTATGTATTGTCCATTTTTTAAAGAATATTCTCCACATGTATGCAGATTTTGAGCAAGAAGATAAACATGGTAGGCTAATATGATTATCACATAGAATAAAAGATAATATCTTTTTTTCATGTTTTGATGATTGCTTCCAGAAAATTTAGCAAAGATACATGTGAGTAGGCCAAAAATTAACCCCTTTTATAAATCTAACTTAATTTCTGGTATCAAGGCAGTTAAAGACTTGAAAGCACTTTCAGAATGGCAGAATAGGGACATTTGAAAATCTACTCCTCCCTAAAAGAAATTAGAACACTGACAAATAATTGTCAAATCTACTTTGTTATTACTCTTGACATTTGTAAAGGCTTATACAAATGCTAGAACAATTTATTCAAAATAAGTGAATAAATCTTGGCAAGAATAGTGAGCTTTATAATATTTTCAGTAACTGTATTCTCATTCCCCTCACCTTGGTTCCATAGACTTAAAGATTAGCAAACTCAAAACAATAGCAGTTGTGAAAATCAGCAACCCAGCATACATATGACAGGGAAGAAGGAGTTTGGAGATCAAGGATCTTCATCATTATAGAACTGTTACTAGTTGATCTCTTTGGCTTTTCCTCATGGAAAAGTTCCTTTTATGAGGCTAGTATTTACTTGCTCTGACTCAGAGTTCAAGCATTGAGAAGCTCTATTCATAGAGCATTTTTTGTAAACAATCAGAGACAATTGTTTAAATCATAGCTTTCTGATGTGGTGATATCAGTTGAAGCAAATAAGAGGCAAGCCACCAAAACCCTTAAATATGATGAAAATAAGGAACTTTGAAAAGGTCTAACATATTCCTGGGGATCTAAAAAGTTGCATTAAAAGTCTGTGTGCGGCCGGGCGCAGTGGCTCAAGCCTGTAATCCCAGCACTTTGGGAGGCCGAGACGGGCGGATCACGAGGTCAGGAGATCGAGACCATCCTCGCTAACACGGTGAAACCCCGTCTCTACTAAAAATACAAAAAAAAAAAAAAAAAAAAAAAAAAAAAAAAAAAAAAAAAAAAAACTAGCCGGGCGAGGTGGCGGGCGCCTGTAAGTCCCAGCTACTCAGGAGGCTGAGGCAGGAGAATGGCGTAAACCCGGGAGGCGGAGCTTGCAGTGAGCTGAGATCCGGCCACTGCACTCCAGCCTGGGCGATAGAGCGAGACTCCGTCTCAAGAAAAAAAAAAAAAAAAAAAAAAAAGTCTGTGTGCATATCTAGAAAAGACTTGAAAATGTCATAACATCTCACCTTGACTTTTGTTGAGCCTTTCCACAAATAAAAGTTAAGGTTAAAACAGAGTTGTAAACAGCCAAAGATTGAAGTCATCCCCCAGAACAGGTAGAGAGCCCACTGGCAGACAGTGGGAAACGTTGATTGAAGTGATTGAAGGAAATCAATACTCCAACCATTAGCTGACACCAAACCATCCCAGTAAATACTTTAGTAGTTACTCATGACTAAAAACACAGACTATACAAAATTAGTCCATGAAAGGCACTAAAGGCAAACAGCAACAACAACAACAAAAAAACCAAGAAGTAGAAACAACAAAAGCAAGAGGGGAGTGGTATTTGATATACAATGTTGGCATATTATTTTATTTAAAATGTGCAGTTAAAAATTGGTACTCAATGGCCAGGCGCAGTGGCTCACGCCTGTAATCCCAGCACTTTGGGAGGCAGAGGTGGGTGGATCATCAGGTCAGGAGATCGAGAGCATCCTGGCTAACACGGTGAAACCCCCTCTCCACTAAAAATACAAAAAATTAGCCGGGCATGGTGGTGGGCACCTGTAGTCCCAGCTATGCAGGAGGCTGAGGCAGGAGAATGGTGTGAACCCAGGAGGTGGAGCTTGCAGTGAGCTGAGATGGCCCCACTGCACTCCAGCCTGGGCGACAGAGCAAGACTCCATCTCCAAACTAAAAAAAAAAAAAAAAAAAAAAAAAAAAAAATTGGTATTCAATGAGACAAGAAAGTACGGCCTAAGTACGTGTGGAAAAATAGTCAACTAAAATTGTTTCTGAGAAGGACTAGATGATGGACTTATTAGAAAAGGACATTGAATGACCTATTATAAATATGTTTAAAGAACTAAAGGAAACCACATCCAAAGAAATAAAGCAAAGTCTGGGATAGATTTATCCAAAATGAGATTATTAATAAAGGATTAGCAATTATAAAAAATTACTAAATAGATTCAGCAGAATGACACTATAACAACAACAAAAAAAGTACTAAATAGAAGTTTGGTCAAAAACAGTACAATTATTGAAATAAAAATTCGCAAGAAGGTGTTAGCAGCAAATTTCAACTGTCAGAATAATGAACCAGTGAACTTAACAACAGATCCATTGATTATTATCCAGTCTGAGAATAGAAAGAAAAACAAATAAGGAAAAATGAACAGAGACTCAGAGACGCATGGGACACTACGAAGCTTACTAATATGTGCATGATGAATGGGAGGCCAAGAAAAAGAAAACAGAGAGTATAGCACAACAAATATTTGAAGACTTTCAACTGAAACTTTAAAAATTTGATGAAAAATTCTAATCTACATTTTGGAACTTCAAAAAACTCTGATTTGGATAAATTCAAAGAGATTCACACATACATACATCATAGTCAAACTGTCAAAGGACAAAAACTGAACACAAAGAGAAAAAAACACAGAAAAATTTATAGTGCACAAGGAGTCTTCAATAAGATAAACCACTAACTATTCATTAGAAACCATGGAGTCCAGAAGGCAATGACATGACATATTCAAAGCACTGAAAGAAAGACTGCCAACTAAAAATTCTATATTTATTCATTTTATCATTCAAATGTTAAGAAAAAATTACACCCTAAATAAAAAGGGGGAATACTGGACAGGAACTCAAATCCACAAGAAGAAATAAAAGCACTGAAGTACATAGGTAAATATAAAAGGTAGTATAAATATACTTGCTTTGTAATGATTTTCTTTTCCTATCTGATTTTAAAACAACTGTATCAAGCAATAATGATAAAACTGTGTTGATGGACTTATAATGTAAAAAATGAATTTCTATGTCAATAATAGTACAAAGAGGAGTTTAAGGTTTGACATTAAGTTGCTACTAATACAATTAGATTCTTAAAAATTAACATGTGAATTGCAATCCCCTGGACAAAAACTAAGCAAATGACTCAAAACATACTATCAGGCAAAAGAGACTTTAAGACAAATATTATTACTCAGGAAAAAAATGAAATTTATAATAATAATTTTTAATCTATCAGTAATATGTGGCAATTATTAATATAAACATATATACACCTAACAACATAGACTGAAATCTATGTGGAAAAATGATAGAATTGAAGGGAAAAATAGACAATTCAGCCCTAATAGCTGGATATTTTGATCACCTTCTTTCAATAATGAATAGAACAACTAAGAGGAAGATCAATACAGAAATAGAGGACTTGAACAAAACTACAAACTAACCAGACTTAAACAGACATCTATGAAACACTCCACCTAAAAACATCAGACATTATTTTCCAGTTCACATAGAACATTATCCAGGATAGATTGAATATTAGGACATAAATCAAGGATTTATGAATTTAAAAAGAGTGAAATCATACAAAGTATATTTTCTGACCACAATGAAATGAAATAAGAAATCATTAACTAAAGGACATTTAGGAAATTCACAAATATATGTAAGTAAAAAACAAACAAACATCAAACAAAACCCACACTGTTAAATAACAAAGGAGTCAAAATTTGACTCCTTTGTTATTTAACAGTGTATATATATATAGGCATTAATGTAAATGCCTATATTATTTACTAAATGTAAATAACAGTATATATAGGCATTATAAATGCCTATATTAAAAAAGAAGAAATATCTCAACTCAAAACCTAAACATATACCTTAAGTGGAGAAATAAGAGCAAACTAAATAAGCAGAAAAAAAGAAAATAATAAAGGTTAGATTGGAAAAAATAGTAGAGAATTACAAATACAGAGAAACTCAACAAAATCAAAATTTAGCTCATTAAAAAGGTCAACCAAATTGAAATTTTTTTTAACTAGACTAATCATGAATACAGAAGTTGCAAAATGCTTGCCAGAAATGAAAGAGGAGATATCACTTCCAACCTTAGAGGAAAATAAGAAGAATAAGGAATGCTATGAACAACTGTCTGTTAGCAAATTAAAAAATCTTAATGAAATGGAAAAATTGTTAAAAGGGTACAAACTATAAAATCTGACTTAATAAAAAATAAAATATCTGAATATACATAACAAATAAATAAATTAAAGTCAGTTTAGTAATTTTAAAACCTCCTACAATAAAAGACCAAGACCAGATGACATCTCTGATAAAATCTACGAAATGTTTAAAGATGAATTAATACCAGTTCTTCATAAATCTTCTGAAAAATAAAGGAAGAGGAAGAATCATTATCAACTGAAAGCGAGACCAGTGTTATTCTGATACACAACCAAACAAGAAAGACCTCACAAGGAAAAGCAAAACAAGCATGAACACAAAGCTATGAACCAATATTCCTTCTAAATATAGACATACAAAATAAAACTCAACAAAATAGTAATAAACCAAATCTAGCAACATATAACTAGGATTATACAACACAACCATGTTCCACTTACTGTATTAATTTATGGTTGTCTTAATATCCAAAAATCAATCGATGTAATACATCATATCAATAGACTAAAGGACAAATATAAATAACGCATAATCTCCTTGATAGTAGAAAAAGCACTTGGTAAAAAGTCTCACATTCTTTCATAAGAAAGACTGCCAGAAAAGTAGGAATAAAAAAGAACTTTCACAGACTCAAATGGAGTGTTTATGAAAAACCAACACTATTATAATGAATGATGCAAGATAGAGGGCTTTCTCCCTAAAATAAAAAACAGACAACATGCCTGTTCTTGCTTCTTATATTCAACATTACAGTATATGTTCTAGCTAGGACAATCAGTCAAGAAAAGAAATAAAAGACAAGATTGAAAATGAAAAACTAAAACCATCTCTATTTGAAGATGACATTATCTTGCAAAAATACCAAAACACACAAACACACACCCACACATACCCTACTGGAACGAATTTAAAAGTTCAGTACGATTGCAGGAAATGAGGCCTATATACAAAAATCAGTCATATTTTTATATACTTAGCAATGGACAATCTGAAAATGAAATTAAGAAAATAATTCCAGGTTGGGCACAGTGGCTTATGCCTGTAATCCCAGCACTGTGGGAGGCTACGGTGGGTGAATTGCTTGAACCCAGGAGTTTGAGACCAGCCTGGAAAACATGGTGTAACTGCATCTTTACCAAAAAAAAAAAAAAAAAAAAAAAAAGATACAAAAATTAGCTGGACGTAGTGGTGCATGTCTGTAGTCCCAGCTATTCAGGAGGCTGAGGCAGGAGAATCACTTGAGCCCAGGAGAAAAAGGCTGCAGTGGGCCAAGATCACATTCACTGCTCTCCAGCTGGAGTAATAAAGTGAGACCATGTCTCAATAATAATAATAATAATAATAATAATAATAATAATAATTCCATTGAGGACTTTCAACTTTCAGTCCAAAAGGTAAAAAGCTTGAAAGTTGTCATCCATTTTCTGTCCTAACAACAAGAAAGAAGCTGAAAAAAAAAAATCCTGAAAATAGATAACTTTTCTTAGATATATCAGAGAATTTAGGCCACAGGGCAAACAACCATTATACAAAACTAGAGACACATTTGAATACACAGAGCTTACAAGAACAAAAGAAGCCACTATTGGAGACACCCCAACAGTCACAAATCTTTAAAAAGGCATTTACTCACTACTGGAGACTGAGTGTGGACTATAATGAGAAATTAAAATTCCTCTTGTCCCAGCTTTAGTGGGAGCCCTCACACACTTTCATAACTTTTACCTTCAGGAGTTCCATCAGGGGTCTCAGAGTGAAGATGGGAGAACAATCCCTGGTGTTGTATTTTGAAATATACTCCGAGTGCTCTGTTCTTAAGAAAGGTCTGCCCTCAATGGAAATAATATTACCCGAGCAGAAAGGCTAGAGTAGGCTGGAGTTGGGTATTTCCTTTGTCTAAGATTGATTAGATTTTAGCAAAACCAGTTTTACCTAAGAGGAAGGGAGAAAGCCAAGAATTATTTGTGATGGTCCCATCTCAGGGACACAGGTTCACCAAAAGGTTCAGATCTAATCACAGGTTTATAAAATGCTTCCCCTCCCATGGCAGCTTATCACTACATCAATAGGACTCTTCTATAATAATGGGATAGAACAAAAAAACTACAAGGCTAAGGAACTATTTAAGAAGGAGTCTCGGCCGGGCGCGGTGGCTCAAGCCTGTAATCCCAGCACTTTGGGAGGCCGAGACGGGCGGATCACGAGGTCAGGAGATCGAGACCATCCTGGCTAACACGGTGAAACCCCGTCTCTACTAAAAAATACAAAAAAAAACTAGCCGGGCGAGGTGGCGGGCGCCTGTAGTCCCAGCTACTCTGGAGGCTGAGGCAGGAGAATAGCGTGAACCCGGGCGGCGGAGCTTGCAGTGAGCTGAGATCCGGCCACTGCACTCCAGCCTGGGTGCCAGAGCGAGAAAGGAGTCTCAACAACACTGCACAAAATTCAAACTGAAAACATCCCAAAACTGAATTATTTACTATACTTGTACCTGACCAATGTCACCATCTTACCAAATCTGCCTCGTTTCCTGCTGGATCTCCTGTTTTACTTAATGGGGTCACTTCTACCCACCTCTTCAACCTAGAAAGTAGAACCTTTATTCATATTTTTGGGGATCCCAAAATACTTTTAATTTCTGTACGTGCTTATATTAAACCGTAACTTACTGGCCAAAAAAAAACAAAAAAAAGAAGGAGTCTCTAGGAGAACCCAAAGACCACAGGCAAGACCAAAACACATCATTAGATAAACTTAGTGTCGGAAATCATAACTACAGCAAACAGTAAACACAGCCTAACTCCTTGGCAAATGAACATAAAACGTCTCATCAAAGACTAATGTTCTCAGTTCTTATTATCCAATACACCATGTCTGGCTTTCAACAAAATAATTACAAGACACACCAAAAGTAAAACAAATAAACAAATAAAAAACACAGTCTGAAGAGACAAAACACGCATTAAAACCAGACTTAGCTATAACACACATTTTGGAATTAGCAGAACAGAAATTTAAAATAACTATGATTAATTTGCTAAGAGTTCTAATGGGGAAAAGAAAAGGGCAACATACTAAAGCGGATGGGTAATGCAAGCAGAGGAATGGAAACTCCAAAAAAAAACCTCCATTTAAAATAGCATTACAAATAAAATACTTAAAAACAAATGTAAGAAAAACACAAACATTGTTGAAAAAATTAAGAAAGTCTAAATATTTGAAATGAGACTCCATGTAAATGAATCAAAAGACTTAATATTGTTATAACATCTATAGTCCCCAAGTTGATGAGCAGATTCAATGTGATGCCTGCTGTAACCCCAGCTGGCCTTGTTGCCAAAATTGACAAGTTAATTCTAGAGTTCACAGAGAATTTCAAGATTCCAGAATAACAAAAACAATCTTGAGAAAGAACAAAGCAGAGGACTCACACTTCATAATTTCAATACTTGTTACAAACTTGCAGTCATCAAGACAGCAATCAAGACCTATGGAATTTGTATTTCAATTTACATATAGATCAGTGGAATAGATTTGAGAGTCTAGAAATAAATCCTTGCATTTATGGTAAATTGATTTTCTATATGGGTGCTAAGACAATTCAGTGAAAGAAATATTTTTTTTAAAATAAACTACTGAGAGAACTAGATATCCACATGCACAAGAATAAATTTGGAACCTGACCTCACACCATATGAAGAGTTAACTCAAAATAGATAATAGACCTAAACGTAAGAGCTAAAACCATAAAAATTGTAAAAGAAGCATAGGAGTCAATCTTTGTGTCCTCGAGTTAGGAGATAGTTTGCTAGAAACAACAACAAAAGGTCAGCAACAATAAAAAAAGAAATATGTAAATTAAGCTTTTGCATATTAAAATTAACTCTTCTGCATTTTAAAGGATACAATTTTATAAAATGAAAAGATAATTCACAAAATGGATAAATATTTGGATGTCATATGCCTCAAAAGGGATTTGTATCCTGAATATATGAAAATGTCGTATAATAATGATAAAAACACAAATAACCCAATTTTTAAATGGGAAAATAATTTGAAAAATATTACTCCAGGTAGGGTGCAGTGGCTCACACCTGTAATCCCAGCATGTTAGGAGGCCGAGGCGGGCAGATCACGAGGTCAGGTGATCGAGACCATCCTGGCTAACACGGTGAAACCCCCTCTCTATTAGAAATACAAAAAATTAGCCAGGTGTGGTGGTGGGCACCTGTAGTCCCCAGCTGCTTGGAGGCTGAGGCAGGAGAATAGCATGAACCCAGGAGGCGGAACTTGCAGTGAGCCGAGATTGTGCCACCGCACTCCAGCCTGGGTGATAGAGCGAGATTTCATCTCAAAAACAAAACAAAAAAAAGAAATGTATTACTCCAAAAATGCACAAATGGCCAGTAAGCACACAGAAAGTGCTCATTATCATTCATCAAGAAATGCACATCAAAACCTCAATGAGGTAACACTTCACATCCAATAGGATGATTAATATCAAAAAGGCAGACAATAAGAAGTGTGGATGAAGATACAGAGAAATTGGTCCCCTCAAATGTTTTGTTGGTGGGTTTTAAAATGCTAGAGCCACTTTGCGAAACAGAAAACAGTTTGGCAGTTACTCAAGATGTTAAATGCAGAATTACCATGTGATCCAGCAATTCCATCCCTAGGTACATGCTCGAAAGAAGTGAAAAAATATGTCCGTACAAAAACTTTTGGGCAAATATCTATAGAAGCATTAGCCAAAATGTAGACACAAGCCAAATGTCCATCAGCTGATGAATGAATAAAGAAAATCTGATATAGCCATACAATGGAATGTTATTCAGTCATAAAAGGCTTCATGTCATATTATTCAGTCATAAAAGGCTTCAGTCACAAAAAGTACTCCATGTTACAACACGGATAAACTTTGAAAGCATTTTGTTAATTTAAGGAAGCCAAGGACAAATGGTCACATGTTGTAGAATTCAATTTGTATGAAATGTCCATACTAGGCAAATACATAGGTAGATTAGTGGTTGTTAGGTTATGGAAAATGGGCAAATGTAGACTAACAGCTAATGGTATGAGGCTTTTTTTTGAGTGATGAAAATATGCTAAAATTAAATAGTGGCAGTGATTGCACTGCTCTGTGAATATCAACACCTTTAAATTACCCACTTTAAAAGGGGGATTATATAGTATGTGAATTGTTTCTCAATAAAGCTCTTTAAAAAATAGACTTAAAAGTGTCACTATAATTTCATGAAACTTTCATAATGGTAATTACTATTTGCTTGTGTTTCCCTCCACATATTGGAATAAAAAAAAAAAACAAAAAAAAACCTGCCATTTTGATCAAATTAAGAACACTTTAAATCTTCACTCTAAGTTTCAGCTGAAACAAGTGATTGATCAATTAAGGTTTCAACTCCTTCCAGAATCAGCCAAAGATAGCAAGATTGCATTAACATATAACTTATTCTAAATGCACTTTCAATAACAATGTAGTGGATCAGTTCTCTTCCTTTAGTCATTAGATATATATAATTATAATGATAATATATACAAAATCATTTTAAGCTAACATGCTTGTATATTATAGATTAGCTGTTTGATGGACTCTGGCGGTTAATTAATAAAATGATATTTTCCTAAAACAGTTGAAATCATGATTATATTATATTATATTATATTATATTATATTATATTAAATATAATGCTACATTGAAACTAAGTTCATAATTTGTTTTAGACATCAGAAAAATAATCTTAAATGGCAAGCCAACATGTTTTTCTAGAAATTGCTTTTAGTCTGTAGTCTATTTTATTTGAACAAAATTCTATTGATGTGCACAAACTCTTTGGAACTAAGAAGTTAATTCAATAATCAAAAGTCACCTTAGTTTGGCATCAAATGTTGCAAAACTGTATTGGGGCAAGTAACAGAAAGGAAAATGCATTTAGATATTAGGTTTCGCTTCAAATTACTAAAAACTCATTTATCAATTTTATAATTTATATACTCAACGTCATTATGGCAGGAAACCTACTTATACACTGAGCATGCCACTCTCACCACATTCTGACACCAAATCTCCCATTTTTAGTTGACAACTGTTACCCAGGCATAGAAAATAATTTACCACATAGCAAAGCTGCCTTTATCATCTAGTTCTTCCAAAAACAAAACAAATTTGTATGTACACTATTTCCAAAATCCTGACCACTGACATTGCTAAATTCCTATTTGATAAACAGTAATTCAAAACAAAACAAACAAAAAACCATGTTGTATAAGCTTGGCAAACAACACTTCAGGCACTGCTTGCAATTTCCCTGGCTCTGAAGCAGTAAGGAGTATGGCTGATAATAATGAACACTAAAAGACATAAAAGATATATTTTTTTGCTAACATCCATACATTTTGCAAAGTGTGTAGAACAGTATACTACAATTATAAAGTTCTCTGAGAAAAATGAATAGGGGCTTTCCCAGTCATAGAGATTAGAGAATCGTTGCACATTAGATCCCATTCTTGAAAGGTCACTGTGCATATTAATACATTACAAATTCTGGAATCCTGTTTAAGTTTGATCAATCCAGATTTTATCAAACATATCTCACAACATGTACTTTTCTCTGTTTTCTCTACATTTTCCTATCCCGTTCCCCAAACACACATATAAGCAACTTTTAATATCCTGAGCTTATGTCTGATTTCTGGTCCACGGTAGGCAAAAATAAACTTCTGTTGATTGAATGAACAACCATATCCAAAAGGCTTAAACAAACATATTGAAATCACAAGTGCACAATCAATGGATGAGGCCAAAGTGAAGCTCCTCTGTATCACTGCTGCTTAACTAAACGATCATATATCACATGTGAATTATTACATTCTCAAAAGCAAATGTGGCCAAGTTCCTTCTGGTTCTTAAGCTAACAATGCAGGCACTGCTTGGTGGGTTTATTTTCCCGGGACAAGCTTGAAGTTGAACTGAATGTAGTTGAAATGACATACTCAGAAGGGACTGTTTTCAAGGCAGTGATACACGTTTTTTTTTTTTTTTTTTTTTTTCTAGAAAGTTTAAAGGTGCTTTAAATACAGAAAGTAGTCCTTTTCAGAAGCCATGCAAATACTACAAACCATTAATTACAGCTACTCAGGGACTGAACTAGAATGAGCATGCTCTCACTAAATTAAAGGAGCCAGCAGATGCAGAACTGGGGCTTAGTCCAGTTCTTCATACCATTCTCACCATGGCTACGAAAAGAAAAAAAGAAATGCAATGATAAAACTTCTCTAAGCAGAGCTGAATAAGCACTATAGAAGCATTTGGGAAATTCATTTTTTACAGATGAACAGCAACCAACAATTCAGCCCTACATCTTTTGGGGTGATCCAAATCTCTTACATAATAGACTTATTTTTTTTTGTAACTGAGTGCAAAGTCTTTAATAATTTTTCATAAGCTTCCATGTGTCATGCTAAGAGCACGTCATTGTTGCCGCAGACATCTTCTCTATTCCCTTCCATGTAACATTTAACAAAACTAGTGTTAACTTATCCCAGCGTAGCACTCATTATTTCCCAAATTACTAAAATCTCATTTTCTCCCAAGATGTGCCCAAAATTCTGTATGTGTCATACAAAATCACAAGCCTAATTAATTGGAAAACCAAGCATGATGTTATGCTGGGCTTCAAGCTTTGGAAAATGAACACAGATATGAGTCACGGGTGTTAATATTTATTTATTTTATTTGCCTGTGACAGAACTATTGAAGGTTCACTCATAGATATCTTATTTAACAGTCAGTAATATTCACATGATTGCTATACAGTTTTATGAGTTTTAGCTCATGCGAAGATTCTTGTAACCATCAGCACAGATACTGAAGATCCCAGCACCACAAAGAAATGTCTCATGCTGTCCCTTTAATTAACAAACCCTACTGTCACTGCCAATCCCTGGCAATCTCCAATCTGTCCCTATAGTTTTACATTTTCAGAATGTCATAAATGGAATTACAAAGTATTCAATCTAGCTACAGTCACTTATACTGATGCTTCTAGAGAGTTATCCAGATTGCACATATCAATAATTTTTCCCTTTTTATTGTCTGTTGTACACATATAACCATAGTTTTTGCCCATTCACCCACAGAAGGAAATTTTGGTTGTTTCTAGTTCTTGGCAATGGTACTTTTCTAAAAATTATTATGCAGGTTTATATATGAACATAAATTTTATTTCCTTAGGATAATTTCCTGGAAGTGAGATGATGAGGTCACATGGCAACTGTATGGTTAACTGTGTATTAAACTGCCAAAATGTGTTCCAGAGCAGCTGCGCCATTTTGTATAATTTGGATTTGAGCAGACAAAGCTACGGTATTCTGGGAGGAAAAGATACTTCTTAGGTAATTTACAAAAGAAGAAATAATTTTTTTACAGCAGAAGATGAGAAAGGGAATATTAGATAAATTCAGCTCTGTGTATCTTAAATCCAACTCACTTGGTTCATTTGTTCCTTGAAGATAAATACAGTATAAGATAAAAATTGATGAGCATTAAAATGTAGTTATATGTTCTGTAACTACAGTTTAGTGTGAAATCATTGCATCCCTAATTATGACTTCTATTCTGCTTAGAACAGCTGGTATTACTGGATGTTTCAAATTGTCCCACAGACTTAGTGTGACAAGATCTCTGGGGATTGTTTCCTTCCATTACCAGGACACAATGGCAAATTGAAGCACGAAAAACAAATGCACAGAACAAGCCAGAAACCCAGACTGAGCTATAGGCCGACTGCAGCCAGATATTTCAAAAGGAAGTACTCTACCAGGTCCTTCAGGGAGAGAGGTAGAAATGAGAAAAGATCTGCAGGCCATTTACTTAGAAAGGAAGAAAAATATGTAGAAAAACTGAGTCCTTGATGACTTCACTTGAGTTTCTGGATCACACCTTCCTAGAGGAACAATATAGACTAATACATCCTGTGAGTATATTAGTGTGTCTGAGCTGAGTTTCTGTCACTTACCATATAAACTGTCTTCACACAAATGCTCTATTACAACTCTGTAAACAAACCTAAAAGAATACAAATATCGAGGAAAAAGGGTCAATATGTAAAAGATTGAAAATAAACTCTAAAAGATCATGTCACTGTGTTTGGATAGCAGAACCACATGGCTGTTTTCTGTTTGTAAAAATGTCTATTCCGACGTTTTATGTGATGAACTTTTAGAGATATGTATATAAGAATATACAATTTCAAAATATATTATTTCCACAAAAGGGTTGCACTTTTTAAAGAACATATAAATTTGTAATGAAAGAATACTGCATTAACAAGTCACACACATTTTGTTGTGTGCTAATCACTTTTTGGGCAGGAGAAAAAAAAGTCAAATAATTTAATGGAAAGACTTTAGTAACTTGCAAAGGTACAGAAAAATTTAGTTTTTTCTGAGTATCAGAGACAACCATTATAAAATGAGATTGTGTTGTGTAGCTCTTAGTTACTGTTTTAGCAAACAGCAACGCAGAAAAACTGCATTGTTCCAAACCCAAGCAGGGTCTTGCATTTGAAAGTGCAGATAGTTATTTCTGGAATGTTTAAACTGTGTTTCAATTATCCAAATATGTTCTCTTCCAATTCTTCATGGCTCAATTTGCCTTAAATTAGGAAAAGTATAATAAAATTTGAGAATCTTTTCTCAATTTATGATGTCATTTCCATTAATGGATTTCCATTTTGTGAAAATAGTTAATTTCACTAAGCTCGGGGTAGTTCAGCAGTGGAAACTAGTCTAGTTTAAGACATAATGCTTGTCAGTAGACATAATGCTTGCCAGTAGTGCTCTTGGTTTATCCCTGAAGGGTTAAGTTTAGTGTGTCACTAATATCCATCCCAATTACAATTTTGAGGGTTTGGTTTTTCAGAAACCATTTATTACAAAATATCTTTTTCATCTAAGAAGTAGCTCAGTAAATCTTCAGGAAAAGTTTGTGAGGCTTAAATATCTGACTGATTGATGTTTTTTTAAGTATTCTGTAATCCCAGTGCTGAGGGAGCCTGAAGTGGGAGGATTGCTTGAGGACAGGAGTTTGAGACCAGTTTAGGCAACATAGGGAGACTCTGTCACTGAAAAAAAGAAAAAAAAAATTAGCAGGGCATGGTGGCACGTATTGTCCCAGCTACTCAGGAGACTGAGGAGGGAGGATTGCTTGAGTCGTGGAATTTGAGGCTACAGTAAGCTATGATCATACCGCTGCCTTCCAGCCTGGGCAACAGAGTGAGATCCTGTCTCTAATAAATAAATAAAAGTCTTTACACTGGAGGGTTTTTCCTCCACAAATAACATAATGTCATAACGTCTTCCATCAAGGACATTAATCTGCAAAGTTCAAATATTCCCAATGAATGATGTAAACATAGCATCTTATACCTTCTTACCTCCTCTTTTCATTTGCATAAACTGGTTAATTTGCATAAATATTTGCATAAACTGGTTAATTTTTTATGGCATCTTTGGAACATAACATCAACTTTTCCACATTTACACTAAGTTTCTCAAATATCTACCTCGTGGGTGATTTGATTTTAGTAGTTCACATGTAGCAGTTAATTAAATTCAAACAATACCGTCCCCAAATCTGGTTGTTCAACACTTCAGTCACCCCCCTCCTGGAGAGAAGGTGAACTGCATTTTTCCCTAAACTTACATTTTAAACACATGTACTATAGGCGCTGGCAGTTATTTCCCTCAAATAGTTCCTTCTGTAAAGGTGCAGCATAGCACATTTGGCCCTAAAATGTTTCAATCACTAAAATGGCAAATTCTGAAAGCAATTTAAAACCTTCTTTCCAATTCAAAGCCTTCACTTCAAGGTGCTCTGGTTACATCAAAATTTCTTTCCACAAAATACCACTAACTATTCTAGTCTGAATTACCATCATCACTCATCGAGATTTCACATTCCACCTAACCAGTGTGTCAGCTCCCCCTCTGTCGTCTTTCTGATCAGCTCTTAAGAGCCAGACTGATGTTACAAGGCCAGTGCACACATATAGATGTGTCTGGGAGTCTGCTCTCCCAGCTCCTTCCCTTGCTCACTGACGCTGGGCTGCACAATGATAATCAGCAGGAAACCTGGGGCCTCATTGTGTTCATTTGTATTCAGAATCCACCATTTCACTGACTGTGAACATTCTGGGAGTTACTTCACTGCCCTGTGCCTCAGTTTCCCCTTCTGTAAAATTGGAATTCTAATAGCAACCACCTTAGAATACTGTGGACAACAGCATAAGCTAATGTAATGAAAGCTCCAAAGAACTTCTGGTATGTAAGAAGTACTCAATAAGTGGTCCTATCAATATTATTTATAGAATGACATAAACACTGTTCACTGTGCCCTACAGTCCCTACCATTACCCAGGGAAACAGGCTTATTACCGCTGCACTGGCCTTGCAGGGCCTGAGTTTCACTATGCTCCTTCTTTGTACATAATTCCCCTGGAATCTATGTCCATGTATTTTGCCTGGAATACTATTCTCTTCTTCCATTGCCGCTACTCAATTCTTGTATTTCAACTCAAGCATCACTTCCACAAGGTGTCTCTCTCTGGTTGAACCATGTTCACCTCTGGGCACTGCAGCATTATCAGCCTCTTTTATTCACATTTTCAGAGAACCAGAAAAAGTTGCCATTTTAATTTTGGAGAAATCCATAATGATTCTGTTGTGACTTAGTGTATAATACATTTGTAAGTGGATTTTTATGGAGCTGAAGGGAAAGAATGAGTGACTCCAGGGACTGAATCAGAGAATGATGGACAGATCTGGATATTAAAAATTGGAGTAGAATCTGCCTCAACTTTCTGGCAAAAATGATACTAAAATCTGTTGATAACCACAGTGTTGAGCACCATTATGAGGGCTGTGTGGATAATACCTCATTTAATTATCTTGAAAACTCTCCATGTTAAGTACTATTTCCTCCATTTTAGACATGAGAAATCTAAGGATTGAAGTGATGTGCATATTACACAGCCCACCAAAGGCAGAGTCTGGAGGTGAATTTAGATCTGATTTTCTCACATCACCTTTGCACAGCAGGTATCCTCTAGGCAGAGGCATAGGGGAGTGAAAGACAAGATTTATTCCAAAATCACTGAGATGGTCATGGTCGGTGGGGGCAGAATATAAGAGGTATTGCTATATGAGGCTGAGAAGACAGAACAAGACTAAAGCAGACAGGAGGGCTCTATGTGTCTACCAATGACAGCACAAAACCCGGTCAAGTGAATCCAGGCAAAGGGCAGGTATTTTATCCTTAGGGCCCAAAGGGGACCTGAGCTCACTTTCTCTAGGGGCCCAGATGGCCCTGACCTCTCTCCTCCTCTCTCTGCATTCTGTGGACAACCTTCTTATGCTTGTACCTGAACTAACATGTCTTCCAGCCTTTCAGAGCTTGGCACTCTATACAAATTGACTGTAATTTATTGGTCACATAGTTCAAACTAAGTAAGGGGATGAATATGTTCCTTGGTGCCATCTTCCTGCTATGCAGGTGGGTGCTAAGTCACCTGATACAAACAGGAATTAAAGGACTAAGTTAATTCCCTATAGGATGGCTCTCAGTTAGAAGAGACATTCCAGAATAGGTTAACTACATATTGCATACTAAAGAGTTTGAACTTTGTCTCGAAAGGTATGTTTTACAGTTCCTAAAATACTACAGAACATTGATTTGTAACACATTAATGCAAATTAACTGCATTCAACAGCTGATGTGGTATAGTTCGAATCCTGGGAAGATGCGCTCTGATTAAATATTGACTGTCTCTAGCTTAAAATTTGCAAGAAATTATCTATAACAAGAACTTAGAGGTAATACGTTCATCATTTTTTAACATAACACATTTAGCATTGCATTGACAATTATCTGAATACACAACTGTGTATGCCAAAATGAGAGTGAAAATTAGTTCTATATTTAAGACAATAGATAAGCCTACAAATTACCTGAACATGTTTACAACACATATACTTTAGTTTGCCAGAAAATATAGCATCATTATGTTAGTTATGATTAGGGGAAGGGGAAGGACGTAATTAATGGTTCTTTCACGTCCTACCAATTTTACAGTTCACAGCAAGCCCTGCAATATAAACTTTGTCACAGAACGAAAACAAGTATTCTCTTGAGTAGCGTGACTCAACTTTATAAAGTATCACTTTCCTTAAAACAAATTCAAATGTGCTTGGATAATTAAGGGAAAATTAATAGCATGGTCTCCCTACAATCACTCTTACATTAAACTCTGTACATCAAAATCAAAATTATTTTTATGCATGATGGGCAGTTTCCCACTAACAATTTTCTAAATTGCCTAATAATTTTATGTAGCATAATTACAAGACTCCTTCTTGTGTATTTTTGCTTCTCTTTGCTTCCATCTGAATACAAATTAAGGGCACTTATTAGTAAACCTTTGTGGTAGGCACTTACAATGTAATGCTGCAACAGAGCTAAATGAAATAAACCTAACAGGAAAGCCCTTGAAACACTTATTCACTTAACAATAGGGCATGCAACCATATGAACGACATTTTCCAGACTAAGTGACTTTCTGAATAAAAATGGGTGAACAAGTGAAGGCAGATTGATTGTTCATGAATTGCTTTCATTTTTAAGACTTCACTGAACATTTTTTACCCCTAGAATCCAGCAGTACCTGCAACTCAGTATTTGTAAATCTGACCTCATCAAATGTTTCCCTCTGGAATGGTTAATTTTAACGTCAATTTGGCTAAATGATGGTGCTCAGTTGTTTGGTGAAATAGTAGTTTTGATGTTGCTAATAAGGTATTTTATAGATGTGATTAATATTTATGATCAGTTGATTTAAATAAAAGAGATTATCCTTGATAATGGGTGATGGGGGAGCCTCATCCAATCAATTGAAGGTCTTAAGAGCAAAAACTGAGGGTTTCCAAAAAGAAATAATTCTTCCTCGAGACTGTAATACAAGAAACCTTCCTGTTTTCAGCCTGCTGGTCTACCTACAGGCTTTGAACTTGCCAACACTCAATTATGTGAGCCAATTCCTTAAAATCAAAATCAATCATGTCTCTCTGTGTGTGCTCACACGCATATATCTTCTGTTGGTTTTGCCTCTTGGTGGAACCCTGATTTATATAACCATATTTATTCATTCCTTTCTTCACAGATTTGACCCTAAAAGTATAGCTTACTTTATTGTGCTTCACTTGATTGCACTTTGCAGATACTGAGTTTTTAACAAATTAAAGGTTGGTGACAACCCTGCATTGAGGAAGTTTAAATCAGTGCCATTTTACCAACAGCACGTGCTCACTTCCTGTCTTTGTATGCCTTTCATTAACTCTCACAATATTTCAAACTTTTTCATGATTTTTATATCTGTTATGATGATCTGTAATCCTGATCTTTAAGAGGTTACTACCATAAATGTCTTGGTGCACCACAAACCATGCCCATATAAGAGATGGACATTAATCAATAAATGTTATGTGCATTCTGACTGCTCCACCAACCAGCCCCTCCCTTTCTTTCTCCCTCTTCTCAGTCTCCCTATTTCTAGACACTCAATATTAAAATTAAGCCAATTAATAAACTTACAACAGCCTCTATGTGAGCAAGCAAAAGGAAGAGTCACATATCTCTCACTTTTAACCTAATGCTGGAAATGATTAAGCTTAGAGAAGAATGCATGTCAAAAGCTGACACAGGTGGAAATCCAGGCCTCTTGTGCTAAACATTGAGCCAAGTGGTGAACGCCAAGGAAAAGTTCCTAAAGAAAATTAAAGGTACTACTCCAATGAACACACAGATAATAAGCAAGCAAAAAATACTTATTGCTAATATGGAGAAAGTTTTAGTGGTCTGAATAGAAGATCAAACAAGCCACAACATTACCCGAAACCAAAGCCTAATCCACAAGAAGGCCTTACCTCTATTCAGTTCTACGAAGGCCGAGAGAGGTGAGGAAGCTGCAGAAGAAAAGTTGGAAACCAGCAGAGGTTGCTTCATGAGGTTTAAGGAAAGAAGCCATCTCCACAAAATAAAAGTACACGTGAAATAGCAAATACCGATGTAGAAGGAACAGCAAATAATAAAGAAGATCTAAGATAATTGATGAAGGTGGCTACAATAAACAACAGATTTTCAATACAGATGAAACAGCCTTTTAATGGAAGGGATGCCATCTAAGGCCTTCATAGCTAGAGAGAAGTCAACGCCTGGCTTTAAAACTTCAAAGGAAAGGTTGACTCTCTTGTTACGTAATGAAGCTGGTTACTGTAAGTTGAAGCCAAGCCTCATTTATCATTCCGGAAACCCTAAGGTCATTAAGAATTATGCTAAGTCTACTCTTCCTGTGCTCTATAAATAGAATGGCAAAGCCTGGATGGCAGCATATCTGTTTATAGCATGGTTTACTAATTTTAAGCCCACTATTGAGACCTACTGCTCAGACACAAAAAGACTCTTTTTAAAATATTACTGTTCGTTGACAATTGCACCTGGTCACCCCAGAGCTCCAATGAAGGCATATAAGGAGATTAATGTTGATTTCATGCCTGCTAATACAACATCCATTCCGTAGCCCATGGATCAAAAAGTAATTTCAACTTTTGAATTTTATTATCTAAGAAATACGTTTCATAAGGCCCTAGCTGCCATAGATAGTGTTTCCTCTGATGGATCTGGGCAATGTAAATTGAAAACCTTCTGGAAAATATTCACTATTTTAGATGCCATAAAGAATATTAATGATCTATAGTCAAAATATTAGCAATAACAAAGGTTTGAAAGAAGTTGATTCCAACTCTCATGGATGACTTTGAGGGGTTCAAGACTTCAGTGGAGGAAGTAACTGCAGATGTAGTGAAAGTATCAAAAGAACTAGAATTAGAAGTAGAGCCTGAAGATATGACTGGATTGCTGCAATCTCATGAAAAAGTTGAACAAATAATACATTATTTCTTAGGGATGAGCCAAGAAAGTGTTTTTTTGGTTAGATGAAATCTATACCTGTTGAAGATGTTGTAAACATTGCTGAAGTGACAACACAGGATTTAAAATATTGCACAAACTTATTTGGTAAAGTAGTGGCAGTAGTTGAGAGGATTGACTCCAATTTTGAAAGCAGTTCTGCTGTAGGTAAAATGCTATTAGGCAACATCACATGCTACAGAGAAATATTTTGTGAAAGGAAGAGTCAAATGATACAGTAAAGTTCATTGTTGTCTTATTTTAAGAAAGTGACAAAGCCACCCCAACCTTCAACAACCAGCACCCTGATCTCACTCGCCTTTGTCTTCTTATCTGTTCACAGGGGAATCTCCCTTACTCAGTTTCTCACCTCTCCCAACATGATTGTCAGCTCACCTGACTCACCTGGACATCCAGGAGTCTACTGAAGCCAATGACTCCCAGTCATGTATTTAAACCACACAACAGCATTTCTGTTCATGTAAACCACCTATCAAAGCCTTCAAAAGGCCAGGTCTCAGCTGCCTGATCTAAATCTATGCTTGATATTGAGGACTGAGGGTGGAGAGTTAGAAACCTGCAATCAGGCTACATCATTCTGCTTTAATTGTGGGATTTAGCATCCAGGGATCTCTCCTTAAAATCTTATTACTAATTGAAGGACTTGGTGCCGCCCAGTCAGCACTAAGACAAAGTGTACTATGACCCCTAGACAAAAGAAGTGCTCAGAATATGAAGTTCTTCGGACTACATGGCAGATCTAAGGGTTAATTCCTTCCTGTCTTTCTGCTCAAATCAGGCTTTGTGAGTGATTATTGAATATTGATGCATGCACATTATCTTAGGTATTATATTCTGAACATAATATAATGGGGACTATTTCTTAAGGAAAGCTTTGACAATGAAGACCTCAAAAATACATGGAGGCATGCCACAACATAGATGAACCCTGATGCATTACATATGCATTATGTAAATATCTAGAATACGCAAAGTCCACAGAGACAGAAAATAGATTAGTGGTGGCTAAGGGGTGGAGGGAAGGGGAAGAGTGATGAAAGGCTGATGGTTGTACAACCTTCTGAATATTGTAAAACCAGTGAATTGTATAATTTAAAAGGGTAAATTTTTGTGATATCCAAATTGTATCTCAAGAAAAGAAAACGTTCACAGATGAATTTCTAAAATCTCAAAATGCTGTGCTACCAATTCCAAAATTAATATTCTTGCATATGTTAGCACTCTGGGATTAGTCTCACAATAGCTGTGTGATTGTTTTCTCTCTCAGTAGTACCAAAGTAATGCTGTATCATAAAGTTCATGACATTTTAAAGTTGATAAAATATGGTATATTTCTGATTTTACTTATCACTAGATACAAAGGCAACTATTGCAAATCTGTATTTCAAAGAATTTACACTGGACAAATTGTTGGATAGATTTGCCTCAGGCTCTTGAGTAGCTGGGATTTCAGGTGCCAGTACCACTCTTGACTAATTTTTGTATTTTTAGTAGAGGCAGGGTTTCACTATGTGGGCCAGGCTGGTCTCGAACTCCTGACCTCAGGTGATCTACCTGCCTCAGTCTCCCAAAGTGCTGGGATTACAAGCGTGAGCCACCATGCCCAGCCATTGATTTCTTAATGACCACAAATCATTAAGAAATCTGTAGCCGTCATCATCTTTACCAAACAAAAACCTTAACTCTCTTTTTATAAGGAGTTGGACTCTGTATTTCTTCTCTTTGGGCCTGGGTAGACTAACTGCTTTCAACAATACAGTATGAAGGAATTGACCCTGGGTGACTACTAAGGCTGGGTCACAGAAGGCCATGCAGGCTCAGCTATCCTCGGGTCTCTTGGGGCACTTGCTCAGGGAGGGAAGCCATTTGCTGTATAAGAAGTCTGATTATTTTAAGAATACAAAGCTGACGAAGCCACATGTAGATGCTTTGGCTGACAACACCAGCTGAGTTCCCAGCTGACAGCCAGCATCAACTGCCAGCCACCTGAGCAAACCATCTTGTACGAGCAGCTCAATCAACCACAGCCCAGAAAATGTTTGATTGTAACAGTGTAAGGGATCCCAAGAGAGAACTGTCCACCCGGGTCCTTTTATAATTCATGAGCCACAAAATCATGAGCAAAATAAAACAGTTGTTTCACACCACTAAGTTTTGGGCTAACGTATTACACAGCAAGAGTTGCTAGAACAAAAAAGCAGTGAAGAAAGTTGTTTTTTCTGACAATGAGCCATCCAGACCACTCAGCATCCAGTACAAAGAATGGACACATTTTTATCCCACGTCCTTCATGAAAGTATGTTGACTACTATTAACATTTTCTACCCAGCTCAGACTCATTGCAGCTCTTTGTTTATCTGGGCATAGGTTCCCTCCCTTTCTACTCCCCAAATCATGATCTCATGTGTTCTTAATGGAGTGCTAATTTATTATTTATAAATATGTTTGAAAACATATACACAAGCATTATTCAAATCACTATTGGTTTCTTCCAACTGCTTTATGCTTATATGCCACTATTAAGTAACTTGTAAACCTGCCACTGGTTTGAAATACAGTTAATGAAGTGTTCTTCTGTGCAAATAAAAAGGACTTATCTAATTTGGAAATGCTTTACTTTAGACCTAATTATTGCAGTAATTGGTAGACAGTCTTGATAACTTGCTCAGAAAATTTTCATTCTGACTATAAACCTTCCATAGCTTTTGGACTGAATTCTCCCTACCATAAAATAAAAAGGCCTAAACTTTTTAAAATACAAGATCCCCTATTACATCACCTAGGTTTCCCCATCTATCATTTCCCTTCAGATACCCTCTGTGCCACTCTAAGCACAATGCTGATATATGGCATTGTATATAGTCACTTATCAAAATGAAATTCCACATGTGGAAAAGTTTCCTCATCATGTCTAGAGAATTAGGATTTATAGATTTCCTATTCTGCAATTTTTTTCATAAATTCTCAGCAATAAATAATGTCTTCCTCCTTGGAAATACAGTACCACTCTTAGTCTATGTGACTTCTTCTCTCTTGCATTATTATTATCATGGTATCTACCTTACATAAATAGTTTTCCCAAGAGCTTTTCTGGACTAGATGATTAGCAAATGCTACCGAGGAAAATCACAGAATAAATAAATGAATAATAATATGTATATATTATATATATGAAATGTATAGTTTTGTTTGTCATTTTCCTTGAGAAAAGTCAACATGTTCTTGAAACATTCATCAAGAATTGGAGTATAGCTCTGTAATATGTAACAACTTTGTAAATTTAACTACTTAACTTCATGTGAAAAGATACCTCTTGTCCTAAATTGATCTATTTCATGAACTAGTTAAAATATCATGTCTGAAAAAGGTACATTCATCTTTTACTTAAGGAGAGCTGAATTGAATCATGAACTCCTTGATGAAACATCAGTTTTAAGTGGTTTTGATCACATCTCAGAGCCTTTGCACAGGATATGCACTGTGCTAAACAGCCTTGACCACAGTATTTGATTACATGATGCATACTCTTTTGGGGGCTTTGTGTCAAACATCCTCTCAAAAGGCCTTCTCTGACCACTTTAAGTACGTGTCCTCTCTGTTTTCTGTAATAACATCTTATTAGTTTCTTCGCAGTCTATTTCCAAATTGTTACTTCCGCTTTATATTTCACTTCAATATCCACCTTCCAGGTTCAAGTGATTCTCCTGCCTTGGCCTCCTGAGTAGCTGGCACTAGAGGCACACGCCACCACACCCGACTAATTTTTGTGTTCTTAGTAGAGACGGGGTTTCACCACGTTGGCCAGGTTGGTATCGAACTCCTGACCTTGTGATCCACCTGCCTCGTCCTCCTGAAGTGCTGAGATTATAGGCGTGAGGCACCATACTCGGTCTATAGTTTTCTATTTTAACATGTACACTTCTTGAGGAGAGGGATCTAATTTCTCTTGTTCTCCACTGAATCTCTAGCTCCTTTCAGATTGCCTGGCAGAGGGAGCTCAGTATACAGTAGTCATAAAAACAAAATAACAGTGATCAGCAGTCCACCCACGTGCACCTAGGGTTGACATAAATCCATCTTTAAGCTAAACTAAGCATAGTAACGCATTACTTTGTGTGTCTTTATTCTTTTTACATCTTCTTTATGAGGGACAAAGTCATTTTCCCATTTGAGTTAAATGAGTTAACATTTAACTCATTCAGTTAACATTTAACATTGACAGATGAGTTAAATGAGTTAACTACCACACAGAGGTTCCTTAACTTTTAAATCACAAATTCATAAGTGAGAGTGTTGAGGTTTGAACTCAAAATTATCTGATTCAAAAACTCAATCTTATCATCACTTTGCCCTTCCATTTAGAGTAGGTTACCTCTGTATCCCACTCATGGTATACATATTCTAAAAAGAGAATTCCTGTTGAAGGCAATGTAAGGATGAGAAAGGCTAACATCTTAAAACAAAAGTATATGGAAACAGTTCACACAGCTCATACCTGTGTGATTCCAATTTTAATTGTTCTTTTCTGTTTCTCATTTATGTCTAATGATGGATTCTAATCTCTATTTAGGCTGCTCTCCTCATGCTATTTCTTATTGTGATTCTCTAAAACTTAAGCAGGATCCAATCAAAAGACACTGGAATGGCTGGCGGGGGGGGGGGGGGTCCTTACAAAAGGTTATTGGGGAAAGTAGAACAAGAAAAAATAAATAAATAAATAAGAGGATCTAGAGATACCCTGGATATGAAAATAATAAAAACAATAGTAATGATAAGAACATCCCAGTTTGAGTTCTGGAAATGAAAGGTCCATAAAAATAAATTACATCCTAGAGAATAGTCATAAGAGAAAACAATTCAATTTTGTCTTTCGATAGAGGAAAACGGTACCAGTCTCACTGTAAAAAAGACCTAGTTGCTAAGTCAACAAGTTCCCAAGCTCATGGAATTAGTGACAATTTTTATATATTCAAAATATTAATAAGAAAAAAAATCTTCAGAAGTCAGAATGAAGTATTCTATCACTTTCTCTGACTGAAGTCACATTATCTCCCTGCACCTAAGTTTCTTTGTCTGTAAATTAGGCAATTGGTATTTGTATTATCCAAGTTCCAGTGTTACTGCTGGGCTTCAAGCACATAATGCAAGGCAAGGTGTGAAACCTTTAAGAGACTGAGCTCTTGAGGTAGAATTGAGAAGTGACTGAAGGAGAAGAAGACATGATTAACACAAGACCTGCATTTCCATGAACTTGCCGTGGAACCAGGGTCATTTAACTTTCCCAGGCCATTCTCTTTCTCCCTCACTGGTTTGTCTAATGGCATATCTGAAAGTGCTCTGCAAGCAACAATGTGCTGTAAAGATATGAGTTATTATCACTGTTGTTGCTATTTACATTATTTCCCATAAGTTCTATGATTAATTTATCAGAGGATTTAGTTATGTCCCATGAACAATGGAAAAGTTGTGTCCTCATCTGCAATTATCCCACGTCTTCTAATACTTTCACATGTGAATCAGCAATATAATTGCTATGCAGAAAATTAAAGTAGGCTTAACATCCAAGTCATCCAGCCCCCCTTATATTGAATTGTGCATACTTCTTCCTGCTTAGCAGCACTTTAACTCTTGTGACAGGGTGTCCTACATTACTGATACTGTTTGAGGCATCACCTTGACCTTCTATCTCCATGCCTTTTCACAATATTGACCTTGATATTAGCAGCAATGGAGCAATGCAAATTGTTTTTAATGTACCATATTCCAGAGCTAATGACTGGACAAAATTAGAAAAGAAAATGATTCAAGCAAATCAATTCAAATCTGAGAGAAAAACTTTCTCAAACCCAGTTTTGTAAGTTAACTTGCCAGTCTACTCAGGGTCCCATCATTTGCAAAATATTTTAATAATCGTTCTAAGCAATAAGATTGAGATCACTCCAGGCCAGGCGCAGTGGCTCACACCTATAATCCCAGCACTTTGGGAGGCTGAGGCAGGTGGATCACCTGAGGTCAGGAGTTTGAGACCAGTCTGACCGACACGGCAAAATTCCATCTCTACTAAAAATACAAGAATTAGCCAGGTGTGTTGATGCACACCTGTAGTCCCAGCTACTCAGAGGCTGAAGTATGAGAATCACTCGAACCCAGGAGGAGGAGGTTGGAGGTTGCAGTGAGCCAAGATCATGCCACTGCACTCCAGCCTGGGCTACAGAGGGAGACTCCGTTTCGAAAACAAACAAACAAACAAAAAACTACTGAGATCATTCCAAAGATAGAAAAGGTACTTCCATGAACAACCACTCTCATGCCATTAATACGTGATCTCTTCCTGCTCTACCTTTCACTCACTTTGTTCCAGCCACCATGGCCATTCTTGAGGTTCTCAGGCAAAGCATGCCACTCTCAGCACAGGGTCTTTGCATGGGCTGCTCTCCCTTGGATGCGCTTGCCCCTGGTATGGACACATCCTTCTAATCCACTCTCTTCCTTCAAACATCACCTTCATATATCTAATATAGTATGTGACTTGCCAAGAGAGGCCTTGTTCGACCACTTTTGTGAGGTCTTTTCTACTTTGCTTAGTAACCCCATTGTCCTCAACCACACGCCATCCCAATTTCCTTTGGAGCACTCCTTCATTTGTTCCAAATATTCATCAGAATGGAAATTGTGGATTGTTCTTTCACCACTCTTGACCCAGCTCCTAACTCAGTGCAGCAGGGATTTAAGCAGTTGGATGAGAGAAAGATTTAATCCACTCATTCTCAGCAAGTCTTTGTAAAGCACTCTCGCTGTACCAGAACCTGTGCTCCATGCTGACAGGGAAAAAATGGTAAAATGAAGAGTATGCTATAATCTCAAGGTGTTCTCAGACCAGTTAATGGCATGTAATGCAAAAATGGTGTCCTTTCTGTTTACAACCATCTTCGTTATAGTGCATTAACTCAGACCCCATAAAATTAACTGTAATAGACTCCAGTTATGACATGTGGCATCCTAACTTTGAAAATTACTAATTCCTTAGCAAATATACAGAAATAACTATCTCAGAAATATTTTCCCATAACTTAGGGAAGCTTTTATGTAATAAAATATCTCTCTATTACCCATTCATCATTCATTCATTCAATCATTCATTCAGCAAATAAGGTACAATATAATGTTTGAGATAGCAGGATTTGGAGTCAGAAAGTGTAGCTCTAAATTGCAGCTTCTCTATTTAGTAATGTAACTTTGGCAAGGCTGTGCCTCAGATGGACTGGCTGTAAAGTTGGATAATAATAGAAGTGAGATAGTAGGTGAGGTTAAATTAGGACCTCATAGTCCCAGCAGAGACTAGCCCTTTAAGAGCTGCATCCTACCCAGGCCTCTTACTAAGGTCCTTGTGGGGTGGCATAGTACCATGCCACCCTTTGCAGTCCAATGAGTACCAAGAAAAACCCTCCTGAAGGGGTGAGCAATGCAGTCTTACACAGGTTTGTGAATTTGAATGAACCAAGTCTTCCTATTCTGTATTCAGACTAACCATTTATACTAAGGCTTGAATGCCTTCTCCCTAATTGTGATAAATACTTAGAAAGAATAAAAACCTAAAATGTCAGAAAGCAAACAGTCTTGAGCATGAATGGCAGAGCTTACTTTCAGCCTAGAAGTTAGTATAATTCCTATACCTAAACCTTTAATCTCACAACTTAGGTCAGCAAACCTCAAGTTATAAAATTCTATAAATAATTCAAAGCATACAAAATTGTTTTTCATGTATTAGTTCACTTTTAACCCCCCCCACCCCCAAATATTTGTTGAGGTTGAGGGTTTCCCATTTTACAGATGGGAAAACTAAGACCTTGAGATTTAGCATTGTATGTCCAAAGTCACATTATTGATAAGATATACAAATGAGCTCAGAAGGTAGGTCTTATAAAGGAGAGTTCATACCCCAGTCTGCCATTGCCCTTCTATTTCTAAATAAGCAAAAGCAAGCACTTTACAGAGAATTCTGCACCCTCTTGTTTTCAGTTCTAGAAATATTCCCAGGCAGAAGAACCATATGAAAACTTTGAGGCTGCTATTTTTCTTTCAAACTATCTTTATTTTGTATCAAAAGCTCATGTTTTAAATCATGTGCATTAAAATAGATGTCATTGGGGAAAATGTTTAAATTTCAAGATTTAAAAGTGATTTTGAAATATGTATGCCCTTTTCAAGCTGACAAGGAAGAGTGACACATAATCTATAAATTATAGTGGAATCTTGTTAACTCTAATGAGAATCCGGAAGGGCTGTTGCCAATTAATGAATCTTACAAATAATTAAATGACATAAAATGTTGGCTAAATGGCAGTTTTTCTGAGTGGGGGAGGAGTGTGTACTTTTGCTCCTGAAGACAAGATGCAGATGACAATCTGGACCCTATTCCCAAAAAGACTGTGAAAGGATTTACAAGGTTTGGAAGATGGGATGCCCAAATGAATAGAGAATGCACTGAGAAAATAGAGTGAACATTTCATCATTAAGTCAATGGTTTTATGAAGTCCCATGGAAACTGCTCTGAAAATAATTACCTAGCATGAAGGCTTCCTTGTGTCTTCATATGTTTCAGGCATGAAGGCATGTCACTCCTTTTCTGTGGCTGTATATTACTCGTTCTTGACCGCATCCTAGGAAAGTTATTTTTGCAAAGATCACCTAGATTCCTTTAAATTACAACAGCTATGAACAACAGTTGCTTTGAGTAAGCTATCTTTTTTAAAAAAGTTAAAAACAGATTTATAGAGATACATTTCAGCTGTCATTTCTGTCAAAATCAAAAGCAAAAATGACAGAGAGGATCTCACAGAAAATAGCTTGGGACCATGTCCAAAAACACAGGGATCAATTTTTGCTGGAATGATGTCTTCAATGTCCTTACTAGCAGGTACACACACTCACACATGCACAGGCACCCACATAGACGTATTTGAGCCTAATTCTGAATGCCAAACAATAAATGTTTTATTGATTTATTTTAAAATTTAGATAACAGAGGATATTATAATAAGATTCAAGTTAGTGATACTGAAAGAATTCACTGCACAATTCACAGGCTGTCCCTGGAAAGATGAAGAAGGAAATAAATAAGTAAAAAATTTCTCACATAGTAAATGTGACAAAGTTCTAAAGCCACACCATCTGGTCTGTTATACTGGGTGGGTCAGTCTGCACCTGAGGAACCTGCTTGAGCAACAGCTGAAAATAAATTAACAAATACCAAATAAAAACACTTATTTGGTTAGAAAAGGAGAAAAACTTGTTTTTTTCCCCAAACTCAACCTTCTGATTACTGACTAGACACAGCTATAGATATGACTTTATTTTCTTCTTGGCCTGAAATTTCAGAAAGTTCATGGCTGAATATTGTGGTTAACAGAAGTAACATTCTCTTGGGGGAACCATAACCACCAGCACCCTTATTTCTATCACTAGATATTCTTAATAAATAGTATTCTTAATTAATGTATAGCTTCTCAATGACTTCTTTAAAATAGATATGCCTCTTATGAGAACATAAGAGGCTAAATATTTATAATCAGAAGATTTCAAATGCTTTCTTTCTAAAGATTTTTCTTAGAAAATGTCAATATAAACAAATAAAATCATAATTTAATTATGAGGTTTTATCATAACCTAATTTGATTACTTTTGATATTCCTTAATATCAGTTGCATTTTATATTAATTGTATTGCATATAAACTTTGTTTTAAATAACTGAGTAAAGCCAATAAAGAAATAGAACATCATCTTACAAACTTCTAGGTGCTCTCGTATTTTTATTTTCTATGACTTTAAATGGATTCTGATATCTGATTTTCCAAATTAATGCCAAATAAAAACTTTCTAAATCTTAAGAAAATGAGGTTGAATTACTAAAGGCAAATATCAAAAGCAATTTAATTCAAATAAAACTGAAATAAGAACATCAAATAATTCAAATAAATTCTTTTTGTGAATTGACAAGATCTAGGCCCTAGGTATTCTAAGATCAAGAATTCCATGGCCCCTATTATTAAACTTTTTACTAATAAGTAGAGAAGCAAATCAATAAGCTACTCTAAGTGTCTTATATCCAGGTGCCCCTCATGTAAGAGAAGGGAAGAGAAAATACTGTGTGATCTACGTGACCTGTGGAAACAAAGTGCATTCAAAATATCAAGCTGTCCTGTGATCCTGCTTCATACTGTATGGAATCTGTGCATACTTCTCTCTATCTAGAAGCAAAAGATAGATATCAAAATATATGTGTGTGTGTGTCTATATGTGTGTGGGAATATACACATACCTATTCATATACATATATACATACAATGTATATACATACGTTACATATAGATACATACCCATGTACATGTGTGTTTGTATAAATTTTGTATATTATAGATTTACATTACATATATATACAATATAACATATATAAATACACGCGCATATACATTCTTATGTGTTTATGTGTAAAATCTTCTTCCATCTTCTAGGTTTAGCTTACCAGACACCTTTTTTTGGGAATCATCCTGACTTACCCAGTTGGAATGACTCATAGATATTCTGCATCCCAGGAAGCCCTTAGTGACAGAGACAGTGGTGGAATTCCTCTTTGCCTCTGTCTGAGAGTGTGCTGTCATTAGTACTGGGTCTCATAGTCATCCTTGTGCACATCTCATTCTCTCTATGAAGCTGAACCCCTAAACCCAAGGAAGAGATAGCACAGGGTGGCAAGATGCACTTGCAGTTTGGAACTAAACAAATAAAGTTTGATCTTTTCTCCACTGAGAGTCAATCTGGGCCAGGCATGGTGGCTCATGCTGGTAATTCCAGCACTTTCGCAGCCTGAGGCAGAAGGATGGCTTGAGCTCAGCAGTTTCAGACCAGCCTGGGCAACACAGCAAAACGTCATCTCTGTTAAAAATAAAATTTTAAAAAATTAGCCATGCGTGGTGGTGCACACCTATTGTCCCAGCTACTCAGGAGGCTGAGGAGGGAGGATTACTTGAGCCCGGGAGTTTGAGGTTGCAGCAGACTATGATCACACCACTGCACTCCAGACTGGGCAACAGA
This sequence comes from Rhinopithecus roxellana, assembly GCF_007565055.1. Taxonomy (NCBI): domain Eukaryota; kingdom Metazoa; phylum Chordata; class Mammalia; order Primates; family Cercopithecidae; genus Rhinopithecus; species Rhinopithecus roxellana. Next base: position 9,700,369 of record NC_044559.1, read on the forward strand.
GCAAGGCTCTGTCTCAAAAAAAAAAAAAAAAAAAATATATATATATATATATATATACACACACACACACACACTTCATGTACTTGACCGAGTTACTTCACCTCTCAAACCCAGCTCTTCTGTTTGAATCAGCACCTGAAGCTTGTTAAAAACAGAGAACCTCGGGTTCCACCTAGACCTAGTGAATCGAAGCTGGGTTTTAACAAGTTTTAACAAGATCAGTAGTTTATTTGCATGCAGATAAAATTTTGAGAAGCAGAGTACTTAGGAACCATTCGTATTCTCACCTATACAATTTAAATAACAGTAGTCAACATACAGGGATGCTGGAGGATAAAGCATATATCCAGTGCTTAGCCCAGGCCCTTACGCATGTGTGTGCTCGAAAAGTGGTAGCATTTTTAGTTTTTATTACTAACATTACGGACAATGTTGTTTATTATTAGACAGTTTTATCACTTACATTCTCTGAACTGCGTCTCTAAAATTGGGATAATTATATACGTTATCTATGCTTTGCTTTCTTTTTCTAGTGATTACATTATTTATTATCTATAAATGATCAGATATGGTGTTTGCTCACTGTTAGTTATCTTCTCCCATCCATCCTCCCTTAAGGGCAGACATCAATTTGAAGGCTTTCAGAGAGCAGGTATTTGTTGAATGGCATACAAATACATCAGAGGAGTTTTAGATGCCTCCATAATCCTATTTCTGTAGAAAATTTTACATATTTCCACATGGTAAATTAAACAGAGGCAACAATTAGCCAATGCCTATGTGACAATAGCCGTATTGATGACTTGTCCTTGATTCTGCTTTGGCTCATATAAATCTCCACTCTCATAGCCTTACTGTTGTAGATTGCATATTTGTGTCCCCTCAAAATTAATATGTTGAAACTCAAACCCCCAATTAGATGGCACTAAGACGTGAAGCTTTTGTGGGTGAATCCCCTAGGATAGGATTAGTGTCCTTTTAAGAAGAAGAAGTTAGACTTTTATCTTTCTGCCCCACGAAGACACAACTAGAAGTTGTCAGTCTGCAGCCTGGAGGAGGACCCTCAACAGAACCAGGCCATGTAGGCATCCTGATCTCAGGGATCCACTCTCCAGAGCTGTGAGAAATAAATTTCCATTGTTTATAAACCACCCAATGCATGATATTCTGAGATAGCAGCTCGAACCAAGACACTTGCCTATTGATACTCCTAGAATGGGAAATACAACCGTTTTTGTTGTTGAGTTTCAGAATAGCTAAATTTTCTTCTGACATTTTAAGAAAGACATTGTGTATTATACTTGTATTTATTTACACGTGCCCTGGGTTTGAGTTGGTGTAATTCCCTTCTATTTGGTACATCCAGAACAAATTAAAAAAAAAAAAAAATTATCCTGTCGTTCATCATCACAGTGGTCATTTTGATCTTTTATGTTTCTTTGCTTATTAGGTGAATGCACTTTTTCAATGAGAAATATTTGTTAATTACTGTAATTCTAAATAACTAAAAAGGAAGCATGTATCCCAGATAGCACAATGAATAACTGTGCTAAGAATAAATGGCAGCCACAGTCAGCAATGTCAAAATTAACCACCACCTGTCATAGTCTCAGAAATTGTAGAAGTTGTTTAAGCATATTTCAATACAGTCTTGCATTAATCCTTTAGAAATACTCTAAGCAATTGGTGTATCCTGCTTCCCTCTGTACTTAAGGGGTGGGTGAGAAACTAGCAGTAGGAGGAATGCCCTCATCAAGTCAGAAAAGCAGCTCAAGCTGATTCCTTCTGCCTCATTTCCAGGGCATCATGGCAGATCCTGAAGCCCAAGAGTGATCACCAGTAGGAATTTTTGGTACAACCTTAGGTTTGCTTCTCTATATTATGTACTCAAATTCCACTCACCCTTGCTTTGCTGTAAATGTGCACATTTGTTGGGCCTTTATGGAAGTGACTTTTACCTTTTCTGTTTTCTGAAGCGCAAGTTAAAATGTCGATTTGCTTACTTACTATGCCTAAATTCAACTAGGGAAACAAAAGAACTTGTTAATCTCTTACTGATTTCACATTTGCCATGCACACACACTCTCTCTCTCTCTCTCTCTCACACACACACACACACACACACACACACACACACACACACACACAAAGTCAAGATGACTAGAAGATCCCAATTGGAACCAAAGTTGTTTGATCTCACTTGTTCAAATCAGCTTAGCTCTCTTCAAAACTCCTTTTAAAATTTGGGAGAGGCTATATTGACCTAACTAAATGTATTGAACGACCCAAGCCCTGGTTTTTCAGTAACCTTCTCTAGATTGTAATCACTTCCCTTCTTTCCAAAACCTCTCTCTTTCTCTTGCTGTCCATAGCTGACCTGTGAGCTCCTATTTGGTTTCTCTCCCCATAGTCTAGCTCTTTCACAGGACTATTGCTGCTGAGTCTGGCCTTGACTTTCCCACTACCCTTGATTCTGTTAGTTCTAAGATCCAAGGGCCACTCCAGCCAGCCCTGCAGGCCTAGCCCAAACCCTGGGTGTCTGGCACTCTGACTGTTGCATAGATTACATCCCATTGCCTAGAGGAGAGTTTCAGAGAGAGTCTAGCCTAGTGATTGACCAGTCAGAACTGGCCTACTCTCCTTGCAAACACTGTAAGTGCTCAAAGACAGACTGCCCTTTGGGGGTGAGAAAAACAGCAGGTGTCTCCAAAACCAGAAGCAGGAGGTCTTCCTTGACCTTTCTTTGCCCCTCTCTCAGGAGGCAGCTGGTATTTGCCTTCTACTCGCTGGGATAAGATGGCTCTCATTAAATGTCTGAAAGATAGTTTAGAGGAGACAACAGTTACTCTTTTTTCTTTGTGAAGAGGGATGTTATCTATTTTAAAAAGAAAAATATTGGTTTAGCCTCCTTACCACATATTTCCTGGGGGAGTATGGTATTTTGCCCTTTTGCATTACAAAGTGTCCTTGTAAAAATAAGGTAACAAATTCATTTTTGACAGGCATTTAAAACCCTGGCATTTAGAAGCTGGCCAGTGGCTTTTGCACTGACTCTAGATTAGAAATGTCTAAAAGATACTAAATAGGATAAGCAGAAAGTGTCATGAGTGAATATTGTCACAATGATACATATTCAGATCGTTTCTTCCTAATTGGCTCACTATGTTCAATTTTATTTCTTGCTTAGACAAAGGAAGACATTGGGACCATGTTCTCACTATGAAATGCAAATGTTTCCTTTCCTTACAGGATGAATTTGCTTTTTAATGTACACATTTCGTATTCTAAATAACGATTCAACTTCAAGATTATCGACATAATTTGGGAGCACCTTTATCTTCCCAGTGAGCATTCTAAACCAGGCATGAGGTGTGGCGAACCAGATTAAACATTAATAGCATTGAAAGTTCCAGGCTGTGGAGGCAATAGTCTTAGGAGTCTAGACATTTGCAAGAAGAGAACAGACACCCTGAGAAAAGTAAGGAGGCAAAGGGAGACCATCTCCTTCCAAGATGGGCAAATTACTACTTGAAAACTCCCAGAGGGATACCAATTGCCCCACATAGGGGAGAAGGATGACAGACACAACAGAAAGCCACAAAGCTCACAGGAGAGGCAGCTCTCCTGACTTTGGAGACTCACAGAGAGACAGAAATGAGAAAAGTTACAGGGCCTGTGATTTAGAAACAGAGACTACAGATTCTAAGTGGCTGATAGCAAATTCTTCAAGTGACTACATCCAGCAGCTACAAAGCATTGCTATTACGTTTATAGGAAAAAAAGACTTAGAAATCCATAGTTTAACCACATGCACACACACACACACACACACACACACATGCACAGAGAGAATGAAACAAATAAATATGGTCAGTCCTCACTCAGCACAGTTTAATTAAATAACATCAGTCATCCAACAACACAGTTCAAATTTAAGTTACTCCATTACCTTAATTGTGAGTAATTACATAAGCTACAAACTTCCTCGCTAGCTATTCAGTCAACAAATCACTATGTAAATAACAAATTCATGACCAATGACCAATCACATCACTTCTTTCTAAGTCAGTCAGCGATTGGTCTCTGTACATATATTTGTTCATGAGTAGACAGCAAGTGTGTAGCTGTGTTGCCTCCTTCTCCCCCAGGGATAAACTCATTTAGAAAATGGATAATTGAAAAAGGAAACTGGTCAATAAAGATGAAAGAACAAGAAAGAAACAAAGAGTAATAAAGCTGGAAGTGGAATTTGAATTAAATGTAAATGAAATCATAGGAGCAATAGATGACCTTGGAAATATTGGCACTTCTGCCATGTGGGAGTCCCCATTATGCAGCTAGAGGCACTTAGTAAAGGCAAAGTTATTGATATAAATATGGAAAGTGGTAGTGACAAGAAGGATGAAAAAAATGTTCCAGAGGCAGCGAGGGAGGACAGCAAAAGAATCTTCACATTAAGAAAACTCTTGGGGGATATTTCACACCATGAAAATCTCAAAAGGATAAGATATTGGAAACTCATCCAGTCTTTGAAAGGAGTATGGCAATTTGCCAAGGCTTAAAAAACTCATTCCCTCCATACTATAGATTATGTAACTTTGAGAAAAAGCCAAGCACTATTCAAACTGCTCCTGATAAGATTTTAATAAAGAAATAAAATACTTAAATTCTTAATGTTTCTAGTATGTTAAATTACATTTTACATTTTACTAAATAAATATCAGTCTTTCTATTTTTTTTTCATTTCTCTGTATCGAATGGTAAGAGCATTTTAAATGTTTTGACAAAAATGTTTAAAGGTCATGGAGCAATAACAATTTATCCTATTTATTTTAAAATCACATTGCACTGACTCAGCTTTAAATGGTCATGTTTACATTCCCACATGACTGTGGAAAGCAACAACGCCTGGATTCCTAAATGGATGGATGGGTGGATAGATGGATGGATGTGTGGATGAATGTATGGATGATGAATGGATAGATGATGAATGGATGGATGATGGATGGATGGATAAATGGATAGATGGATGGATGAATGATGGATGGATGAGTAGATGATAAATAGATGGACAGATGATAGATAGATAGATAGATAGATAGATAGATAGATAGATAGATAGATAATGCCATATTGTCTATAATTTACTTTAAAGGGGCCTAGATCAGGTAAACTACAAGTCCATACTACTTATTCTGGTTTTACACAATTAGGATAAAGATATTATCCCAGCTGTGTGTACCTGACATATGGACAGTCTACTAAGGGAGGGATCTATCCCTGAACTTCGATCAGGTGAGCAGAATCCTGCCCTGATCATATTTTCACATCTCCGATGTGCTTGGTGGAATGTCTAAAAGAACTGGCTGTATAATTTCCTCTGTGCTTACTTGCTGGTATGTGGTCGTATATATGTGCCTCAATTAACTGTCAGCACAATAATGTGCAACAAGCTTGATATACCAGTGACCTACACCATATTTCCCATGGCTTATGGAACTGTGGGCTAGTTGAGTTTCAGCTGATCTTGCACTTACGGGATGTACTTTGAGAGTATCATTTCACTGAAGCGGCAGCAGCTATCTGGCATATGTTCTCCTCATGGTGGTGACAGAAGCTGAGAAAGCAATTCCAATTCATGAGCCCATTTCAGGCCTCTACTTCCAATTATCCGCAGACTTCCCATTGACCAAAGCAAGTTACACATCTGAACCCCAAATCAAAAAGTGGGGAAATCGTGGACCCACTATGAAGCATGGCTAGGTTGTGCTTAATACTACTGGGAAGGGATGAATTTAGACCGATCATTCATTCCACAGCAGCACGGAAGAGTTCAGGCTAAGACTTACTTCCATCGTAATATAACACCTGGCAGTTGCAAGGCTGTGAGAGAGAAGACCTCAGGCCCTCATCTACCACTATGAAGGCTACTGTGGGGAGTCAAAATAACTTATTAATTATGACAAACCACATTAATTAAAGTCAATTTGTAACGAATGGTTTGAGCGTTATCATTCTAAAATTAGATATTCTCTGCATTTTACTAATGGTTTTAAGAAAATACTGCTGATATGAAAATTAAATAAAAATAGAAGATTGGCTGGGTGTTTTAGCCAAATGTCATTTCAGAAGCTCTGTTGCTTTTCCCTAGCTCTGTGCACCAAGTCGTGTTTGAGGAACCACAGCAAAGAAGAGAGTAGAAATGGAAAAAAGAGTCCATTCCATAAATTTCTCACTATCCCAGACTGTGGATGTCTCACCCTCTAAATGGGAATCAGGCTGACAGTGAGTTTGCTTCCTGATTTGTTCCTCTCGTGTCTACCCATTATCTGCCCAAGCTAATACATGAGGGGGCTTTGCTTTGGCAGCCTGCCTAGGGAGGATGCTGGGCACATCTCAAGCCTCGTGGGTGCCCGCTCATCGTAGTCCTGCTTTGTAAATGTGCTCCTGCATCTGTTCCTTAGAGGATTGGAGAGCATGCCAAGCAGAGTGTGACATGAGAGAGGAAGAAGAAGCCCCCTCATGCTCAACCCAAAGGGAAATGCTCTGTTTAGGCTTCCTGTTGGCTCTCTGTGTCTGCCAGCATATTGGAGAAATAGCACAGTGTTATGGAGGGGGACCTGGGCTCGGAGACACAACTGGAGACAAAGCATACTAAATAGCAATGCACAACCTATACACTGCAATAGGATTTGTATGGGAGTGTGTAGGTGCAATTATGCATGGGATATTGGAATAAAAAGGTGAGTAATCACTTGGCAGGCACATGGAAGTATCTCTGACCCCACAAAATACCCTCTGCATACAATAAAGGGAAGAAAACAGTTCCAAACATAAATTATCATAGAGTGGGCAGGTACCAGCAGTACAGTAAGTGGATCCCTAACAGGAGCTTGCTGATGACCATTCCATTGTTCTTTTAATAAGCACTTACGAGAACTGACCAGGAGCCCGCATCTATGCCAGGAGCAGCGGTCTAGTTGCCATGCAAATGCTGCTCCTCTAGAGCTCTACTCTTGGTAGTAGAGGTGAATCGAACAGCTGACTCGCTTATGTTCCTGGTGACATGATTATTCTAGTTTATCCTTCCAAATGCACTCCTAAGGGACATGCATTCCACATGCATTCCTAAGGGACAAGATGAAGATGGGTTCAAACGCAGCTCTCTATTACCTTATCCTCAGCATGGCAGATTCCTAACTTCCCTATAGTATTTCTTTCCCACTTTGGTACATCACTTCCCTCCTGGCAATGACTTCTGTTGTTCTCTTTCCAGGACTTTAACCCTTTCTGTCAGTCAGTCCATGTCAATCAGTCATATTGAAAGCCTAAATGCTAACTGTATGCAGAGCTGAGTCTTTCCCACAGGGCTCCTTCCTGAACCCCATGCAAATTACCGATGCACCTGCCTCCTGGGTCTTTGAAAGTGAGATGAGAAGTTACAGCCATACAGTATCATGATCTCAGCATAATCCAATTAAGACTCGTGTCTGTCTTCTGTTTCAGTTTCTTTACTTCTGAGGGGTCTTCTAGGAAAACGCTACTTAAGGCAGCTACACAATATCCCCTCCTACTGACAGCTACACCTTTGTCTTAGTGTTGATACTTTGAAGTGCCAAAGGGTCCAGAGGGGTTCCATGAAACAGGTTTGGAAGTATAGACAAACCATACTTAAGAAGTAAGAGCATTTGATCAACATTCCATTTTAACCCATTCCTGCAGAAAAGTGAGTTACTCATGATGTCAAGAAATTATCTCCAGACATTCTTCAACTAACAACCTTCTTAATCTTTCAGATTAAGAAAATGGCCATAACTGTCACTAAAATCATATGAAGCCTGCAAAAAATACATATATGATCTCACCTCCAGAAATATGGGATTTGAACAAACACTGCAGCCTGCAGGTAACACTCCTTGCAGTGTGGAGTCCATTCAGCACAGCTTTTCTTTTTCCTGGTTAGATCAATATCTCACTGATACATGTTCTGCCAGCCAAGCTATAATGCTGCATTCTTCCAGGTCTCAGTAATATAAAGTGATTTAGTGCTTTCAGCTTGAAAGATATTGCAATGAACACTGTGATTTATAAAACAAATGGGCTATTGTCCTAAATAAGTTTAAAATTATATAGACCTGAGGAAATAGAGTTAACTAAAGTTTTAATGCTCTTAGCCTATTTTCTGCTTAGCAATTTATACAGACACATAAGCAATTCAACTCAGAAAATGCAACAGTAATTTATCGCCAGACTCTTCCATACATAATTTCCTTAACCTAATGTACCTTTTGGCATTTATTAGTACACAAAGTCAACTTCCTGCATACCCTTCTTTCATCCAAGCAACTGTCTATATATTTCCTGGACCTATAAATCATTGCATCCTAAACACTTAGTCTATCAGAAAAAAATATGCTAATTGTAGAGGACAGCATATCCTGTATTGAATGCTAGCGGCATTTTGGCATATTATTTCTCACTTTATCACAGAAGCGTGGTAGGAAATAGAAATGATGGGAGCACTACAAGCCAGAGGAATCTAGGCAATACATTGAAAAGCTGCCATCTCTTATTCTCAGTTCACATTGGTGAAGACAGCAGAGTGTGATAACAGTAGATGGGATATTTTCATTTAATCTTTTAAATGTATTGGCTTTGAAATGTGAGTGGAATTCACATGGGGCAATTCTAATGCTTTTCCTAGTTTCGTGGGTTTTTTTTTTTTTTTTTTTTTTTTGTATGTGCCTGAAAAAGGATTCAAATTTGGCAGCACTGTTGAGGAGAATTGTTACAACCCAGAGAGAGAAAAAAGAGGCAACCTGGATGAGAATTTTAAAAGCAACCTGGTCACAATCTGAAGATTGTATGGCTGCTTTTGCAGAAGACCTGTAGGTACCTAGAAAGGATGTGTATTATGTAAGGTCAATTTCAACTGCTGTAATATTGAGACTCTGAAGGAGAGTGACTAAAAAAAAAAAAAAACAGAAAAAAGCTTATTTCTTTCACACAGATATGTCTTTAAATCTGGATTGGTGAGTGGACCCATTTGTTTCCCAAACGTTTATCCTCTTGGGCATTATCCTCATCTGCATGGTTGGAAGGTGGGTCATAGACATTCCTGTGATCACACATGGGAAGGGGGAAGACAAAGGGATTCCATGGCAAAGAACTTTTATTTTATGTGGAAAATGCCCCCAAATTACACATATCACTCCCACTTATGTTCTGTTGGCTCTAGTTTTGCCACATAGCTTCACTAAGTTGCAACAGAGGATAGAAAATGTGGCTTACAGCGGGGTGGCCAGGTGTAGAGCTGACACATTGCCTGTTGACTCTTTGCTGACATTTTAAGAGTATTTCTAAACTGATAATTTACTTTTTTTTTTTTTGGCGGAGTCTCGCTCTGTCGCCCAGACTGGAGTGCAGTGGCCGGATCTCAGCTCACTGCAAGCTCCGTCTCCCGGGTTTACGCCATTCTCCTGCCTCAGCCTCCCGAGTAGCTGGGACTACAGGTGCCCGCCCCCTCGCCCGGCTAGTTTTTGTATTTTTAGTAGAGACGGGGTTTCACCGTGTTAGCCAGGATGGTCTCGATCTCCTGACCTCGTGATCCGCCCGTCTCGGCCTCCCAAAGTGCTGGGATTACAGGCTTGAGCCACCGCGCCCGGCCTTTTCAAAGTTTTTTCCAGGTTTCCTTAACCCCTTATACCTCTGTTGTGTTCTTTCTGTTCTGGGCCTTCCTTTCTGGCAAGATGGTATAAAACGTAGCATATTCCTTCTCAGACAGAGAGGCTTTAAAAGAAGCCTCCCAAAACTCTACCTCATACCAAAACCAGGGCTCTTTGAAAGTGCTCTCAAGTGTTTGATAAACAGACATGTTGAATCACTGAATTAGCTACTGGTAGCAATGTTGTCATACGTTTATGTTTAGATTTCAATCTGGCAAAATGCTTTTGAAAGGAAAATCTTTGTCACTTGAGCCAAAAGCTAAAAAATGTCCTTGTTTAGTAATTACATAGACACCCACACTATTCAAAATCTTGTTTTTCCAAAAGTATATTTGTAGTCCGGAAGCCAGGGCCCAATCCACCCACTTCATCTTTACCATTACTCCCAGTTCACTTTCCCCTAAACTGAATTCCACAGCCCTGGACACATCACAGCTGTCCCCATATTGCACGAATGTGTCTACAGGCTCACTTCACCATGCTCTCTTCTGCCACTATGCACTTGCATTATTGATCACACTCTCTGTTTTGTCCAATTACAACCTGAATGCAAAATTAGTCCATTTACCAGTCCTCTTCGGCAGAGAAGTAGAAAAATTCCTCTTCTCATTTCCTAGAGTTACTGTTTTTGGTCCCCTAAACTCTTGATACTAGCAGACCTCTAGGTCAAGACAAATAGCTTTCTGCAATAAGGTGATTCATACACCTTATTCAAACCACATATTTTTGAAAGTAAAAGGGCATGATTAATAATTATGTAGGTGTGAAAGTGTAAACAAGGAGTGTCGTGGGCAAATCAGATGCATAAGTAGGTCCCCCTAGTTAAAGAGAATTTTCCCTAAATGATTTGTAAAGAATGTAATTCTTCTTCAAGATTTATTGAAATTTCCCTCCTAAGAATCCTCTTTTACCTAAAAGCTTATGCTGGAGAATGTCAGTTAATCATTTTGAGAACAACCCCCGCCCCACCCCCCAAAAAAACACAAACAAACTTGACTTTAACTCAAGTAAAATATAGCTTTCCCCTAAATCATATCACCTAAGCAGTGACATAGGGAAATGCCATTAAAGAAAGTAGAGGCAAAAATTTCAGAGATGGCCTTTTGAAAATGGATCACTAAGAGCCAGAAAACTTAACCACTATTAGTGGTGAAGGAAGGTGACTTAAGGTAAAAAATATCACCAGTGGACAGATGGGTTTGTACTCTTGTTTAATTCCCATAAAAACACATTGAGGTAGGTATGTTCAATGCACTACATAGACAGTAAATTGAACATCAGTGTGGTTAAGTGACTAGCTGTAGTTTTGACTGAGTGGAGATTCAAATCACGGTTTATCTGACTTGTCAGAGACAGGCCACACTACAATAAATGGCCCAAGTAGCCGCTTTAATGGGCCTGTCACACAGCATTTCTGACAGAATTATCTTTCAAAATTGAGAGTTGTTGTTATCATACATGTTAACATCAATGACTTCATAAAGTCAAACTCTACATGTATTCTCATATCCCTAAGACCAGCTTTTGTTCTGGTACATAATGGAAACGTTTTTGAACCTATTTTAAGTCCAGAAACTACCCATATATACATATATGAGTGTGTGTATATGTATAAAGCTATTTATTGGATATTATCTGTAATGTTGACTTCAAAATGTGTCTTCATTTTATTAATTCAGAGTATTAACTTATATATTCACCAGTTACCCTCGTTTGTCTACTGCCATATAAAAAGTACACAGCAATGTTTGTATTTTTTCTCCCTGTTAAAAATAGCTAGCTGGCTGTTGAAAATATATGTGGGATACTTGTTGCTTATATAAGTTAATCTGAACAGAATGTTCTCTGAAGAATAAATGAGAACAATGCATAAGGATATGAGAATGTGAAGTAGAATGAGAAAATCTCTTTTAGCAAAGTATTTGATCTCCTATGAATCCTAGGCAGTGAAAGGCTGAGAAAGGCACGACCTTCCACTGCAGAGCAAGGTTTACTGAGGCATTGACTCTTCAAAGTTACACTAACACAGTGATTTTTATTTACAATGAAGCTATTCCTATCAGCATGGACAAAGAAGAAATTTGCGAGTTGAATTCTGATTTGCATTGTAACATTTTATACTTATATATATATATATGTATGCTCCCACCTGCTCGTCAACAACATGCTATCCAACTCTGTTCTTTGCCATTCTGACAGGTAAAACTATATATTATCTCTGTATAAATGAAGTAGATCTGCATTCTTTCCAAAGCAAACAGAGCATTCCTTCACAGAAACAAATGTAATTTCTGGCTTTATATTAATGTTAAAATAATCCCTTTATCTTATTTTGATTTAATTATGAACTTACATTTTTAATGGGAAGTCATTCTAGAAGAAAGATGATGGGTGAGTTCATGGTCAGGGAAGTTAATGGACAGCCAATTCTGAGGTCATTGCTGATGCATGTATAGAATTCACTGTCCCATTCTAATTGACTTGGTAGGGACAGCTAATTTGCATGCTAACGTGAGGGTTCATCTATTAAAAGTATTAAATTTACATCTGTTTTCAGTCTTTCCTTTTCTTGTTTGCTAGGGTACATTCACTGGCATTCTGAAAAACAAGAATGCTATACTGCCCACAGCTGGAAGACGGGGGAAATGGTCCATGCGTCACCTATGACAATGCCAGCCAACCAGCCTGGCAGTGCCATCACATGTGTAACTGGAAATAGAAATGACAATCAAAGCAGTTGTGTGCATTCCATTCTTTCCTTGAAAATACAATTTAAGACAATGAGGGGATTGGAATTAAAAGCATATATATTTAAATATTTTATGATAAAATACAAGAGGAGTTAAAACAAGTCAATATAAGTTTAAAAGTAAAAGCAGTTTTGGCCGGGCGCGGTGGCTCAAGCCTGTAATCCCAGCACCTTGGGAGGCCGAGACGGGCGGATCACGAGGTCAGATTGAGACCATCCTGGCCAACACGGTGAAACCCCGTCTCTACTAAAAAATACAAAAAACTAGGCGGGCGAGGTGGCGGGTGCCTGTAGTCCCAGCTACTCGGGAGGCTGAGGCAGGAGAATGGCGTAAACCCGGGAGGCGGAGCTTGCAGTGAGCTGAGATCGCGTCACTGCACTCCATCCAGCCCGGGCGACAGAGCGAGACTCTGTCTCAAAAAAAAAAAAAAAAAAAAAAAAGTAAAAGCAGTTCTGTTTTCATTTTCCACAAGAAAAAGAAAATAAAATAAAGCTAAAGTATGTAACATAATTGGCAAAAATGAAATATGACATGGTGTATTGGAAAAACCTGCCAAGGCCGGGTGTGGTGGCTCACGCCTGTAACCCCAGCACTTTGTGAGGCCAAGGCGGGCAGATCACTTGAAGTCACGAGTTTGAGGCCAGCTTGGCCAACATGGTGAGACCCTGTATCTACAAAAAATAAAAAAATTACTCGGGCATGTTACTGTGTCCCTGTAATCCCAGCTACTCAGGAGGCTGAGGTAGGAGAATAGCTTGAACCCAGGAGGAGGAGTTGCAGTGAGCCAAGATTGTGCCACTGCACTCCAGCCTGGGCAACAGAGCAATTCTCCATCTCATAAATAAATAATAAAAGAAAAAGAAAAACCTGCCAAGACTGAACTGACTCCTGTGTTTAGAACAACAGTCTCCAAGAAGTAATTTGATGAGACATATTAGTGGGTAGTTATTTTTAAGGTGTCTTTGCAAAAGTGGATCTTTCAGAATATAAAGGAAAGTATTAAAAATATCTTTGATACGAGTCAATTTTTCATGACCTTTGAGATTAAATGTTCAATAAGATTTCTTTAGAGAAAGCGAGAAAGAAATAAAAAGAGGAGAAGAGTTGAAAATGTTTCTATGAAGACTCTTGTCCCTAGCTTAATTTAAACCAAAATGAAGAATTTATGATGACAATGAGACCTAGGCTGAATATTTCATTCTCTAGCTTAACTTCTTCTGATTTATGATTTTTGATAAATACACAATTAACAGTTTAATATCTAAATAAACCCATGTCATTCTATTGTTAATGTTTGTATTATTTATCTTCTTGTATAAAAAAGACTTTTAATAAGGTGCCATATTACAAGTAATGGTACATATAGCCAAATACCAAAGAACACTTTCATGCTTGAGAATTTATATAATTAAAAGTTTCAATGCTTGCACAGTTATTAACCTTTTCATTTTCCTTTAAATATGTATGGCCTTTTAAATATGCCCATGTTAGACTTATTCTAGACCAGAGAGGGTAGAATAATGAAGAACAAAAGTAAATAAATGTGCTTAAACTATATAAAAATTTATATATAAACACACCTTACTAAGTATTTTTAAATAAAATGTGTATCCTATAATTGTATCTAAAATCATATAAATTTACACTCTATAGCAACAATCCCTTATTTATAGCAAAAATCCCCAATTTCATATACTTTCATATACTTACCTATAAAATATTGCCCCTTATTCTTCGCACAGATTCTCTCCATTGTTAATTACGTTTAATCTAATTCAACCTCAGTGAAGAAGAAAAACTATGAGAAATGTTTTGGAAAAGGTGCTTGTTCCACATCATTTGAGACCTGCCTACCAGTGAATATCATTCTATACACTTCGCATATTAATGGCACAATAGTTGCTCAGGAAGTATTTTTTATATCTTTCCTCCAAGAGAACTTTGTAGCTATTATTGTTATTCTTGATTATCTGAGAAGAAAACAGGTATAATAAATACAGTCAATAAATCTAAATATATAATGAAAAAACTAAAGAGATTCTGCACAGCAAAGGAAACTATCAACAAAGTAAACAAACCATCTACAGAAACAGAACAGGAGAAAACTTTGCAAAGTATGCATGTGACAAAGGTCTAATATCCAGCATCTATAAAAAACTTAAATAAATTAGCAAGAAAAAAATAATCCCTTTAAAATGTGGGCAAAGGACATGAACAGACATTTCTCAAAAGAAGACACACATGTGGTCAACAAACATATGAAAAAAGCTCAGCATCACTGATCATTAAAGAAATGCTTATCAAATCACAATAACATACCATCTCATACCAGTTAGAATGGTTTTGTTAAGAAGGCAAAAAACAACAGATGCTGGCCAGGTTGTGGAGAAAAAGGAATCCTTTTACACTGTTGGTTGGAGTGTAAATTAGTTCAACCATTGTGGAAGACAGTGTGGCAGTTCCTCAAAGACCTAGAGGCAGAAATACTGTTCAACCCAACAATCCCATTACTGGGTATATACCCAAAGGAATATAAATCTTTCTATTATAAAGACACATGCATGCGTATCTTCATTGCATCACTACTCACAATAACAAAGACATGGAATCAACCTAAATGACCATTAATGATAGACTATATAAAGAAAATGTAGCACATATGCACCTTGGAATACTATACAGCCATAAAAAGGTATGAGATCATGTTCTCTGCAGGAACATGGGTGAAGCTTGAGGCCATTACCCTTAGCAGCTGAATGCAGAAACAGACACCAAATACTGCATGTTCTCACTTATGAGTGAGAACTAAACAAGAACACATGGATACATAAAGGGAACAACACACACTTGGGCCTGTCAGAGGGTAGGGGTTGGGAGGAGCAAGAGAATCAGGAAGAAGAGCTAATGCATTCTGGATGATGGGATGATCTGTGCAGCAAACCACCATGGCACATTTTTACCTATGTAATATCATGTACATGTACCCCTGAATTTACAATAAAAGCTGAAAATTGAAAACTTTAAAAATGAAGTTTTATAGTTTTAAGTTTTACATTTAGAAAAAAAGAAAAACCCAAACAACCTAAAGACATTTTTCAAATGGAGAAAATAATCAGATGACACAAATGTGAATAAAATTAAATAAGCCTGTCAATATTAATATAATGGAATTAAGGTATTAAGTGAATTAATAGTGACAGTTTAAAAAGTGATAAAATTATATTCAAAAGTCTCTGTCAAAAAGGTTTTATTTGAAAGGAATAGCAGATTAATGTTTAGTGATGCAGTAAAATTGTTTTTAAAATATTTAAGTATAGGAGAAGATAAATGATCATAAACACATCCACTTGATAAAAATAAAAAGACATAAAAAATGAGAAACATATTTAACCAGGATAATTAAATAGTAAGAGTGTGAATTTTGTATCTGTGAACATTGAGTTTTTAATAAAACATTTAGAAAAATTATCATTTATCTAACCATTGTGAAAATTCTTCCTTGTTCTAAAATCAGCAAATTTAGCTGTAGAGATGTATAAATGCAGTCTCTATGCTTATAGATCACAATCTCAGATTACTGTGACATAAACTTTGAGATATAATTTTAAATAGTAATATCCTCTTTTATATTTTTACTCTTTTTACCAAATAACAATTGAGTGAAGGAGAAAATAAATAATAACGTAGTAACAATTCTATTAAATAAAACCACCAAACAAACAATTATACACAACTCGCCCAAAACAATCATGGTGTTAAGTACTTTTATTATTGAAAATGTAAAAGGAAACAAAACATGCAACCCAATTTAACCAAAAATTACACAAAAATGAGTCAATGCTAAAGAAAATGTATTTTTTTTTGTAAAAGGAAAAGCATAAATTGTTTAAATAAGTAAATAAATTTAGGCATGAATTCATGGAATTTCTAATAGTATATGTAACAGCCTACTAAATACACTCATTTGGAGAAAGAAAATCTTAAACATTTAGGAGAGAGAAGATATAAACAAATTTTGATTTTATGAAAAAAATTACATAAATGTATAATGCAGTCCTGAATTATAGAAAAGAAAAATGTTAACAGAGATGAGAATTGAGAAGCTGTCAAAAAATTACTCTACTGAAAACAAATATGGTAGATTCATTTATTGGAAAATTCATTTAAAATATAAACAAACTTTAATACCATTGTTAGACAAATTGGCAGAATATGTAAGGAATAAATGAAGGCCTTTTTGAAGGTATTCTGTGAAATAAAAGCCAAGTGATATCTAATGTAATAAAGCTTTAATAAGAATGAGGTCAGGCCAATTTCACTAATGAATATTAAATTAAAGTCTTAAGTACATTATTAGAGGTTGCAATTAAGCAGTAGGATTAAATTCATCCTATGAATACAAGAATATTTCTATACGGGCAAAACTATAAGTTTAATACACCATATGAATAGTTTAATGAGAATAAAGTACTCCATTGAATGGGTTTTGATAAAAAGGACTATGCAGAAATTTATGTCTATGCCTAATAAAAATATATTTATACATATGCATTATGTATAAAATGCATAGATAAGCACTTTATAGTCTTATACACAATAAAGGTACTTTTAATAAGCTTTATCATATTTAATATTGGTTTTGACTGCTGGATCAATAAAATAGTATGTGAGAACTGGATTTTAAAAAAATTAATAAAAGTCTATGAAATAAAGATGCACTATACTTACATTGCAAGATTACAGGCCTGCAAAAGGCAGACAATTCAAAATCTATCTAACAGAAATGTTTAGTACATAAGGTAACTAGATGTAAGATAAAAATACAAAAATTTGTGCCTTTCCTTTATCATTGTAAAACACAAATATCAGGGTTATCACATACTAGTTAAGCAACGAGAAGGTTCGTGATAAAATAATTATTAAGGGATTTGAATGAGTCCATAAAAATCTATAAGCTACTAAAGGGAGCATTATAAAAACATTTGAATAAATGCACAGAAATACTACATATGAGAAGGATAAAATGAAATATTATAAAGATGAATATTACTGACCAAGACTGGAAGGCAAAGCTATTAATAGTAATGATCTCATGGGTTGCAAATTTTTCTTTTCAATGTGCACTTTATAAACATAATAAAATTGTATTTCTATAAAGGTAATATAAATAAAACAACTATAAAACAGGAAAATATGTTTTTAAAAAATTTTAAATTATCAAATTATATTTGGATAAATTATAACAGTGAAGAAAAAGAATTTATACTGCTAGGAATTAAAATCTCCTAAAAGTAAAGTTAATTAAAGCAATATGAAATGGCATAGAAGAGCAAATATGGTTTAAACTAAACTAAAGAGAATGTTCATAAGCACACACACACACACACACACTAACTCATGTGATAAGCAACATATTAACACAAGAAAGGAAAGAATTCATCAGTAGTGCCCTTGCTGTGTTATCACCTTCTTGCTATGAAAGGTGACCATGTGCTCCAGTTTGTCCAGGACAGTCCCAGCTTATGCTTGTTTTCCAAGAGTATTGTTTATCGCATCTAACTCTCAAAGGTGTCTCATTTAGTGTGATAAAGTCTCCCAACCCGTGAGGCATAAGTGATAAAATAAAATATGAGAAAAGTTTATTAAGATATAAATCTCACAATTAGAGTAAACTATTAACTACAAAGTTACCTAGATGTAAAAATCAAAGCACAGGCCGGGTGCGGTGGCTCACGCTTGTAATCCCAGCATTTTGGGAGGCCGAGGCGGGCGGATTACGAGGTCAAGAGATCGAGACCACGGTGAAACCCCGTGTCTACTAAACACACACACACACACACACACACACACACACACACACACACACAACACACAAAACAAATTAGCCGGGCGCGGTGGCGGGCACCTGTAGTCCCAGCTACTCAGGAGGCTGAGGCAGGAGACTGGCATGAACCCGGAAGGTGGAGCTTGCAGTGAGCCGAGGTGGAGATCTCGCCACTGCACTCCAGCCTAGGCTACAGAGCAAGACTCTGTCTCAAAAAAAAAAAAAAAAAAAAAAAAAAAAAAAAAAAAAAAAATCAAAGCACAAATGAAATAGCTTTTCAGCCTTTCAGAGGTAATTTTGTACACGTTGAGAATCTAAGCTCCAGAGGCTGATCGCCTTCCTGCTCTCTCTCTTGGATAAGTTACTTAACCTCTTTGTATTTCAGCTTCTTCTACTATAAAACGGGGTATAATAGCAATGTTTATCTTAAAGGCGTTTTATAAGGATTAAATAAGCATTTAGAATAGTGTCCAGAATACAAAAGGATCAATAGATGTTAGTTATTGTTATCTCTGTAATGTCATTTTCCATTACAAGATATACCATTCTCAAAGAAGATCTTTAATCATTATCATTATCATCATTAACATCACCATCACATACAAAAACCACCGTGTTAGAAAACGAAATGTACTGGATGCAGGAGCCCTCTATGCATCTTTAATTGATGGAATCTCCTTCCTTCCCCCAAAACACCAACTATTATCCTGCCTTTTTTGATGACTGTTCCCTTGCTGCTATTTATAATTTTACAATATCCTATTTTGACTGCTTGCCTTTTAACTTTGCCTAACAGAAGTCATACTGCATCTTCTTATAAATCTTGCTTTTTGCATTTAATATTATACTGCTGTGGTTCATCCATGTGGTTACCTGTAGGTATTAGCATTGCTGATGGCATTCCATTGTACGAATGTAATCTGCCTAGTGTTCTACTATTAATGAAAATCGGACTGTTTCCATCAGGGATTACTACAAATGTTTCTTCTAGAAATTCTTGTCCATGTCTTCTGGAGTGTTAACATTAAGAATTTCTCTGGGAGAGGAAGTGATTAGTTACAGTACAGGTACATGTGCAATGTGATGGTGGTAATAACAAACTGTTTTACAAAGTTGTTATACCAATGCACACTTCTACTAGAATCCCTCAAAAATATGTTTTTCCAGTCAAATAGATACATGAAGATAATTTGTTTTAGTGTTAATCTGTACTCATTTCTATACTTTTCCATCTTTAATGACACCTTAACTAATTGAAATCTGCCACCTTAACACATAGTACAATTCAAATTGTTCTTATTATTTTCTCAATTGACTTCTTGCTAAATCCATGGGTATTTCTACTGGATTGCTGCGTTTGACATTGCTAATCACTCCTTCCTTCTTAAAATACTCACTGCCTGTATCTTTCACAACGGCGCTGTATATATAGTAGTTAGCACATTTTTGGGCAGATTATAGAATCTATAAATACTGGTTAACTGGAATTTAATTACCTTTTCTGTGAATAAGTTCCAATAAATCAAAAGTAATACATACTTTTAAAAGTTTTACCACAGTGCTACGTAATTGCAAAAAAAAATTTCTAAACTGCTTGTGTATAGAGAAATGGTTAGAAATAGTGTGTATTTTTATCTGTGGAACATAACAAAGCCATTTTAAGAAATGAGTTAGATCCTGGAAGCCATAAGTAAAAAGCTCTACATGTACACTAAGTAAAACACGTCTTTTTTTAGACATAAAAAAAGAAATGAGGGTAAATATCCAACAAACTGTGGTTAAGCCTTGGTGAGGAGGATTGAGGAATGGCAACAAAACTTTTGCTCTCCTATTTCACACAATTTAATATTGAGTATTATAAAATTGCTTTTGAAAATATTATAAAAGTAGTTGAATTTGTGGCTTTTTTGTTTTTCTTTTTCTTCTTCTTTTTTTTTGGATTGTTCATTTTGTTGAATCTTCCTACCTTTCTTCAGGAAACCTTTTTTTATGTCCTATAGACATCATTGTTAAGGCTTCCATTCCACTTGAAGTCTCCTGCTACAATGTCAGAGACAGTTTATGCCAAATTTCTGGTTTTATACTTTTGGCCCAGTTTACGTTGAGCTTCAAATGTAATATACATATATACAAAGATACTAATGTCCAATTAGAATTTCACACTCAATGTATTAAACCGGAGTCCTTCTTCCCCAAATTCTATATTTGAATCATAATATAAAATTCCATAAGAGTGAATATTTATTATACTCAATGTCTAAACACATTATAGCCTATGCACCACATATATCAATTCATTTAATCCTCATAATAGTCCAGTAAAGCAAAGATTGTTACTATTGCACCCATTTTTCTGCAGATTATCTTTTTCAAATCTATCTAGTATTCTCTCTTTCAATTCTCGCTTCTTTAGATCATTGCCTCTGTCTCCTTTTCTTGGTCTAAAGATTTTCTCTAATTCATGTTCTTTTGAAATAGTGCTGCTCCTCTGTCACTATTTGGGCCTGTGAAGTTCATTTCCCCCCGGTTGGCTAATTTTTCAGGCAATGAAAATGTAAAAGGGGCCATGGTTAGACTTCCTTAGACTTGCAGTCCTCCTGGGGTGTTAAGAGTAGAAATGGGATGAGCTTGAAGTGAGAGTCACAAGTGGCAGGAAGTCACAGTTAACCCCTCTCCACACTACCAAACCATTCTTTAGGTCCAGGATTCATGCTCAATCTCCCAGGGGGAACATCATGAGGAAGAAACACTCCTTTGGGTGCAGTCCATCACTTACCAGGATTTGGAGAAGGAAGGATGGGGAAATGGCTACCTGAGCCTAATTAGTCCCCATCTATGTCCCCTCTGCTCCCCATCCAGGAATACTACACAGATCTTCTAGTGGCCTTATCCTTATAGCCTGAGCCTCCCTGGTGTGAGTAATATAGCACACCAGGCCACAGAAGGGGAGAAGCAAGAGAAAATTCCATCAGTGGCCAGGCGCCATGGCTCACGCCTGTAATCCCAGCACTTTGGGAGGCCGAGGCAGGCGGATCACCTGAGGTCAGGAGTTTGAGACCAGCCTAAACAATATGATGAAACCTCGTCTCTACTAAACATACAAAAATTAGCCAGGTGTGGTGGCATGCACCTGTAATCCCAGCTACTCGGCAGGCTGAGACAGGAGAATCGTTTGAACCCAGGAGGCGGAGGTTGCAGTGAGCCGAGATCGTGCCACTCTGCTCCAGCCTGGGCAACAGAGTGAAACTCTGTCAAAAAAAGAAAAAAGAGGGAGGGAGGGAAGGAAGGAAGGAAGCAAGGAAGGAAGGAAGGAAGGAAGGAAGGAAGGAAGGAAGGAAGGAAGGAAGGAAGGAAAGAAGGAAGGGAGGAAGGAAGGATTCCATTAGCTCTTTCCCTATGTTACAGGGATCCAGGCTTAAATCTACAAACTGGAGAACAACCCAGCTGCTTCTGCGTTGCCACATGGTAAAAGTGGACCAGTCTTTGTTGGCTTAGAGCCAGAGCTCCAGAGCCCCATAAGCTGCCTCCTGCTCTAGGTTTCAAATCACACATACTCCAAGTTCACAACAGTTCCCGTCTCCCACAGAAGTGTTTCACTGGAGTTTCTCAGAATGTTTTCCATGTCTTAATGCTTTCCCTCTGTAATTTTTACAGGTTGATGTTGGGGAGTGTGAAGGAGGTTTAACATTTAGGTAGAAACTCCTCCAATTCATTCTCTCCCGTACAATTATGCAGATCTCCCTGAACAAGTAAGAAAAAACAAACGAAACGATCCTGTATACATAAGAGAGTTCTAAAACCTCCACCTACCCTTAGTGACTGAAAGCTCAAGATTTCCCCTTCACTGATTATCTAGACATTAGATTTGTTTTCACTTTCTAGCCCAAACGCCTAGTAAAAGAAACGTGGCTCAATCTATCAGCTACACTACAGCAAGTGTTGTTACTGTAGCATTTGCCACAAGGTGGCACCAGTGAGAGAAGTGGTAATCCTCCAGAAATCCCAATAGAACCTGATTTGTAAGCTTTACTTGCAGAAATCCCCGCCTCCTAGGATTATATTACACACGCTCAAAAACCCAAAGCAGGGAAGCCAGGAAAGCCTGATTCACTTTTACCATGTGATGATACAGAAGCAGCGTGACTGTTCTCTAGGTCTGGATTTAAGCCCGGGTGACCATCGGACTCTTTCCTAGTCTCCTGGTCAGCTTCCCTTTGTGCTCTTGGTGTCCCTTCCTGCCATTGATCTCGATCAAGTCACTGCTCTTCTCAAATAAGTCCTGTTGACTCTGAATTCAGAAGGACACGGTTTAGAGTCTTGGTCTCTACCCTGCCAGAACTTGAGTATTATGTTACGTTATCCCTTGTCGGGCAGGCTGACGAACTCACGCATGCGCGCACACACACCTCTCTCGCTCCCTTTCTCTCAGATTACTTACCCTCATCCTGCAGGATCGTGATGCATGTATGTCTCATATTTGCAAAGCTAAGAGGTTCTGGTTAAATCAAAGAATACTTGCTGCGAGGCATCCTTGTTGTCCCTGACTGTATAATGAACTGGTAGCTTCTGAAGATGAAAATATGTGACACGTGCCTAAAATGAGCAAGTTATTCCATGGTTTAATACTCTTTACTGGTTTCTCACTGCCTTTAAAACATTCTCTATTAAAGTAAAAATAGCCGGTGGCGGTGGCTCAAGCCTGTAATCCCAGCACTTTGGGAGGCCGAGACGGGCGGATCACGAGGTCAGGAGATCGAGACCATCCTGGCTAACATGGTGAAACCCCATCTCTACTAAAAACTACAAAAAACTAGCCGGGCGAGGTGGCGGGCGCCTGCAGTCCCAGCTACTCGGGAGGCTGAGGCAGGAGAATGGCGTAAACCTGGGAGGCGGAGCTTGCAGTGAGCTGAGATCCGGCCACTGCACTCCAGCCTGGGCGACAGAGCGAGACTGCGTCTCAAAAATAAATAAATAAATAAATAAAGTAAAAATAAAAATTTAAAATAAAATTTAAATTCTTATAGCTAAATAAAGAATACAAAGAATACACATTAATCAAAGACATAGGCATTAAATAATAAGGAGGGGCAAGCTTACACAGATTCAATCAGCAAATAGAAGCTTACCGAATGCAGGCAAGATGGATTTGGGTCAAGAGTCATGAACATATTCATGTTCCTGAACCAAGTAATTTCACTTTTAGTATTCAATTCCAAAGAAGCAGTAGAAGATAAGAACTTCATCCATGTACAGACTGCAATGAAGCACCTAGCATAGGCTAGACGGAGAGCAGGCACTCAATGAATATGCATAGAAGGAAGAGGCAGAATGGAAAGAGCGAGGATGAGAAGGAAAAGGGAAAGATGACCAGAAAGCTTGTCAACATGCAGCCATGGAAAACTTCACTAAACTTGGGTATGGTGACCAGCACGGTAATAGGCAACTTGAAGGTGACACTTACGGAGACCCATGTAGCCATGGGGAAATATGCCAAAAGCGGTGTTAGTGGTAGCATTGGTACTTGGGGAGCAGAATAAAAAGTCAGTCTCCTTCATAAGGGCCACTTCTGGAAAATTCTGTGAGTGTGTAAAAGACCCCACCAGATAAACAGCATGATCTCTTGGTACAGTCGGTTTCACTCTACCGCTTATGGTACAGTGAGGGTGAAATACCTATTTTGTGTTCTACCGTTGTGATAAATGTGTTCATAACTAACCGAAACCCAAAGTTTCAAGGACTTGGGAAGCCCCAGTGGAGGCCTGTGGCAGAAGGGTAGAGCAGGGATTCTTAACCTGAGCTGCCAATGGAAATCACTTAGGCAGCTTTAAAACACACATGCCTTAGTCCCACTTACAGAGATCCAAATTTGTTTGTTCTGCATGTGGTCTGCTATCGGAATGTTGAATCTGGGCAGTTCAACTCTGCAGCTAAGGTGGAAGAGCTCTGGTGTAAAGCCTTACTAGACAAGGCCAGGCCCACGTTCAGCGACACCCCCTGGCACCCAGAGTCTTGTTAGAAACACAGAGTTTGAGCCCCACCCTAGACCTACTGAAACAGAATGTGAATTTTTAAAAGCTGCCCAGGTGAGTACATAGACACGCCCGTCTATGAGGCACTGGCATGAAGGACTAACAGGTTTTCTTTGTGCTGTCTTTCCCGACAGTCACACCCTTCTTAATTTGGCATTTTATCTTTTGTGCTTCAAAACATAGAACAGCTATGTTTTCTCATGAAATACTTGCTCTTTCTGAAATGTCTCCACTTTTCTTTGATAGAAATGCCATAAACACATATACTGAAGCAGATGAAATTGCAAAGGATCACCTTGTTTCTTCATCTGAATTTAGAATTTGAGGAGACTTAGGAATTATGTTCAATCACGCCATTTCACAACGAAGAAATTACGGTCCACTGGAGCTAAGATATTACCAAGGGTCACCCTGCTAGGAATCAGAAAAGCTGAGGTTTAGAACAGATTTCACTAATCAGAATTGTCCCTTTGAAAAGTCCATGTTCCATTGTGAAATTCACTTAGCGTTTTGTCATGTTTACACATCACAGCTTTCCTAGTTACAAAAAAATCAGTAATTTTTTAAAGACTCTGGTGAGTTATCCTAGATGAACCTAAGTCCTGAAGAGGTGTGATGACTGGCAACCTCTAAGACGTGCTTCTTCATTCATTTATCTGAATGCGGCAGAGAACATTTTTCTGCCAACTTAAAAGTTCTATTGTTTGGGAAAATACCAGTTGTCCAGCCTAAACCTGCAAATAGCAAATGTGATATATAAAATCCCCCTGTTATAACAGAAATCTATGGAAACAGTTGGCTTATAAAACCATCGTGGATGAGATGGGCATGGGATGAAGTTGTGTTGCAGGTACCCAGAGATTCTTATTTGGTAGGTATGTGAACTAGCAGGGTAACCAATACAGATAAACAGAGGTTTCCATAAGCTTCACAAACATACTTGCAAGGGTATGCAGGAAAGCTAGCTCTGGTATAACTGCTGGGCTGCACAGTTGGAGCTGGAGGGTGTACGGTAGTGGCAGAATTACGAAAGGACCCCTGGGGTGGGAATAAGGGTGCTATTGTGAGCTGAGCAGCAAGGCTTAGTTCCTCACTGCTCCAAGTGTGGCTGTGGACCCGCAGCACAGGCATCACCTGCAACCTTGTTGGAAACACAGAATCCCAGGCCCCGCCCCAGACCTACCACTGTACCTTAATCTGCAGTTGATCCCCACAGGATTCATACACTCACTAGAGTTTGACAAACATTACTATTATTCACTGTTTCCCAAATTGGTCTCAATAATGAATGCATGATTATTGGGTCCCAGCTGATACCTAAATTAGAATCTTCAGAGGAAGATATTAAGAATCTATATTTTTAACCATGGCCTTTGGAGATGCTTATAATAAAGCAAATTTGACAAGATTGGAGGATCGAGAGCTTCATAGTCAGGCAGAACTGAGACTGGTGATCAGTCCTCCTACCTACTGGTGGGTGTCTTTGAGGAAGCGACCTTCCCTCTGGGAGCCTCCTTCTTGTCATGTATCAAACGTGGAGACAACATTCCTTTGCATATTTAACACAAACACAAGGTAGGCAATTATGAAGCAGTGTAGAAAGGGTGTAAGCTTCTGCCTTGGGCTTAGGTTTGAAATCGAAGATTGATATTAACATTTCTGTGTCCTCTTTAACACCTCAAATTTGTCCTCTAAAAAATGAGGGTGGTAGGTATTTAGCGTATTTTTCATTGACTCAGTTTATCTTCACTGAGTAGGTGGTAGGTTCCAGAAGCACAGATGAACTCAAAGCCTAGTGGGAGAGTCAGGTAGATGAACAGAAACATTATAATAGATACAGAGGTTTTGTTCACAAACGAATCATTTCATACATCCAGATAATGTTTTGGTTAGCTTGTAGGGGGAAGAGATCAAAGCTACTATTTAATATCATTAAAATAATCACTATTTCTTTCACATATGTTAACCCAGGCAGAAAGGAAAGAGCTTTCTAGTGCACTGAAAATAAAACCTTGTCAAAGAAAATAAGGCTTCCATGTGACTTTGATTGTGACTATAAATTAGCACAGGAGAACACCCCAAACTGTGGCAAAATCATGACCTTATTTAAAGTAGATGCTTTATCAGCTCATCTTTTCTGCCAATTCTTTCCAACCTCATGTTTTTCACTCTCCCTTGTCCTATTATTAGCCTCTATTTCATAACTGCTGTAGAATATGTTTCCTCCAGCAGTGGAGCTACCCACTGATACACTAGCCTGAGCCTCAAAGCTGAAAGCTGAGAGTTCCTAATTGAATTTCTGCCCTTCAGGAGCACAGGGTCATTGGGATTCACCCGCTGTCAGAGGACTCCAGGGAGGCCAGGCTCTGAGCATACTGGCCTCTTGGCATTGCCTTTGTGTCTCCATATCCGCATCTCCAAGCATCCCGACTGCCCCTAAGCCTGGGGTCTGTTTGTTTAATGTTCTACTGCTGAATTAATAACTCCTTTCTCTGACGTTAGCTATAACTGTATTTTGGATTTGTTTAAATCAGAAAGTAGTATTTGAGAAACTAGAAAGCCACCCTGTGTTAGGAACTCTTACGGACTTTCTTTCTCTGATCTCTGCTGTATGTATGTGTTGCTATATGTGCCAATACGGTAACCTGCTGCCTGACCCATAGCAAGGTACATCCTTTACAGTTATCTTACTTTCACCCCACGGGAGCCTCGCAGCATCTCAGTTAGAGAAAAGAAATACTACCCAGGAAAATGTAGAACATTTCCATTTGAATGTGCCGGTAAGTATCCCTAAACTTTCATTATTCGACAATGATCAGGTATCAACGCAGCCTTGAATGGATATGTTCAATTCTTGAGGAAAATTTTAGAGCTGAAAAATCATTTCCTACATCTAAAATGTTAATACAGTCCAGGTGCGGTGGCTCACGCCTGTAATCCCAGCATTTTGGGAGGCCAAGGTGAGTGGATCACTTGAGGCCTGGAGTTTGAGACCAACCTGGCCAACATGGCGAAACCCCGTCTCTACTAAAAATACTAAAATTAGCTGAGTGTGGTGGTTCGTGCCTGTAATCTCAGCTACTCAGGAGGCTGAGGCAGGAGAATTGCTTGACCCAGGGAGATGGAGGTTGCAGTGAGCCATGCCCCACTGCACTCTGGCCTGGGCAACAGAGCAAGACTCTCAAAATAAATAAATACATGAATAATAAAATGTTAATACAATTAATGTTTGACTGGAACTATAAAATCATCTTTGCAAATCTCCCATATATGTAGATAAAAGTTATACATTAATTTTGAATTTAAAAAATCTTGATTTCATAATTTAATCAGTGTGATATCCTTGTTAGGCTTGAAGAATCATACTATTCTCTATACTTTCCATTCAGACAAATTCAGAGCTTGAGTGAAAGAAATTAAAAATGTCATCATCTTCTGATATGTTTATGAGAACCATCTGGACATGAGAGAAAAAATAATTCAGAAAGGAAGGGACCAATTGCATCAAAAATTTATGATATGAAGCTGATTACTTCTAATTGCATCTAAAGTAATTTTGAAATTTCCCTCCCCCTTGGATTTAAAGAGAAACTTCTCCAATAGCAGCTCAACTCTCCACACCTTTGCTGGTCAGCAAGATTAGGTTTCCAAAGGAGAAATAAAAAGGCTCTTATCTTTCCAAATGCAAATTCATGTGTTACCTCCTCTCCGAAGCACTCCCTGACTTCATGAGCATTGATTTTTGGAGTCTTCTATGCACATGTGAGTTTTATGATTTGGATATGGTTTGTTTGTCCCCACATAATGTCATGTTGAAATTTGATCCCAAGTGTGGGAGTGTTGGGAGGAGGGGCCTATTGGGAGGTATTTCAGTCAGAAGAGCTGATCTCTCATTAATAGATTGATGCCTTCCCTCAGAGGAGAGTGAGCTCTCACTCTTTAGTTCCCAAGAGAACTGTGTGTTGAAAAGAGCCTGGCACCTCACCACTGCCTCCCTCTTTCCTTGTGTGATCTCTGCACACACTGCTCCCCTTCACCTTCCTCCAGGAGAACCTGAGACCTTTACCAAATGCGGATGCCCAATCCTGAACCTCCCAACCATCAGAATCCTGAGCCAAAAGAACCTTTTTTTCTTTATAAATTACCCAGCCTCGTGTATTCCTTTACAGCAACACAAAACAGACTGAGACAATGAGCATAGCTCATATCTAGCACGGAACTTGTCATATTGAATTGAACTAGAAAATATCCATCTCAACCCCTCTCTTATGAGTTTTTCTGAGAACATCCATCACTATATTCTTACCACTTTACAGTGGACTCGGAACATTGAAAATGCTTAATAAACATTGGCAGAATGATAAAAGAATGTATTAAATTGCCATTTACTTCTGAGTGTACATAAAATAGAACAAGAAGTGCCATTCTATAGCACTCACATATGGCATGCATATTTCTAAAAACATATTCCCCAAAGCAGGTGTAATGCTCTCATCTTTTTATTCTTTTCATTTTATCCTTAATTTCTCATCTGATAGAACTTGCAGGAAGGATTTTATATACTTGAGGTAGATATTTTCCCTCAGTTTATCAGCCTAGAATGCATTTCCCTATTACCCCAAGTGTGAGCTTCACTGCCCAGTATGGCCAGGGTCTGCCCTTTGTGGTCCCTTTCACATCAGAATCTGTTGGCTTCCCAGTGCTCATACAGCAAGTTATTGACAGGAAGGAGCTTTTGGTCTCATTTACCACTGAACCTCAGTGTCCTGCATGATGCCAGATACCTAGTAAATAGACTGTGTATGTATACATGTGTGTGAACATGTGTCTCTGTGTGTGTGTAAGGCGGATTTTGTTTTAAGTTGCCTCTAGTAGAAATATTTTCCTGATATTCATAAAACCACCAGAATCGCTGTGAGCATTAAAAAAAAACCCATACTTTTAGAGATTTACTCTGAGATAAACTTTGAAAACACAGTCTTTGGCTTTTTTTTTTTTTTTTTTTTTTCTATAAAACAAGGAATGCTTGGCTGTTCTGTCAATTTTTTAGTTTTCTCAAATAATAGGTAGGTACAAAGGCAACTAAATAAAAGAGTAGTTGGATGTTAGCATGCACTGACACAGAGTTGGGGTACAGTGAAAAGAATGGATTCTAAGGCCCTCTCTTCTACCTTATTGATATGGACAGGAAACGGGAAAATACTGAGTTGAAGAGGGTGGTTCCCTAGTAAAGGCCCCACCTTTAAGCCTAGATACCCACGTCCCTGAATGAGAATAGGCATTTCTGTTTTCATGCCCAAACAGTTGCCTTTTGGTTCTCCATTCCCCTATCCTGCCCCCATGTAAACCCTGAATCACAAGCTCTAGAGCAGACCAGCAGACCACCAACGGCAGAACGACATGGCAGAGAAAGAGAAGAGGAGGGATGTCTGGATGCCAAGGGGAGTTCAGCAGGGGGTGGTTGGAGGAGTCTGGCTGCTGGGCAGCCCCACTTCAGGGGAAGATCACCTTCCCACTCCATCCCCACTTTCAGCTCCCCATCCATCTTGCTGAGAGCCAACTCCACCACTCAACAAAACCCTGCACTCATCCTTCCAGCCTGCATGTGATCCAATTGTTGTGGGCCACTGGGGAAAAGCTTGGGATACAGAAAGCTGTCACACTGGCCCCTGCCCTTGCAATAAAGCAGAGGGTCCACTGAGCTGATTAACACTCAAGCCATCTGTAGACGGCAAAACTGAAAGAGCTTTGTAACATGGAAGGCTGCAGGCACAGGCATCCACCTCTAGACAGTACTGTGGAGCCAGATCACTTGCCCCAGCCTCTGCATTGCCTGTCTGCCTCTGCATGCTCCTCCTTCCTTCAGGGGTTTCAGCTGTGAGGCCACCAAACAGGCGAGCCACACCCCTGTCATATATCAGGGAACTCTCCTGTTCATTATCCTCCAAAGCCTGCTAGCACTTCGTGACTCAGGAAATTCTCAGCTAATTTCTGCAAAGTGGGGATAACAACACAGAGGTTGTACATTCTGGTGAAAGTTACATTAAGAAAAATCTACACAGTATATGATAGTCTTGTTTTTCTATGAATTTGAGTGTCACCAAATTATAATTAGGTCAAGTATATGTCATATTCATCATGGAACATCCTTGGATTATGCTTATTTGACAGAGAAAATTATTAAAATTTCCCATTATGCCTGAACAGTTTTGGGAGCTAAGCCAGGCACAGTGGCTCACACCTATAATCCCAGCAGTTTGGGAAGCCAAGGCAGAAGGATCACTTGAGGCCAGGAGTTTGTGACCAGCCTGGGCCACATACTGAGATCCCATCAGTATAAAAACATTAAAAAATTAGCCAGGTATGGTGGTGTGCACTTGTCATCCCAGTGACTTGGGAGGCTGAGGATCACTTGAGCCCAACAGGTTGAGGCTGCAGTGAGTCATGACTGTACCACTGCACTCCATTCTCAGCAATAGAAGAAGAACCTATCTCTAAAAATAAGTAGAGTACATAAAGCCAGAGTTTAAGTGTCTTATTTTCAAGCAGTTTGAATTCCTGAACCACTGGGACAATAAAGGAGAGAATTTAGTGGGGAGACAAAGCATGTAGAACCTGGTGTCAGCCTGCCTAGTCTGGTACACAAACACTGACATTTTGGTTTATGCATAAAAATTGTGATTTGGCCCTTAAACTATAGTTTAGGTTTTTAAATGATGCTCAGATCACAGTGAATTGGAAAGAAATAGCATGCTCAGGAACCCAGAAGTGCTGCCTGATGCTGTGAAACTCAGGCTGGAGCAAGAATACTTTCAGTAGCCCTAGAGATGGGCAGACCACAGAGGGACACGGCAAATTCCCTCACTGCCTCAGCAGAGTCCACAGAACAGCTGAGCCATCTTCATCCTGTTTTTGGAAGGTTTTATTGAAATATTAACCCAAGAGCTTGCACGGCAGGGCCTGTGGTGCCACGGTTACTGTTTACATTTGTACTGATAGATCATCTCTGGCTAAAATAATATTTATGGATATGTTCTTAATTTCTAAAATAAATTTGGTGAAACAATCCATAATCCACTCAAACTATATAATTTTATCTGGGATACAAAATATTGCATAATCCTCTCTCTGTCTGCATGGGGTAAGCTTCCAGACTGTTCCATCCCTCACAAGATAGGGAACCCCTCATGCAGGAAGCAGGTGCCCAGTGAGGCAGCTCCAAAGGGAACTCTCGAGGACACATCTGAAGGGTTGACAGCAGGAATGGCCTAAACAGTAGGTGGTAAGGAGTGTTTTCCCCATGTTTTTTCTTCAGAAACTGTCAAAAGGGAGCGTTCCTCTAACAAAAGGTGGCCTCTTATTTCTGCTTATCTGTTAAGTTTACTACCTGAATAATTACAATGATCCTTGATTCTAAAACATGTTCTTGTGTACGATCTGGTATTACTGTGTTTTTAAATAATGTATCTGTGCCTGTTTTCTTTTATTCCCATTAGTGGATCTAAATTGAACTCTATGCACAAGGCTCACTGTGCTGGGAGACTCTGAGTACCTACGAAGGAGTTCTGACTCAAGTACGTTGATCTGTCAACAAAGCTGTGGAGGTAAATTAACAACACCTGTAACTTACTATATTATACTGCACTTACTCTAAATTCCCTGTGTTTACTCAACACCAGGCACCTCAACTTTACCTATATCAAGCCTCAAATAATCCTGGGAAGTAATAATATTGCTTTTCCCATTAACAGATAAGAAAACTGAATCACAGAGAATATGTATAATTTATTTATTTATTTACTTTTTTTTTTTTTTTTTTTTTTTTTTTTTTTTTTTTTTTGAGATGGAGTCTCACTCTGTCACCCAGGCTGGAGTGCAGTGGCATGATCTCGGCTCACTGCAACCTTGCAACCTCCACCTTTTGGGTTCAAGTGATTCTCGTGCCTCAGCTTCCCAAGTAACTGGGATTACAGGCATGCACCACCACACCTGGCTAATATTTTGTATTTTTAGTTGAGACTGAGTTTTGCCATGCTGGCCAGGCTGGTCTTGAACTCCTGATATCGGGTGATCTGTCCACCTCAGCCTCCTAAGTTCTGGGATTACAAGCGTGAGCCACCACGTCCAGTTCAAGAATATGTATAATTTGTCTTCTAGTAGCAGTGGAGCATTGAATCCAACCAGCCAGACCAAATAAGAATTATTAAGAAAAACAGAAGACAAAAAGACAGCACTTTTTAAAGAGTCTGCAAGGAAATAAAAGTATTTTTATTTATCTTTTAAAAAATTTATCTTCTAAAAATATTTTTATTTATCTATTTAAAATTAAATACTTTAAAGACATTATTACATAGTGAGATCTTCTTTAAATAATCAGACTAGTACAAAGAAAGTTTGATAAAGTTCTAAACGCTATATAAATTCTGGAGTCTATTGGCTATAAAAACACTCCAGTAATTTTCAAGGTGTTTTAGTTGCTAGTACTCTCATTATAAGGGATAAGGGACAGACCAAAATCAATTAGGTAATTTTAGGCTTTGCATAGCTACAATACCCTGCATTTATATAGCATTTTACAACTTCCAATTGACATTCACATATATTATGGTCCAATGACTGCCAGGAAGGACAGTTATCATCATCCTCA
Source organism: Rhinopithecus roxellana (assembly GCF_007565055.1). NCBI lineage: Eukaryota > Metazoa > Chordata > Mammalia > Primates > Cercopithecidae > Rhinopithecus > Rhinopithecus roxellana. The sequence continues at coordinate 9,733,344 of NC_044559.1, forward strand.
TTTTACAGCTGGTAAATAAATCATCATGGGAGCAAACAAAAAGAGTGTGTGCATGTCTGCGTGCGTGTATGAGATTGAATAGTTATACATAGACAAGCCTGGTCTTAAACCTTACAAAGGAGAGCAGCTAAAAGCTACATATCCAAAGCAATGTACTAATTGCCAGAGATCTGACACTGTCTAGGTAGAGTCGAACATGCCTTGCTTATCTTGGGTTCCATATTCGCTGCTAACATATCCTGCATTTAAAAATATTCTTTTTTTTTTTTTTTTTTATCATTTTCTGTAGGCTTTCATAAATCAGATAATTTTTATTTTATGCCATTAAGAATTTTAGTGCCTACATGTTTTAAACACTGAAGCATACAGATAGCCAAACTTTCAGAAAACTATATTGGGAAAGAATTAGGAAAAAGGTAAATCACTTCATTTTTTTTAATCATATATTTTCCACAAGTAAAACCTATAATTTTCAGTGTGTACATTTTCACATGAAAGTGTATTTTTCTTTTTCACACACACAAGAAAAGTCAACAGGCTATTGTATTGTGTCACAAAATTGCAAAATCAACATCAATTTCACGTTATTGACACAATTATGGCCCGTTACATTAAGTAGGAAAGGAAAATATTTATACATAAACATGCTTATTTTATATGTATATTATACATATACATGCTTAAATATTTCCTTTAAACCTATGAAGAGTCATTAAGAAAAGAAATCTGGGAAAAATCAAGAAATGCCTGCAGAATGTAACAAATAATAGAAAATTGCTAATTTGTCAAAGTATTAAAATTAGCAATAGGAATTCTGAGTCCTGAGAATATACAGTAGATATGAATTCTCTGACATGCCCCGCCCCACATTTAAACTGAAGTCTCCTGTTAATTAAATAAGGCAGATAATACTGATACAATTTCTCTCACAAGATTCTTGCAACATGCTTTTTTCCTTGGCTTCAATATGACCATAAAGGAGAGAGGAAAGAGCTATCATATATATACATAGTATCTATTTCACATTCATAGTTTTCTATATGTTGCTTTCAATTCTTGCATCAACCTTTTGGGGCAACTATTAGACTATCTTAAAAAAAAATTAAGTATTGAAAGTCTGATTAAATGACTTGCAAAAAATCATAGTCAGTAGAAAGCTGAGTAGAACTTTGAACTCAGGTCTCTCAGCTTTGAACACTCATATTTGCCTCCTGTACGTCCTACCCCAACTCACACAGCGAAGGTATTTTACATAAACTTATTGGTGTCAATTCATGGATACAAAAGCAAACCCAAATCATAATGACCTCCTTAAAAAACACCATTTCCTGCTTCAGCTAGAGCCACCAATCACAGAAGAAAATATTAAAATAAGGTAATCTTTGGCTAATAACTAAATCTCAATCACAGAAGAAAACATTAAAATAAAGTAATCTTTGGCTAATAACTAAATGATGTGTTGGTTGAATGTGCTTTTTCATTTTTTTGCATGATACTTAAATATCCATATCCAAAACAATGCACTAACTGCCAACTAATTTTAAGTATACCCGCTGGTCTGAAATACAAAGAGGTCGAACTAGAAGAGGCAAACCACTGCTTAAGTGTCATGGAATTACGTAATTACGTTCATTGTGTTGTTTGTTTGCTTGTTTTCTGAGTTTATAAGACTATCATGACAAACTATGTCCACAGAGAAGAAGAATCATTACTTTGTTCATTTCCTCTTGTCCAAAGCAATCGGTAGACCACCTGTTATCAATATGGCTATTGCAAATTACTTAAATTATGTCTAGGCTATGGCAAACATTCTCATGAACATTTCTTTGATGAACTTGAAAATTCTTCTAAGGTTCTTCCCCTTGTTATTAACACCATTCTGCAGGGACTCTGCAGCCTGGCCTGGATTTATGGATATTTTAGCCTTCATTCCCTCCTGTTGATGGAGTGCAGGGATGTGTGCCAAAACTCCATTTTCATTCTGACTTGCTTCAACCACAGGGAATCATTAGCTGCTGCTCTCAGAGCACTTACTGGAGAACCATTTGATAAAGAGGACCCTCACTGAATGGAAGAGCTAATGGACCTCCAAAGTGACAGAGGAAAGCACTAACTGGGATGGTCCTATTATACTGTAGAAATGTCGTTACACAACGACCAATCAATTCTCTTAAAAATGGAAGCTTTTATTTCAAAACCAACTCAGAGAGAGCCAGTCATAATAGGGAGAAAACACTACTCTTAGGGTTCCCTTCCCCCTTCTCAATGGCTGCCCTCACTCCCCAACTCCTATCAGCATGTCAGACTGTGACACAGGCCATCAGTCCTGTTACCAAAGTATCACCCTGAGCAGTGGTTGCCATTGGGCTGCCTTATTCTTTTTCCAGCAATTCCATATTTCAAGTGCTTCAAGTATCTTCAAGTGAATTGCTTGGTTGATTTCTAAAATGGTCAGTACAGGTCAAATTCTGCTCAAATGTTATCCTTTCCAAAGTTTTGAAAATCCATTTTTGCAGGAAGGCTGGTGAAACATTTAATGAGCTTCAATTCACAAGAGACACATCCTTTTTACTTGAATTTGGCCTTAAAACACATTTGGTCCATTCAATTGTGTAGCAATCTTTTCTATTACAATGGCTACCTCTTTTCACTCTAGTGCAATATATTATACATAGCACCATTGCCAAAATTTTTTAAATTTCTAAAAATGGCATAAAAATGAAAAGATCATAGAATATTCAGACTCTATTCAGAATATTTTGATTCAAAGTGTTTCTGGTGACTTATTTTCCTTCTTTATCCAGCTTCGTTTCTATAGGGTGTATCTACCTTTTATTAAATCCAATGTTTTTAATGTTTTCAAAACATGACTTCAACATGAGAATTATTATAAAAAGTACCAATGCATTATTAATAAAAGAAGGAACAGACACATTCAAATAGACTTAGTAGTGCTTAATCTGAAAGCACTTAAAGTTCTCTTATCAGCTTAATAATAGTGACTTACAATGATTTTACAGAGCCAGGGACACTACCCATATTTCTTAATGGAAAGACTAGAGGCAGGAGTCAACTGTCTTAACCAGGTGTTACATAAATGAAATATATGTAATATAAATATAATAATATTTATATTATTATAAATATATAAATAAATATGTAATATATTTCATTTATGTAATATAGAGACCTTAGAAAATTCACAAAGTTGAAAGAAGCAAATAGTTGTAAACTATCAACCTTTTTAGTTTTTTTTTTTCCCAGAATTAGGATTCTACTGTATGTTCAAGTTTGCAATTTCATATTAAATTTTTATACCTAACATGACATAGTGACCGTTGGGTATCCTCAAAATACTGTGAAAATTCATCCAATGTACAAATATATTCTAATTTATATAGACATTTAAATTCATAATTTCAGACTTGTTAAAAATTTTTGCTATTACAGATAAAAATGTGGTGAGCATCCCTATAAATAAATCTTCACAAGCATGTATGTGGGTTGGACACTTATGCCTGTAATCCCAGCACTCTGGAAGGCTGAGGCGGGCGGATCATGAGGTCAGGAGATTGAGACTATCCTGGCTAACATAGTGAAACCCCGTCTCTACTAAAAAAATACAAAAAATCAGCTGGGCATGGTGGCGGGCACCTGTAGTCCCAGCTACTCGGGAGGCTGAGGCAGGAGAATGGCGTGAACCTGGGAGGTGGAGCTTGCAGTGAGCCGAGATGGCACCACAGCACTCCAGCCTGGGCGACAGAGGAGACTCCATCTCAAAAAATAAAAAGAAAAAGAAAGAAAGGAAAGAAACACTCTAAGGCTTTTTAAAACATACTAAAATATTACCTACAAAAAATATATTTAACAAACTGCACTCCCTCAAGTAGCATTTGAGGACATGTGTTTTCACAGCCCCCTTGACAAACTGGGTACAGTAGTCACTTTTAAAAATCTTTAAATAAACGATAGGGAAAAAAATACCTAATTTGCATTTCTCTGTGAGGCTGAGAATATTTGTTTGCTGCTTATCTGTATTTCTCTTTAGGAAGATTATGTTCCTCCCCTTTGTCCATTTCCCTATTGAGATTTTATTTTAATGTTACCCCTTGATCTACGTGACTTCTTTGGGGTTTTAATTCTTTGCCATATTTGTTATTCAGTTTCCTCATAGCTTGTCTTTTAATTTTGTTTCTGATTTATGATATTCAGATAAAAAACAATGCTATGTCAAAGTTGTTAATTTTTGCCTTCCATTGCTTTTATTTGCTCACAAGGTCCTTACAATCGCTGACATAAATAAATACGTAATTTTATTTATTATTTTCCTTAGGCTTTATTTGTTTATTACTTTAACTTTTGAAATCATTAGTATACTTTTGGTATAGAAAGAGGGGTCAACATACACTTCTGATACTATGTACCTGATAGTTAATCATTAATTGAAAAATCGTTCCCTCATTTTCCTCTGGTTTATGAATCAATCCTTGTTCTATACTAAGTCCCACAATATACCACAATCTGTTTGCACTAATTACCCTGTGGATGGTCTGTGGATTTATATTTTGAGCTAGCTATAGTAACTCACACCTGTAATCCCAACATTTTAGGAAGCTGAGGCAGGAGGATCACTTGAGGCCAGGAGTTGGAGACCAGCCTGGAAAACCTAGTGAGGCCCCATCTCTACAAAAAATAAAAATAAAAATAAAAAAATACAGAAATTTTCTGTGCATGGTGGTGAGTGCCTGTAGTCCCAGCTACTTAGAAGGCTGTGTAGGGAGAATGGCCTGAGCTCAGGAGATTGAGGTTGCAGTGATTCAAGATCACACCACTGTACTCCAACCTGAGTGACAGAGCAAGCCTTCCTCTCAGAAAAATAAATATATACATACACACACATACATATAGATAGATAGATAGATAGATAGATAGATAGATAGATAGATAGATAGATAGATAGATAGACATTATATTTTGAATTTAGGAAAATCTATTTTCTCTATTTCTTGTTCTTTAAAAATCCGGCCAGGCGTGGTGGCTCACGCCTGTAATCCCAGCACTTTGGGAGGCTGAGGCAGGTGGATCACAAGGTCAGCAGATCGAGACCATCTTGGCTAACATGGTGAAACTCCATCTCTATTAAAAATAGAAAAATTAGCCAGGCACCGTGGGAGGCTGAGGCAGGAGAATGGCTTGAACTCAGGAGGCGGAGTTTGCAGTGAGCCAAGATCCTGCCACTGCACTCTAGCCTGGGCGACAGAGGGAGACTCCGTCTCTTAAAAAAAAAAAAAAAAAAAAAAAAAATCCTTCTGTCAAGTTTTTTGTTTTGTTTTTTTGTTTGTTTGTTTGTTTGTTTTTTAAATTAAATTGCTTTATAATTTCTAAGTACTGGTACCACAAATGTTTCTTGAAGAATTGGAATAACAAAACTACAACGAAACAAACGTGTCCCCCACTTTCAACACCTCCCTTTTCTGGGATTATTATTATTATTATTATTATTATTTTTTTTTTTTTTTGAGCATGTACTTTCAGGATTTCTATCACAAATAGTTTGGTAATTGTGTACCTATTGTTCCTTGAGAAGAAAACAGAAATGTGTCGGAGTATGGTCTATTTTCACAACATAGAAAACTATTTGATGCAGTTTATTATAGGATTACAATTTTTAAATCCAAGAAATATAATTTTAATTTCTTTCAGGTTTAAATGTCTAATCTTTTGAGACATATAAAAATAAACTATTGAAAAAGCTAGGGTCACACACAAGCCTTTATACTGCCGCTCAGATCTATTAAATGGCATCTTATCTAACTTGAAACAAAATCCAGTAACTACTATGTCATAAAGATACTCCTTGTAGTATGTCAGTCACTCTGAAGTATTTTGCTTTTCAAAATTTCCTCACGATGAAGTATTTTTCTTACTCCAAACACATTATGAAGCACTGCACCATTTAATTTTTAAATTCATTTCTGTATTTATTCAACAGTATCTTTGTGATAGGAGGTGCTCAGTAAACATTTGTTGAATAGGAGAATGACTGAAACATACTACTTAAATAGAGTGCTGTACAAAATGGCACATTATTAATAACTACGTTGGAATTTTTAGAAGTGGCTGATGCAGGAACAAATGTAAGCCTTTTATTCGCAGCAAAGCTTGAGAGATGAATAGCAGGCACATGTGATGTGTGATTTATTCATACACACTCGTAGGAGATTTATAGGCATCTATTAACCTACTCGAGCTCTAATTTTGTCTTAGGCTAGTCTTTTGTCATGCTTAGCTATGTTGTGAGTCTATGTTAAATAACAGGCTGTCTGTACTGAAATATGCAAGAAATATGAAGACAGAAGGCCAAAATTATTAAATATGTACATCATTTCATTTAAACTATATATATATATATATATATCTGCTTATGTGTGTTACAAAAATTAGAGATGTACATGCATATGCATAAAAGCAAAGGATTTTTCTTTTATGGACATGAGATTCATTGTTATGGACTGAATGTATCTACAAAAATTAAAATCCCTACATGAAGTAAACTCCAGTTCCTCAGAATGTGATCATATTTGGAGAAAGGTCTTTACAGAAGTAATGAAGTTAAAATAAGGTCATGAGGATGTGCTCCAATCTAATATGGCTGATGTCCTCAGAGGAAATTTGGAACAAACACACCTACAGAGGAAACATGATGAGAAGATACATCCCCTTGACCATCTACTGGCCAAGGAGAGAGGCCTGAAAAGGAATCAATTCCGAACACAAACACCTACAGAGGAAACATGATAAGATACATCTCCTTGACCATCTATAAGCCAAGGAGAGAGGCCTCAAAAGGAATAAACTCTGCTGACACCTTTATGTTGGACTTCTGACCTCCGGGACTGTGAGAAAATAAATTTCCATAGTGAAGCCACCCAGTCTGTAGCACAATGTTACAGCAGTCCTAGCAAATTAACACACTCATGAAGTACTGAAATATACAGCATGGTCAAACGACGAAAAAGAAGAATTACTTTGTTCTCCCGATAGTCTCAGTTTTGGAAAAGATGAATCATCTCAGCCTGCATACTGTGGTGGGACCTGATCCAATTCTTCCTCCAGGGAAATCACCATCAAAGAAAGCTACTGCTTTAGCCAATGCTTCTGATTCATCTCTTCTTCAATTGATTACAAATTCAAACATAATTGATTGCATTGCCCACTTCCAAATGGTAATCTCATTAGATTGACCAAGGAAATTGTAACATGGTTGAGGAGCTAAAAGGGCTTGCATGCACAACACACTTTGAAGGAGTAGTTCATTCCTGGATTTTCCCTTAAGGTCTTAATATCACTTGTGTGCTTCATGTCCATATGTGCAGAGTCACAAAAAAATATGAGAGAGGAGGAATGTGGAGAGAAACAATTCCCACTCCCCTTCTCCCCCAACCCAGGTTTGCAGAGCATAGGAATAGGGTGCAAATTTTGCAACTCGGGTAAATGCAGTGGCACTGCCAAAGTCATATATGAACACCACATGTCAGGGGTGAGGAAAGGTCACAGTTCTATTTGTCCTGACACAGGACATATGGTAACTTTTACAGAGCCCTCCTACCATATCATGTATCTGTTCTTCCAAACCTGTGCCATTGCTCAGTGTGGCAATACATCTTCCCTGTGGACTAAACCTGGCTCTTGGATCCAGGCAGCTTCTGCCGGCATGGCATGTTCTAAGTTTGTAACTATACGATACATTTCTCTACATCATCTTAGTGAAACAACATGGGAATCGAGTTTTATAACAGTAATAGAAAAAAGTCATAATTTTCCATGCCTCATGATTCCAAATAATTAATTTAATAACTGTGTCATATGAGAAGAGCAAATAAAGAGAAGAAAAGGGGTGTGGATATATATGATCACTGATGCATATACAATTGCAAGGAAAAACAAACTACCAGGGTAATACTTGAAGTGAAAACTTGGTAAGAAATATTTTTCAGATGTTAATTTGATTCTTCTATGGAGTCTTAAAACTGTAGTGTCTATAAGTGCACTCTTTATCCCCCCTTGTTTTTACTTTTAGCAGTTACATAACCTTATGTCTCTAAAAACCAATTAAACACCTTCCTGATCTCTACTGGGAGTTTTCCCCAAGTAGTTCTCTACTTAGACTATAACAGGACTGCTATTTCATTTGCAACTTCTTGCTGGAGAGTGTTTCATCAGAGGTGTTAAGAGAAAGTATTGAAATTAATAAAGGAGGGCAGAAACAAAATAAAATGCAGTTTTCTCTGGACACAGTTAAAGTCTCTGGGGTTGGTTCACAAATAAACACTGAGATTCTAGATCTTAGATGAGCAGTTTGCTTCTCCTGCCACAGTCAGCAGGTTCTCAAGAATAGATTATTTCTGAGTACTAGGATATATGCCTAAGTTCCACATCATAAATATACTCTTCTAAAGTGTGTAAATAATTATTTCCATTAACTTTGCAGATCTAAAGGTAAATCTTCGTTTGCTTGGTCAGGTAAAACTTAAACAGTGACTACTTTGTTTCCGTTTTGTCTTCTTCGGCTGTTAAAGAGACAACAGCCTTGCCCTTTCCAAATTAAAACTCCCAATTCTGCTGTTCAAACGGTGGGACTGTGTGTATCCTGGACATGACACATTACAGATGCTGCCAGCACCCTCCACCCCCAGGCCTTACAGAGGGCCTGCCCTTTCCACCAGTGTCCTCAGTGGCTTACCGACAGTGTTTATGGGATCCAGTCAGGGTTTCGATCACAAAGCACTCGCCATCGTTGAGACAGTATGCAAGGTCCTTGTCTCGGCAGGGTTTGAAGTGCTCGGATCGCTCTGTGGAATATGTCGTAGTATCTGTCAGGGAAAGCACAGAGGGAAATGCTGTCAGCAGTACATTCTGACACCAACAACTCCTGTCACTGTCCCTGGATCTCGGTATGGAGGCCTTCTCATGGGCTGTGACCTCTGGGACTCTAGACAGACAGCTCCAACCCTCCATGGTACTGACCAAATGCAGCTGGCTGTAACCACTGTATTCAATTGTCTTATTTCTCCACTAAATTTTAACTATTGGAGTCACTCTGGAGAAGCCCCATTTGAGGACACATAAACACTAAAAGCTCAATGATACTGAGTCAAACACCCCAAATCCACCCTCATTAATTTTAGTTTTAACAAACATGTTGTATGAAGGATTGAAGCAACATTCCCTTCCCTTTATTGCTGCCAAATATAATTAAGCATCTGATCAATGTATATTGTGACTATTCTGTGGAATCCAATGTCAGTTTGGGGGATTTTTTTTTTAGTTACAGCTATAATTGGCTAATAGCTAAGCCAATTATTCTTTTACTTTCTCATTTTATTATGCAATTAAAATGCAAATGTTCTAAATTCTGAACCAGATTCTCAAATATGAAGAATGTTTCTGGTAAATATTTAACAGGACCAATTATTGTCATTTTTTAGCATTATCTTAAACATGCATTTTTAAAATCATAATTACATACATTTTCAAATTAAGTTATATATCAATATCTGCATCCCAAATATGAGACTAACCATAAATATATGCTATCTACAAGATACAGACTCTATTACCACATGTAGACATTATTCTAATTACAGAGTTTTAAGCAACTAACTATTAGCACCAATTCCACCGTAACATTCAACCAAAAATATACTTCAAAAGTCAAAGAACAAAAAATTATTCAGCGCATAAGCTTTTAATTTCCCTTACAGATATTTAGATTAATAATAATATTCAACAGCACAGGATATTACACCAGCTTATTAACCGCCCTTGTTTGAATGAGTCTCCTAAATTCCATGTGTTGGAAACTTAATCCTCAAATTTTTATGTTGATGATATTTGAAGTTGGGGCCTTTGGGAGGTAATTAGGAATAGATAAAGTCATCACGGTGAGGCCCCCATGATGGAACTGTTGGCTGTTTAAGAAGAGAAAGAAGGACTGATCTGACATTCTCTTGCCCCCATCCATGCGATGCCCTGCACTGCCTCAGGGCTTGCAAAGAGTCCTCACCAGCAAGAATGCCCTCAGCAGATGCAGCCCCTTGACCTTGGACTTCTCAGCCTACAAAACTGTAAGAAATAAATTTATTTTCCTTGTAATTTACCCAGCTTCAGGTATTCAGCTAAAGCAATAGAAAATGAACTAAGACAGTAAATGAAGGTCACAATGAGCTTCTTCCCTGATTATCGTCACAACTGATGGTGAGTGATCATTTTAAAAGGAAACTCACCCCTATCTCTCCCACATCTAAAAATCCTCATGGGGCTCTCCTGTGGGAATAACTTTAAAATCCATAGTAGGGCAAACCAGGGCATGGGCCATCTATATGTTTATCTGTCTGATGGTTTCTTCTTGCATTCTAAAACTTTATGCAACTTAATTTTCAACTATCACTCTATTTTCTCAAAATATCAAGAACTGTCACACTGCTCCTTCTTCCCAGACCTTCATTCTTTGTTGAGGACACCCAGAAATCCTCAGAACTTAGATGATCTCATCTTGTGCCTCCCAGTGCCTCTTACCACTTTCCTCACTGCATTCAAAACTGCAAGTAATCCTTTCTTTGTTTTATCTGTTCTTTTCCTCTGTAATGTCTTTGAGGGATGGCATGGAGGCTTGATAAGAATTGGTGCTCATAAAAATATCTTCAAAATATCTGATCTCTCTAACATCAATAATTAAATGCTATAAATGAAAGCTATAATTAAAAACCTCATTACAATTTTACGAAATTTAATTCATTTTGTACAGCAAAAAGTGAAATATAATTTAACATTGATGTTATCATTTTAGTATTCTTTTTGTAATATTGATAAAGACTGCAAAAGCAAGGCCTTCAGATTCACACAGACCCTCACACATATGTTACTCATATTCCATGAGCACTGAAGTAAACCACTATTGATGTTGCAATGGGAACTTATGTTTTCTACTTCAAAATATCTGCTTGTTAATACTTTGGTACAAAATAAAGGCTCTGCAAAACACACACATTTTCCATCTTGCAGGAGATTCTCTACAGTAAAGATCTGTTATTCAAGACAGTATGTGATAAACAGTCACACAGAATCAATCTCTCTATGGGAAATATTTAAAATTCAAGAGCTCTGAGCAAAAAATTCAATATGAAACCGTGCACAGTTGACTGCTACTCTGGCTGCTGAAGTATATTAACTCATGATCAGTTAGTTAACTTTTCCTTTAATTTCTTATTATCCATTTATTGATATTCACTGATCATGCTTCTAAGAACAGCTTTTCATTAACATGATCTACAGCATAAAAAGTGAGATCCTTATTTTATAATCAGTGGTTTTAACAAGCTACAGACTTCAAGTGCAATACAATGGCAAAGCAATTACAATCAATTAATTTCCATCTGACAACTGCTGTCTCTAGTGGTTACCGCCCCATTCTACCAACCGATTTCTCCATCATGTTATCATCTATCAGCACATTACAGAGGATCAGAGACCCAAGTAAATGGATCTGCAAAAGTCTGGGGTGGGAAAGCTCAGATATCAGGCTTAACATGTTCTGAGGCTTTCCATTTCCACAGCTTAAAGAATCCCCAAATTAATTTAAAATACTCATGCTTAACCTTCACAATGACTTTACTGAATTCAAAGAAAACATCATTATCATAATTATTAAATGACAATATAATAAACAATAAAACTATTGGGCATGATCATTCTTTAATAACTGCAATTATCAATACATTTGAGACCTTAGGATGTACCTAAGCATTTTACTATATGTTATCTATATAGCATTATTACCTGAAATCACAGAGGCTTTGGGTAGGGTAAGTGTAATTAATCATCAGGCGAAATTTTATTCTTGAAAGTCATGCAAAAGATGTGTATGGAAATATAGGCAAATTCTGGACCCTTAATAAAATCACTAGGTTGCTATGCTAACTCTAAGACCACCTACCTAGATCTTTGTTGAATGAATAATAAGCATACTATATCTAAGTCACTCTTATTCAGGTTTTCTATTACTTACAACCAAACAAAGCCTAATAAAGAGATGCTAATAATTTTGGATGATATCCTCCTATATTGGTACATCTGATTAAAGTGCATGTATGTATTCATACATCTATTTAATTTTCAACATATAAGATATACTACAAAGCACATAAAATACAACATAAATAAGAATGAGCCAAAAAAAAAAAAAAAAACTATAAGGTGCAATTCTTTACTTTCTTTCTGTGCCCTAAGGTGGCATAGTGTGCTCTAACATATCCAGCTGAGTGTTTTCTTCTGAAGAACGAACATGGAACATTTGTGAGAATGAGAACGTGGATAAGATCTAATGCCAAACTATAAAAGTTATGACCCTAAACAACCTTGGTGTATCTTTGTAATCAGATATAAAACTCTCATCTGTGAGCAAATTCAACACTTTTGGAAGCTTGTTTATGTTTTTTAAAGCTACGCCACTTTTAGGACAGTCCAATACACTAAGCTAGCTATACTATATGGTACTATTTTGGCATGTACTTAATCAAACTTCTGTTTCTAGGAATGTAATTTGGTAAATAATTTGTTATAGAGCTATTGCCTTCAAAACAATTATATGGATGAAGATTCCTGTAAGTAAACAGGAGGGACCTAATGTTCCTGTGAATTCCAATTTGTATTTCAAGGCTTTCTTTATGTTCCCTTATTCCAGAGTGGGCCCTGCTATCATACGTCATTCTCTCCACATTCATCAGCTTCTGAAGCTCCCATATGACTGGACCATGAGCTTGCTTCCATGGAGCAGAGAAGTCTTCACATCTTTAATCCACGGGCTTATGGAAGGCTTGACACAGAGAGGCACAGAATAGGTATTTATCTATATAGTATTACACAGATAGAAACTTTGGTCGGGTGTGGTGGCTCACACTCATAATCATAGCACTTTGGGAGGCCAAGGTGGGTGGATGACCTGAGGTCAGGAGTTCCAGACCAGCCTGGCCAACATGGTGAAACCCTGCCTCTACTAAAAATACAAAAAATTAGCCAGGCATGATGGCAGGCGCCTGTATTCCCAGCTCCTTCGAGGCTGAGGCAAGAGAATCACTTGAACCCATGAGGTGGAGGTTGCAGTGGGCCGAGATTGCACCATTGCACTCCGACCCGGGCAACAAGAGGGAAACTCCGTCCGAAAAAAAAAAAAAAAAAAGGACAACTTTTTATATAGCATTTTTCTACTTGTTGGTGTTAAGAAGTGGTATCAGAGGCCAGGCACTCAGGCTCACATCTGTATCTCAGAACTATAGGGACCAAGGTGGGAGGATCACTTGAACCCAGGAGTCTGTGACCAGCCAGGACAACATGGGGGACCCCATCTATATAAATAATAATAATAATAAGTTAGTCGGGCATGGTGGCACATGCCTGTGACCCCAGCTACTCAGAAGGCTGAGGTGGGAGGATCACCTGAGCCCAGGAAGTCGAGGTTGCAGTGAACTGGTATTGTGCCACTGCACCCCAGCCTGTTTGAGGCAGGGCTGAGTGAGGCCCTGTCTCAAAACAGAAAAAAAAAAAAAAAGTGTTATGGTGAACAAAAACTCTATTTTAAAAATATCTGGGAAGCGAATTAAGTTAGGATATAATAAGGGCTCCAAAACACCTTAGGGAAAGAGCACAGAATTTCATTAAAGGAGGGAAAAATCAGCTCAGCAGCATGGAGGAGAAAGGAGGAGAAAACAAAGCAAAACAATTGGAAAGGATTTTCCAGAAAAGAAGGACAGGAAGAATAAAGGAGTGTTAGGATTAAGATGAGCAGAGATTGCGCTGAGAAAGGGTTTTCCAAGCACCATGACCAAGGTCTAGGGATCAGTTTAAGGAAGTACTACTGCTGACGTTAGAAATAGTACCCCATCACTTGGGGCCACAGGAACTGTGCAATTATCTGGATCACTCATCTGGCACTTGTTATATGTAGTTTATGTGTTTTCTTTTTTTTTTTTTTTTTTTATATGTTTCGGTCTCTATCCCCAGGGAGGTCAGGGAGAGTGCTTTGCTTTTAAATTTTCTATGCTTTCCACATCATGTAGCATACATAGTAAGTAATCAGTACAGTAATTAAATGCACAGTGAGAGGTGGTGGTGGTGAATTCATTAAAGGCAAAAAGGGAAGAAAATGTTGGGTTGAAAGACAGAAATCCCCGCAGATTTTGCAATTAAAGTTAATTTATTAATGAATTAAAACGATGACTGGTTTCCACCTTAAGTACTGAATTCAACCTGAATATTACTTATGGAGGTTTCTGTGTTGCCGGCCCAATGCAGCACACTGTGGGAACACATATTTTGTTGCAGGAACAAGAGTACTAAATTGGTTATTACAGTTAATAATTGCATGAGATAGTCAAAGGAAGGGAGAGCTTAATTCAGGCTACAGTTATCTCTGAGGGTTTCTTAAAGTGTTGGCATTGGAGCTGGGCTTGAATATGTGTGATTGAATTGGCACAGGAAAAGGAATCCCGGATGGGAAAAGCAAGGTCACCCCCCACTCCCCGCCACAAAAAACAAACAAACAAAACAAAACAAACACAAAACACAAAAACATTGAGACTCAGATTAGATCCTAAATAAACTCTTCACACTCCTGGCTTAAAAATGTCAGATTTCCTCTTTATCCACTAGAGTTGGGCAGTGGGACGCTGCCCACTACTTTGTAGCGGTTTCAGGCGGGCCACGCGTGCAGCAACAGGAACCCAACCCCGGCTGACCTTGAGTTCCAGGAGCTCATTTCTTATGTCCGCGGAAGTGCAGCGGCCTCAATTCTTAGTGTAGAAAAATAACTACACATGGGCAAAGGAGATCCTAAGAAGCCGAGAGGGAAAATGTCATCATATGCATTTTTTGTGTAGACTTGTTGGGAGGAGCATAAGAAGCAGCACCCAGATGCTTCAGTCAACTTCTCAGAGTTTTCTAAGAAGTGCTCAGAAAGGTGGAAGAGCATGTCTGCTAAAGAGAAAGGAAAATTTGAAGATATGGCAAAGGCGGACAAGGCTCGTTATGAAAGAGAAATGAAAACCTATATCCCTCCTAAAGGAGAGACAGAAAAGAAGTTCAAGGATCCCAATGTACCCAAAAGGCCTCCTTCGAGCTTTTTCCTGTTCTGCTCTGAGTATCGCCCGAAAACCAAAGGAGAACATCCTGGTCTGCTCTTTGATGATGTTGCAAAGAACCTGGGAGAAATGCGGAATAGCATTGCTGCAGGTGACAAGCAGTCTTATGAAAAGAAGGCTGCGAAGCTGAAGGAAAAATACGAAAGGGATATTGCTGCATATCGAGCTAAAGGAAAGCCTGATGCAGCAAAAAAGGGAGTTGTCAAGGCTGAAAAAAGCAAGGAAAAGAAGGAAGAGGAGAAAGATGAGGAAGATGAAGAGGATGAAGAAGATAAAGATAAGATGGGCCGGGCGCGGTGGCTCAAGCCTGTAATCCCAGCACTTTGGGAGGCCGAGGCGGGTGGATCACGAGGTCAGGAGATCGAGACCCTCCTGGCTAACACGGTGAAACCCCGTCTCTACTAAAAATACAAAAAACTAGCCGGGCGAGGTGGCGGGCGCCTGTAGTCCCAGCTACTCGGAGGCTGAGGCGGGAGAACGGCGGGAACCCGGGAGGCGAAGCTTGCAGTGAGCCGAGATCACGCCACAGCACTCCAGCCTGGGCGACAGAGCGAGACTCCTCCTCCTCAAAAAAAAAAAAAAAAAAAAAGAAGATGAAGATGATGATGAATAAGTTGGTTCTAGCGCAGTTCTTTTTTCTTGTCTATAAAGCATTTAAACCCCATGTACACAACTCATTCCTCTTAAAGAAAAAAAAATGAAACATAAGGCTATGTAAGATTTATTTTTAAACAAACAAACAAAAAAATGTCACATTCCTCAAGCAGGTTTTTTTTTTTTTCTTCCTCTCCCATAGAGTTCACGATATGACGATTCTCTAAGAAAAGGTAAGAATCTGGCAATGCAATCTAAAAGCTTTTGGGATTAGCAAACTACCTTTACAAGCCAGAAGCCATTTAAATATGGTTGTTGACTCCGGCAGCCTCTTCTGTAGGAATACTGTAAATGAAACCTGCTGCCATATATTAAAATTTTCTGTAGAATCTGTCATTTATCAGGCACCCAGGAAGGTACACTGGCATGAGACTGAGTTATAAAATATTTAATGGTAAAGGGAAATTGCAAGAAGAATGCAGTGGTGTTTGAAAGGGAAACAAACCATTTCTCAGCTGGCAAGAGGCAAAGATAGCTTTCTCCCTGCTGCCAAAGATCAGACAATTGTTCACTTTGCTGGCATGGGAGAAATGGGGAGTATAGGGCGAGGATTTTAAAAGTTCAGTTGATTCGTGGGGCTGCTGTGAGAACTGACAGTTCTTGATGTATCCCAGAGCCGTTAATTCTTGCAGCAAATGTAGAAAGGGCCCTTGTTAAAGTTGTATGACATATCTGCCACGTTGCAGTTTGAAATCCTGCTTTTAAAAACTGTTTCAGCTACTTAAACCTGAATGGGACATAGCTTGTTCAATGGAAATGCATTTCTTTGGGAATTGCAGAGTTTATGCTCAACTGAATGTATTTCCTTTAACCAGCATGCGAACACATGCATATTACAAACTGCTTTGAACTATGATAATAATAATAGCATCTACCATCACTGGAGCCTTTGGCGTACGCTAGGCTCTGTGCTATGTGCTTCATAGACACTATCTCTGCACCCCACATCGCTTTCCTGAAACGGCCTATTTTATGTTACTAGCTATCTCTAAATCCAATAGTGGTTTTTGTTTGTTTGTTTGTTTTGTTGTTGTTTTTTTTTGTATCTCGTTGACATTCTCAAAAACAACTGACACTCATAACCACTCTTGCCTTTGTGAAAACCCTTCTTTCCTTGGAATCTGTTATCACATAGTCTGATTTTCCTCTTGACCTTTGACTTTCACCAACTTAGTATCATCTAATCTATATTTAAATGCTGGATTACTTAAAGACTGGCTTTCAAATAACCCCAAGCATATACTTAATACCATGCTAAGTGTTTTCCTTTAGCTGTCTTTTTTGACCTTAAAACAACACTATGAATTTGCGCTATTTGTATTATTATTACTATTATTTTTACAAATAGAGAGATTGAGTCTTTACTTACTTTGTTTACTTCATTGACCCAAGGGTTCATGGCTCTTACCTGGGAGCTTCTGAACACAAACCAATGCAGCTTGACTGACTCTGTTATACTGTTTCCCATAGGTCACATTTTTATTTCCATTCTTTCTTTCTTTTTTATTTATTTATTCTCTAGGTGAGTGCTATTCCCAGATGGTACTCAAATTAGCAGCATCAGAACCATCTCTGAGTGAGTATATTAGAAATGTAAAGCATGGACTCCATCCATGACCTACTGCACCAGAAACACTGGAGGTGGGTCCTGGATGTTGCTTTCGAAAACTTCCCAGATCATTCTCATGAACCCTAAACTCTGAAAACCAGCTGCATGGATGATCCTCTCTGTTATTTACATGCCAATAACCTTGATTTTACACATCCAGCTCACAGGTTTCTCTGAATTCCAGTCTGCCTATCTCTTCCCTCTTGATGGACCCTCCAAAAGCACCTCAGAATGTGCTTATAGAAAATGGAACTCTTGCTCTTCCTCAACAAACCTGCTCTTCCTTTAGCAATCCCAGTCTCAGTTAATGTGACACCACCGATCCCATTGTCCAGGCCAGAAACCAAGTAGCCATTCTCTTGATCCTGCATGTGCAATCACCAAATACTCTTGATTCTAACTCCTAAATATCTTTTGAATCTACCACTTCTTTCCATCTCATCTTAACTGGAATATTCCTTACAGACCTGTCTGTGCACATGCTAGCCACCCTAAAATGAATTATTTACAATAAAATCTGTTTCCATAATATATGCAAAAAAAAAAAAAAAAAACATAGCAATCGGTCACTGCTGTTCAGAAAATCATGTCATGGCTTATCTAGGCTCTTACGATGAAGACCAAAATCTTACCAAGCCCTCCGTGTCTCTCACTCCTTATCTCATACATAATAACTGCCCCCCACTTTCAATACACAAGCCACAATTGTTCAGATGTCCCAGGTCCCCTCAGGCCTTCGCACATGCTTCGCTCTGCAGGTTGCCACCTTTACCCCAACAATCCCACAGTTGTCCACAGATTTCATCTAGAGAACATACTGTAAGACAGAGAAAACTTCAGCAAAAATAAATTCCCATTGGATATTTCTGTTCTCTACAAAACTCTCTATAGTGCTGCCCAGTAAAGGCTTTCTTCTCTGGGGACTTTTCACCATTTAGGTCACAGAACTACACCCCTCTCTTTCTGCTCTTTGGCTCTCATTCTTTCAATCATAGTCTTGAGCCACAGATAACACACATGTCTGGGAAGCCTAGCCTTTGAGATGATTTATCAAAGTCTAACAAAAATGAGACTCACCCTATGGGATACTCTCAAACTTGCTACTAGAAATAATAACCTTCATTATTTCCATTTGTTTATTCCATAAACCATATGCTTCTGGAAGATACAAACATGTTTTATATCTATGTGTGTGTGTGTGTGTGTGTGTTTGTGCATGTATGTGGGTATATGTATTCCTAATAACTAATTCATCACCTGCTATCCAATAGTTATTCAATAAATACTTATTGAATGAATATCCTCACACTAACCCTAAATTATGGACTTTTATCTATTGTAGATGAGATTTTCAGTATACCCATAGAGACTTCATTCCTTCTAACAAAACAGTCTCCCTGGGAGTCTGAACTACTCTATAGGCTAAGAAAAGCAGAAGTACATTAAGGATTGAATGCTACATAGAAGTGAAGACAATTGCTAACCGAGTGGCCTAAAAATCCAATATGCTGAAAGACTTGTAGTAGGGCTTGCTATTGACAGAGAAGGAGCAAACACTTACCTCACATAGGTCAGAAGTGCATACTTATATTTTTTCGTGGGTGTACAGTGGCCTTGTCTCTGCCTCATTCCATAAAAAATCATGAAGTAGGTTGGTTGACTATTGTGTGTGCTTATTTAGAAATATTATGATCTGGATTACAGTGGGGTCATTTTCCAGTTGCTCAAATTTTACCTTACTTACACATAAGCAGTGAGCAGCATGTACGTAGAAACCCCAATGCTTTCTGCTAAGAAAAGAACATGGCCATTTGTAGATGGATCTTAAACTTCAAAGAGAACTGAGTGTATGTTCGTGGGACTCTTTTCATGCTTTTCCAGCACAGAGAGACCTCAGCTAACAGACTGATTCTATCTTCTGAGTCAGGTGCATTGGGAAACTTGAAAGAGATGCCATCACAGACTTGAATTACATGGCTCTCCTTCTTCTGACAACATGTTTCCTAAGCAATTTTCTAATTGAAATTTGATTTCCAGCATTAATCTGGATGCTATCCATGGTGGGGATGGTGTTCCATTCTCTACAACATCTTTATTTCCCAAATGTGTCTTTATATGAAACTTTTAGTGGATAAAAGATTCTCACACATAGCAACAGCCTCCTGTCTGGTCTCCCTGTACCTCACACTGGCTTCTACTACTTACTCAAGAGTTAATACACCCACCTCAAGAGCACATGTGAGCTCTCTTCATCTTGTGACTAAAACTCCATTGGGTCTTCATTACACAAGATTAACAAACACTTCCTAGCTTATTCAGCAATTCCCCACACAAGCCATCAGAGAAGGCTCCCTGGGACTGCACTTCCTAATCTCTCTCTCACACTCCTTGAGCTCCAATAGTACTGGAACACATACGGCCACTTTTAGACTATGAATTTAAATGTGCTATTCCCTTTACGTTGTACACAGCTACATATCTCTGCCTAACAAATATTTTCTAATTGTTTCAGGTTTATGTGAAATGTAAGCACATACTGAAGTCTTCCCTAGCTCCTCAGGTTAGAAGTGGCTGAAAGTATTCAGAGCTCCAGGCACACTTCCTATTCATCTCTAATACTGTGACGATCATTCTGAATTACAGTTTCACTGCTTACATGTTTGTTCTCCATCCTCTTCTCAAACTAGATTATGGGAACTTAGGGACCTAGCAAGTCAACCTCTGTATCACCATAATTTATTACAAAGCCTGACACACAATAAATGCTTAATCCATCCTTTCTGTGACTAAGTATCATAATGGTTATAACAATGAAGATTATACCAACATCATAGGCATACACAAAACTTCAGAATGATAAGGTAACAGAATCTTGTTGCTCCGAATCTGTAATAATGTTTTTGGAAATGAATGATGAAAAACATATCTATACTTCTGTGAACATACCTGAAGCTGACTAATAATCAAGGGTTTTTTGTTTTTTTTTTTTTTTATGTTCATGGGTTCCATGTAAAAAATAAAGCAGTTTTTTAAATGAAAATTAATGTGTTTGTTTATTAAAGAATTTTCTCCCACATCCAAATTTCTTGACTGGAAAGTATGTATGGATGTGATGTTCAAAATATTTAATAAGTCATATGAAAATTAGAAGACTAATCAGAATAAATCTGCACAGCCATAAGAGAGAAGCAGGGTCCTGGAGGTCCCTCTGGGGCTATATGTTAATTCTTGTTTCTGGATTAACACTGAGGAGGTTTGGGAACCCAGGCATCCAGGGTGGCATAGGGGGACAATTTTCAGGGGGATTTGAGCAGTGGTTGTTTACCACATAGAATAAAATTATTGTAATTTCTTAACAGTCAGTACAATTAATGAAGTGTACTGCTGTACATCAGGTCTACTTTCATGGTCTAAATCTGTCTTTAGTATAATTTGAAGTCTGGCATGTGATGCCTCCAGCTTTGTTCCAGTTGCTTAGGATTGCTTTGACTATTAAAGCCCTTTTTTGGTTCCATATGAATTTTAGGATTTTTTGTTTCTAATCCTGTGAAAAATGAAATCGGTAATGTAATGGAATGGCACTGAATATGTACATTGCTTTGGGCAGTATAGTCATTTTAATGATATTGATTCTTCAAATCCATGAGCATGGGGTGATTTTCCACGTGTTCATGTCATCTATGATTAGTGTTTTGCAGTTTTCCTTGTAGAGATCTTTCACTTCCTTCATTAAATATATGCCAATGTATTTTTTTGTAACAATTTTAAAGGGGATTGAGTTCTTGATTTGGTTCTCAGCTCGATTATTATTATTGGTGTTTAGCAGTGCCACAGATTTTTCCATGTTGATTTTGTATCTTGAAACTGTATTGAAATCATTTATCAGTTCTTCATTCTGTAACATTTATCTATATGTCTATTTTTTATTCCAGTACCATACTGTTTTGATTACTATAGCATTGAGAGCCCTAGATTTGATAAAGTCACATACCTGTGACCAACCGACCTTTGACTAAGTCAACAAAAATGTCTACTGGGAAGAGAACACTCTGTTCAACAAATGGTTCTCGAAAAATTGGATAACCATATGCTGACGAATGAAACCATACCCATATCTCTTACCATATGCAAAAATTAACTCAAGATGAAATTAAAGACTTAAATGTAAGACTTGAAACTGTAAAAATTTTAGAAGAAAACCTAGGAAGACTTTACTGAACATTGGCCTAGGCAAAAATATTATGACCAAGTCCTCAAAAGCAAACATCAAAAAAACAAATATATAGGCCGAGGCAGGCAGATCACGAGGTCAGGAGATTGACACCATCCTGTCTAACACAGTGAAATTCCATCTCTACTAAAAATACAAAAAAATTAGCCAAGCATGGTGGCGGGCACCTGTAGTCCCAACTACTCGGGA
Organism: Rhinopithecus roxellana; assembly: GCF_007565055.1. Lineage (NCBI taxonomy): Eukaryota > Metazoa > Chordata > Mammalia > Primates > Cercopithecidae > Rhinopithecus > Rhinopithecus roxellana. The sequence goes on from NC_044559.1 coordinate 9,755,221, forward strand.
GGCTGAGGCAGGAGAATGGCGTGAATCCAGGAGGTGGAGGTTGCAGTGAGCTGAGATCACACCACTGCACTCCAGCCTGGGAGACAGAGCAAGACTCCATCTCAAGAAAAATAAATAAATAAATATATATATATATATATATATATATATATATATATATGAGTTAATTAAACTAAAAATCTTCCACACAGCAAAATAAATGATCAACACAGCAAACAGACAACCTACAGAATGGGAAAATATTTGCAATCTATGCATCTGACAAAGGGCTAATATCTGGAATCTACAAGGAACTCAAATAACTCAACAAGAAAAATAAGTAACTACATTAAAAAGGGGGCAAAACATGTAAACACACACTTTTTAAAAGAAAACATACAAGCAACCAATAAACATTTGAAAAACATTCTCAACATCATTAATCATCAGATAAATGCAAATTAAAACCACAGTGAGATACCATCTTACACCAGCCAGTATGGTTAATATTAAAAAGTAAAAAAAACAACAGATATTGTGAGGATGTGGAGAAAAGGGAATGTTAATATGTTGTTGATGGGAGTGTAAATTAGTACAACCTTTATGGAAAACATTATGGAGATTTATCCAAGAACTAAAAATAGAACTACCATTTGATCCAGTAATCCCACTACTGAGTATATACCCGATGGGAAAGAAATCATTATATCAAAAAGATATCTGTACTTGTATATTTTTGGCAGTACTATTCACAATAGCAAAGACATGGAATCACCTTAAGTATTTATTAATGGAGTGTGTGTGCATATATATAATATATACGGTATGTGTATACATATACACACATATATATAACATAAATACCATATTCCATATATATATATATATACACACACACACATAACATACACACATACACACATACACACACCAGAAATACCATATACCATAAAGTACTACTCAGCCATAAAAAAGAAATCATATAGTTTGTGGCAAAAGATTTATGAAATCTAGGACTCTCAAGGCTTAGTAACCAAAACACCATGGTACTGGCATAAAAATAGATATAGATCAATAGAACAGATTAGAGGAACTAGAGGCAATGAGCCTAAGTAAAATAACTCAGAGTAAAATATTTTATGTTCTTACTTATAACCTGGAGCTAAACAAAGGGTACATACACATGGACATATAGCAGTAAATAATATACAATGGAGACTACAAAAGATGGGAACATGGGAGGAAGGTAAGGGTTGAAAAACTATCTATTGGATTACCAAATCGTTTTTTGGGTGATGAATACACTAAAAGTCCAGACTCTACCACTATGCAAAATATTAATGTAAGAAAACTGCACTTGTACTCCCTAAATCTATAAAAATAAAACAGATATATACATCTAAAATAAATAAATCTGTCCTTAGGAATTATAGTTTTAACAATTCAAACCAGCAACCTTGGGATAAGAGAAACTTTAGAAGTCAGCATGCAATAATAATGCTTGGAATAAACCTATTAATACAATATAAATATCATTTTCATTTTACAGAAGAGAAACTGAACTATGGAGGGCCCACACAGCAGTCTTATTATTTCACACTTCATCCATAGAAAGGCAGGGAAAAGCCGAAAAAGCCCAACTCCATAAAGAAATCTCTTTAATATTCTGCATTTCCAACCGGGCTGAGTTTTGGACTCTTTTAAGTTACATATATTCAAGCTTCTGCTTGCCAAACACTCTATTTATGACTCCAGAATAATAAACATAAGAGCAATTAGAAGGCACCATTTTTTGGTAGTTCATTCATCTTGGAATCCATCTACCCAACACCATTATTAAAAATACTTTTATTTTTAATTTTGGGGGGTACATAGCAGGTGTATATATTCAAGGGGTACTTGAGATGCTTTGATTCAGGTATGCAATGCATAATAATCACATCATGGCAAATGGGGTATCCATCTCCTCAAGCATTTATACTTTGTGTTACAAACAATCCTATTACACTCTTAGTTATTTAAAGTGCACAATTAAGTTATTATTGACTATAGTCACCCTGCTGTGCTATCAAATAATAGGTCTTAAACTTTCTATTTTTTTTTTTGTACCCATTAACTATAAAAACAGGGAACGTTTCACAAATCTGCATGTCATCCTTGTGCAGGGCCATGACAACTTTCTCTATATTGTTCCCATTTTAGTATATGTGCTGCCAAAGCAAGCACCCAACACCCATTTTTTTTGAGCACACACTAAAATACTACGCAAAGCAGGTATTGGGGTGAGGTAGGTGGGTACAAAAATAAAGACAGTGCTTGACTCTGGGGATTTCTATTACTTTCTCTTTCAAATTTTCTTTTCATTCCATTATGGCTTTGAATTAATGTCTAAACACTGACTTGATCTTCAAATACCTTCCTGAAAATGAATATCACTCACTTTAATTACTTAAAAATCTTATTTTTCCCCTTAATAGTCTTAGCTTTTATTTGAATCTTTTATTGTAGTGTTCAGAAATCCAAGCATTTTCTTCTCTGCCTGGGGCATAAAGAAGGGATAGGCATTGCAACACAAGCGCCTGGCTTGAAGTCCTGCTTATGCATTTGCTAACTATGTCAAGTGTCATGGCAGAAGTAGAAAAAAATATTCTAGTAGAGCTCGTGGAGAGGGCACTTTTGTCAGTAGTGGTGTGGTGGCTCTGCATTTTACACAAGAAAGGCTTAGAGGCTTAGAGAGTAGGTTGAGGTGGGAACTAGAGATATCTTAATGCAGCCTTTGCATAGGAAATATGTTTTTACTTCTATGGTGTTCTCCTTTGGATGGGTTGAGAAACTCAGATTATAACAGGGCTAACTCTAACACTAGCCCCAGCCACCACCCCCAGATTCTTAGTATCTTGTCTGCAAACCACGCTGCAAAAAAAAGTCAATCAAGAGAAGTTTCCTCCTCAAAAAATAAAGCCAACTGTCAAAGACACTTTAGAGAGTATTCACTCTGGCTGACTGGAAAAGTTATGAAAATTATATTAAAGTACTTTAAAAGATGGATAGTTGTTTACGTAAAAGGACTATATCTTTAAGCTGTCTTATATCTCCAGCCCCAACGTAGATGACATATTGATAGCTGCACAACAGAAGATAAAGAAATGCTAAATCAGGTGGAAAGGATACAACTTCCTAGACATGGCACATGAGAAGTGCACACAAGCAGGAGAGGAAATGCAAGCATGCAACCAAAGCGTTAAGAACCAAAAAGACCAAAAGGGACACCAGAAATATATTAAAAGTCAAAAGAGCACTTGGAAGCTTAAGATATTTGAATCTCAACATGTTCAAACTTAAAAAAAATAGAAATTTTAAAAATTTTAAAAAGAGAGAAAGTTACTGATATGGTTTGACTGTATCCCATCCCAAATCTCATGTTGAATTGTAATCCCCATAATCTTCACGTGTGGAAAGGACCTGGTGGGAGGTAACTGAATCATGGAGGCAGCTTCCCCCATGCTGTTCTCATGATAGTGAGTGAGTTCTCACAAGATCTGATAGTTTTATAAGCCTCTGGCATTTCTTCTGCTGGCCCTCATTCTCTCTCCTGCCGCTCTGTGAAGAGGTGCCTTCTGCCATGATTGTAAGTTTCCTGAGGATTACCCAGCTATATGGAACTGTGAGTCAATTAAATCTCTTTTCTTTTTAAATTACTCAGTCTCAGGTATTTCTTCATAACTGTGTGAGAAGAGACTAATACAGTTACTGCCTAAAAACACAGGAAATCAAGAATGTAGTATTAACCCCTAAAATGTCACATTTGTTTAAAACAGACAACTAGAATATATTCAGTCATTAAGTCATTTATCATTTCGAAAACATCCAGGTCTTAGGGATATGCAATCAGATAATAAAACAATTACATTGTTCTTCAAATCTTCTCACATAAAGTACCCAATATATCAATCATTTCACTTCTTTGAAGAAGTCTCATCCTGTGCACCCCTGTTCATTTTCTTCATGACAGTGTTAGTGTCATCTTAAGCAAACGTGGGAAAGGCTTGTTTCTTGATATTACATTGGGACTCTGTGTTTTAGCCTCAGATGAAATTTAGTGTGCCGAGTTCTGAATATACAACTTAATGCATCGTAATGTACTTTTGCAGATCTGGGTTTGCATTACTACTTTACTACTTGCTGACATTTTGAACATGAATAAGGTGAATATATGAAAGCATATAATTCACAGGGTTTCATGAAGCCTAAATGAGAAGAAAAGACAATGGGTGGTAGAGGTATTTTCACAGTGTTTGGCACCAAGCACATCTTTCCCGTCTTTACTAAATAAGTCAGCACATATTTATTGAGTATCAGCTGTATATCTAATTCTGTAATATCTCTGCATGACGCCAATTAAAGTCATTTATTTAACAATCTATCATTGAGTATCTACTATAAGACTGCTGAGTACTATATTAGTTCCTGGGGTGGAAAGTGAGGAAATAATTCAGATAATAAGGCACATGACTGCCTCCCAGGAGCAACAAGGCATGTGTGACTGACTGTCATGTACCCAATCTACACTCTGCTAAGTGCCAGGCAGGGGAGAGTTGTATCTAGGTGGCTAATATACTCATAATGCTTGCTAACCTCTAAGCACTTGTTTAGAGACACTGGATGTGGTTATAGCATTTTAAAAGATAAATAAGCCCTCCATAGGGTAGCTCATGGATTTCGCATGTGCTGTTACATAGACTAGATCAATAAAGTGTGGGATGCCCCCATTAATCACTAGTAAGGTGATGATCTCACGAGTGCACTACTTACAACTTGACTATCATATTGATATCAGAAAGAGAATTGATCCTTTTCTGCATTATTCCATAAAAGTTTTTTTTTATGTTTTTACATTTTTCCAGAGAGGAGAGGGGCACACGTTATGCTTTATTCAGTCATGTTTGTATTATTCATCTCTGTAAGACATACATCTTCATATCAATGTACATGAAGGATATCTACATGGGACAAAGGGAAGGTGTGTGGATCTTATTTGACTCTTGGCTTAAGCATAGCCAACTATTTTCTTTAGCAAGTTCTTAATTTATCCGAACTTACTTATGTAATATGATTAAAATATTACTTATTATTCATTTTTATGAGTAAAGGCCACAATGCATTATAGACATGCAGTAAATATTAATTTTATCATACATCTTCTGTTCTTTAAAATTTTCCTTTACATTTGAATAGACATTTTTCCAAAGTATACATACATCCAACAAACACATAAAAATATGTCCAAAATTGTTAGTATTTATGTAAAGTAAAATCAAAGCTACAATGAAATATCACCTCACACCCATTAGAATGCACAACAATGAGTATTGTCAAGAATGTGGAGAAATAGCAACAGTCATACAATACTGAGGAAAGTAAAACCATGCAGCTGCTGCAGAAAAGTTTGATCATTCCTCAAGATGTTAGAGTTACCATATGACCAAGCAATTCCACTCCTCACATAGCAGAATTGAAAACAAAATGTTCATACTTGTTTATGAGTTTTTATGGAAATATTACTCATAGTAGCCAAAAAGTGGAAGCAACTCCATTGTCCACCAAGTGATGAATAAACAAAAAGGTGGTACATCTATGCAATGGAATATTATTCACTAATAAAAGACATTAGTTACTGATTCATGCTACAGTATGCATGAACCTTGAAAGCATTATGCTCAGTGAAAGACAGTAGGCATAAGTCTACATATTACATAGTCCCATTTATAGAAAATGTCCAGAATAGGCAAATCCACAGAGACAGAAAATAAATTAGTGGTCGCCAGAAGCGGGGAGGAAGAGTGAAACTTTATGTTCCTATCTTTTAACCTTGGTTTCCTATAAATCCTTTTTTTATGTTTCCAGTTTAGTAAGAAGTAAAAGGGGACAAATGTGGCTCATTAGTTAAGATTCTGCAAATAAATAAGTCAATTTCATGTTATGCTTTTGTAAACCATTTGAGAAAAAAAAAAAAAAAAAGAAAGAAAAACCCCCATGAACCTCCCCAAAACTCTTTGCCTTATTGACAAACTTGACTCTCAGACCATTGTTGCAGAACAAATATTATTGAGAAAATTGGTTCATTCTCTGTGATATTTGGAAAGCAATTAAAACAAAAATCAAGATCTATAACCATCTGTTCACTTCCAATTCTTATCTCTCCATTTGCAGAAATAACTGCAAATGGAGTATTATACTGCTTGTGAATCATTCAATATTTTTGGTATGAAAGATAATGGTGGTCTTTAGCCTGGCCAACATGGCAAAAGTCCATCTCTAGTAAAAATACAAAAATTAGCCAGGCGTGGTGGTGGGCACCTGTAATCCCAGTTACTTGGGAGGCTGAGGCAGGAGAATTGCTTGAACCAAGGAGGCAGAAGTTGCAGTAAGCCAAGATTGTACCACTGCATTCCAACCTGGGTGACAGAGCAAGACTGTCAAACAAAACAAACAAATGAAAGAAAGAAAGAAAGAAAAAGAAAGAAAGAAAGAAAGAAAGAAAGAAAGAAAGAAAGAAAGAAAGAGAGAGAGAGAGAGAGAGAGAGAGAGAGAGAGAGAGAGAGAGAGAGAGAGAGAGAGAAAGAGAGAAAGAGAGAAAGAGAGAAAGAGAAAGAGAGAGAAAGAGAAAGAAGGAAGGAAGGAAGGAAGGAAGGAAGGAAGGAAGGAAGGAAGGAAGGAAGGAAGGAAGGAAGGGAAAGAAAGATAATGGTGTGGTGGTCTTTGAAAGTTATTGCTGAGAAAATTTGGCATTTTTAACAGGAATTCCAATTTAAGCACAGATAGTAGGCTAGAAATCTACTATCTAACCTTGCCTCTCTGATGGTGGAAGCCATGAGCTCCCTTCCCTTTGTGTTGGCTGAAGTTGTTTCCCAATCTGCACTACAAAGTAGGAAAATAGTCATTTTCCTTGTTATCTTAAAGTTTGAGAAGAGGGCGCATTCTCTGCCCCTTCCACACTGCACTCCATATCTCCTTTTCTCTTCTACTGGTGTGACATTTTTTTGTACACACATAGTAAAATGAGCTTTTACCCATCCTACCTGGCGAACCCTTCACCAAGAATCAGATTTAGTTCATGTAGAGAAGGGTTCAGTATATTATGGTCCCAGGCCCAAAATCTGGTCTGCCACCTGTTTTTGTAATTACAATTTTGCTAAAACAGTGCTGAGCTCATCTGTTTATGCATTGTCTATGGCGTTTTGAGCTACAATGAGTTGAGTAGTTGTGAAAGAAACCATATGACCAATAAAGTATAAAATATTTATTATTTGACCCTTTACACAATTTACCAACCCTTGATATAAAACATTACTGGGGAAAGTGGCTTTCTCACAGATTATATCTTTGAATTACTAGACATTTTTGGCACTTATTTCAGTGCTTTAGTGTGATATATTTCAAAAAATACATGTAGAAGATGTCTAACCACCAATTAACCACTAGGGTATTGAAGTAAGACAGATTTGATTTTGATCCTAATTCTGATATTTTACCAGCTGTATGATATTCAGTACATTCTTAACTTCTTTTTTGTTTGTTTTTCTTTCTTTTTGAGAAGCAGGGTCTTGCTCTGTTGCCTATGGTGAAGTACAGTGGCATGATCATGGCTCAATGCAGCTTTAAACTTCTGGGCTCAAGTGATCCCTGCCATAGCCTCCAAAAGTGCTGACTGAACTTATTGAATCCCCCAGTTTCCCTATTTGTAAAATGGAGATAATGAGAGTACCTACCTGTCAGTGAGAATGATTTTGGCTGAGAGTTCAGAAAACTCAACACAAATGGCTTAAATCTGAAGGAAAATAACGTTATCTCTTTTAGCAGGAAAGGATTCCTCGGTTGTCTAATATAGTGATTTACCTAGATCCCCAAAAATAAAGGACTCATTCTGCTGAGCCATCATTGGCTATACCTTTAGGCTAGGCTCCCTTGTCACAGATAGCTGCCATGATTTTAGGCATCACATCTAAATATCATCACTCCTATTAACAAGATTTGAGTCCCATGCCCACCTCTTAAGCATTCTCAGTCTGAACATTGGCATTACCCTGAGTAGCTTCATGAAGCAAATGCATGGTCATGTGAAGGACAGTGGGCTGACTGTTGGAATAAAACTGAAGTTCAGTTGAAGTAAAGGGCATGGAGGATGAAATGTGAGCAGTAGCCAACAATATCAGCTAAGATTTTTTTAAATGAGAATTATATAAACGAATACATGTAGCAACGTGTAGTGTGTAGTAAATAAATGTTGGCACCTCCTGAGAGCTATGACATCATCTTTTTTGGTAAATTTATTGGTAGTGTTCTTCCAAAATATATTGTTTAATATAAAGTATGCTTGAATTAATTTTATTAAGAGTTTCAGAAGAACTGCATATTATTCCATTCAATAACTGAAAAACTTCCAGGATGTAATGAGATTGGATAATTATGATTACTCAAACACAGATGGACTCTGTATCATTTTGCAGCACAAGCTCACCTATCAGTGATATTTGCATCCACCTCATATTAAATCTGTATCAAATACTTATATATCCCCAAGGTCACTCAGTGTAATTAACTGCAAAGTAAACTTAATTAAGATGAATGAATGTGCTATTTTCTTTATAAAATCACTTACTGAATGCTCATAATTTTTAAAAAATATGACCATCTTTTTGCCCACCTAATTCTTGCTTGGCTCAGACATGGTCTTCTAGAGCTATTATTTGCAGTCTCTCTTATCTGCCCTCAAAGACACAGGATTCCACATTCCTTTTGTCACAGCCCTTAGCATACTGCATTGTAAATGCCAGTTTACATGTTTCCTTCCCCTTTACCAGACTGTGAGCTTTGAAAAGGCAACTCCTGATACACAGCATGTACTCCTTCCCTGCTTCAGGGAAAAAGTAATGAATGAATGTAAATGTCCATTGAGAATGTCCATATTGAGAGAAAGTTGCCCTTATTTACCCATCCCTGACCATGGCGAGACTCTTGCTTTCACTCACCAGATTGAAAGTCCCATCCCTTTTCCTCCCTTTCCTTCTCCCACCGTCTTCAATAATACAGAAAGATTGGAGCCATCTGGCAGTATGCTGTTTTTCTTTTCCTCCTTCCTGGCCAGGGCATGAACTTTTTCCATGAGAAAAAAATAATAAGGAGACTGAGACCCCAATCAAAATTAAAAGTCAATGCAGTGGGTACCTATGAACCAAGAAAAGCACCTTGTAGGTATTCTGAGTAGGTGTGAAAAGACTCCAGGAACTAAAATTGCTAAATTATGAGACATTTATTTAAAACAATCCCATCAATGATATAAGCATAGAAATCTCCAAAATCTTATCTATGGATACAGTGACAAGACATACAACAAGAAAAAATGTCTATAGAAAATGATGAATACAGAGTTTTGAAAGCCCCTGCTTCCTATACTGAGGGACATTCTACGAAAATGCCTCCATGTAGCAGTAACTCTCTCTTTTATCTCTGCCTTTTGAAATCTCATCCATTTTCCCACACGCAACTCAGAGTCAATTCAGTTGTGTACTCTTCCCCAGTCTTTCACCTGGCATTACCCTTGATCTCCTCTCTGCTTCCTCAGCATTTTGCTGCTATTCTTATTAGAACATGTATCATTCTCTGCCTTGTGCACTGGCTATTTTGTGGGTGTTTGTAATTCCTGAAGCCCACTGGGGAGATCCTGAGCTCCTTAAGGACAAGGGCCATAATTTGCTCATCTTTTCTTCCCCATTGTTACGGACCACCTAAGCTAATGTAGAATAAAAGGCAGGGGTAGATCTTGATTAATAAACATATCTGAATATATTCTTCCCATTACACTTCACTGCAAAACTGAAAGTCTCTTTGTGAACAGACTGTTTTCTTTACGCAAGTAGAGTTTTGAGAAATGAAAAATTATGTTCGAAAACTCGATTGTTGATCCTTTCTGTGTGATTGGCTATATAAGTAGAAAAATATTCTTTTTTTGTTAGGGTGAGAATATTGCACCAAATATAAATGCCTATGTTTGCCTAGTTCTGTTTCTTGGGAAGACCTACATATCCTTCTAATTTAATTGCCTCAAGAGATTGGACTTGGCAGGTAATTTTGGATCCTAAATATCAGTTTCTTTCTCTATCTACTGTCTTCCCAAGCATTTGAGACCAAAATATCACAAATGGATCACATCAGAGCCACGAAAGGTAAGTGACTGATTGTCTCCTTGATATTGATCTCATGCCAGTAGAGAGGTGAGACAACATGGAAATTGCCTTCTTTTTGATTTATTCAGGAAACAGGAATTTCACCAAAGTTTGGATATCATTCAAAACCTAACCATAGGGCTGCTGTGTAGGGTGGTGGATCCCCCATTATTGCAAGTACAGGTTGGGTCAGCCACTGATCATGGCGTTGTAAAAGGATTTCTTACTCTGGTCAGTGTTGGACTAAATAGCCACTAAGATCCTCTCTAGATGTGTTAGTTTGTGAAAGGTCAGCCCTGTATTTAAGCTGGGAGAAAAAGCTAGAGTGGCAGAGGAGAAACTGCCTGCTCCCATTACCCTTGTTCCCCATGACATCAACAGGCAGTTGGTGGTGTCACGATGCTACACAAATGTGAGGCGTAGGCTTCCAGGCTCAAACACAGCATGTACCAAACACACTGACACAGCATCTCAGTCAAAATTTTGAACTGTGAAAACTGATTAATTTTGTATCCAACTAAAATTCTATTTCACAGTAAAGCAGTTCCCCAGCTGTGAGAGGCTGAACACTATGGCTCCAAAGAAATCAATAATCCTTCTCTGGTACTCAAGGCATCTTTATGTTTCCCTTTGGGTGACAGACAACTTTATTTGACCATGGTTCTGATAAATTCAACCTAAGCATTTCAACCAGTGGGCAAAAAATTGCCCATAAAGTTATCCACTTCTCTCTGTTAGGTAGTCTCTGGATCACTGCCAGCAGAGCAGAGTGGCGCTCACAGGCTGGGCCTCTGTCTGCTCTCGCTCATGCATACTCCTTGGCATCCAGCTTGTTCCCATCTGCAGAAACATTATAATTTCCAAATGTTGAAGGGGTTCTAATAGTGCTGAACAGAAATGTGTGCACAGTCCAGCTCCAAAATTGGAAAATGTTTATTTTTGTCACATCTTCCCCCTGATGTAAAACCATGGTCCACTTTCATAAACAGGTTGCATGGTCAAACCAGCTTTTTCCAGATAGGTTTTAAGGAAAAATGACTCTAGGTATAGCCATAAAAAATAAAAAGAGAAAAAAAATAGTTCCTCAGTGGGGAGCGACCAAGTTAAAACATATAGTTTTTCCTTCTGATGTCTCCAAACCATTAGATATGGTAACATGAACCGCAAATCTTCAAGAAAACCATTTAGGAAGCACAGTTTGCAGTTTATTTGACCATGGGAACCTTTGAAATTGAACTGAAATTCCACAAAAGCATAGTTTAGGAAATGCTGAGTTAAAGTAAAACCCATGGGTCTATAGCATCAGGGAATTTTCATAGTATGGTCCAGAAAATATCAGAGAACCAAAGCCTTTTACACAATTCAGAGACTGGTAAAAATAGCACTTGCATGGAAATGGTTCCTTTTTATGAAAAGCCTGAGGAAGCTATAAAATCACTTCTACTTGCATGAGTGCCAGACCAAGAATAAAAAGAGAGAAGACGAAAAGACGACAGTTGAAAGGAGGGAAAGCATTGAGGAACATAGGTAGAGAGTGACCAGATTCAGCAGGTATTCTGGGCACAGGCAGAAGGTGTTTTTCCAGGTCTACATGGAGGCAAAGCTGAATTCTCAGGTCAGTAGTAAATAGTGTGGGCCTAGTTTTCAAGACATGGAATAGAGATGACTAAGTTTCTATTCTAAAAGTCCAATCATTGCAGATTTCTCTGCAGTAAATATGAAAGCTAGGAAGCAGCAGAGGTAAGCTCAATATGTTGTTCAGTAGAAAACAGACTGGACCAGTAGATGGCCAGAACTGAGACATTAACTGGAGCAGTGGGCAACAGAATCACTCCCCAATCACACCTGGTTAATGTCATCAGCAATGCCAATTTAAAAGAAACATAAATTATGCTAAGAACCTCAGTATATATTATTATATTTCAGATGTTAAGTTGGTGCCAATTTATGCTGACAACTTAGTAAGCCAGGTGGACAGACTTGTACTTACAACCAGATAGGAAACAGTATAAAAAACACTATTTATCAAAAGGCTTAAAAATATTTCTAAGTTTTGACCTCATATTTCCACATGGAATCTGTCTAAAGAAAACATCCTAAATGTGAAAAAAAAATGTTGTTCAAACATTTGTATTGCCATATATCTATATGAATAGAAACATTAACATGGCATAAATTTCCAATAATAGCATAGTTCAGTAAATTATATTTGGAGTCAAACAGTGGGATTTTATGTAGTTATCAAAGGTGATGTTTATGAAGCATCTGTTAACCTGATTATAATACAATGTTAAACAAATAAAAGAGAAAAACCGAAGTATATTACGTAATCATGACTATAAAAATGAGGTAAATATAGCAAAGATGACCAGAAAATATAGCAAAACAGCAATAGTAAAGTTTATATAATTATAATTTTTCATGACTTTCCTTTTCAAATTTATTCAGACGCTTCTAATTTTTCTTTAACAGGTATCATTTCTCTTAAGAAGCAATATTTTTAAAAGAATATTAGCCCAGGGAAATAAATATTCTTAAAAATGGTGCCAACACTGAGTCTTCTTATTAAGTTATTCCTAACTATAGATGCATATTTTGGAAAAGATCCATACATAGAAAATCTTTATGGCCAAAATTGTTATTTGCCGTAATGAAATGTCATCAGGAAAGTGGAAGAAAGAGAATCAATGCACACTAAGAAATTCCTACCTCAGGCAGACTGCAGAGGCTAGGTGCGGTTTGGGGGAAACCCTTGGTTTGGTAGCCATGGTCCATAGCTATAGCAGCCCAGGGAGCATAGGACCAGAAGCACAGAGCTCCAGCTTCCTGTGATGAACTGCTTACAGCGTGGCCTTCCTGAGCAGCCATTTTGGCTTCCAGGAGTCTATTTTACATGCTGACATATAAGAAAAGATTTGGAAGGGGATTTAAGTGACATTGCCAAGAGAAAAGCACATTAGACATTTGGTTGGGAGACAGAAATGTCATGTACTTGAGCAGTTTCTTTGAAGGAGTAAGACAGATTATCCTATGTGGCCAATAAATTTAGCCTCATTATTTACAATGACTCAATATGACAAAAGATCTAAAAACATCCTTGCTTTTTTGCTTGGAAATATATGTTGTGTGCTCTATAACCCCTGTTTTGGATGTCTTCTTATTTCAATCTGTCCCAAACCAGGTATATGCCCCTGAAATGTAATTTCCAGTGATTCTTTTTTTTTTTTTTTTTAAAGACCAAGAAAGAAAAACCCACCAAACAAACAAAAAAACTTAACAAAAAAAAAAAACTCACCTTTATTTTAGGTGATTGAGGCAAAAGAAAAAAAAATAACTTGCAATAACTATTAATTAGTATGTTCCTAGAACAAGTGAGATTTTTATAAAAGCGCACAGTGGATATAGAATCAAGAAAACTCTTCTTGTACAGAAATAATTCTTTTTTAAAAAGTTTGACAGCTCCTCAATAAAGTAGCACCCTGGCACGAGCCAAGGAGAAAAGACGCCACTCTAAAAATATCTCAGTAAAAATGGAAAGAACTGGCATTTCCTTCCATGCTCCTGGAACAGCCGTCTCTGGGACTGCATGGCCCTCGGCTGTCCAGTTGCTTTATTCTCCACTCCCCTGTATACCTCTGCTTCGGAGGCAGGGAAAGGATGCAGAAAATGGCTGAAATGTGTAGTTGGCATGAGCTTGCTTTTACTTTTTAAAACTGATCAGCTATAAAAAAAAGCACTAGGAATGAATGCCAGCAACAGAATATATGGCATTCTAAAAATAAGCATCGATGAGGCAAAATTCAGGGATAAACACATTAAAACTTTAAATTTCTGGCTCATTAACTTCTAGTATGTTCCCACATCTTCCCCTCTGGCATGGACACTTGAATAGGTGTTATTTGCGCAACCATTTATTGAAATGGTTTTATTGAGTGACGATGTGCCAGGAATGCTAGGAGGTTTCCGTGAGAATAAGAGATGACTGGAAATGGCCCAGCATCTTGAAATCACTCCAGGGCAGTTACAGGTCCCCAAACCCTGACTATGGTGAGGTTAACAGAAATTGAGCAATCCTTGCTCAAACCATTTATGGACTTGATCAGAGCCCACAGGAGCAGAGGTCCATAAACCATGTTCCTCTATATTCATGAATTGCAGAGATGTTGGCCAACCAATCTGTAAAAAATATGAATTATGATGGTTATGCTAATTATCCTGGTCTGATCACTACACGCTCCATAGTACTGAAACATCATTACGTACCCCGTAAATATGTACTATTATCATGTGTTAATTTAAAACTTTAATTTAATTTTAAAAATTCCTTAATCCAGAATGCTACTTCAGCCACTGAGGGATGTGGCTGAAGGTCTCACTCTTTTAAGACACACACATAACAAACATCCAAACAAGACCCTCGTCCAAAATACCAGTGAAGATACTGCCCCTTCTTCTAGCAAATGTTCATTCCATAAACCTCTGAACCAGAGTGTTGGCTTCTGCAAAATAAGGATATGGAATTTTTGTTCAGGAGACAAATTCTATGTAAACACCTATTCCTCATACCATGTTATGAAATAAATTGTGCACCCACCCAACCCTTGCCAAAATTCATAAGGTGAAGCCCTAACCCCGCAATGTGCCTGTTTTTGGAGACAGGGCCTTGAAGGAGGTAATGAAAGTTAATGAGATCCTAAGAAAAGGTCCCTTATATGATAGGTCCGGTGTTTTTAAGAGGAAGAGACATGGGAGGGTATGCGGATAGAGAAATGCTATGTGGGGACTCAGACAGAAGCAGCTGACTGCAAGCCAAGGAAAAAGACCACTGGAGAAACCACACCTGCCACACCTTGATCTTGGACATTCAGCTTCCGGAACTGTGAGAAATTTCTATTGTTTCAGCCACTCAGTCTATGGTATGGCAGCTTACCTAACTAAGACATATCATGGGATGGTTTACAAGTCATATATGTTAGTCTACATGAGAGAAGAAACATATCAAGTAAATTTCAGCCATCATGTGAACACAAAGAAAGGCAATTGCATTTGGTTTGCAGTTATAGCTGCAGTATCATTTTTTTGAGATGGGGGATATGAGGGTCCCTAAGCTTCCATAATTTACTCACATCTCTGCCTCTGCTGAAGTAAACTCTTTGGGGTTTGATTGTCTTTAAGATCATTACAATAGTGAAGGAAATTCATGTAAATGAATAAGCTAGATAGATAAAGCAAGAAATAATATTTTCAATTCCTGTCTTTCTCAGACTCTCTTGATTGTAGTCACAGTTATCTTCACACTGAAAGCTCAGCCCCATCTACTGCTGAGCCAGTCTTTCACACAGAAAAATCTTATACGATCTCAAGTAGTCCAGTGGCAAGCTGAGAGTATCCACCGGGTCCTTGTAGTTTTCTCCTGTTTTACCACTGACGCTCAGGCCATGGACTGGGCATCTAGTCCCATGTTCTGTTCTCATCCTATTCTTGCTTCTGAGATGAGAGTCTAAGATCCTAGGATTCAAATAATCGAATACTCTCTTTGGTTCTTGTTTGCTTCTCATACTTCATGGTCTGTATGCATTCCCTTAGCCCAGGGTCATTCTTCCAATGAACTGATCACATAGAATAAAGTATCAATGCCTAAAATGACTCCAAGCATCACTTCTTAATTTTACCATACTAGCCTTTACTAATTAAAATGCTTCAAAGAATACACTAAGCTGTCTTTCTGGATCACCTTATTCTTTAAACAATCTTTTTTGACATAGCTAATGTTTATTACTATTTTTAAAAAAAAGAAAATTCAGAGTTAGAGAATTTAATTCATTTGGAAAAGATTACATACATTAAAGGTGATGAGAGATTTCCAATCCTGGCCAAAATGTAGTATCATGGACTAAGACTTTAGATTTCTGGCAAAGAAGGACAGTGATCTTTGAGAAATGGAAAACAAATGAGAGATGAAAACTACATGGTCTGAAATTACAAATGCACTGGATGGGACGGAAGACACATTAGACATTGCAGAAGAAAACGCATAGCATAGGTCCCTTGCTTGGGTACATAGCAATAGAAACTATCAAAAATAGGAAGTTAAAAACAATAATGAGCATCAGTGAAGTATGGGACAACTTCAAAGTATATATTAGGCATACAACATACATAGAATTAGAGTCCCAGAAGAAGATGAGAGCAAAAAGCTATTTTCAAATATAATAATTAAAAAGATCATGAAAATTATAAACTCATAGAGTTGAGAAGCTCAACAAATTCCAAGCATAAGAAGGATGAAGAAAACTATATAAAGGCATATCATAATCAACTTTTTACGGCAATAAATTGAAAACCAGCATTAAATTGTAAATCTTATAAATGACTGACAGAAAAAGATGCATTATACAGAAAAACAAAGGTAATGATAACAGTAGAATTCTTATAAACCTTGCAACAGAGCTGATCTGTAAGAAACTGAAAGGGAAAAACAGAAACAAACAAGTTAATCTAGAATGCTTTACTCAACAAAAGTATCTTTCAATAAAGCCACTTATAGGCCTACAACTGCTGAGAAAATCCAGCAGTAACGGAGTTGCATCACAAGGAATGTAAAGGACATCTTTCAGTCAGAAGAAAATTAACAGCCAGAAATATGTGTCTACCCAAAGAAATATAGAGCAAGGGAAATGGCAATTATGTCAGTAAATATAAAGTCTCTTTTCTTCTTATTTATATATTCCAAATATAATCAATTGTTTAAAGCAAAAACAGTAACAAAGTATTGTGAGATTTATTTACATAAGTATGTGTTTGTATATATACACACACACATATATACACATTGTATATATACACATACACACAATGTGTATATATACATATATCTATCTTATTCATTATATATACTATATATTATATATATAATTTATATATATACACAATCTTTGATAACAGTAGCATAAATATGAGAAGAGGAGAGAGAACTGAAGAGTACTATGTAGAATTTTTATACCACACATGAAGTGATATATTACTTGCAACTTGACAGTGAAAGCTAGAGGTATATACTAAAACTACCAAACAATGATAAAGGCAACCACGAAAAAAATAAAACAAAGAATTAGAGGTAAGACAACAACAAAGCAAATGCAAAAAAAAAGGAAAGGTTATCATATTGGATAAAAAAGCAAGACCCAATTATATGCTGCCTACAAAAGCCCACTTTAAAATATATAAACAGGCTAAAAGTATAAATGAAAACAGATATACCACACAAACAATACCCAAAAGAAAGCAGGAGTAGTTACACTATCATCAGACCAAGCAGACTTTATAATCACCAAAATTTGAGGAATGAAGAGGCTACTAGCCTGGGCAACACAGCGAGCCCTTGTCTCTACTAAAAACAACAACAAAAAATTAGCCAGGTACAGTGGAACATGCCTGCAGTCTCAGCTACTCAGGAGGCTGAGGTGGGAGAATCTCTTGAGCCCAGAAGATTGAGGCTGCAGTGAACCGTGATTGTACCACTGCACTCCAGCCTGGGCAACAGTGTGAAAACATGTCTCCAAAACAAGAAAAAAAAAAAAAAGAAAGAAGGAAAACAAAAGAGTAATGATACTACATAATGCCACATAATGATAAAGGGATGGGTAAACTCTTCAAGGATGCATAACAATGATAAATATCTATGCAACTAATTACACAACTTCAAAATACATGAAGCAAAAATCAATAGAACTGCAAGGGAGAAATGGACAAATCCACCATTATAATCTGCTATTTTATTTTATTTTATTTTATTTTACTTTATTTTATTTTATTTTATTTTTTTTTTGAGACGGAGTCTCTCTCTGTCGCCCGGGCTGGAGTGCAGTGGCGCGATCTCAGCTCACTGCAAGCTCCGCCTCCCGGGTTTACGCCATTCTCCTGCCTCAGCCTCCCGAGTAGCTGGGACTACAGGCACCCGCCACCTCGCCCGGCTAGTTTTTTTTTGTATTTTTTAGTAGAGACGGGGTTTCACAGTGTTAGCCAGGATGGACTCGATCTCCTGACCTCGTGATCCGCCCGCCTCGGCCTCCCAAAGTGCTGGGATTACAGGCTTGAGCCACCGCGCCCGACCATAATCTGCTATTTTAACCCTTACCTCTTGACAAGTGATAGTCGAGAAGATAGCAAATCACTCGGGATATAGAAAACTTGAACAAAAGTCTACCAACGTGAAAAAATTCAGTTATGGTACGCTCCATCCAACAACAGCAGATAAACATTCTTTTCTAGTGTGCATGCCACATTTACTAGGATAGATCATGTTTGGGTTCATTAAACAAGATTCAATATATTTAAAATGATTCAACTCATACAACGCATGTGCTCTGAACACAGTGGAATTAAGTTAGAAATTAATAATAAATGATATCAGGGAAATGTCCAAATATTTGGAACTAACATACTTCTAACTAACCAATGGAGAAAGGAATAATATAAAAGGTAATTAGAAAGTATATTGAACTGAAACTAAAAACAGAGCATATCAATATTTGTAGGAATTAGCAAAAGTAAGACTTTGGTGGTAAAGTTATAGCACTGGTAACCTGTATTAGAATTTTAAAAAGGCCTCATGTTAATAATCTTAGTTTCCACATTAAAAAAGAAGAAAAGCAAAATCAAATGAAACACAAAATAAGCAGAAGGAAAAAAGTAATAATGAGATCAGAATTTTTTTTTAAAATGGAAAAATGAAAATCAATAGAGAAAAATCAGTGAAATCAAAACTTGGTCCTTTGAGAACATTAATAAAATTGATTGACTCTACCAAGAGAGTGATGAGGGGAAGGAAAAAGGTAGACACAATTTATCGATAACAGAAATGAGAGAAATGACAGCACTGTAGACCCTAGAGCTACTATTTTTAAAAATAAGAAATTATATTGAACAAATTTATGTCACCACCAACAAACACTTTGATGAAATAGAAAAATTACTTGGCCAGGCGCAGTCGCTCACTCCTGTAATCCCAGCACCTTGGGAAGCCGAGGCGGGTGTATCACCTGAGGTCAGGAGTTAGAGACCAGCCTGGCCAACATGGTGAAACCCTGTCTCTACAAAAAATACAAAAATTAGCTGGGTGTGGTGGCAGGCACCTGTATTCCAAGCTACTCAGGAGGCTGAGGCAAGAGAACAGCTTGAACCTGCAAGGTGGAGGTTGCAGTGAGCTGAGGTTGCACCATTGCACTCCAGCCTGGGCAACAAGAGTGAAACTCCATCTAATAAATAAATAAATAAATAAATAAATAAATAAATATTACTTAAAACATCAAACCATCAAAGGTTTTTCAAAAATAGATAACTTGAATTTTCCTATAGATAATTATTGAACTATGTGTATCAGTAAACTGTAGTTGAAAATCTTCCCACAGAGATAAACTCCAATCCCAGATGACTTTACTCGGCAACTCTACCATAAATTTAATTAAAAATATACCAATTCTAAAAAACTCTTTCGGAATATAAAGAGGAGGGAACAGTCCCAAATTATTTCATTAGGCCAACATTCCTCCAACACCAAAACCAAACACACTACAAGAATATTACATACAAGTGTTCTTCATAAACATAGACGCAAAAAATCTGAAAACAATTTTAGTGAACTTAATTCAAAAAAAAAAAAAAAAAGGATAACACATCATGGCCAAGCAAGGTTTATCCCATGCATACAAAGATTTATATGCAACATTAACCGATTTTAAGAAAAATATATGATTATTTCAATTTATTTTTCTTTGAACCATGACTAAGCCCCACCCTGGCTGACACTACTGAGGTCCCAGCATACCCTGTGCCTGAGTCCTCCTGATTTGAAGCAGTTTTGATGTATAAAAAAGAATCAGTGCATGAAATACATGATGTTTATCACAGCATGATAAAAGGTAGATATGCCAATTTTATACACGTTTGGATGAACAATGTTAAATGGAGGACATCTGGAATCTGATTAAAAGTTAAAAGTTATAAGCAACATTGTCATAATTTAGAGACTGAAAGTAAAATAAATTCTTGTGGAACATCCAGGAAATACTTCCCACAGTAATTCTTATTTTATTTTAATTATGCAGAAATGGTACTTTTTCTCCTTTTTCCTTTTTCTTCTCCTTATTCTTATCCATTAGTACCATAGTATTCATCAGAAGGCTCTGAATAACAGTCCTCCAGACGGAACTGTTTTATTCAAGACTTGGAGGAAGAGACTCTTTTTAAATGATTTTTGATTTCTACAATTCTGTTCACATAGCAAATGTTATCATATCAAATAGCATCAAATGTAAATGACTGTGTATAATATAACTCTGTGATATAAAAGTAAAGAAATATAATCAACACTACTCTTCTCCTCTACAGATTGCAATTCATGAAAATGTTTGCCTTCCTTCCTGAGTCACAGAACTGATTCTTTCATAAGTAGTACATAAAGATTCTCAAAGATTAATAACTTGATTACACTTTACCTGTATGCATTGAATTTGTAAATTCACAAAGAGCTGGAAAGCAAATCAATGAAGGTTATATATACCAATGAATACCAGGATCACTTAACTTCAAATGTCTACAAAGCAAAATAAATAAATAAATAAATAAATAAACCAACATGGAACATAATCTCTTTAGTAAAATCTACTGAAAATCTTTGGAAAGCCAGAACTAACTAAGCAATATAACTCTTGTATTCAAAGCTCCCTGACTCTTTTCTATAAAGATTTCTTTAATCTCATATTATTTGAACTTTATTTATCACAATCCCTGCTTACATATTTTTCGCCAACCTGGAGTCAACCACACATCCAGATCAATATCACACTTCAGATGGGAAGAAAAAGGAATTAAAAAAAAAAAAAAAAAAAAAAAAACTCTAAATGTTAATTCTGGTATTTATATCCACTCTTATAAACTGTTAGAATGCCTGACTTATTATGGGCATTTAATAACTTTACATCTTCTCATTTTCACAACATAGGCAATCTTTTGTAAGGCATTCCTATTTTGATGTTGCCTCTATGCATTAGATCATAAAAATAAGAGAGGATTCAACTTATTCAACCCATTCCTAGAAGAATAAAAATGCTACTATGCCAGGAGAATAGATACTAATAAAATATTATAAGATAATGGATTTTATGTTTATGTTTTTGAAAGTTTCTTACCACTATGGCAACATGTCATTTTCAGAGCTGTCATTGACCTCATCATGCCATTATTCTAATTCAGACAGCACTTGGATGACCCAGGAGGTTTGGCAACAGAACAAATTCTAGTGACTGCCCAACCAGAAAACAGATGTCAGTCTTAAGAAAAGAAGGGCCATGTTAACTAGTGGAGAAAAAGGTTCTATGCCATCAGGAAATATACACATCTCTGCTGCCTTTTAAAACCACTTTGGTGCAAAATGTCATCTCCAGAGAAATGTGTTCTTACATGAGCTACGCATACATGCTTTGTTCCTAGCAAGACAAAGTCATATTATTATTTTAAGGTCTCCTTATAACATACAACTATAGAATAGCCAAGGAGATGGTAGGTGGACCCCTATCTTGTCAAAACTCAAAATCAGGGGGTCACTATTAGGCAAATTAGAATTTATAGAGGTAGAACAAAGCAGAGATTCAAAATGCAGGACATCCCATTTCTCAGTGAAGGGATTTGGGGCAGTCTAAGTCATTATTTTCTCAAATATACAAGAAGGGAAACGATAATCACGTCGCAGGTGGTTTTAAGGAATAATCGAGGTAATGTATTTAAGGTGCTCAACACAGTTCTTGGCACCCTGTAAGAACTCGAAGAATGATAGTTATTCCGGGGGCTGCAGGTGAAACAGGAGAGTTCCCTGACCGCCCCGCCCTGTCCCCCTGCCCCCAGCTGCAGGATGTGTGACAGACTTACCTGTTCAGCCACCATGCGCTCAAACCCCCTACTTGAGGGGGAGCACACAGACAGGCAGGAGCTGGGGCAAATGCTTTTGGGCTCCCGACCCAAGGTAGTGTCTAGGGGTGGGTGCCTGCAACCACTGAAGCCCCAGGGTGCATGTTACGGTGCTATTTTAGCTGGGCTGTCTGCGGACAGCTTAAGTGTTAACCAGCTCAGTGACCTCTTGGTATCTGGGTCCTTGTCTGGCATCCAGAAACAATCAGGTCACATGGACAAATTGAAGGATGGTAAATGCGCGGGATTTTATTGCCAGATGGAGGTGGCTCCCAGCAGAATGGATGGGAAGCTGGAAAGGTGATGGAGCTCTTGTGCTCTTCTGCTCGTGGATCTTGGGGTTTATATGAGCACAGTATAGGGCGCATGGTAAGCCAGGGTGGTCTCGGAAAAGACAACATTTGGGCATGAAAACAGGAATGCCTGTTCCCATTTAAGGCCACAGGTTTCTAGGCTTGGGGGTGGGGCCTTTGCTGGGGAACCACTCTCTTCTACACAGTATTTCCTTACGTGTTGTCCATATCACAGCGAACTTGGACCTCCGTCTCTACTCAAATCCTGCTACCCTGTTTCTGGCGAGTATACATACCCCAATCAGCTTTGAAATAGCTATAATAACCTAATTTAGAGGACAAATAAAATATTTTCTGAATATTGGATTTCAAGGAGACCTCATGAAATTAAGTCCAATGCCTTCATTTTAAGGAATGAAGGAGTGACTTGTCAATTTCACACAGCTAAGTATTCAATGAGTTTTGACCTATATTTAGATCTCTTGATCTAAAAATTGATCTGAAATTGACCTCCAATTTTAGTTAAAATGGCTTCTCTCTGTCTACCTTTTCTTCTTCTCTTTTTCTCCTCTTCCACACCCATTCTCTTTTCCTCTTTGGTTTCTAGTTGGCATATCAAATGACTTAGGTATTTTACTAAGCATCAGAAAAGAACTTCTCAGTCATCTGTAAATTGCCCTGGTCACCCTATACCAAAATTATCCAATATGGTTACAGTAAACATATTGGCAATCTTTGGTCTTCATGACTTACCTTCATAAAACACAAACATGCTACTCAGAAGAAATCATTTTTGAGCAGTTAGAATTTATTGACAGGTATGCTCCTGTGCACTGCATGCAAAATTGACATTGCCTATCAGATGATAAATGGAATATTAGAAGACAATCAGCAGGCAGTTCTCCTGAGCCCTTGATTTATTTACACATATCCTTACTGTGAAAGGCTTTGAAAAGTAGAGTTAGTACCCATCCCAACACAGCCATGTTCTCCAGCCCAGAGCAGAAAGGAAAGTGGTCCATCACTGGAAGATGCAGCCAAGAAACCAAATCCTTTCTGAGGCAACTTAGACGACAGTTCTCTAACCGTCTGTCCCCAAACAGATTGACAGATTCAGCTGTGAAGTCAGCCACAGAAGACTCCATCAGCGCCTCCCACTCTGGGCAGCTGCACACTCAGCTGGTCCTAACCCTCTCCAGGCAGGTGGGCTGCAGGTTAAGGAACAGATTCACTAGAAAGACTGCCCTGGGTGCTGGCAGAGGTTTGCCAAACCCCAACTTAGGCTCCCAGAAATGGTCAAAGCAGGCTCAGCAGGTTTCTGAAACAACTATTAAACAGGGAGCCCAAGGTAATCTGGCTATAGTCTCAGAATTAGGCACTCAAAGAACAAGGGAAAATAATTTAGAAGAAAAGCAACACCATGCCAGGGACAATAGATAGGAGGAGGGCTTGAAACCCCCATGCAAATTGCATGCCTCTAGGTACCAATTTGCCTTGCAGCGGAATTTAGGCTTCCGAAAGTTAAATTATGCATACAACAGTCTCATTATCCACAGTGGTATTTTCATATAAAGATCTGAAGACAAAATGTAAGCTTGCCTCTCGGAACCTTTAGAAAAAGCTTAGAAAAAGCGATTGACTAATCCGCATGTGGAACAGCTCAGGTTCCACCTGCTGCTGTCTGTACAGATGGGAAGATGTAACCAAGGGGACTCCCCACAGCAGCCAGCTCTGCAGGGCCAGCTCTGTGTGCACCACTATCCTGTACCTCTCTTTCAGATGCTGCAATTTTGCAAAGCATTTTAAACATGTTATTTTAAAGTCACAAAGCACATAGCTGGGTTGCAGTAAGATATGTTTCCTATAACAATATTTGGTGGGTTTTTGTTCCCACACCAATATACACTTTCTTGTATTAGACCAAAATAAACATGTTTGGGAGGTCTGTTTTCTCTGCACAAGAAAAAACCAGGTATTTATTATTTATAAAGACATTCTTTAGGAGTTACTTTCCCCAAGAGGCATAATGTTGTTGTTGGGTGAATTTTTCACTCATTCAGCAAATATTTATTGAGCTGCCACTCAACTGAAAGTAGGAGTTGAAAGACAAACCAGTTATTGCCCTTGCTTTCAAGATGTTCACTTTCTATTTGTGAGGTAAAGAGGTCTGATTTTGCTGCAATACAGCATGTTCTGTGCTGTGGGGGCTGAGCAGAGACAATTGTGAGAAGAGTGGCAACATTTGAGCTGAGTCTTCAAAGAGCAGTGGATCCGTCCAAAAGACTCTGTGTCCAGAGCGCAGCATTTGCAAAGGGATGAAAGTTGTGTGGACCACAAGTCATGCATGAGGAGGGCCACGAGACAGTCACTATTGCCAGAATATAGACTCAAAGTTTGTCAGATGCAAGAGAAGGGTCCTGAAGAACCTCACATGCCCTGTTGAGTTTAGATTATAAATTAAGGATCACGGGGTGTAACTAATAATTTCATAGAGGAGTGAAACATGGTAATTTTAAACCTCTTTTCTTTCCTCTGTGTATAGTGTTTACATACATATGTCACAGGTAATGTGGAAAATAAACTCTGTGAAAGGAAATTAAATCTTGGGACCCCAAACTCATTAAGGTAATGGGAAGAATTAAGCTGGGAACTGGGTCATGGAAACCTGCCTCCACCTTTGGTTCCTAAATAAGATGGCTACAAGATGAAAGCTACATGCTCCCCTACACCCCCACCCCACCCAAATTTTGCCCACGAGGAAATTTCTAGTGAGCTGCAAGATCTTTTAAGGTGTTTCTGTTGAAATTTTGCCATAGCAATGTAAATCTATAGCTTATCTTTATAGGTGCAATCACCCCCTGCCCACCAGACAGAAAGGAATATCTCATTGTTCCCCTGCCCAATTTTGTCTGTTATCTTATGTAAAATGCAGATTCCCTGAATTTTCCCTGTGCCTCATTTGTCTATATCATCTTATGTAAAGAAAAAAAAAATGTAGATTAACTGAGCCAGACAAAGGCACGAATGACTATTTTTTCCCTGCCTTCCTCTTACATGAAATTGTCTACTTCTCAATATTCTGTCCTTTCCTCTTTAAATTTGGAGCCCTCAAAATCATCTTCAGAGAAAGGCATAGACCCATCTCCCAGGAGCTGTCCTTAACTTTGGCAAATAAACGTCCTCCTTAAAATGATTGAGATTTGTCTCATTATTTTTCTTGATCAACAGCACTAAGAACATAAACCAGCTGTGATGCCACTAACATGATCATATGCTTATGTTTCATCCAGCACTCTTGAAGCAGTGTGGAGAGCCTATTGGCCAGAAGTAGCTGAAAGTAAGTGACTTAGGAGAAAATTGTGATAATCCAAGGAAGAGATAAGAAAGAGAAAAATCAGTGAGCAGCAGCACAGACTGAAAGGATGGAAGGATTTGAAAACAAGGCCTGCAACCACATAGACGATTCTTGAAGACTGGATGTGAATATGACCTAAAGGGAAGAATATTAATTTATTCATTAACTCAACAAATATGTCATGCCAGTAATGTGCTAAATACCTTTCTAGGTATTGAGGACAGGACTAAAGAGAAAAAAATTCATTTTCTTCCTGAATCTGACATTTAGGTGAGGAAAATAAAATAGTGTACAAACCTTTAGCTTGGCAAACTAGATGACTGTTGTATCATTGAAACACAAAATTCATTACAACAACAACAAAAAAATCTATTCTACCTTAGACATATTGAATTTGAAATCTCTGTCTTCTGTAATCTCACTTGAGGTATTACATATTCTACAGCCTGTGAAGACACTGCACATTCTATACCTTTCTGGAAAGCATAGGACTGACATTTTAGGAAGAAAACGTTCCAATTTTGGGAGCTGGCAACGATGACAGGTCACAACCAGCTGACTGGAAAGGTAAGCTAATTGGCACAAATGGCCTGCATGCTGAACACATGAGCTAGACTGAAGAGGAGAGGGACTCAATGGCGACAAGTTCTTCTGCCTCACGGTGCTGAGTAAGCAGCCTGGAGTCTGCTCCATGGTTTCCTCCGGCCAAGGTTCTCTTGCTCCATAGGTAAACCCAGCTCTGCTTTTCTGAAATTATAGAAAATTGAACCTACAACTCGGCCTGGGAAAGATGAAAGCACCACCTTTCCTACAGGAAAACAAGGACATAAGGAAACTCGGGCAGAGATTTTCCACCTTTTCCTTTTTAGAAGTAGAAACACTTTTTGTTTTGTTTTATGAAATGAAATCTTAGCCTGTTTCTATCAGGTAAAATGGAGCAGATGACAGAAGTGTGGCCGGGAGCAAGGCCCTACTTGTGACGCAGGCCACAGTGGACTGTCACTTAAAGCAGATTTCTGGTCCCACCCCTTCATTTTACTAGAAAGGGGAAAAATGGGTACATAGAAGCAACAATATTTGTTCAAATAAAGGCAGCAGCTACTGAATTTGATTTGGAATCCAGGTCATTGTTCTTTTAATTTTCCACTATTTTTTCACAAGACATCAGGGTTTTCAACAGGACTGGCTTTAAAGTATATCTCCTCATAGAATGCATTGGGGGACAAAATAAATTGTTTCCTTAATTCATGATTGTTAATGCAGTCGTTCCCAACACCAGAGTGTCCTTGTATTCCAGTACATTGATTACTATAATCTTACGTTAGTTAGAGGGGTGTTCTGAATATTCTTTTAAGTTCCTAATAATACTGCTTTAAGTAATTCTTTCTCAAACATCTTTAAAGTAAAAATGCAATGCGTTCTTTTCGTGGGGGTTGAGATCTCCTACTTAGGAGAGGGAAGGCACAAGTAGAAGCTTCTGAGGGAATGCCCCAGTCACAGCTCCAGGTTCTCACATTAACACCACCATTGCTTGTGGTCAGAACTGAATTTCCTTAGAATAATTATGCTAGGCCAAAAATCTCCCTTATCCTTCCTATTGCAACTATGGACAAAGGATGGTAAAAACCACATATATGGGCCGGGTGTGGTGGCTCCCACCTGTAATCCCAGCACTTTGGGAGGCTGAGGTCAGAAGTTCAAGACCAGCCTGGCCAATGTGGTGAAACCCCATCTCTACTAAAAATATAAAAACTAGCTGGGTGTGGTGGTGGGCGCCTGTAATCCCAGCTACTTGGGAGGCTGAGGCAGTAGAATTGCTTGCACCCAGGAGTCGGAGGTTGCGGTGAGCTGACATGGTGCCACTGCATTCCAGCCTCGGTGGCAGAGTGAGACTCCATCTCAAAAAAATAAATATAAATATAAATATATATAATATATGATTCTGTTGTCTTTGACACAGAGATATGATCATAAGATAATAATCATACAGTTTTAACAGAATCTATCCATCTTCCGAAAGTAATGTCATCCTTCAAAGATGTCACCTTGGGAGGCACTATTCACACAGGAGCAGCCACTGCCTTCTAATTTCCTGCCAGCTTCAGTGTAAGATCGACACAAGAAGATCGTGTCGTATTATCTGCAAGGCACAGCTGGCCTTTGACTAAATGTAGTTTTGCCCATATTGATTGCTATGCTTATTTTATTTTAGGCTATTTTGAAAACTGAAATCGTTCCTGAAAGGCACAAGCAGCGTGAGACCCAGTGTGCCCCAGGCTCCACAAACGGCTCAGAAAAGGAGTTTCAAAAGTATTTCGGGCAGTGAGGATTTTCACCAGGTATTGACTTTAAAAGATATCACACATTGCTAGTAACATACCTTGCACTGCCTTTCTTTTAAATGAACTCTAATATATTAACATATCTTATGTGTACACACATCATTTTAACTATGGACCATCAATACAGTATGGAAATTGCATTATGTTGATAATGGGTGGTATAACAAAAATCTGTCTGTATTTATTACCATAATTCACGTAAATATCAGGTAAATGGACACACACATATACATTCAGTTAGAGATTGTCAAATTTATCATTTTATAGTGTAAAAAAATGAGGTCCTAGAGAGTTAAGAGTGACATAACCAATGTCATAAATTTTGGACAGAACCAAAGGACCTGGGACAGCAGCTGAAGCAGCTTACCCCCCGTGAACTCTTTTATTGCTATTTATTGTTTTTTTTGTTTGTTTGTTTGTTTGTTTGAGACGGAGTCTCCGAGTCTCCCTCTGTCCCCTAGGCTGGAGTGCAGTGGCAGGATCTTCCGCTCACTGAAAGCTCCGCCTCCTGGGTTCACTCCACTCTCCTGCCTCAGCCTCTGGAGTAGCTGGGATTACAGGCATCGGCCACCATGCCCGGCTAATTTGTTTGTATTCTTAGTAGAGACGGGGTGTCACGGTGTTAGCCAGGATGGTCTCGATCTCCTGACCTCGTGATCCACCCGCTTTGGCCTCCCAAAGTGCTGGGATTACAGGCGTGAGCCACCGCGCCCGGCCTATTTATTTATTTATTTATTTAATGCAGTTACAGAACTGAAAACAAAGGGTTTGGTTATTTTTTTTTTTTTTTTTTTTTTTACTTTTGCATTAATTTCCCATTATAAAAATGAGAGGGTTGGATGAGATGATCTCTGGGGTCCCTGCAAATTAAAACCTGACATCTGGCAATTTTAGAAGGCTTGACAATACCAAGCTAATGAATGAAAATTTGAAGTATCATCGAAAGATGAGGAAATGTGGTTAGAATTTTAAAATAACATCAATCCACAATTCCTTTATTATAGGGCATCAACTCATGTGGATTAAAGTTCTGTTGTCAAGCTAATGAGAGAAGACAGGGGATAAAATGCTTCCTTACAAATGAAAAACTCACAAGAGGTAATATGTCTTATTTAATATGTGCTGAGGATTTTGCTAGGCTGTCTTGTTTATCCCGAGAAGCCTGAGTAGGTTCTATTATGATCACCCCTACTTTACCCATGAACTATATGAAAAGTCAAGTAACTTGCCCGAGGCTACATAGCTGGTTAATAAGTGGCAGAGTTCATATTTCAAAACAGTTAAATCCGGCTCTTTTTTAATAGAAGAAAGGTTAAAAAAGGAGAGTAGAAAAAATGGGTCAGAATCAAAGAGCTGATGCTCAAGCATATAGAAATGTCTTTCTTGAACTGTTCCATCTTACTCATACAAGACTTAGCCCTGCTCATTTAGCCATTCTTCTGTTTTCCCCCAAGCCTTCAACTGCCAGAGAGGATAAAATGGACGTGCAGTCAGCTCTATAAAGGCCTCTCAAATGTTGATTTGTAATACACAAACTCATATCTGCTGGCCCTGACACAGGTGGAAATCAGGACTCATGTTCACATAGAATCTGACCTGGTGTGGTCTGGGGATGAGGTCCCAGCTCATTCCAACATCCATCATCAGGTTGTTTATGGGCTACGGCTGCTTTTTGAGAGGTCAGGGCTGGCCAGGCAGCTGCTTCCTGGTGTCCTGGGTAGGGTCATTTCAGGAGATGGCATCTGAGACTTTCGGTGTTCAGGTAGCACAAGCCAAGCCCTGCTTTAAAGCACTAATACTATTAAATACATTCAGGTTGGCTCAACTAAAAGATGACATAATAATCATAATGATAATTGCAACAATTCCATTTATTTATTTTTATTTATTTATTTATTTATTTATTTATTTATTTTTATTTATTTATTTCTTTTGAGACGGAGTCTTGCTCTGTCAAACCAGGCTGGAGTGCGGTGACACTATCTCGGCTCACTGCAACCTCTGCCTCCTGGGTTCAAGCAATTCTCTTGCTTCAGCCTCCTGAGTAGCTGGGATTACAGGCACACACCACCATGTCTGGCTAACTTTTTTTGTTTTTTTTGAGACAGGGTCTCGCTCTGTCACCCAGGTAGAGTGCAGTGGCATAATCTCGGTTCACTGCAACCTCCGCCTCTATAGCTCAAGAAATCCTCCCACCTCAGCCTCCCAAGTAACTGGGACTACAGGTGTGCACCACCACACTCCGCTAATTTTTAGTATTTTTGGTAGAGACGGGGTTTCACCATGTTGGCCAGGCTGATCTCGAACTACTAAGCTCAAGTGATTCATCTGCCTTGACTTCCCCAAGTCCTGGAATTACAGTCATGAGCCACAATGACAGCTGACAATTATCCATCCATTTTCAATTATCAATCAATTTTCATGAACACCATTTATTCAACAAAGTCTTTTGATTGAGCAAAAATTACTATCGTTGTACAAATAGAAAAGAAAAAAAAAAGAAAGCTCTAAGGGAGTTGTCATTTATCTAAGCTCTCTAGCTGAAGATTTTTCACTACAATTTTTCTTTTCTTTTTTTTATCCTTTGCCCCTATTTGGCAATTAATAGTTTTCATACACTAGGTGCCATCTTGTAATACCCCCTAATTCAAGTACAAAATCAAAACAAATCTAAGGAACGAACAGAATACTAACATTTACAACTTGGTCTGCATACAATCACATTGCATTCTTGCCTTTCAGGCCCAAAGTTTTACTGCAGGCGTTAGGAGCTGGTGAGTAGAAGATACAGGTAAAAGGATTGAAAATGGACCATGGAAATGTACCAAATCTTTATCTTCTACTTGAGGGCATTTCAGATTTTCTGCCAACCTTTTTATATATGAGTTTTTCTAGGGATATGTTTTGCTGCTTGCTTGGACACTTTTCTCAAGTTATTTGCTAAAATTCTGGTCTTCAGTATAGACTCACATATGACAGTATGCCTTCAATGGCCTCTTCAGAAATGCCAGCTTCCAACACTTATGTAAATTAAGCTTTCCCTCTAATTCTTCTTTTCTTTTGATTATTTCCTGTGTGAGATGCCCTCTGTTAACTATCGGTGATATAAAACAAATAAGAAAATATCCTTGCTTAGGAGTAGTCGGGTGGAAGAAAATCACCCGAAAAGACAACCAATATTTACTGAGTACCTGGCCTGCACCAGGCTTCTGTGCTGAACACTTTACACCTCTTACATCACTGAATCTTCACACATTTCTCATATATGTCTTACTGTGTTGAGTTGGCAGAGAGGTTGAATAATTTGTTCAAAGTAATAGAGCCAGAATGTTCTGTAATCACGATGAGGTGGTTGAAAAAGCATCTATAAGACTAAGTCCATACTATGGAGAGGATCAAGATCACAGGGAACAAATCTCAGGTCTACAATTTACTACTTGAATGACTGTGGGCAAAATGATTAACCTCTCTATGCCTCAGTTTCTTTGTCTATAAGAAACTGGGGGAGTGGTGGGAATAGTAAACACTCCTTCACAGATTTGGTGTGAGTATTAAATGAGTTAATACAGGGAGTATACCTAGTATCTGGGTTGTGGAAAGTGCTTGGTAAATATCTGTCAGCAAGAACACACTTACTCATCTGCTTTCCTGATCCTGCCTGCCACTCTGAACATTCATATCTTCCAGATTTTTGTGAGTTTTGTTGTTGCTGTTGTTTGTTTTTGTATTTTATTTAACTAAAATGAAAAATAAATATACTCAGATTTCAGCACAGCCAGTGAGTGCTTTACCAATCATGAGAATATTTGTTTCACAGATATTGACTTGATTTGTCCCCATCTCTATACAGGTGGATAAGAGAAGAAGATAAGAGGTCATTTCATTGTGCTGTACAGAAGCATTTATGGAATGTGGCATGATCTCAGTTATTTAAAGAAGATTATTTTAGATAAAAGTATAGACATCTAATACAAATGAAAGATTGCTTTAAACAATGAGGAACCATTATAAATTCATCTCCTGAATGATGCTAGATGTCCGCACTTCCTCTTTCCTACTAGACAACTCAGAGAGTAATACCTCATCAGTAATCAGCAGAGGAGCTGGAAAGAACTGTCACTCTCATTTGGCTCAACCTTAGAGTAAACAACACAAAAATTTCCCCAAGTTTGGCTACATCGAGTGGCTAATTTCCAATGCTCACACTTGTCTGATGATGTATTCCTTCTACCTAGATGTGACATATTGCAAGTATTCTAAGGGAGTAGAATGAGGGAGAGAGGAGAAAGGGAAGAGAGGGGAAGAGAGAGAGAGAGCAAGTCTGAATTTTTTATTGCCACTCAAAGAATGAACAACTGTCTCTCTAGTTTTTGTATCTTGTCCCTGCCAAAAATGTAGTCACCCTCCCTGGATAGAGTTCTTATGGTATTTTGCAATGTAAAAAAAAAAATGATTGGAAGAAATTGTTGGCATATTCTACCCAGCTACCTTTATGGCCCTTTCACATACAATAGCCTAAAGTGGTTGACGTGTATATTTTGGAAAATACGATATTATTCTTTTGTGCTCAGTTGTCTCAACGTTATTCATTTTCTTTCAATTTTGTATGAATGAAAGTTGAAATCTCCAGACTACTTTCATAGTTGTATAAAAACTGTTTTATATTGTAGAGAATTATTCTATCCCGATGGCATAATAGCACACTAACATTTTAGGGTTATTCATTATTTGCAGGATAATAGACACAAACCCAGAAATGAACAGTATTCAACCTGAGTCATCCTGGTAGAAAAATCCATAATTCACCTCTTGGACTTACTCAGAAAATGCAGCACAAGTCACATCACCTTTTTGGTGCCTGCTCCATCCTTCCAATCACAAAATACAAAGTGCAAGAATGATGGAGATAAATGACAGTGCAGCAATGCTGCGCTTACAATCGGAGGTCACTCTTACATGAAAAGATTACTCTGACAGCATTGAGAAGGATGGATGGGAGGGAGAGACAGGAGGCTTCTGAAGAAACCAGTTAAGGGAATGATGGCAATTGTCCAGGAGACATAATGGAGGATGGAAAAGGAAGTTTTAGCAAAAGTAGGAAGGGGAGTGTGGTTGGGGAAATAATTTGGAGATAGAATGGCCACATACTGTTTAAGTGGGTTAAGAGGCAAGGGAAGGTTGAAGCTAATGTTGCCATTAAAATAATAAGCTAATGAACATTCAAGAAAGGACAGTATTGGGAGAAATTGCATTGACAGATGCTGAGTTTACATGTTGACTTAGGACACTTTCCAATTTACCCACTCACACCTTCACCCTGGATCCTTACCTCCCTGACACTGTGATTCTAGGACTCTGTTTTTACTCCTAATAATTGCTACTCACCTCTTTGTTTCAGTCAATTGTTTAGCCTTCCTACTCTTACTGACCCCTACTTTGGCCCTAACCTGCAATATAGACGATTTCCCTGGAAGTCAGACTATTGTCTACTCCCTTTTCCCTGCAGCTAGGCAGCTTGGATAGAGAAACTGGCATTCTCCCAGATGCTCAAATTTAGACCCTACAGACCATCAGAAACCATTAGCCAGTCAGTGAAGGGCTTCTTAAAAGACTTTAAACATTTTTTTTTTTTTTTGTAACGCAAAGCAATTTGTAAAATGAAGTATAATCACCCTCAATGTAACTAGGAGACTTCAAAATACTGCAAGACTTTGAAATAATACAAGTGGCAGAGCAAAAATTTTCCTTTCAAATTTCACCCCTGGAAGTTTATAAGTATAAATAAGTGTGTTAAAAACTTGTACCAATTTATTTTTCACAAGTTCTTCAATCTTATAACAATTTGTATAAAACCCATTCATAGGCAAAATCAGGAAGGACAATGGGCGATCGTGGCTTAAATACATCTGTGTTCTCCTTCACTCCCGAAAGCTTCTCTATTCGGACCTTGATGGGATCTTAGGAATTAATGATGGAGAATTCCAAGGGGAGGGCAACAGTAGTGGATACTGACAAGAACCTGTCTTGCAGAAAAGTATGGATCCCACGAAGAAATATGATGGTATCAGTCCATACAAGTGTACCTGATTTCAGTAGCTTCCAAACAGTTGAGGGACAGATAAACCAGTGATAAGTCTTGTTTATACCTTGGGCTGAAACCTCTGGAAAAGAAGGAAAACAGAGGCTTCTCCTGGCTCCTTAGTAGAGAACCCACACTGCTTTCACTGTATCAGGTGGAGGAAACCACAGCACTTCCTGCCACCCACGGCACAGCTCTAGCTTAAAGTACTGTGGAGCTCAGCCTGAGTCCCAGAGAGCTGAGAAAAGAAAATTCTAGCACATGTGAGGAGCCCTGCAGCCAGAGAAAATCAGAGCAAGTGGAATATGCAGGAAAGATCCTAATAAAATACAGTTTCTGAGAGTTACATATTAATACTTGAACTAAAACACAGGAATAATATTGGTATAAACATGGCTGCATATATCAAATTTTTCCCTATTATTTTTCTGGTAATCATAAAGATGCAGCATGAATAATGTTAATATACACAAAATCCATTTTCAGGGATATTAGGTGACAATTCCAATCTGCATATTCAAAAATATCGGTAAGGGCTTCCAAAAGTAACTGAATCAAGTAGAAGCCATAAGAGATATTATAAGAGAGCCCAGAAGCAGAAAAATCTCAGAGAGCCCCATCAAAAATGGCCTTCTGGCTGGGAACGGTGGCTCACGCCTGTAATCCCAGCACTTTGGGAGGCCAAGGCGGGCAGAGCACTTGAGGTCAAGAGTTTGAGATCAGCCTAGCCAACATGGTGGAACTCCGCCTCTTAACTAAAAATACAATACTTAGCCAGGCACGGTAGCATGTGCCTGTTATCCCAAATTCAGCTTGGGCGACGGAGGGAGAGTCTGTCTCAATCAATCAATCAATCAATGCCTTCTTAAAGATGAGGGGCTAACTCAGAGTTCAAAAATTATAGTTTTGTTTGGAATAAGAGATGAGATTTTGAGGAAGTAGCCCTCTTAAACTAAGTAGAATTTATAATATTTTAAGAAAAAATGTCAAAAATAGCAATGGAATTTATCATTTGATGTAGATCACTCACAAGTAAGAAATATTGATATAAAGCAAAAGTATCCAAATGTTTAGCTAAGAATTCATAATAAATTAATGAAGTGATAACATTTATAAAGAAAAGAAACCTACAAAGCATAAATGTAAAAAAAAAAAAAAAAAAGTGAAAAAAATAGTGAAACCATACAGAGATACCATATAGGTATCAGCTGGTAAAGTTCAGGGAAAATAATTAAAATAGAAGATTTTTTAAAATGACAGAAAAAAAGGATGAAATTCGAGGGAAAAAATGGCCAATGGCAAAACCTGCAGTTACTTTTGCACCAACCTAATAAATATTGCAGATATTTTAATAAGAAAATATTGAAAACTAAGGAAGATGACTCAAAATTGAAAATGTTTTCATGTCTGAGGAAATTGGTTATAATAGTCAACAGTGTGAAACATCCTGCTAAAGTACTGGAATTTTTAAATGACTTGATAATTTTGGCCTCATTGCCCAAAATACATTTTTCCTAATTTTTAAAAAGGAAAATATCATACTAATCTTGGATTTCTCCACATAATTTAACAACCTACGATACGCATAATGAGAAAAATATGAACCAGTGACTTCATGTCAAATTCTGTCTCTTAATCATAAAGGTACACACGAGTTTGAACAGGAAGGAACCAAATTAATTTTCTTCTCTTAATGAGCGATTTTAATTTATCTCTCACAGATAATTACACAAGTAAATAAAAGGACTTAAAAATATAGAAAAGAATAAATAATTAGTAAAATAGACCATATTGATATATATATACACACCACACCTATATGTTTATCATTATGTGTGTGTATAAAACATTTGTCCTTTAATAGAGAGTATGATTTTTATGTGCCTATGGGATATTAACAAAATTGACAGTAGCACCCAAAACATATCAAAAATACACAAAGTAGTCCTCAAAAATTTTGATAAAATAGGAAATTAATGACTAACCAAGAAGACAAAGAGCTCTTCCAACTAGAAATTTAAAAAATTAAGTTTATAACTTGAAGTCAGAGGAAATTGCAAATTAAAATCAAGTATTTTACAGACTGGTACTGAATATCAAAACTTCATAGAGCTACAGCTTGATGCAGTGAACAACAGTCTAGAAAAACAAAATTTACCAAAACTCACTAAAGGAAGATTCAAAATCTAAATAGACAAAATACATGAAGTTGTCAAAGAACCCTTCCTTGCCCCATCAAAAAAAGCAATAGGCTGGAATGTGTCCATGGAAGAATTCTGCCAGACGGTTTTTTTTTTTTTTTTTTTTTTTTTTTAAGACGGAGTCTTGCTCTGTCTCCCAGGCTGGAGTGCAGTGGTGCGATCTCCTCTCACTGCAAGCTCCGCCTCCCGAGTTCATATCATTCTCCTGACTCGGCCTCCTGAGTGGCTGGGACTACAGGCACCTGCCACCATGCCCAGCTTTTTTTTTTTTTTTTTTTTTTTTGTTGTTTGTATTTTTTAGTAGAGACGGGGTTTCACCGTGTTAACCAGGATGGTCTGGATCTCCTGACCTCGTGATCCGCCCGCCTCAGCCTCCCAAAGTGTTGGGATTACAGGCGTGAGCCACCGCGCCCGGCCAAATTCTGCCAGACTTTTAAAGTAGATTATCATATTATTCAAACAGTGTTAGACTATAAAAGAACACTTTTTGAATTAGTTTAAAAATATTTTATTAATCGTCGTTCCAGTACCCGATCAAGATCTATTGTATACCAATATTACCTAATAATTGTACTGTGAAAGCCCCATATAAAGTATCAGCAAATTGAATGCAGCAGCATGTAAAAAGAATAATACATCATGATCGAGTGTTCATATAAATAATCCAAGCACAGTTCAATAATCAAAGATCAATTTCTAAAAACAGTCATATTAATAAGTTCAAGAAGGAATATTATGTAATCATCTCAACTGATGCTTTAAAATACATATGGCATAGTTCAACAATAATTATTTATTTTGTAAAAAAAACAATGAAACAGTAATAGATGGACACTAGCTTTTCCCAGATAAATATATCTATCACAGCCTAAAACAGTTTCATGGTTAATGTCAAACCTGCAGGTATTCCTACTTATTCCTACTAGTGTGAGAATAAGAAAACAATATCCCCAGTCACCAGCATTCTTTAAAATTATATTTTAGTAGCAGTTAGTTAGAAAGTGAAAGAAATTGAGTGTATAAAAAATTAAGGACAATTGTCACTATTTACAAAAGTTAGAATTATATAAGTAGAAAATCCAAGAGAATGAACTGAAAAATTACTGTATATAATGAATATGCTGAATTCAGTAGCTTGCTTTTAAGAAAATAATAATAACTATAAGATATATTGGTAAAACATTCCACACGTAATCAAAACAAAAAGATAAAATATCTTAAAACAAATAAAACATAAGAACCATAATAAGAAAAAATTAAAAAGCTATTAATTGAAACCAAAGGAATCTGAGTAAATGGAAAGTCAATATTTTATTGAAAAGGAAACCTCTCCATCACTTACATGCCACTCCTCCATAAGTTAACATGTATATCTTATCATGATGCTTAGAAAATTCTCTACAGGGGTTTTTGAACAAGATAAGCTTATTCTAAAATCCATATGGAAATGTTATCAAATAAATATAAGCCAGCGAATTGCAACAAGAGAGCTGGTCCTATCAGATATTAAATGCATTATAAACCTGCTTTAAGAATCTGATGAATTAATAAACATGCAAACCAGAAGATGAGAAATTTCAAGAAGATCTGTGATAGTATTTTAAGATAGCTCCCAAGATTCTCAGTATAATCTCTCCCCTTGAGTATAGACGGAACCTGTTAATATAATGGAATATCACTCCATGATTAGATTACATTATATGGCTAAAGTAAAAGAATTTCCCTGATGTAATTAAGGTCACTAATCAGTTGGTTTTAAGGTAATCAAAAGAAAGACGGTAGGGAATTTCAAGGTCCTCTAGGGACTCAGATTAGCCCCAGGTTGACAACTAACGAGAAAACAGTCCTATAGCTGCAAGGAATTGAATTCTACCAACAACCACATGAGCTAGGAATAGCATAACCTCACCTATCCTGACCAATACAGTACAATGTCTCAAAATAGAGAAACTCTAAAAGAAAGAAAGAGAAAGGAAAAATAAAGAAGAGATAAACTTAACTACAAAAATATTTCAAAATGCTCAGTGGAAAAAGAATCCTGCAAGTAAAATCAAAAGACAAATGATAAACTGGAAAAATAATTTTTATCTATAAATTACTCTGCAAAGAGTTTACGTTTCTAATAGGTCAAGTGCTCCTGGAAAACAAGAAAAAGACAATGGTCAGAGAAAAGATATGGGCTAAGAAATAGAAAGCTATGAAACAGCAATTGCAAATGACTCTTAGACATATGAAAAGAGTCCAATCACATTCAAAATAAGAAAAAATAAGTTTAAATTGCACAGTGATACAACTTTTTACCTATCGGATTGGCTTTAAAAATCCAAACCTCCAAAATTTTTGCAGGAAGACAGGGATTTCCATATGTTTCTAGTGGAAACATTGATTGTAGAAACCCTTGTAAAACAATTTGGCACTATCTAACAAAAATATACAAACCCACACTCTGATACCACGATTCTACTTCTGGGATTGTATCCTAGGCATACTGGCCTACACAGGAAATGACGATGTTATTCATGTTACATTGCTTGTAATAGCAACATTTTAAACAAGCTAAACATCCGTAACGAAGGAACCAAGTTCATTTATACATTTACACTCATCTTTTTTTTTTTTTTGAGACAGAGTCTTGCTCTGTCCCCCAGGCTGCTGTGCAGTGCTGTGATCTCGGTTCACTGCAACCTCCACCTCCAGGGTTCAAGCAATTCTCTGTCTCAGCCTCCTGAGCAGCTGGGATTACAGTCGCTCGCCACCAAGCTCGGCTAATTTTTGTATTTTTAGTAGAGACGGAGCTTCACCATCTTGGCCAGGATGGTCTTGAACTCCTGACCTCATGATCCACCCACCTCGACCTCCTAAAATGCTGGGATTACAGGTGTGAGCCACCATGCCCTGTCCATTTATACTCACCTTCTAATTAACAGTGTTTAAGTGTTTTTCTAATTTTGTAATTACAAAGACTATGACTTTAAACCTTTTTAACAGTCATTGACCACATCAGATGACAATACTCAAGGAATTATATAAGAACACCTCCCCACTCAAATCATAGTAGAGTCCTCAGATGAATTGGAGAGGATAAGAGGGGAAGAGTGGTAGGTTATGTGTCCTTACGCGCGCGCGCGTGTGTGTTTAAACACACACAGTAGTACGTAAATGAATAAGCATAGGCTTTCTGGAAATATATGAGATTTTTCAAATTAAGAGATGTAATGACAGAATAATCTTAAAGTATTCTGGACTATAAAAGTGCTGAACTATTTTAATAAAACCCAGACTTTGAGGTGGAAGATGGAGTGAACATCAAGCCTATTTTAAAGTTTATCTTACTTAAGTGGGAGAAACAGCCTTGAAAGTGTCTTGGTGGAGAAAATAGAGATATTTCCATCTAATAGTAGAGAGATATGTGTTTGATTATTAATGCTAGAAAAGTGAAATAAAATATTGAGTTTCCAAATTATCACCAACTTCTGATAAAATTGTGGTTGATCCTGGAGGCCACATGTTTCATTGAACAGATAATGAATCATCTTAAAAAACAGAAAAACTATTGACACCAGTGCCTTAAGAATACATTGCCTTAAGCTAGACACTATGACTCATTATTGAAATAATGGCAAAAGCTTCAGACTATTTACAAGTCTGCTATCTTAAGGACATTAAGTCTATACACATTAGACACAGTGGGGCAAAAGTCCTTTCTTGTCACATTTAAAGTTACTCGAAATCTTGTCATCATGAAATTGAGTCCTGTCTAGTTTGTTTGCAAGAAGTTCTCTTGGGATAGCCTTCATTAACTTAAATAATTTATTGTTAAATAATCCTCACTTAAACTGTTATTTTGACAGGTCTGTGATGTGAAATTGTATTGCCCTTTAATATTTGTATTAGAAAATTGAAGAAATTGAACTTATCAATCATTGATATTTAACCTACTAACAATTACCTCTCAAACTCACAAAATGTATGTCTTATAGTATACAAAGTATATACATGATATATACAGTTTATACAAAGTATACTATTAATATTCAGCAGAATTTTATGTGACTATCAAAATGTTCTCTAAATCTGCACTATAACAATATGGTA